>NC_140580.1:956271613-957471613 GCF_964204655.1 Triturus cristatus
AGTTCACCAGGGAAATGCCTGGTGGAAAGAAGACCTGTCTGGCCCAGCATAACATGCCTAATTTCCTTGTACACATAGATAAACGCATGCAACTACTCCCACACAAAGAGAGTCACATACAACTCCATGGACACACAGACACACAGACACACTCACAGACACACGCACAGCCACACAAACACCCTAACACACACTTACGCAGACCAAAGCAAACTCTCTCTTGCACACACAGACAGTTACACACTCTTGCCGACATACTTGGGAAACAATATATACTTTTAATTTTTTTATTGGGTAAGTGTATCCACAGCAACACTTTCTTTAGCCGTAACCTTTGTTATAGCACTGGGTATTGGAATAGTGGTGGATCCAATCAAATCAAATTCAAAGCTTTATTCGACAGCATTGTCATAAAAGCATATTTACATCCTAACAATAAATATAAATACTATATTTAAAAACAATATACAATCTTAAAAATACATTAAACCATAATGCTGGCGAATAGTTCCGATGAATTGATACCATCAATTAAAAACAAGCTTTTGTTAAAAAATAGAACAATGTCCTTGGTGTCAGATGTTCTTTATCCTTCTTCTAGCATTTTTAGGGTGCTTGAACGTATTACCCAGGCCCACCCCAAGAATTTTGCTACGGCAATAACCAAGTATGGAGTGCAATCAGATTCGAGTATCCTCAGGGCATCCTTGTATCTACGTATTCCCAAATTTAAACATACTGGTTTTATCCATCTACGACGTGGAATGACATACAATGGACAAACAAATAATAAATGACCAGCATCTTCAATCAAATCTCGACAGTGAGGACAACAATTATCATGGTTGGGTGACCAATTTTGAGTAAATGCTTTAACAGGGAGAGACCCAATTCGAAACTGAAAATACAGTTTTCTATCAAAAGGCCTCTCTATGTAATCCCAAAAAGCCTCACAAGATGGAATACATTTGATGTCGAGGTATCGTCCTGTTAGATTGGTATTCTGGCCAGTGATAAAAACAGATGTTGTAATCATATCCCAGTACATTTTTTTGAGTGCAGACTTAGGAGGAAATTTTAACCCATTTGAATCATCCCATAGATGCCCCAGATCTAATTTTATTAATAAGTCTCTGATTTCTTTAAGCCATGCTATAGAATGAAATTGGTCGGCCCTAATAATGTCTTTTAGGGCGGTAGCATAGTGGGCCAGTTCCGGTGTGACCATGATACGTCGCCAATAAAGGAGTGGGCGCAATCGTGCCAAATCCTCAATTCTTTTCCTGCCAAGATCATAGGCTAATGGAATCATTGGGGTACTTCGGGGAACTCCCGTTAAGCAACGTAAAAACTTATTTTCAGCTAGACTTAGTTGTTTCAGGTTGCCAAAGCCCCATAGTTCTGAACCATATAATACAGCACTAATAGCCTTCATATTATAAATCTCTAAGGCTGGAGTGATAGGTTTAGTCAGGGATGATTTATATTTTGAAACAATTGCTCCCGCTAACTGATGAAATTTTAGGGCAGCCATATCAATATGGTTTGTCCACTTCATATTGTTCTGGAGGGATATCCCTAAATATGTGAATGCCTCTACTTGTTCCAACGGTGTGTCATTGAATTTAATAACACCTCTAAAATTTTTCCTCTTATTTAATCACATAAACTTTGTTTTGGAGGTGTTTATTTCAAGACCACGTTCTCGACAAAATTCACCGAATGCATTTAGCGCCTTCTGCAGGCCACTAGGTGTCCGTGAGACTATCAGTGTGTCATCCGCGAACATGAGGACAGGCACGCGGGTTCCAGCCAATACGGGAGCGTCTGTGGGCGAACGGCTCAGATGTTCTACAATACCATTAATAAACAGGGAGAACAACGTGGGTGCCAGGACACATCCCTGCCGAACACCACGCTCTACAGGGAATGTGTCAGTAACCTCCCCCTGCGTTCCCCACCTAATTCGTGCATAATTGTTCTCATGCAAGCGGACGAGTAATGTTAGTAATTCTGGAGCTATCCCTGCTTCGTCGAGAACCCTCCATAATTTGGAGCGAGGCACCAAATCAAATGCGGATTTTAAATCTATAAAAACCGCATAAAGGGTCCCATTGGTTAGCTTTACATTCCTCCAATAGAGTGCTAGAAAATAAAATACCTGATCAACCGAACTAGTACATGGTCTAAACCCAGCCTGGAAGGGGGACAGAATGTTATTTTCTTCAATCCAGGTGTGTAATCTATTTTGTACTAATCGACCTATCAGTTTCTGGGCAGAATCTATGAGACTGATAGGTCTATAGTTACTGGGTAATGATTTGTCCCCTTTCTTAAAAACTGTAACGCCCTGAACGTCTCAGGATCGTTTAACAGACACGACAATGAGGACGCAACCACTTGTGAAGGGTTAGTTCTTTTAATGAAGGCAAATAAAATACAAAGAACAAACAAAAGTTATAGTCACTGGAATCCTCCAGGCTAAGTACGTTACCAGCCCACAGCACGGATGGTCCTAACCGTCCTCTGCATATACGCCGATCCCGGCGTATGCCAACAGAGGGCAGAAATGAAATGGCCGACAATGCCAATCGGTAGGCTGTGAGGGGCACGAAGAGTGTTGGGGAGAATCGAGGAGTCAGGGAAACACCCAGCCGGGGTCTCTACCTGAAGGGAGCAGCCGCTCAACCTCTTCCTCAGACTGCACCGGGACGCGGAGTCACCTCCTGGTGATGCGTCTCCGATACCCCAATCACAAGCAAGAAGACTGAACCGAGAGCAGCCGCTCGATCGATCCTGTGGACTTCCGAGTCTGTAACGCGGCAAACACCTCCTGGTGTGCGTTACAGCTGGCAGTCCCTGTGTCTCTGGTCGGGCTGGGAGTTACGACTCCAACCAGCAAAAGCGCCACTGCGCTTGGACTCAGCCGAGTCAAAAAGCGAAGCTCAATGGTTGACCGGTAGAGCTTCCGGGTCCTTCACAGGTGACGATGGGGCAAGACACGGCCCAGGGAGTAACGACTCGACCTACCTCCGTTCTTGCCTTACTGGAGCACCACTCCGGAACACTGCTCTTCACGAAGCAGGTACGTCGGTGTAAACACAATATCCGACAGCCTTGTACCTCCCGGTTCCTCCCTTTATAGGGCGTGTTTTCCTTGAGTTATGTAACAGCTCTCCTGTTTACATAAGGGCGTGTTTCCCTTGAGTTATGTAACAGCTCTCCTGTTTACATAAGGGCGTGTTTCCCTTGAGTTATGTAACAGCTCTCCTGTTTACATAAGGGCGTGTTTCCCTTGTATGACAGGAATTCTTGACAGTACATCCTCCCTCTCAGCGGCTCCCCACGGGTCCAGCGCTGGCAGGAAAACGCCGATGGAACAAGGAGACCAAGCGCGGAGCATGAACCCCTTCAGCCGGTTCCCATGAATGCTCCTCCGGGCCATAGCCTTTCCACGCAACCAGGTACCACAGCTTCCCCCTGCGCCATTTGGACGCCCGTATGCCCGACACTTCATACTCCACCTCCGACTCCACGCATACCGGCCTAGGTGTCCCAGACGGCTTGGAGGGTGCTGGTTTGAGCAATGATACATGAAAGACAGGGTGTATCCGCAATGACTGGGGCAAGCACACCTTCACGTTCACGGGACCCATACACTTGGTAATTCGATAGGGGCCCATGTACTTGGGATGGAACACACTGTTCTTTCGAAACCTCATGTTTCTTGTGGATATCCAGACGTAGTCTCCAGTGCGGTACAGTGGCCCGGGCCTTCTCTTCCTATCTGCCGCAGCCTTGTATCTTCTCTTGGCCTCTATTAGGACAGCCCTTGAGCGCATCAACGTGTCTTTTATGTGTGCCACCCTGTCCGCTGTGGCGGGAATCCTGTCCTCTCTGAACGGATGTAGAAATGGCAAGAACCTGGGATGTTGGCCATAGTTGCTATAGAACGGAGATGACTGTGTGGAGCTGTGAGTGGCGTTGTTATAGGCTATCTCTGCAACCCATAGCAAGTCGACCCATTCTTCCCTGCCCTGGTCCACAAAACATCGCAGATACTGTTTGAGCGTTTGGTTCAGGCGCTCGGTTTGGCCGTCCGTTTGAGGGTGGTAGCTGGTGGACAGGGCGGTCTTAACATGCAGCGCAGTGCACCAAGTCTTCCAGAATTGCGCAGTAAACTGCGACCCCCGGTCCGACACGATCACCCCAGGTAATCCATGCAGTCGTACCACATTCTTTAGGAGTAGTGACGCCAATTCCCCGGCCGTAGGGACTCTCTTGCAGGGGATGAAGTGCCCCATTTTCGTCAAGTAATCCACCACCACCAGTATTGCCGTCATCCCCTGGTCTACCGGTAGGCCCACCACGAAGTCCAGTGATATGCTATCCCATGGTCTATCCGGGGTCGGAAGTGGATGTAAGAGCCCTTGGGTTCGGCCATGGTCGGCCTTCATGGTAGCACACGCAGGACACTCCTGTCCCCACCTCCTGACATCCACTCTCATGGTTGGCCACCAGAAATGCCGTCCCATGCTAGCCACCGTTTTTTCAAAGCCCAAATGACCTGCGCATGGAGAGTCATGGCACCAGATGAATGCTTGTTTCCTTAGCCTAGGCGTGGGTATCAATAGGCACCTGCCCTTCAGGGGTATCCCGTCCTTCAGCTGCCATTCTCTGTGACTGAGGAGCCACCTCCGCCATGCGAATGACCTGATCCCTCTCTTTATTCCCCTCAGGAAAGTATCCGGTTGGATAACCCCCAATACCATCCTCGGGGAAATGATGGAACGCTCGGTTGCAGGCAATGGTTCCTTAACTGCAGATTGACGGGACAGGGCGTCCGCCTTCCGGTTTTCCGTCCCCGGCCGATATGTGATGCGGAAGTTGAACCCCGCAAAGAAGATCATCCACCGCAGCTGCCTGGGAGAAAGGTGTCTAGTGGCCGTCATGAACTGTAGGTTCCGATGGTCCGTGTACACCGATACCACATGTCTTGCCCCCATCAACCAATGCCTCCATTCGGTGAAGGCGTCCTTGATTGCGAGAAGCTCCTTCTCCGCAATATGGTAGTTGCGTTCGGCGTCGTTGAGTTTGCGGGACATGTACGCAACGGGATGAAGCACCCCTGTGTCGTGGTTGCGTTGGGACAAGATAGCCCCCAGCGCCACATCCGACGCGTCCGCTTCCACCACGTAGGGGAGATCCGGATCGGGGTGAGCCAACACCGGCGCCTCACCAAAGGCGCTTTTCAGGGCCTCAAAGGCTTTGTTCGCTTCAGGGGACCAGACAAACTCCTTGGACTTCCTCAGTAGCTGTGTGATTGGGGCCACCACTCCTGAAAATCCATCTATAAACCGCCTGTAAAAGTTGGCGAAGCCAATGAAACTTTGGACGTCCTTCACGCTTTGGGGCACCGGCCATTCTTTCACCGCCTTGATCTTTCGTTCTGCCATCTCCTGTCCCTCTGGACTCAGCATCACTCCGAGGAATTCCACGGATGTGACGTGGAAGTCACACTTGCTGAGTTTACAAAACAGCATGTTTTCCCTCAGCTTTTGGAGCACAGCTTTGACGTGGTGTACGTGCTCCTCCACACTGGACGAATAGATGAGGATGTCGTCGATATATACGACCACGTAGATATCCAACTCCTCTCTGAATACCTCATTCAAAAAGTACTGAAAGGCTGCCGGGGCGTTGCACAGACCGAACGGCATGACGAGGTACTCAAAAAGGCCGAACCTGGTCTTAAAGGCGGTCTTCCACTCGTCTCCGTCCCTCATGCGCACCAGATGGTATGCCCCTTTCAAATCCAACTTGGTGTAGATACGAGCTTTCTTGACCTGTTCCAGAAGTACACTGATGAGAGGCAAGGGGTACCGATTTTTTATGGTTATCGCATTCAATGCCCTAAAGTCCACACAGGCTCTCAGCTCCCCATTAGCCTTCGGGATGAAGAAGAGTGGCGAGGCGGCCGGAGACTTGGACGGGCGGATGAATCCTAGCTTGAGGAGTTTATCCAGGTACCCCCGGAGATGCACGTTTTCAGGCTCCGTCAGGGCATACAGCCTGCCGCTGGGAACGCTGGCCCCTGGCACCAGGTCGATCTGGCAGTCAAACTGTCTATGTGGTGGTAGCACTTCCGCCTTCACCTCATCAAATACATCCTCAAAACTGTGATAAGCCTGGGGGAGAGCCACATCTTTTTCTGCCGCTGTAGCCACCGTCTGACTCCCGCTCTCATCTGCGTCAAGGGATTCCGTTCTTATTCCACAATGCAGGATGCAATACGGTGACGTCATTTCGATGCGATGTGTTGGCCAATCCACAAAGGGGTTGTGTTTCTGTAGCCACGGCAATCCCAATATGACGCCATATTGGGGCGCTCGGATGATGTTAAAATCGATTTGTTCCAAATGGTTCCTCCCATATCTCATCGGAAGGACCCCCGTGTGCTGTCCGATGGGCCCCGTCACCAATCGCCTTCCGTCTACCGCATAGACGTCTTCGGGTACTGCTTTGGGAAGAAGCACTAGCCCTAGCCTGCATGCCTCGTTGTGGTCCATAAACATGCCAGTGGCCCCTGAATCTACCATGGCCACAACGGGTATCCACTGGTCATGCACTCCCACGTGCACCGTGATAAACAGGTGTCGTTGTCCCTTAGTGACCGAGTTGGAAAGTGAAGGGATGGATGAGTGACTCCGAGATGCCCCTTCTCTGGTCTTGGAGTCCTCTAGTTTTCCGCCGGTATGTCCACCACGGCTGTTACCGACCGGTTGGCCCGATAACGTGACGTCTTTGGTTTGGCAGGGCATTCACGTACGTAGTGGCCTTTTTTGCCACAATATAGGCACAATCCTTGTTTACGGCGTGACTCTTTCTCCGTGGCTGTGAGGCTCGCTCGTATTGCGCTGATGTCCATGGGTTCTCCCTTGGATGCGGTGGAAGTTTCAGGACTTCCCACCGTCACATAGGATGGAAGGGATTTTCCTTTTCTCCCATGATCCCCCTTTCTTTCACTTAGCCTATGTTCCAGCCGTAATACCAGGTTGATAAGGCCCTCACATGTCTTGGGTTGAGGGTCAATATGAGCCACGGCGTCCTTGAGCTCATCGCACAGCCCTTGATGGAAGAGCGCCGTCTGTTTAGCAACAGGCCACTTGGTTTCCGCAACCAGCCTTCGGAACGCGTTGAGATACTGCACCAGGTCGTTGGATCCCTGTCTCAACTCAAGCATTTCACGGTCCGCCGTGTACGAGTCAGCCCTTCTGTCGAATACCTTCAGGAATTCCTCGCGAAAAGCACCCCAATCACATAAGAGGGGGTCGTCCCTGCTCACCAGAGGTACGGCCCATTGTGCCGCGTTTCCAGCCAAATAGGATATAAGGAAAGCCACACAAGCGTGACTCGTGGGGAACGCCTTTGGTTTGCACGATAAATGTAGCGCCACTTGTGTGAGGAATACCTGCACTGTGTTAGGATCCCCACTGTACCTCTCTGGTGTTGCCAAGGGGATGGCTACCGGCATTTCCACTACTACCGCAGGGGTCTGGTTCGTGAGGGAGGTGCTGGGCGTGAGCGGGTCCATTTGGATAGCATCCAGTCTGGCTTTTACATCGGCTGTTTCTTGCCTAGAGGCAGCCACTTCAACTTGCATGGCCGCTAAAGCAGCCAGCACATCATCAAGTGTTGCCATGTCTGTTATCGACCGGGAGACAGTTAGTGTTATTAAGGTCGGATATTTTGTAACGCCCTGAACGTCTCAGGATCGTTTAACAGACACGACAATGAGGACGCAACCACTTGTGAAGGGTTAGTTCTTTTAATGAAGGCAAATAAAATACAAAGAACAAACAAAAGTTATAGTCACTGGAATCCTCCAGGCTAAGTACGTTACCAGCCCACAGCACGGATGGTCCTAACCGTCCTCTGCATATACGCCGATCCCGGCGTATGCCAACAGAGGGCAGAAATGAAATGGCCGACAATGCCAATCGGTAGGCTGTGAGGGGCACGAAGAGTGTTGGGGAGAATCGAGGAGTCAGGGAAACACCCAGCCGGGGTCTCTACCTGAAGGGAGCAGCCGCTCAACCTCTTCCTCAGACTGCACCGGGACGCGGAGTCACCTCCTGGTGATGCGTCTCCGATACCCCAATCACAAGCAAGAAGACTGAACCGAGAGCAGCCGCTCGATCGATCCTGTGGACTTCCGAGTCTGTAACGCGGCAAACACCTCCTGGTGTGCGTTACAGCTGGCAGTCCCTGTGTCTCTGGTCGGGCTGGGAGTTACGACTCCAACCAGCAAAAGCGCCACTGCGCTTGGACTCAGCCGAGTCAAAAAGCGAAGCTCAATGGTTGACCGGTAGAGCTTCCGGGTCCTTCACAGGTGACGATGGGGCAAGACACGGCCCAGGGAGTAACGACTCGACCTACCTCCGTTCTTGCCTTACTGGAGCACCACTCCGGAACACTGCTCTTCACGAAGCAGGTACGTCGGTGTAAACACAATATCCGACAGCCTTGTACCTCCCGGTTCCTCCCTTTATAGGGCGTGTTTTCCTTGAGTTATGTAACAGCTCTCCTGTTTACATAAGGGCGTGTTTCCCTTGAGTTATGTAACAGCTCTCCTGTTTACATAAGGGCGTGTTTCCCTTGAGTTATGTAACAGCTCTCCTGTTTACATAAGGGCGTGTTTCCCTTGTATGACAGGAATTCTTGACAAAAACTGGGATTATTTCAGCCCCTTTCCATGAGGGGGGTACAGGCGCCCCCATAGCTATAGAATTTGCTAGATATTGGAAATACTGACACCAGGACAATCTGTCAGTTAAAAATACATCCGCAGGTATTCCGTCCATCCCGGGGGCGCGGCCCCTGGTTATACAATCTAATGCTAGATTTATATCTTTAATCGTGAACACCTGCGTTTGAAAATAAATGACCGGAGGGGGTGAGTACTCTCCTTCTTGCGAGACTGAAGCATATTGTGGTTTGAAAAAATCAACCCATTGGTTTATTGCCACATTATTTTGGGGAGATGGTGCAACCCCGCCTCTGTCCCATTTTACTATCGCCCAAAACTTCTTTTGGTCCTTGGACAGGCAAGCTGTTTTCAGATCCTGCCAATGATCCTCGTCCCATTCCTTCTTTGCCTTTAGCTGTGTATACTTATATAACTTTCTAGCAGATCTCACACTATCCATGTTTTTTGATCTAAGGGCCAAACTTAAACTCTGGCGAGCTGCTCTACAAGATTTATTAAACCATCCCGCCATGAGTTGTTTGTCCTTATTGGATTTTTCACCCACTAGGGGCTTTTTAAAAAATTTCTGGAGATTTAGAAAAAAAGTGGTGTGGACCTCATCCATTGATGATAAAAATTTATTTCCAGATGCTTGTGTAATCAATGTATCCACTTCATTAGTTACCACTTTTTTAAGATCTTCTAATTCTTCAGGCTTCTCTATAAATCTGTCCCATTTAACATGCCTCATGTTGTTTGATACAACAACATCCAGGCTAGTTTTCCCATCATTAATTCCAAGTTCTGTGGGCTCATTAAAGGTTTGTAATTCCAAGTGCAGGGCGTTATGATCACTGTCTTCTCGTTTGATTATGGTCATATCGTTCAATTTAGGCCAAATCCTTATATCCACTAGGAAATAATCAATACGACTAGTGGATCTGCCATTATCGAACGTATTTGCCCCCTGGCGATCTGACCGAGTACGTCCATTAGCAGCCCTAAGCCCTCTCTCTAGGCAAAGTGCTTTCAATTGGATGGCCATGGCGGTCCACCTCTTGACCGGGGGTAGTTCCAGCTGGGGAACCCCCCACCTACTATCTTCTTCTTCTGCTAGGAACTGATCCTCCGAGCCAAGAGGTTCGAACGTCGTATTAAAATCTCCACCCACTAAAATAGGCTTCTCCGATGGTAATACAGAGAGATGATGGTCTAAGACAGATATTACGTCTGATGAGGAGCCTCCAACCGTCCCTCTAGCATAAATATTTGCTATAGCCAATCCCTGGTCATTAGGCCAGGTGATATTTAATGACAGGATGTCGCTAGATTGAAGACTAAATTGGTCAATCTTACAGCGTAGGGATTGGCGGATCCAAATTATCAAGCCTCCTGAGGGACGACCTTTAGCTTTTTTAGTAGCAGGTACGTAGAAGTTAAGAAAACCCAAGCGATAAACCGGGTCCATTGACCATGACTCTTGAAATAATATTATATCGAACTGGTCGACAAAGATGCACCACTCAGGACAGTGCATTTTGTTGCCAATTCCTGCAAGATTCCAGGATAAAACGGACAGATGAAGCTTGGGTTTAATAGGACCAGTAAGCTCATTTAACGTTAGTGAGCTTTGGATATCATCTCCAATCCTATTCATATAATCAGTCCTGCTACTTGGATTACTTAATGATTCGTTTATTGGTGCCTGTAGTTCAATATCTCCAGTTCCTAGTTGGGTGGGTAATGCAGATCTACAAAGTTCCTGTGCAGCGAACTGGGTAGAGCTGGGGTTGCCTTTTACAATACTGTCATTGCAACTAGCTAATCCTTTAGGGATAGATAAAGTATCGTGCAGAGTAGATGCAACAGCCTCAAATCTAGAATTCCCATCAAGTCAATCACAGTCATTCAGATTTGACAGGACCTCAAATCTGTTTTCTATGTTGATATTCCACATCCTATTAAGGTCACTCCCACCCCCTATACTAGGTAATAGGGTCCGCCCTTTCCTCACCGACGCTTGATTTACCACCCCTTTCTTTCTACAATAGAAAAAGTTGAGTGTTAAGGGAATGATAGTGCCATGTCTCTGTTGTGGGGGAAATATATTATGCAGGATATTAGGGAGGACTGCCAAGTTGGAAAAATTAATAACCACACAATCCCCGGCATACTTTTTAGGATCATGGCCTAACCATGAGACCCTTCTTGCCATGATGATTTCGCCAGCTAGTTGTCTCTCTCCCCAAGGAGTCATTCTCATATTTTTTGTTAACCAATGTAATGATTTACTAATGAGGGAAGATGTAGTTTCTATTTTATCAGAAGATAAAATGGGTACATTGGCAAGAACCAATGTGGTAGGAAGTGCCTCAACAATACATTGGAACTGATCATTCGCTGGACGTTGAGCAAGTCGGTCAATAGGAAGGCCTGGTTTAGATGTTTTCTGGGAATTCTCCTCAGTTGTAAATTGCAAGAGTGGAGGATTCGCAATCTCTTTTTGTGTAGCCCTTCCCTCCCCTCTATCAGGTGGTGCTGTCAGACTACGGCGACTCGGTGCCGAAGACTCAGCTCTAGGTACTTCTTCCACAGGTCTATTTATCAGGGAATTTAATCTGACTACCTCTGTCATTAATTCATCAATTCTGGCTACCAGAGGAGTAATAACACTCTCAATTTTAATATCAATCATATTTGCTATTTTCTTGGACAATTCATTCTCAGAATATTTAGCAAAGTGGGACTCTGATGCCTCAGCTTTCCTCGCGATTTTGGGTGCAGAGGTAGCCTTTTTTTTCCCTGGGCGGGAACCATTACTTTTAGCCTGGTTTTTCCTGCAGGCTCTAACTTGCCTGGCTCTGGGGGGAGGGATGGAAGAATCAGTATCAGCTAATTCGGTGGCCGTATGCAAATCTACATCAGAAATGGGTTGTGAGGTGACTGTTGGATAGATACTTAGTTCAATAATGTCACTCTCTAACTCATCAATTTCAGTTGGGGTACTAGTGTTAGCCATTAAGGGGGAAGCCAAAAGTGAGTCAGACAAAGGTGCTAGCACAGGAGAATTTTCAGGAGGATTTTGAGAACAATTTAACCCCAGTGAAGCCCTCCTGTCGTTATTAATTTTACTAACGATCTGCACCATGTAATTGTCCATAATGTTCACACTTGTTGCTTTTTTCGATTTCGGCATTTCACCACACAGCTATAACAAATCTACTAGTAGTTCACTGCCGCTTGATATCAGCTGTGTTAGAGCAATTGACAATGGTGCCCAATGTGACAAAGTTCGATAAAACACTCACTCAGACACTTTCATGGTAGTGTGGGTCCGTCCCGTCCTCTGTCGTCCTCGGACGGCCTCAGACGGCCCGCCCTTTCTCTGGCTTAGCCCGGCGCCGACCCGCGCGCGATCCCGCATCGCGGGGGCTCCCGCTGCCTTTATGCGCCTACAAGCGCGCTTCTTGTGACGTGGGCGGGCTCGTCCCGCAAGGGTTGCTGGGAATAGTAGTTTTCCTTGCACACAGCGGCCGCGTAGGTGGTGGGAGCGGCAGCGGCAAGGAAACGCTAGGGTGCTCCAAGGTGGCGTCCTCCGGTGTGGCAAGACAGCGCGATACAGAGAGCAGACAGACTGCGTGACAGCTTCAGGCAACAGGTCAGGAAAAGACACCCCCGCTCTGCCGGGGCTCCCGCTGCCTTTATGCGCCTACAAGCGCGCTTCTTGTGACGTGGGCGGGCTCGTCCCGCAAGGGTTGCTGGGAATAGTAGTTTTCCTTGCACACAGCGGCCGCGTAGGTGGTGGGAGCGGCAGCGGCAAGGAAACGCTAGGGTGCTCCAAGGTGGCGTCCTCCGGTGTGGCAAGACAGCGCGATACAGAGAGCAGACAGACTGCGTGACAGCTTCAGGCAACAGGTCAGGAAAAGACACCCCCGCTCTGCCGGGGCTCCCGCTGCCTTTATGCGCCTACAAGCGCGCTTCTTGTGACGTGGGCGGGCTCGTCCCGCAAGGGTTGCTGGGAATAGTAGTTTTCCTTGCACACAGCGGCCGCGTAGGTGGTGGGAGCAGCAGCGGCAAGGAAACGCTAGGGTGCTCCAAGGTGGCGTCCTCCGGTGTGGCAAGACAGCGCGATACAGAGACAGCTTCAGGCAACAGGTCAGGAAAAGACACTATTTTTTTTTTTTTTTTTTTTAAATAAAATGCCCTCAGTTCCTTGGGTGGCTCCGAAAAGAGCCTTTGGATTCATAGTGTGTTGTGCACAGTTATAAGTACAATGGGATACATTACTTGATTTTGTTAGAAATATACGATTCCCTACGGCTTTCGGTACACTTCTGGCATGTCGAAGCAGATATTATTGTGGTAAATGGTGTTCATTTTATAAATAACGGAGAAATGCCAAAATTGTTTTATTGACGTCTCCTAAGTTTCTCAATCTTTGGACAAAACTGAGATGACTACTGACACTTTTGCCTTTGACATATGTTGGGATATTCAAAGGTAGTGTGAGGAGAGAGAGTGATTAGTTGTGCCAGTGTCTCGTTCATTTAATTTGAAGTTCAGCCCCTGTAATTGTGCCCAGACCGTTGGCACCACAGTGAACATTCATAAGTTCTTGGATGCTCAGAATCCAAAATGCTCTCAATCATAGGCTATAATTAATGCCACTTCATACCTCAGTGGCCAAAAAAAGTATTGTCCACTTAAGGAAATCCAAGATCTCTGCCAAAGCCATAATTCTATGTCTCACTCTCTATCCCAAAAGACAAAGCTGTGCCCAACAATCCACACTCTAACCATGATGATGGTATGCGGGAGCTGGATACAAGAGGGGTTAGTAGCAAAATGAGGAATTATAACAAAGAGCATGCAGAGTGAAGAAAAAAAAAGGCTGTGCAAAGGTTAAAGTTGGTTGAAGTGTTTGCTAGGTTAGGTAGTAATAACTGCTAACTGAATTCTGTGTTTTGATTGGGAGAAAAATTATTAGTACTGTCTTGGTAAATTAATAGGTTTATATTTTTTAACTGCAGAGGGTGACTTCCGATGAGATTATTAACCAGGCCTTTAGAGCAGTCAACGCTTTATGGGATTTAGAACTGGAGCTTGCTTGTACGGATTTTCAAAACGGTTGTCATGGAAACTGGGCTTGTAGAAAAGTCTATCAGGGGAACGGTATAACACATTTATATTGCAAATTAAAGAAGTAAATGGGTTGACACAGAATGCTGGTTAATTTTGAGGTGGAAGGAAGAAAATAGGAATAGAAAAATTAACCTACCTCTCCGTTTTTTTTACTGCTGTACTGTTTCTAAGGGTGTTCGCTCTATCCGTGGATCAATCACAGAGTTACACAGGGTGGAGAGGGCCATACTGAGAGCCACAATGGATTTGTGTATTCTCATATATAAGCTTCTCTCAGTGAAGCTTGCAGGTTGAAGTTTCGGTGAATCCGTGAATCCAGTCCAACTTTGTGAGAAGTTGGCCTGGCATATGCTGTCTCCTAGTTATAGGGGACACCTTGCACCAGTCCAATTCGACTCTTATTGATGATAGGTTTAAGACAACCTTTAAAGAAAGCTATCCTAGTGGTAGCTGTGGAGAGCAGCCTTCAGGCTAAGTCTTGAAGGAGTGTTAAGCTTATTGTTTCACCATAGATAACCTCTTGAATGACCAAATGAAAGAGTAGTCCACACAGGTATATATATAAAATATATGTATTTATTCTAGACAGAATCCCACAAGTCTCTTTATGAGGTTGAGGCAAAGTTACAATTCAAACAAGCATTGATAGATACAATAAATAGCACTGGAATCATAGGGCCCCAGGGGAGGACCAAACCATATATTAAAAAAGTGGTAAAAGAACCACGACAATTCTACAGACAATGTCTAGGGCATTTAGGATCGCTGGCCCCTTAAGAATCCACCCCAGGTTATGTCAGTCAGTCATAAGCTTTTATTCGATATGCAAGATATCTTGTAAGCATAATAAAATACAATCATTACAGTATACAAAAAGAAACATTGCTACAAGAAGCCAGTATGAAAATTCATTAGAAAGATAAAAGGACATGAAATGCCCGCTTCTAAATTAGCTAAAAGGGAATTAAACAGCTACTGACAATCTCTTACAACGAATAAGCCAAAACTGCTTTAAAAATTTTGCTGTTCCACACACTATAGGGGGGGAAGTGTCCGTGGTTAAGATACGCAAGGCTACTCGGTGGCTACGTGTGCCCATGTTTCGACAAAGAGGTTTCAACCAAAAACTCCTAGGCCTTGCATAATCCGGACATTCAAATAGGACATGCGCAATGGACTCAACCCTGCTCGGGCAACATGCACAGTTGGGAGAAGTACGGGCCGCTGATGTCCAATTCGATACCACAGCACCTAGGGGGAGGGATCCAACTCTAAATTTAAAATAAAGGGCTCGGTCGAAGGGGAGGGTGATCAGATCCAGGTAGGGTTCAAAAGCCACTATGTCTTTGATTTGTAAAAAGGCGACAGTGGACTTGCAGTGGTTAGAGTTTGTAATTAGACGCTCCGCAATCCATTTCCAATAAAGCGCCTTGACAACTTCTTTTGGAGGGGCTGAACGTGATGCCCAATGGTCACCTAGTCCGATCTTCTCCAAAAGCTTTTTAGTTTCTCTTAACCATCTTATCTTAGCCCAACCCCCCAGACTCATTATTTCCCCCAGAGCATCTGCATAGGATTTTAGTTCTTCACCCCTCCAGATTCGTGTCCATAGCAGGAGCGGGCGAAGCTGGGCCTGATCTTTGATGTTTTTACAGCCCGTGTCCAACCTCACTGGTACAGATGGTGTGCTCAGTGGAATGGAGATAATGGATTTCAATATCTTGCTCTCTGTTGTCACTAGGGCGTCCAATCGGCAGTGGCCCCACAGTTCTGCCCCATACAAGGCTGATGACACTACTTTAGCCTTGTAGATATCAATTACTGGGGTAAGTGATCTCCTAGGTGAGGCCCTGAACTCCCTCATGAGAGCTCCTCCTACTCTCCTATGGTTGAGGACCATTTTGTCAATATGATTTGCCCAAGACATCCTATCCGTAATCCGAATGCCGAGGTAATCGAATTCGGATACTTTCTCTAAGGGAATCGAATTAAGTGTGGGTGGACGGCCCAGTTTCTTAGGGGGATTTAGGACTAGATATTTTGTCTTGTCCACATTTATTATTAAGCCTTTTGCAGCACAGAACTCCTGGAATCGGGTTAGCAATTTCTGGAGGCCTTGTGGGGTCTTCGAAATCAGGAGCGTATCGTCCGCAAAAAGCAGGGTGGGGATACGTACTCCTCCAAGACAGGGGGCGTCGGCTGGTTCTTGTTGAAGATGTTTTACCACCCCATTCACATATAGTGAAAATAGGGTGGGTGCCAGGACACAGCCCTGTCTCACGCCCCAGGACACTGGTATCTTCTCAGTGAGCTCTCCATTTTTACCCCAACGGACCTGTGCAAAGGTATGGGCATGAAGGCTAATGAGTAGGGACAAGATGTAAGGGGGTAGTCCCAACTCAGAAAGCACCCTCCAAAGCTCTTCCCGGGGACTAGGTCAAAGGCAGTCTTCAGGTCTATAAAGGCCAAATAAAGACTACCCTTGCCCAGTTCCACCACCTTCCACCCCAGTAGTGCCAGCCTAAACACCTGCTCTATTGTCCCCATACCAGCCCGGAAACCTGCCTGAAAGTCTGATAGGATTTTATTCTCCTCCACCCAGTGGAGAATCCTTCCAAGGATAGCTTTACCAGCTATCTTTTGGGTGGAGTCTATCAGGCTTATAGGGCGATAGTTCCCCGGTGTTTCCCTGCATCCTTTTTTATAAATCGGGACCACCACCGCCCCTTTCCAGGATTCTGGCACTGCCCCTCCCATCATGATATCGTTTAGGAGGGCTGCTATGACCCTTGCCCATTCCGCTGGGTATGCCCTCATAAGGTCCCCCGGAAGGCCATCGGGGCCTGCTGCCTTGCGAGGCGCTACCCACCCTATAACTCCCTCAATCTCTAAGGGAGTGAAGATATCAAAGGCATGGGGTTCAATTGCTCTTGTAAGGTCCATCCCCACATTCAATTCCCCCTCTGGGGGGAGGTATAGGGACCCAAAGTGTTTTACCCAACTTTGAGGCGGGATGTTGCAGGGTCTCACAGATGCATCGGGTTTATTCCGTGTGCTTATGAGATTCCAAAAGGCCCTTGAATCCCTGATTTTGCTAGCCTGGAGCAGGTCTTCCCAGAATTTGTCTTCCCATTCCCTCTTTGCAAATTTAAGGGACTTATTATAGGCCTTCCTTGCTTCCTGTATCACACTACGGGACTTGAGTTTAACCGCCTCAACTAACTTGGCCTTGTAAACCCTGCATGTTTGGGTATACCAACATTCGACTTGTTTTTTAGATTCTTTGTTGCCCGACTTGTTAGGGTATAAGGTAAACACGTTAGTTAAGGCTTCAACCAAGGACACAAAAAGCCCACTCGCTCTACCCACCTCTTCTAAGGAGGTTCCGAGGGATGTTATCGCATGGTTTAAATGGAATTGAATTTCCCCTACCTTTGCCTCGGATAAAACCAATTTCGCCCATTTTATTCGCCTACCACATGGGGAGACTTCAGACTCATCCGGGAGTGCGGCTACCGGGTTAATATTGTCTTTCCTTAAGGGGCGCCACCACTGGTCCATACTTAAGGAGAGTGAATTGTGGTCACTTTCAGTCGTGGGGACCACCTGCATGTCCCTTACATAAGACCATAAGTATACATCTATTAGGAAATAATCTAGCCTAGAGGTGTGTCCTGGTCTATTGTACGTGTGGGCACCCCCCCTATCCGAGGATGTCCTCCCATTAGCTGCCCTTAAGTTGAATTCAAGGCTCAGGGAGTATATCTGGAGCGCCACTTCTGTCCACCTTCTAATCGGTGGGATTTCCAATACCGGGATCCCCAACCTGGTATCCTCCTCGTCTTGGTCGAGGGAAAGGTCCGAGCCCAAGGGCTCGAACGTACAGTTCATATCACCTGCAACCAATGTACGAGTCTTATATGGGGTATTATTTAGCAAAGTCTCGAGGAGAGATATTACAGGAGACTTTCTCCCGCCCTTGGTTCCCCGGGCATAAACATTATAAACATTTAAAACAATTCTTCCCCTTTGATCTATTAGGGTGATGTTTTGTATGTCAGGGGAACCTGTGGGGAACTCCACTACTCTGCAGTCTAAAGAAGCCGCGACCCAGATGAGAAGGCCGCCCGAAGGTCGCCCTCTCCCAGTTTCCGAAACTTGCGCAGGGGAGGAATAGGAAGAGAAACCCACCCTATGGACCGGCACCAAGCTCCATGTCTCTTGGAAAAGGCACAGGGAGTGCTCATCAACCCAAGCAGCAAAATCCGGTAGAGCCAGTTTTCTTGCAATCCCTGCGACGTTCCAGCTGAAAACCTTGAAAACTAGGTACGTCACAGCTGAAGTGTCGCTGGGCGCCAGAATGCCCCTGTCTATGGACCCCCTCGGAGGTAACTGGGGGGAACAGGGATCTTGTGAGGTGTATATAGGGTCTCCTATCCCACTTGCAAGGTTTGATTGGGTGGGTGATACTCCTACTGGGTCTACTCTTCTCCCAATTTCCAGTCAGTAGGGCCCTGGTGCCCACAATTGGTTCTCCCTGGTACCCCCCGAGACCCCAGCCCAATTTTGACCAAAAACAGGGGAACTTAAACTTCCTCCTGTTGGGCTAACAATTTGCCTGGGGTAAAAATAAGAAAGATCAACCACTTTAACCCCCGGAGCCCCCATACTTTTAATGGGAGTGCAAATCGATGGTACTACTCTTGGGTCTTGGAAATTTATAATTATACAATCCCCCTGCTGCGTTTTTTTCCCCTGCCCTACCCAACCCACTCTGCGGACACTTAAAATAATACCATCCACACCCAACGGAATTGGCTTGTTTGCCTTCAGCCAGTGGATACACTTATTCTTGAGTGATTGGTGATTTTCCAGCTGGCCATCCTTTAAAGGGGGCACATTAACCATGACAGCAACAAAAGGTTGACAGTCTGGTGGGAGGTTTACTGGGGGGGTCCGTCGTACTAAATTACTGGGGGCCAGTAAGGGGATAGATGGGGCAGTAGGTTGGGATGCAGACCTAGGGGCATTCCCTGTCGCTAACCCGTTGGATTTGCTGCGTGCCCCTGGTTTTTGGGAGTCTTCCGTTTTGCCACTAGCTATCTGTGGCTGGTTTTGTGGAAGAGGCTTAGATTTATTTTTATCAGGCTCTAAGTATGTTGATGGACCCTTGTGTTTTGGCCCTGCTTTGGGGCGGGGAGGAGATTTAAGAGCTGAAATTAGTGGACTATTAGAAACAACTTTATTTAGACATATTGGGGGCTTAGGGTCTCTCTGAAATGGTGGTTCATTCCCCTTTATGCCCAAGTCCTTATTTTCAGTCACTCTGGTTATTTGTTTCAATATTGTTTTGAGTGAGTGAAACCCATCAAGGGTTGATTGCTCTAATTTGTCTATCCTCTCCCCTAGCCCCTTGACTTGTAATAGTAACGGTTTCAAGAGGCTATATACCTTCTCGAAAATATTTTCAACTGTTACTGAGTCAGAGAGCTTTGATACCTTGGCAGTGTTGGCGTCTGGGTGTAGCCCCTTGGGAGAGATCAGAACACCCCCTTCTATGTCAATTTCATTCACTATAGGGATACCCCTTGTGGATCTCGTACCAGATCCGGAAGGCTTTCTTACTCTTTGGTAAAGAGCGGCCTGCCTCACTAGACAACCTTTTTTACGTTTTCGTGGCTTTTTGCTTAGGGGCCTATTCTCCTGCCTAGTATCAGGAGTTTGGGTGTTTGGGGAAGCCCTCCATGACTCCCCTTCTGGTATATCTATGGAGGGAGTGAGCGATTTTGGAGGCTCAGGATCACTAATGGCTTCGCTTGGGAAATTAGGTAATGATGGTGTGGACTGCTTGCTAAGTCCACCGTCTTCCACTGTAACTATAGGGAAAAGAGCGGCCAGATTTTCCAGCCTAACCATGTTTTGCTCTATACCAACCAACTGAGGGGGGTCTGTAAAAACACCAGACGCACTAGGAGGGGAAACAGTTTGAACCCGGACACCGGCCGGTGTAAGCGACTGGGCGGCTACCCCCAAGGATGAGCGTCTTGAGGGGAGGTAAACCTCGGATAAGCGCCGCTCAGACATAGCAATCTCCTTTTCAATCACCGCCGCCACCCTGGTGATAAAACGGTCCATAGTTCCTATGACAGGGCTAGCGGCATTTGGCCCCCTTTCGCCGTCGTTCCTAAGAAGCTTTCCAGAGCGAGTAGACATAGTTTCAGGGAACAGAACGGGGGCACACACCGGGCGTATGTACTCACTGTTAATAGGGTGGAGAAGAACGTGGCCCAGCCCAGACTCCTCGGGCCTCTGAGGGCCACAGAGGGCCCGCTCTTTGCCCGGTCTTCGCTCCGGGTTGAGCTCCGCTCGCGTCCCGCTAGCGCGTTCAGGGATAGGCCACGTTATATACCAATAAACAGGAAGGAAGGGGCGGGAAGAGGACACAGCTGCGCAAGATCACAGGGCTGCTGGTCCTCGCAGTCCCGTCTGAAGAAATTATCCGCAAAGGTTTCAGGGCCAATGTTCCGCTATCCTCAGGGCAAAGTAGAGACAACAAGGTCCGGGAAATACACCAAGCTCTTCTCACTGCGACCGGCACCCGCAAAGCGGGGGCCGGGAGTCGTTAAGAGCGTTCAGGCAGCAGGGGCGGGAAGAGGACACAGCTGCGCAAGATCACGGGGCTGCTGGTCCTCGCAGTCCCGTCTGAAGAAATTATCCGCAAAGGTTTCAGGGCCAATGTTCCGCTATCCTCAGGGCAAAGTAGAGACAACAAGGTCCGGGAAATACACCAAGCTCCTCTCACTGCGACCGGCACCCCAGGTTATGAGGAAGGGGACCCACGGGAGGCGCGTGCAGTGGAAATAGCTGCTATCAGGATCTCTATTAAAGCCTATGGAGAATGTCGCGGTTTGATTTAAACAGATTAAAGACACTTCTAGCAGGAGTTCAAAGTTAAAAACTTAGAGTTAAGCTTTTGAGGAGCCCACTACCATGGGAGTACCGAGGTACCACTGTTACCTGCCCCAGGGAAGCCGGGTGCATAGGTCGTTTTCGATGTCGGGTCGCGGGCTGATTTACAATGGGAAAATGTACAAAACTGCTGCTAGCCAAAAGCGTCGATGATGCCGTGAAGATTGAAGTTGTAGATCCTGTAGAGAAGAACCTGAAAGCAGAGGGGACAGAGTCTGGGTCACGGCACAGTGACCAGGGAGCTCAAAGGAAAGAGCCCTTCAATGTCGGGTGCTTCAAGTGGAAAGAGGTATAGCTTGGATCTGCAGCCACGGGCTCCGGGAGGCTTCAAGGAAGGCCAGCTTCAGGAGGGCAACTGTCCCATGTCGGATGAGGGTCGCTGCGGTGTTAGTGTCCGGATTGGATCCACAATGCCTTGGCAACCGCAACCCATGCAAGATGAACAAATCAGCTACTGGGAGAGGTCTCCTTTGGAGAGCCTGTAGAGCAGGCCTGGAGCAACCAGGAGAACTCTTGGAAGTTGAGATTGTCCTCCGCTAGGGCCCACAAGTTGAGAGACAAGGGACTGCGGAAGGCAGCAAAATGGAGTGCGTAAAAAGGAGCCCACGGGCCACCGAAGGGGGCTAGGGCGCTGATCTTTGGCACAATTGCTGCTTGGTGGTTGGCTCAAAAATGGGCCAAAACACAACTTCCCCACTGGTCAGGGTCGTGTGCTATGCAAGAGGTGGCCGGTGTCCTGGGGTATTGGGAATCTTGGCACCCACGTGGTCCACGGTGCTCAGACTTGCTGTGCACACTCACTGGCCTCTGGGATGCTTAGGAAACCCACCTCAAGGTTGCTGGGAGTCGACGAAGTCCATAGGAGTAGCGAAGTTCCAACCGGGTCACTTGCAGTGTTTCAGGTGCCTGCCAAGGAGGGGGGTAACTCCTTTACCCCAAGGGAGATTTCTTCAGTCAGCTGGGCAGCAGCTCGTCGAAGGTCAAATCTGTGAAGTCCAAGATTAATCTGAGGCTCTGGGGCCACGTTATTCACCTTTATCCCCAAGATTAGGGGAGTGTCCAGAGTAGTGTCCACCAATGAGAGGTGAGGCGGGAAAGGGTGGCTACACCCTCTCCCCTTTGTGTGTTTCTCGCCTGGGCGAGGGGCAGGATGCCCCTGAACCGGTTCTAGGCGGTGAATGCAGAATGTAGGCACTGTAGCAGCCTACGTGCAAATCTGAAAGGCAACATATGGTGCACCCACCCAGTTCCAATCCACATATCCTGTCTGGGGAGGTGCTAGCACCTCCCTGCCACAGGAGCCCTATTGTCCAGCTGGCGAGGCTGGGATTTTCCCCAGCAACAGCCAGCCAGAGTTGTGTGGGTGGCGGGTAGTAGCCATTTTGTACTACGTGTGCACTTTTAAATTGGTGTCTAAATTCTGCCGCTTTTCCCATATCGCCCCTCTAGCATGGGGGAATCGTGCCCTCATGCCCATGACTGGACTGGGGGTAAGATTCCTACATGTTTGACACCAAACACGATATGGTTCTGTGTAGCCATTCTCAAGTTATCACGCTATCGCGATAGACTTATAATGCGGGTAAGAGTATATGGTATGGCTACACTACAAACAACCCAGCAATGATTTTATGAAGGTTGCAGAGAGGCCCTACTCAGGTAGGGGTCCCCCCTCACACATACCTCAGCACCCTGCCTTGTAGGATTAGCAAGGCCTGCTATTGGGGTGACCTATGAGAGTATATGTGTTGTAATGGGGTGGGATATAGGGTACCTATATCCCTGTAAGGGGTGCTAGCACCACCTTACCCAGACTACAGTAGTGGTCTGGTGGTGTCAGTTTGTATGGCTGTCCCAGGGTGGCACAATAAGTGCTGCAGCCCTGGTAGGCCTACTGAGGGACCCATCTCCTGGGTACCTAGGATACAATCTACAAGGGACTGTCAGGGTATCCTCAGTAGCCAATTGGTTTGTACCTAGGGTACTTCACATTAGTTTTAGGGAGAAAGCAGATAGGCTGGGGTCCTGGATAGCAGGATCCCACACAGACTAGTCAAAAACCACTCAAATACCAGGCAAAAAGTTGGGAGCAACCATTAGTCAGATTCCACCTTCCTACATAACCCCCCCCCCCCCCCACACACACACAAAAGGAGATAAGGCTAACCTTGTCCAGATAAGCCTTTATTTCCTGAGTGGCCATATAGAAAGAACCTGCACTAGCATGGTTGCTCCCTGTCTCATGGTCCACTTGGGAAATCCTACCCCAAGGGGTTTTAGAGTTTCTCCAAAGTCTAGGGAAATTACCTGTATTGGTTTTTGGTACAGAATCAGGCTGATGAGGTGTCTGAGTCTGGAAGTGAGGCCCTGTTTGGGGTGGTCTCAACCTCCTCAGAACACTGGTCACCTTGGAAACCTTTCTGTCCATGACTGTGTCATATCTGGCCCTAAGGGTCAACCTCTGGCTGCCTACAGCTGGGGGTTGGGTCCCTCTGGTTGGAATAGTGGAGGGCACTGGAATGTTTGGGGCAACTATGCCCCAGGTTTCCCTGTGCCCAACAAAGTCCATCTGGGGGGTACCTGTACCTAGGGGTAAGGGGGATCTCTCAGTTTGTAGAGGAATATTCACCTGGCTAGAACTACTCAGCTGGGTGTCCCTTATCTGCTGATGAGGGGATTCCTCTGGACAGGGGCCCATTAAGGGTCCACTGACCTCCCTGACCTCTGCAACCCTGGGCTGACTGAGGCAGGGTAGAGAGGGGCAGGATACCTGCTCCAGACTGGGTGCCATCTTGGAAGGATCCCCTGCCATCAGAGCTGTGGTCAGGCCAGGCCTGTCCACTTCTGGGGCAGTTACTTCACAAGGGGCAGGATCAGTTCCCTTAGAAACTTGACCCTCATTTAGTCTGGTGGGGGGAGGACTGTTCCTCTCCCCCTATGCTCTCAGTTTGGGTGGAGTGATCCATAGTTTCAGGCTTCACTCCTTTTACTTTCTCCTGGACCGGAGGTGAGGCCTTCAAGGTCTCATCCACTCTCTCAGGGATGCCTAACATTTTCAAATGGGCCTTGTGGTCTACCTCAGCCCAGGCTGAGATTTCCAGATCATTCCCCAGTAGACAATCTACAGGCAAGGTTGGGGACACTGCCACTCTCTTCGGGCCAGTGACCCCTCCCCAGCTGAGATTTACCACTGCCATGGGATGATTTCTAAGAGTGAGGGGAAAAAAGGTCCCAATCCCTTACTCACCAGATATTAAGAGTGATTCTTCTTGTACCGGTTCCCACCCGTGACAGGGGGAGAGCCCCTAACCCCCTAGTTTAAACAAGATTCTGTAGGTTTGTCAGGGCAAGATTTGTTTCATCTGATTTTTTCTGGAAAAAATTCCAATTTAGTACGAGTTTATCTAAGGTTTTGTAGTTATTTATTTGCACTCTATTTATAAGAGTGGGTTCGAAAAAAAAGGAGGAGAAAGACACAGCCAACACGTGTTTCGCCCCCTACATAGCCATCTGGCCTGGGGCTTTCTCAGGGCTGTACATACAGAATTTAGTAAAACGAGTATGAAAACATGCGGTTAGTATCGTGAACATGTAAGGGGTGGGGTGGAGGATAGGTGGGGCGGAGTTTTATTAAGGAAGAGAAAAAAGAAAGAAAGAAAGCAGTGAAGGTTTAGACCAGGAGGGCGTACAATTTACAATGGTGTGTTAGTTAAAATATGAGAGATGGGCTAGAGGGTTAAAAGGAGTTTGAAACATTTACATATATTCAGATCATGTAGAATGGCATACATTTGAATTATAGTGCACAACGATTTCATAGATATTTATATAATACATGTGAATAATGAAGGATGAGTAGCAAGAGGTTAACGGGAGAAGAACACGGAACATTACACGCATGGTTATCAGACACATAATTGTAACACCGAAAAAGAAAGTAATATCATATGGTCATAAATTACGTTCGAAGTGAAGAATTAATTGTGTGAGACATGATTATCATACATTGTGCGCGTATGGGCAATTCGAAATAATGGCTGATTCGTAAAGGATTCAGAACAATCCACATTCAAGGAAAGGAATATTGAATAAGTTTATAGCAATACGGTATGGTATGTGTATTGTCAAGAGGAGACATTGTGTTAGAATAAAGTTATACATAACGCGTAAAATACAATCAGTTTAAGAGTGTAATAAGATAAAGGAAAATGATACTTACAATAGTATTTAGTCCGGCATCAGGTGCAGCAAGGTCCCAAAGGAAAGGGGGGGTAAGGGAAAAAGGAGTGACAATAAGAATATATCTTGTTTGTAAATCGATAACGAGGTGATCTTGGCCGTGTTGGTGATAGTCAAGAAAACCGCTCGAGGATGGTAAGTGAGCAAGTCAAGGTTGACAAATTGTTTGATTTAAGGTGATATCCATATCGTATTGGGGCGACGGTGGGTTTAGGAAAATGTTTGTGCGTGATCATGCTAGTTGTGAAGGTGACTGGAGCCTGTAATAGGCATAGAGACATAAGCGGTCTCAATTGTCGTGTTGTTTCGAGTCAGGTGAAGTGGTGCAATCAGGCGACGGTAGGAGATACGGTGGTGCTTGGTTTATTAAAATACTGCATTATTTCTACTAAGGTGAAGTAGTGGAATAAGGCGGCGGTGAGAGATACGGTGGTGCTCAGTTTATTAATATCGCATAGTTTCTACTTAGGTGAAGTTGTGGAATAAAGCGACTGTGAGAGATAAACAAAACAGGAAGGAAGTGCTAATACGTAATCAATCCAGGGCGCGGGTGATTATATGGTAAACTGGTGGAACTAGTGTCTAGCGCTCGTTAGTTGGTTACAGAGCGAAACAAATGGGGATCGATTGTGCTGTTGCACTACTAATGACTATTTGAGAGAGTATCGTAGAAGTGTCATGTTATCAGATAGACACTTACCGGGTAAATTCGTTTTGAGTATTTATCAGCGATACGGTTGGTTTTATGACCAAGGATTCTGTTGGGGGAGAAAGATCAGCATAGAATAACTAATATGTAGGCTAAACTAAAAGGGAAGGGCGGTTGGGTCTTAGTCGTGATGGCGCTTACCACAAATCTCTGGCAAAATGCCTGTTCCAGGTGCTGTGTTCAGCTTAACGGTGGTGTAAATCCACAACACAAGGCGGCCAATTAAGGTGCCGTGTGGAGTAGCTTCCGGGTTATGGCCCGGAAGGAGAAAGGTTAGTGTAATGTGGCGCCATATTGGATCTGGGCCGTGTGGAGTAGCTTCCGGGTTGTGGCCCGAGAGAGGGTTTGTGTAGTGAGGTGCCATATTGGCTCGGGGAATGTATCCTATAAAATAAGAAAGATAATCGGTTCGATCGGAGAGAGTGGGTGTAGATATTAATGACTTCAAGAAACAGATGTAATTTGAATTAAAATTTTGGGGTCAATGAACGTGAGTTGTATAAAGAACAATCTTATGAGTAATGTCGGTCCATATCTGTAGTTAGATAGGCTAGCGGAAAATGAATCTATGAGTCTATGATGCAATAGAGATTGTGAAGGGAGTATGAACCCCCGAGTGGTATATGTTCAACATTTGAATAGTTGATGGTTGGGCGGGGTCCGGATGGGCAGTATTCGCCGGGGATGCGACAAAAAACCTTGTAGGGCTGACATGGAGCTGATATAGGACTGATATGATCTTTAATCAAGGCAAGTGGGGTGAATGTATTATTAGATTGATAAAATTACAGTGGACCATAAAGGATTCATGGTTTAGGATAAAAAATCATAAGAGTACGGATTATGCAGATAGAGGATGACAAGTTAATCCAATCTCTGATTGTAATAAATGGAGTATGAAAATGATCATTACAGATTATCCAATCATACTGATTTCCCAAGTAAAAGAATGGTTATGTAGATACAGTAGGTGATAAATAGTGAGCAAGGAGATAGACCTAGTACATAAGACTATTTTTAGAATGTTAGTCATCTCCTAGCCACACATGCATTTCTGCATCTTTATTGAGTCCCAGGTCAATTGTTTTGTATTTAAGGATCAGTTCACTTTCGCGTCTTCGTAGTTTTTGTTCGCAGTTTCCCCCTCTCTTCGGTTGATGTACAATCTCCAGACCGAAAAAAAGAAAGTCTTTTTTGTGTTGATGTTTATCGTCGAAATGTTCTGTTAGTGGGTGACCAGAGGTGTGTTTATGGATAGTGCGATAGTGTTCCTGGATCCGGGTACGCAGGGGTCGGATCGTGCTACCAATGTAAGGAAGATTACAAGGACAAATGATTACATAGATACAGAATTTGCTATTGCAATCAATCCATTCTTTAATGATGAATTCTTTCCCAAGTGTCATTGGTATTTTTGTCGTTTTGTTACGGCTCAATTTACAAATGCTGCAATTTTTACAAGTGTGGTATCCTGGTGGTATGTCCAAGAATGTAGTAACTGTGTTCTGTTTGTCTTCGAATTCAGGTTTACACAGGATGTCTTTCAGATTGGGGGCACGTCTGAAGGTTATTTCTGGGTATGCTTTGAGATCTTCAGTTAGGCTTGGTGTTTGTTGTAGCAAGTGCCAGTGTTTCTTTAGGCTTAGTCTTATTTGGTGATGGCCATTGTTATAGTCTGTGATAAAGCGCATCAAAGAGTTGCTCTTTTTTTCTCTTTTTTGTTGAAACATCTGTTTGTGTTCTATTTTGGCCACTGTAGACATAGTGTTTTTGAGTGTGGATTCTTCATATCCTCTTTGAGTCAATCTTGACACAATCTCTCCTCCTTTGGCTTCAAATACCTCATCCTCGCTACTGTTTCTACGTGTCCTTAGGAATTCCCCTTTTGGGATGTTCCTAATATTGTGATGTGGGTGACAGCTGTCAGCTCGCAAAATGGAATTTGCTGCTGTGTCTTTCCTGTATAATCTGCTTTGTAAGGTGTTATCTTTTACATAGAGTGTTACGTCAAGGAAGTTGATCTCCTTCTTAGAGAAGGTATGTGTCGTTTTTATCCCCCATGGATTTTTATCAAGTTGTTCCAGGAACCTTGTTAGCAATGTTTCCTCCCCTTGCCAAATGCACAGGATGTCGTCAATATATTGTCGCCATAGTACTATGTGGGAGGTGAAGTCGGCGAAATCTTGATCCCACAGCCAGAATTTTTCAACATGGCTCATGAAGATACATGCGTATGGCGGCGCAAATTTGGCTCCCATGGCAGTCCCGCGTCTCTGTCTGTATATCTTGCCATTGAAGCTGAAGACGTTGTTTTCCAAACAGAAATTCAACATCTCAAGAGTCATTTTGTTGCATTCCAGTAGATTTGCTGATTGTGTCCATAATGATAGTTTTTTTGCAGTTAGTCCATCGCGGTGTTCAATAGATGTATATAGGCTGACGATGTCAATGCAGACTAGTATGAAATCAGGTTCCCGAGTTATGTCTTGAAGTTTTTCAAGGATGTCTTTTGTATCCTGGATGAAGGATGGTATTTCTTTCATCAGTCCTTGTAGTTTCCTGTCTACGTATTCTCCCATCCTTGAGCAGGGTGAATTGATCCCTGCTATGATTGGTCTTCCAGTTTGGGGGGTAGGTGCCTTTGTGTATTTTGGGGAGGAGATAAAGCGTAGGCATGGTGGGATGTGGAATGTAAAGAAATGATTTTTCTGATTGAGAAATGAGCCCCAGGCTGTACCACTCATCCAGCTTGGTTTTGATTGATTTAAGGATGTCTTTGGTTGGGTCGTTGGTCAGAAGTTCATAGCAGGCGTTATCCCCAAGTTGTCGGTTTGCTTCAAGGATGTAATCATCTATGTGTAATGTTACCGGGTTTCCTCCCTTGTCTGCTTCTTTCACACTCAGGTCTTTCCTGTCTTTTAGTTGTTTGATTGCCCTCCTTTCCTCTAGTGTGATGTTTTGTGGTAGATAGATTTTCTTTGGTATTTGGTGTATTCATGTTCCAAATCACGGGTTACTGCCAGATGGAAGGCATCTATGCTGTTACCTACAGGTAGTTGTGGTATAAAGGTAGATTTTTTGGTTAATTTGCTGTCTATGGAGATGTTGGTTTCTATTGCTAGTTCGAATGCTGTTGTAGTGAGTATATCCGAATCGTTTTCTTCCTCACTGAGATGAGTCAAAAGATCCACATGTTCTAATTCTTGAATTGATAATCCTGAGGTTGTAGTCGTGAGTGATGGTTCCTGTCTCCTAGTTCGGTCAGCAAAGAAAACTTTAAGTTTTAATTTGCGGATGAATTTGAACAAGTCTATTTGTGTTTTCGTCAGGTTCCATAGGGCAGTAGGGCAGAAAGAAAGTCCTTTGTTAAGTACACTGGTTTCCTGGTTTGATAGTTGGATATGGGATAAGTTCTTTTCTAGGTTTACGGATGTTAAGTTCTTCTTTCCATCTCCTTTTTTCTTGACCTCGTGGTCACACCTATTGTAGGAGTCTGTTGGCGTCCGAATTGCTGGGAACCTGCCGTGGTTAAAGTATTTGTGGTGTTTGAAGTTTTGATACCGAGTCGATAGCGTAGTACCTCCTCTAAAAAATGTACTTTGCATCGTGAGGTTTCACCTTCTGGTGCCGGTGCAGGTGAGTCAATTTCTGAGCTGGTAGAGGTTCCTGATTGTTGTCCCGCACCGTCCGTGTTGGTTTTATCCTGTGGGTTTGTGTCGTATTTTTTTGCAAATGTGTATACTCTTCCAAATTGATAGTCCAGTTGATCCCCCCTGAATTTACGATTCTTTCTTTTGATAATATCTTCTTCGAATTCGTCAATTATTTGATTGAGGATCTCATAGTTTCTCTTGGTGAGTTCCCCCCAGTTGGAATCCTCGATGTGTTCACTTAAATTATCAACTTCAGCTTTGGCTTTGTTATATTCTTCTCCTGCATGATCAATAAGTTGTCTGATCATGTTGTTTGAACATTCTTTTAGGTTCTCCTCCCATCTACTGATGTATTGAGGGTTTGTGGTATCTGAAGGGGGAAAAATTAAAATTCTTAAACCCCGTGGGATTCGATCAGCTTCGAGATACTTTTTCAGAGATTCTGCTTCCCACCATTTCTTGGTTTCTCTCTTAACTGCGCGTTCCAACACGTGTTGGCTTTGTCTTTCTCCTCTTTTTTTTTCGAACCCACTCTTATAAATAGAGTGCAAATAAATAACTACAAAACCTTGGATAAACTCGTACTAAATTGGAATTTTTTCCAGAAAAAATCAGATGAAACAAATCTTGCCCAGACAAACCTACAGAATCTTGTTTAAACTAGGGGGTTAGGGGCTCTCCCCCTGTCACGGGCAAGAACTGGTACAAGAAGAATCACGCTTAATATCTGGCAAGTAAGGGATTGGGACCTTTTTTCCTTCACTCTTAGAAACCATTCCAAAAGGTCAAATCCTTGAAAAACCAACAAGCTTTATTAACCGTTGAAGACAAGACAGTGAACATCACAACTAATAAACACCAAGAAGCTAACTCTATATAGGACCTTGATCTCATGGCATTCTGCCAAGACCGACGAGCACAACGTTCAACAAGAGTTGAGGAAACATTTTCAACTGAACCAGTAATCAATAGGAGCACAACGCCCAAACCTAATCCGACATCGGCACGAAGTACATTCCAAAACCTGGAACGCGCAGTTAAGAAAGAAACCAACAAATGGTGGGAAGCAGAATCTCTGAAAAAGTATCTTGAAGCTGATCGAATCCCACGGGGTTTAAGAATTTTAATTTTTCCCCCTTCAGATACCACAAACCCTCAATACATCAGTAGATGGGAGGAGAACCTAAAAGAATGTTCAAACAACATGATCAGACAACTTATTGATCATGCAGAAGAAGAATATAACAAAGTCAAAGCTGAAGTTGATAATTTAAGTAAACACATCGAGGATTCCAACTGGGGGGAACTCACCAATAGAAACTATGAGATCCTCAATCAAATAATTGACGAATTCGAAGAAAATATTATCAAAAGAAAGAATCGTAAATTCAGGAGGAATCAACTGGACTATCAATTTGGAAGAGTATACACATTTGCAAAAAAATACGACACAAACCCACAGGATAAAACAAACAAGGACGGTGCGGGACAACAATCGGGAACCTCTACCAGCTCAGAAATTGACTCACCTGCACCGGCACCAGAAGGTGAAACCTCACGATGCAAAGTAAATTTTTTAGAGGAGGTACTACGCTATCGACTCGGTATCAAAACTTCAAACACCACAAATACTTCAACCACGGCAGGTTCCCAGCAATTCGGACGCCAACAGACTCCTACAATAGGTGTGACCACGAGGTCAAGAAAAAAGGAGATGGAAAGAAGAACTTAACATCCGTAAACCTAGTAAAGAACTTATCCCATATCCAACTATCAAACCAGGAAACCAGTGTACTTAACAAAGGACTTTCTTTCTGCCCTACTGCCTCATGGAACCTGACGAAAACACAAATAGACTTGTTCAAATTCATCCGCAAATTAAAACTTAAAGTTTTCTTTGCTGACCGAACTAGGAGACAGGAACCACCACTCACGACTACAACCTCAGGATTATCAATTCAAGAATCAGAACATGTGGATCTTTTGACTCATCTCAGTGAGGAAGAAAACGATTCGGATACACTCACTACAACAGCATTCGAACTAGGAATAGAAACCAACATCTCCATAGACAGCAAATTAACCAAAAAATCTACCTTTATACCACAACTACCTGCAGGTAACAGCATAGATGCCTTCCATCTGGCAGTAACCCGTGATTTGGAACATGAATACACCAAATACCAAAGAAAATCTAAGTATCTACCACAAAACATCACACTAGAGGAAAGGAGGGCAATCAAACAACTAAAAGACAGGAAAGACCTGATTGTGAAAGAAGCAGACAAGGGAGGAAACCCGGTAACATTACACATAGATGATTACATCCTTGAAGCAAACCGACAACTTGGGGATAACGCCTGCTATGAACTTCTGACCAACGACCCAACCAAAGACATCCTTAAATCAATCAAAACCAAGCTGGATGAGTGGTACAGCCTGGGGCTCATTTCTCAATCAGAAAAATCATTTCTATACATTCCACATCCCACCATGCCTACGCTTTATCTCCTCCCCAAAATACACAAAGGCACCTACCCCCAACCTAGAAGACCAATCATAGCAGGCATCAATTCACCCTGCTCAAGGATGGGAGAATACGTAGACAGGAAACTACAAGGACTGATGAAAGAAATACCATCCTTCATCCAGGATACAAAAGACATCCTTGAAAAACTTCAAGACATAACTTGGGAACCTGATTTCATACTAGTCTGCATTGACATCGTCAGCCTATATACATCTATTGAACACCGCGATGGACTAACTGCAACACAACTATCATTATGGACACAATCAGCAAATCTACTGGAATGCAACAAAATGACTCTCGAGATGTTGAATTTCTGTTTGGAAAACAACGTCTTCAGCTTCAATGGCAAGATATACAGACAGAGACACGGGACTGCCATGGGAGCCAAATTTGCGCCGCCATATGCATGTATCTTCATGAGACATGTTGAAAAATTCTGGCTGTGGGATCAAGATTTCGCCGACTTCACCTCCCACATAGTTCTATGGCGACGATATATTGACGACATCCTGTGCATTTGGCAAGGGGAGGAAACATTGCTAACAAGGTTCCTGGAACAACTTGATAAAAATCCATGGGGGATAAAAACGACACATACCTTCTCTAAGAAGGAGATCAACTTCCTTGACGTAACACTCTATGTAAAAGATAACACCTTACAAAGCAGATTATACAGGAAAGACACGGCAGCAAATTCCATTTTGCGAGCTGACAGCTGTCACCCACATCACAATATTAGGAACATCCCAAAAGGGGAATTTCTAAGAACACGTATAAACTGTAGCGAGGATGACGTATTTGAAGCCAAAGGAGGAGAGATTGTGTCAAGATTGACTCAAAGAGGATATGAAGAATCCACACTCCAAAACACTATGTCTACAGTGGCCAAAATAGAACGCAAACAGATGTTTCAACAAAAAAGAGAAAAAAAGAGCAACTCTTTGATGCGCTTTATCACAGACTATAACAATGGCCATCACCAAATAAGACTAAGCCTAAAGAAACACTGGCACTTGCTACAACAAACACCAAGCCTAACTGAAGATCTCAAAGCATACCCAGAAATAACCTTCAGACGTGCCCCCAATCTGAAAGACATCCTGTGTAAATCTGAATTCGAAGACAAACGGAACACAGTTACTACATTCTTGGACAGACCACCAGGATACCACACTTGTAAAAATTGCAGCATTTGTAAATTGAGCCGTAACAAAACGACAAAAATACCAATGACACAAGGGAAAGAATTCATCATTAAAGAATGGATTGATTGCAATAGCAAATTCTGTATCTATGTAATCATTTGTCCTTGTAATCTTCCTTACATTGGTAGCACGATCCGACCCCTGCGTACCTGGATCCAGGAACACTATCGCAATATCCATAAACACACCTCTGGTCACCCACTAACAGAACATTTCGACGATAAACATCAACACAAAAAAGACTTTCTTTTTTTCGGTCTGGAGATTGTACATCAAACGAAGAGAGGGGGAAACCGCGAACAAAAACTACGAAGACGCGAAAGTGAACTGATCCTTAAATACAAAACAATTGACCTGGGACTCAATAAAGATGCAGAAATGCATGTGTGACTAGGAGATGACTAACATTCTAAAAATATTCTTATGTACTAGGTCTATCTCCTTGCTCACTATTTATCACCTACTGTATCTACATAACCATTCTTTTACTTGGGAAATCAGTATGATTGGATAATCTGTAATGATCATTTTCATACTCACTTTATTACAATCAGAGATTGGATTAACTTGTCATCCTCTATCTGCATAATCCTTACTCTTTTGATTTTTATCCTAAACCATGAATTCTTTATGGCCCACTGTAATTTTATCAATCTAATAATACATTCACCCCACTTGCCTTGATTAAAGATCATATCAGTCCTATATCAGCTCCATATCAGCCCTACAAGGTTTTTTGTCGCATCCCCGGCGAATACTGCCCATCCGGACCCCGCCCAACCATCAACTATTCAAACGCTGAACATATACCACTCGGGGGTTCATACTCCCTTCACAATCTCTATTGCATCATAGACTCATAGATTAATTTTCCGCTAGCCTATCTAACTACAGATATGGACCGACATTACTCATCAGATTGTTCTTTATACAACTCACGTTCATTGACCCCAAAATTTTAATTCAAATTACATCTGTTCCTTGCAGTCATTAATATCTACACCCACTCTCTCCGATCGAACCGATTATCTTTCCTATTTTATAGGATACATTCCCCGATCCAATATGGCGCCTCACTACACAAACCCTCTCTCGGACCACAACCCAGAAGCTACTCCACACGGCCCCGATCCAATATGGCGCCACATTACACTAACCTTTCTCCTTCCGGGCCACAACCCGAAAGCTACTCCACACGGCACCTTAATTGGCCGCATTGTGTTGTGGATTTACACCACCGTTAAGCTGAACACAGCACCTGGAACAGGCATTTTGCCAGAGATTTGAGGTAAGCGCCATCACGACTAAGACCCAACCGCCCTTCCCTTTTAGTTTAGCCTACATATTAGTTATTCTATGCTGATCTTTCTCCCCCAACAGAATCCTTGGTCATAAAACCAACCGTATCGCTGATAAATACTCAAAACGAATTTACCCGGTAAGCGTCTATCTGATAACATGACACTTCTACGATACTCTCTCAAATAGTCATTAGTAGTGCAACAGCACAATCGATCACCATTCGTTTCGCTCTGTAACCAACTAACGAGCACTAGACACTAGTTCCACCAGTTTACCATATAATCACCCGCGCCCTGGATTCATTACGTATTAGCACTTCCTTCCTGTTTTGTTTATCTCTCACCGTCGCTTTATTCCACAACTTCACCTAAGTAGAAACTATGCGATATTAATAAACTGAGCACCGCCGTATCTCTCACCACCGCCTTATTCCACTACTTCACCTTAGTAGAAATAATGCGGTATTTTAATAAACCAAGCACCGCCTTATCTCCCACCGTCGCCTGATTGAACCACTTCACCTGACTCGAAACAACACGACAATTGAGACCGCTTATGTCTCTATGCCTATTACAGGCTCCAGTCACCTTCACAACTAGCATGATCACGCACAAACATTTTCCTAAACCCACCGTCGCCCCAATACGATATGGATATCACCTTAGATCAAACAATTTGTCAACCTTGACTTGCTCACTTACCATCCTCGAGCGGTTTTCTTGACTATCACCAACACGGCCAAGATCACCTCGTTATCGATTTACAAACAAGATATATTCTTATTGTCACTCCTTTTTCCCTTACCCCCCCTTTCCTTTGGGACCTTGCTGCACCTGATGCCGGACTAAATACTATTGTAAGTATCATTTTCCTTTATCTTATTACACTCTTAAACTGATTGTATTTTACGCGTTATGTATAACTTTATTCTAACACAATGTCTCTTCTTGACAATACACATACCATACCGTATTGCTATAAACTTATTCAATATTCCTTTCCTTGAATGTGGATTGTTTTGAATCCTTTACGAATCTGCCATTATTTCGAATTGCCCATACGCGCACAATGTATACCCTCATGATAATTATGTCTCACACAATTAATTCTTCCCTTCGAACGTAATTTATGACCATATGATATTACTTTCTTTTTCAGTGTTAAAATTATGTGTCTGATAACCATGCGTGTAATGTTCCTTGTTCTTCTCCCGTTAACCTCTTGCTACTCATCCTTCATTATTCACATGTATTATATAAATATCTATGAAATCGTTGCGCACTATAATTCAAATGTATGCCATTCTACATGATCTGAATATATGTAAATGTTTCAAACTCCTTCCCACCCTCTATCCCATCTCTCATATTTTAACTAACAAACCATTGTAAATTGTACGCCCACCTGGTCTAAACCTTCACTGCTTTCTTTCTTTCTTTCTTTTTTCTCTTCCTTATTAAAACTCCGCCCCACCTATCCTCCACCCCACCCCTTACATGTTCACGATACTAACCGCATGTTTTCATACTCGTTTTACTAAATTCTGTATGTACAGCCCTGAGGAAGCCCCAGGCCGGATGGCCATGTAGGGGGCAAAACACGTGTTGGCTGTGTCTTTCTCCTCTTTTTTTTCGAACCCACTCTTATAAATAGAGTGCAAATAAATAACTACAAAACCTTGGATAAACTCGTACTAAATTGGAATTTTTTCCAGAAAAAATCAGATGAAACAAACACTGCCATGGGATGGTCTGTCCTAATTCCATCTATATTGGTCACCTGGTAGCTAAACTCAGGTAAAAGCTGTTCTAGGGGCACTAGTCTTTTGGTCACCATGGTGACACTAGCCCCTGTGTCCCTATAGGTCACAGCCTTCTGACCATTGATCATGGGCACTTGTCTGTACCTGCCCAAGATATGGGGACTCATGGTAAAGTTGGCAAACCCCATGCCACCATCACAGACTAGAGTTGCTTGTGTAAGGGACCTGGTTAGGCCAGAGTCCACCTGAGTTCCCCAAGAAAGCCCAACTAAGTTTTTGGGTGCACTCCCACCACCTGGGGGATTACTACTGGTAGTAACAGGAGGTGTTGGAGCTGCGATGGGAGGAACATTTTCTTTATTTCCAGTGGCCAGGTTGCTTACACACATGGCAATATGGTTTCGTGTTAGAAGAGGAAGGAATTTGGGACCCACCCCCAGCACTGGGTTTTTGGGGCCCTTCAGAGGACTTTTCTGTTTTATTATCCCCACCTTTCTCTTTGGGCTTAGTGGAATCTTTCTTCTGGTCACCACCTTGGTTCTTGGACCTGATCCTGGTTCTGACCCATTTGTCTGCCTTCTTTCCCAATTCTTGGGGAGAGGTCAGATCAGAGTCCACCAGGTGCTGGTGTAAGAGTTGGTTCTGACAATTATTAAGAATCTGCTCCCTCATGATGAGATTGTACAATCCTTTGTAATCATTTACTTTACTGCCAGTTAACCAACCTTCCAATGCCTTGGTAGTACAATCCACAAAGTCTACCCAATCTTGATCCTGTGCTTTCTGGGTGTCTCTGAACTTTAATCTTTATTGATCAGTGGTTAAGCCAAACCCATCTATTAATGCATCTCTCAAGATATAGTAATCATCTGCATCCTCTTCTCTTACAGAGAGGAGCTTGTCTCTTCCTTTGTCTGCAAAGGAGAGCCACAGGATTGCTGCCCACTGCTCTACTGGGACCCTTTGTACTTTACAGGCCCTCTCAAGAGCAGAGATCCATTTGTGGATGTCACCCCCTGCATGATAGGGGGGCACAATCTTGTGGAGGTTCCTATTGTCAGGGACTCTCTCTCTAACTCTAGGGGTTTCATTACTGCCACCAGGGGGTCTCTAGACCCCACTATCTTGAAGCTTTCTGAAGCTCCAGGGACTCCCTGTCTAATGCTAACTGTTCTCTCCTGAGCTGAAGCTTTGCCTGCTCAAACTGGAGAAATCTGCATTTCCTATCTTGGGAGGATTCTCTCCTCTGAGGAGAGGCAGAGGTCCTTTTGGATCTCTTAGAATGGTTGGACCCCTCTGATGGGGATCTGTTCCTTCTATTTGGATCCACCACCCTCCCATTAGGGATGGAGAGAGTGCCTCTTGGGCCATCACCTCCATGTTGTGAGTGGTCTGTTTCTTCCAGGTCAGGATCATTTTCCTCTTCCTGGTCCTCATCAGAGTCCACTCTGGGAGTGTCCTCTTTTGAGGGATGCCCACCCGACCTGCCTACCCCATCAGACACTAGAGTCTGCTTAAAGTCTGCTATGAGCAGGATTTCCCTGAGGCGTTGGGTGTTGGCACCTTTGGTTGTCTTTAGTTTCCTAGTGGTGCACATCTCCCTAAGCTCAGCAAAGGAGAGATCATCATATTTGTTGACTGGGATCCTTGGGGATCCTTCCAAAGCCTTATGGGCACCTCCATTTAAAGACATTTTCTAGTGTAGTGGTACTGGCGTATCTACCTACACTAGGTGTGGCCTACTGAACCCTTTCTTGAGTTGTAGTCAAGGTGTGCTAAACCCTCTACACACAACTCCTAAGTTCAGTAGAACTTATTATATTCTAAGCTTGAATTTATATGTACCTTTGGTACCAAGTGGCTTTCATTTTAGAAAGTCAATTTGTTATCTGGTAAAACAATGACAAGCTTGAATCCAACCGCTGCACACCAATGTGAGAAGTTGGCCTGGCATATGCTGTCTCCTAGTTATAGGGGACACCTTGCACCAGTCCAATTCGACTCTTATTGATGATAGGTTTAAGACAACCTTTAAAGAAAGCTATCCTAGTGGTAGCTGTGGAGAGGAGCCTTCAGGCTAAGTCTTGAAGGAGTGTTAAGCTTATTGTTTCACCATAGATAACCTCTTGAATGACCAAATGAAAGAGTAGTCCACACAGGTATATATATAAAATATATGTATTTATTCTAGACAGAATCCCACAAGTCTCTTTATGAGGTTGAGGCAAAGTTACAATTCAAACAAGCATTGATAGATACAATAAATAGCACTGGAATCATAGGGCCCCAGGGGGGGACCAAACCATATATTAAAAAAGTGGTATAAGATCCACAACAATTCTACAGACAATGTCTAGGGCATTTAGGATCGCTGGCCCCTTAAGAATCCACCCCAGGTTATGAGGAAGGGGACCCACGGGAGGCACGTGCAGTGGAAATAGCTGCTATCGGGATCTCTATTAAAGCCTATGGAGAATGTCGCGGTTTGATTTAAACAGATTAAAGACACTTCTAGCAGGAGTTCAAAGTTAAAAACTTAGAGTTAAGCTTTTGAGGAGCCCACTACCACGGGAGTACCAAGGTACCACTGTTACCTGTCCCAGGGAAGCCAGTGCATAGGTCGTTTTCGATGTCGGGTCGCGGGCTGATTTTCAATGGGAACATTTACAAAACTGCTGCTAGCCAAAAGCGTCGATGATGCCGTGAAGATTGAAGTTGTAGATCCTGTAGAGAAGAACCTGAAAGCAGAGGGGACAGAGTCTGGGTCACGGCACAGTTACCAGGGAGCTCAAAGGAAAGAGCCCTTCAATGTCGGGTGCTTCAAGTGGAAAAAGGTATAGCTTGGATCTGCAGCCACGGGCTCCGGGAGGTTTCAAGGAAGGCCAGCTTCAGAAGGGCAACTGTCCCACGTTGGATGAGGGTTGCTGCGGTGTTAGTGTCCAGATTGGATCCACTAAGCCTTGGCAACCGCAACCCATGCAAGATAAACAAATCAGCTACTGGTGCAGACCCACGAGGTCTGGGAGAAGTCTCCTTTGAAGAGACTGTAGAGCAAGCCTGGAGCAACCAGGGGAACTCTTGGAAGTTGAGATTGTCTTCTGTTAGGGCCCACAAGTTGAGAGACAAGGGACCGCGGAAGGCAGCAAAATGGAGTACGTAAAAGGGAGCCCACGGGCCACCGGAGGGAGCTAGGGTGCTGATCTTTAGCACAATTGCTGCTTGGTGGTTGGCTCAAAAATGAGCCAAAGCACAACTTCCCCACTGGTCAGGGTCGTGTACTATGCAAGAGGTGGCCGGTGTCCTGGGGTACTGGGAATCTTGGCACCCACACAGTCCACGGTGCTCAGACTTGCTGTGCACACTCACTGGCCTCTGGGATGCTTAGGAAACCCACCTCAAGGTTGCTGGGAGTCGACAAAGTCCATAGGAGCAGCGAAGTTCCAACCGGGTCACTTGCAGTGTTTCAGGTGCCTGCCAAGCAGGGGGGTAACTCCTTTACCCCAAGGGAGATTTCTTCAGTCAGCTGGGCAGCAGCTCATCGAAGGTCAAGTCTGTGAAGTCCAAGATTAATCTGAGGCTCTGGGGCCACGTTATTCACCTTTATCCCCAAGATTAGGGGAGTGTCCAGAGTAGTGTCCACCAGTTAAAGAGGTGAGGCGGGAAAGGGTGGCTACACCCTCTCCCCTTTGTGTGTTTCCTGCCTGGGCGAGGGGCAAGATGCCCCTGAACCGTTTCCAGGCGGTGTATGCAGAATGTAGGCGCTGTAGCAGCCTACGTGCAACTCTGAAAGGCAACATATGGTGCACCCACCCAGTTCCAATCCACATATACTGTCTGGGGAGGTGCTAGCACCTCCCTGCCACAGGAGCCCTATTGTCCAGCTGGCGAGGCTGGGATTTTCCCCAGCAACAGCCAGCCAGAGTTGTGTGGGTGGCGGGTAGTAGCCATTTTGTACTACGTGTGCACTTTTAAATTGGTGTCTAAATTCTACCGCTTTTCCCATATCGCCCCTCTAGCAGGGGGGAATCGTACCCTCATGCCCATGACTGGACTGGGGGTAGGATTCCTACATGTTTGACACCAAATACGATATGGTTCTGTGTAGCCATTCTCAATCGCGATAGACTTCTAATGCGGTTAAGAGTATATGGTATGGCTACACTACAAATAACCCAGCAATGATTTTACGAAGGTTGCAGAGAGGCCCTGCTCAGGTAGGGGTCCCCCCTCACACATACCTCAGCACCCTGCCTTGTAGGATTAGCAAGGCCTGCTATAGGGGTGACCTATGAGAGTATATGTGTTGTAATGGGGTGGGATATAGGGTACCTATATCCCTGTAAGGGGTGCGAGCACCACCTTACCCAGACTACAGTAGTGGTCTGGTGGTGTCAGTTTGTATGGCTGTCCCAGGGTTGCAGTGCTGCAGCCCTGGTAGGCCTACTGAGGGACCCATGCCCTGGGTACCTAGGGTACCATCTACAAGGGACTGTCAGGGTATCCTCAGTAGCCAATTGGTTTGTACCTAGGGTACTTCACATTCGTTTTAGGGAGAAAGCAGATAGGCTGGGGTCCTGGATAGCAGGATCCCAGCCAGACTAGTCAAAAACCACTCAAATACCAGGCAAAAAGTTGGGGGCAACCATTAGTCAGATTCCACCTTCCTACAAACATGTAAAGAGAAGTTACATTCGATTCAACCAATAGCCAGAATTTTTTTAATATAAATGCTGCTTTGTAATTGGGTGATAGGTTAAAGGCTACAGATACTTACACCACAGGCATAACTGTTACCTTTTGAGTTTATCTCTGGCTGGTGAGATGGTGCAGGAGGTGAACTCTCTTTTGCTTCTCGTTTACAGAAGTGTGCTATTTTGAGTGTGGTACAATTATTTTGTGTATACATTACTTTTGTACAATGTACAGTAAGTTGAATGTGGAATGATATGTTCTATAGACTTAATAGATGCAGGGGAAAACCATATATCAGTATATATATGTATTTTCTCTCATTGTATAAGTGGTTACATATTCTGAACATTGTGCACCAGCTTAGAGGAACTATTATGAGCTAAAATGTTTATATCCTTATTGACGTTAATGCTATTCATTTTATTGGCTATAATGTATTGAAAATATATCTGCTATTTTCTCGGTATTTTGCAATGATATGTAGTGTGAGTCAATTTCAATTTGATATAATATGCAGGTATGTATGTTAAGTTGGAGTTTTAAAATTAACAATATTTAGTGTGTAGTAGGTAATAATGTATGGTAAAGATAAATGTAGAACAAGAAAAGAAACTGGAGTAATGCAAAATCATTGTCTGTATGAAAAGGATGTGAAGATTGTTTTAAAGAATATTTCCATATTCGTTTTATATAATATGATCTAATGATAATATGGTGTATTGTCTGTAAAGAAATAACTTAGTAGACAAAATCTAATGTTGAAGAGGATTCGTCACTTATTAGGTGATTTATGTGGAGGGAGACTGGCCTCTCCACAAATAAGTTTGTTAAAGGTGAAAACTGTATGTAAACAGATTTGGGAATCTATAAGTTATCTGTGTGGTACTGAACAGGTGTGTCCAGGATGGGCTATGTTATGGGTAACAGTTGTATTTTTAACAGGCTTGTCTAGTTAATAGGTGATGTGTGTGGTGGGTGACCAGCGTTTGCATGATAACCTGTGTTCAGGATGAAAACATTGTGAAAAATAAGCTTTGGTAACTAATAGGTGATGCATGTGGTGGGGACGACTGGCTTCTCAGTAGTAGAGTGAGCCTCTTCTGCATACAAGTGCCCCCTAACCAAAATTATGCATCATGAGTGCAGCCCCCTTATATTATGCTCATCCTGTTATACATGCAGTTGTCTCCCTATAAAAAGCTGAGCTGCAAATTACCTGCCCCCATCCAAACACACATTACCTTTTAGTATGCTGAGCCTCTTATACATAGAACTGTTGCCCTGAGGAATGTTCTGCGAGTAAAGTCCCTCATTAGACACATGTAGTATTATTAGGCCAAGCTCTTTCTACATACACGTTTCTCCTTGAATACTGATCTGTATGAAGTGTCTAGTCACCCATCACACATTGCATGTAGTCATAAAGTCAAGCCTCTCCTACATGGATATCTCTCCCTAAACCATGCTCTGCAGAAGGTGGCCAGTCTCCCAGCACACATAGCATATTTTATAAGGCCCAGACTCTTGTACATACAGATCTGCTCCTAACCAAAATTAAGCATCACGATCCAAGTCCCAGTACTCAGAGCACCTTTTACTACTCTGGTACTATTCTGCATACAATTGTCTCCTTAAATAAACCTGTACTGCAAATAGCCAGTCCCCCTGCAAACACACATTACTTTTTAGTATACTGAGCATCATATATACATACAACTGTTCCCCTAAAGAAAGCTCCGCATCAAGGGGCCAGTCGCCCACTAGACACATAGGGGGATATTCACAAGGAGCTATCGCCGAGTTAACGGCACTTTATCGCAGCCAAAGTTGCAATAAATCGATCGCCCTATTCACAAGCTGGTGTTAACAGCCCACAGCACCAGTTTACCCGCGATAGCAGCCGCAAAAAATATCGCCACAGAAGACTCCCGCAACTATCGCTAATGAGATGCAGAGTAGGCGTTCTTGTGCCAAAAGTCGCGACAACTAACCCTGGGCGCAGTACTATGCTATGCTCGCAGAGCGTGTGTAGTTTGCACTACTACGCACTATGCGAATTGCACATAGCACAGTGCAAAATCGCGGTCCTCAACGTCAAGTTGGCCACCGCGAGCAAGCAAAATCAACATCCCGGAGAGACTTTTTCCTCATTCGTGATCAGCAACATCAAGTTGCCGATCGCGAACGTGGAAAATAAACCTCCCGGCGAGATTCTCAATGCGGGGAGGTCAGGTTTCTCATTGCGAGTGGTCGTGTATGCTCGCAATCGGTCGTGATGAGAAACTACCAGTCCGCATTGAGAAAGCTGCCGTTCGAGTACAAATCGACTCGAGCGGCAGAAAAAAACTGCTTGCACTATGTAAGATGCTGTTTGCAATGATTGCACAGTACGGACAAACATCCAGCACTGTTCAATCAGTGCAAACCGCATTTCCCTACCGCACTACGCTGTTCGCATAGCTACGCGTAGCATGCATAGTGCGAAGTGCACTTCGAGTAACTACGCGTAGCGCTACTACGCCCAGGGATAGCGACAACACCACTCCACAAAATTCACAACGAACAGCCAGAACTGCGATAAGAACACAAAACAGGCGATAAGGCGCGTTAGCACCTGGAAAATAACACCGGCTCTGACCTGGTGCTAAGTCAGACCACAGCCTGGACCACAAAAGGGAGACCAGCCCAGAGCCACACCTGAAGAACAACAGATGCACCCGGGCAACTGAACATGCAGCACGGAGGGCCGAAAGGGACACAACACCCACCGCAACCAGCCCCAGGACCCCCCCTCCCCGGCACCCCCTCCGACCAAAGACATGCCACATCAGCTACACCCAATCACGTGCAAAATTATCTGCATGATGTCTCAGAATCACAACTGGTGACATGCATGTGTCGTCACAAAAATGAGCATCACACATTCATTTCCAAAGCAACAAATCAAACTTTATTAAAATGAACACTGAAATAAAATGAAGACACATTGCGGCTCCCCTTGGGCCAATCCGTAGGTCTCAGCCTGCAAGACAAAAATCATGAGGAGAAGGTGTGTCCTGCGCACATCAAAGGACAGAGAGAGAGCGAAGGGGACAGAGAGGAAGAGAGGGAGATAGAGAGAGAGAAAAAGAAAGGGGAGAGAGAGAGAGAGATAAAGAGAGAGAGAGAGAAGAAGAGAGGGGGAGAGAGAGAGAAGAAGAGAGGGGGAGAGATAGGGAGAAGAAGAGAGAGGGAGAGAGAGAGAATAAGAGAGGGAGAGAGAGAGAGAGAATAAGAGAGGGGAGAATGAGAGAAGAAGAGAGGGGAGAATGAGAGAGAGAAGAAGAGAGGGGGGGGAGAGAGAGAGAGAGAGAGAGAGAGAGAGAGAGAGAGAGAGAGAGAGAGAGACAGCTAGCTGCCCCTGCGCACCTAGGCCACACTGCTCACCTGCTGCCACCGGTGTGTCTCCAACCACTTGCCGGAATGTAGTGCAGTTCATTAGGACACACATCTGAGACAGACCCGTCATCTGAAACAGAGTCCAGATACATGATTGGCAGAGTACACACAATTGCACAAGACAACATCGCCTGCCCGCCCATGCACACCCAGACAGAGGCATCCAGCCCCTCCCGCCGCCCATCAGAGCATGCCCGCCCATGCACACCCAGACAGAGGCACCCCAGCCCCTTCCGCCGCCCATCAGAGCATGCCTGCCCATGAACACCCAGGCCGCACTGCTCACCTTCCGCCACCGGCGTGCAAACAGGCGGTCCCACCACGTGCTGCTGCAAGCCACAAGCCTGGGGCCCGCGGACATGGCACACTCCACACCATGCCGCCCCTCTCCGCAGGCCACCAGGTCCCACGTTTGTTGCTGGGTCTTGATTACTCCATGGCAGAGGACATACCAGTGCACCGGGCCTCATCGCAGGATGCACACCCGCTCAGCCCAACAGGTGCCACCAACTCTGTGATCCCGGAAGTGACGCCACGTGGCGGTAGGCCCGCGCTGCCCGCTGGCTCTGGCCTACAATGCGGTCCCGCAGGGCGCACAAAACCTGAGCTGTCCGGACCGCCGAGACGGGGCATCATCGCAGGCTGTACACCTGCTCAGCAGCTCAAGGTGCCCCTAACTCAGTGCACACAAAGTCACCGTCCCGTGGCGGGGTGCCTGTGCCGGCCGCAATGCTCCAGGTGCCACTAACCCTGTGCAACCCCAGTCAGTGCCACGTGGTGGCAGGCCCGTGACGGCCGCAAGGCCTTGGGTGCCACTAACCCTGTGCAACCCCAGTCAGCGCCACGTGGTGGAAGGCCCGTGACGGCCGCAATGCCTCGTATGCCACTAACCCTGTGCGCAACAGCTCATGGGCCCTTTCTGATTGAGAACCGTGGAGCATCCGTCATCCAGGCACCACCGGCAGAGGGGAATGTGATGTCGTCTGCCCCTTATGTTGGTGGAGTCACATGGCCTGTGACACCTGTGCCGGATGGGTGTGGTGTGCGTGCAAACCTGCCCTCAGGGAGTGGCTGTGACATGCTGACAACTAGACCAGTGACCTGCAAACCACCAGCGAGTACGCCTGCGATGGGTAGCAGTGAGGGCCCCCTCTCGGAGCATAAGAGGAGTGGTCTGGCCTGCTGTACGCCGGAACAGCGCAGGGCTTGCAACAATGACTTGTGGGATCTAGGCGTGGTTCAGTCCATGGAAGTGACTGATGCGTGTGGCCCTGCTGTAGTGTTCACGGGACCCGGTACACAATATGCAATGTAGCACCCTCTGACTGGCATCCCACCGGATGAGCATCATTGACGCAAGGGATATCACTGTCCCTACATTCACCCACACATTCATACATGAATGATGAAAGACATAACACAGCAGTGCGTCACTAGGTGTTTATTGCACATCCAGTGCAGTCTTGCAGCTGGAGCGGTACAGAGCAATGCCAAGCACACTACACAATATGGGCCCGTGGAGGGCCAGCCAGAGTCCATCCGGGGATGATAAGTACTGCGGAAGAGGTAGGGTACAGTCCGCAGTCTGGTCGCTGTGTCAAACAGGATATGGCAGTCCATGTCGCTGTCCAAGGTGAGTGCATCAGTGTATCGGGGGTCAGTGGAAGGTCATGGGGCCATGTGCGACACCAAGCAGGAACAGGCCAGGTGGTGGAAATAAAAGCTAGTGCCTCCTGATCACAAACCCATCCACGTCCTTGTCCCCGGATGTGTGCTCTGCCCCCACCTATGGATGTTGCAGTACCAGCTGGGGCCAGAGGAGGGTTGTTGGCCGCACTGTGTGGCAGTGACACATCAGGTGCCGGTGTGGATACGCCTGCAGCACTGTGGGGCACTGACAAACCAGGGGGCGGAGATGTGGATGGTGTGGGGTCAGCAGCATTCATCTGCACCATGCCTTGTGGCAGCAATGCCATGATGATGATCTGTAGGGCATGGTTGATCCCAGCTACATTTCGCTGATGTACAGCGGTAGCTGCCATCCTTTCCGCCTCCATCCGCACCATGTCCTCCATGAGCCTCCGCATGTGAGCCAGCTCACGGCTGCTATCGCTGGAGCCCCTCTGAGCTGACAGGTGTTCTTCTCTCCGCGTCAGGACTCCAGCGATGTCAGTCAGGGCTCGTTGGAGGCCATGGAGCCGGTCTAGGCACCCATGGATGGCGTCCAGTTTTGAAGCCATGAGGTCGAACCCCACCCGCACCTGCTCAGCCGTCTCCCTCTGGGCCTCCAGCACACGGGGTTGGAAGGCCATGTGTTGTTCCTTGGGGTCTTGGGAGACTTGCAGGGCCGTGGGTGCCTCCTGCTGGGTGGTTTGGGTGGTGGGTGTGGTCTCCTCGATGCAGCTGGTCAGCTCTAATCCTGGAGGTGAGTCGCGGATGATGTCAATGATGTCTAGGAGGACTTGGGTGTCGATGCTGGGGTTGTCCTCCTCATCATCAGTGAAAAGTGGCTGGGATTGCTCTGCAGGGGGTGTTGACGCTGGCCCTGCAATGTGAAGGGGAGATGGTGTATTGCAATGTGTCCATAAGTATGTAGCCGCATGGTACATGTTGACATTCAGACAGCATGGCATTATACATTGTGACAGTCTATGGATCTGGGCGATGACCCAGAGTCATTGAGGGTGTGCTCTGTGCTCTGCTTGATTGTGCATGTGTGCCATCGTGGCCATCTCCACCCGTCCCCCCAATACCTGGTGGTCGATCACCCTGTTGCGGTTATGTTGTGTGCTGTCAAGCAGTGTCTGGTCCCTCGACTCCGGCCACAGTATCCACACTGATGACTGTCGACACCAGCTCCTCCATGTCATCCAGTTTGAGCTGTGGCGCTGGGTCCCCCCCTCCAGTCTGCATTACTACCTTCTGGTTGGCTGCGAGTTTCTCCTTGGTCTTCCACTTGATGTCATTCCATCGCCTCTTGACCTCGTCCATTGTCCTCTTGTGCTCTCCGATGGCATTCACCTTGTTCACGATGTCCCACCATATTCCTGTTTTGGTGCCCAATGACACGTTGGAGGTGAGCAACAGTTGTTGATTGTGTTCCATCACCTCCGTGACTATGATCCTGTTTGCCTGCAGACTGAACTTCGTCTTCCTCTTCTTCTCGTCCTTGCCCTTCCCTGTCCCCGATATCCTGGGCTGGTCGTCCGGGGTGCTTGTGGGGTTGCGCTCGTCCTCTGCGCCTGCTCCGGCTGCCTCCATGGTGCTTGGGTGTTGGCCAGTTTGTGTTTGGGTGTTTTTTCTACTTTTATGGTGATTTTTCCCGCCGACCAGTTGTGTGTTGCAGGCCTGGCGCTGCTTATCGCTGATTTCTGCATTGCGCTTTGACCCATCGCAGGTTTTTTGGTGTTGTGGTTTGTGTTCTTATCCCCATTGAGGTGGTTGTACCGCGAACATTGTCCGCGGTTTCGGCATACTATCGCATGGTACCGCCTTGTTGTGAATTCCACGTTGACACGGGGTTATTTTCCCACGCTCGGCTGCCATGTGTAAAGTTGTGTTAACATTGTATTTTGTTTGAAGACAGATTTTATTCATCAAATGAATCACATAACGCAGGGCTCTGTACCCCAGAGACCTCTGCACGATCAATAGACAACATCATGGGCCCGATTCACAGAACTAACTTAAGACAAAATCCTAAATTTACTACCATTTTGGTATTCACAGAAGTCACTTACTCATTTTGGTATTCACAGAAGGCACTTACTCATTTCGGTATTAACAGAAGTTAGGAGTCCTAACTTTAGGACCCCTAAATGCCTTCTGTGAATACCGAAAGTCTTAAAATTAGGATTTTTCTCAGTTTAGGAGCAGTAAAGTTAGGACTCCTAACTTTAGGACTCCTAAATGCCTTCTGTGAATACCGAAAGTCTTAAAATTAGGATTTTTCTCAGTTTAGTAGTAGTAAAGTTAGGACTCCTAACTTTAGGACGCCTAAATGCCTTCTGTGAATACCGAAAGTCTTCAAATTAGGATTTTTCTCAGTTTAGGAGCAGTAAAGTTAGGACTCCTAACTTTAGGACTCCTAAATGCCTTCTGTGAATACCGAAAGTCTTAAAATTAGGATTTTTCTCAGTTTAGTAGTAGTAAAATTAGGACTCCTAACTTTAGGACTAATAAAAGGCCTTCTGTGAATACCGAAAGTCTTAAAATTAGGATTTTTCTCAGTTTAGGTCTCCTAACTTTACTACTCCTAAACTGAGAAAAATCCTAATTTTAAGACTTTCGGTATTCACAGAAGGCATTGAGGAGTCCTAAAGTTAGGACTCCTAACTTCTGTGAATACCGAGATGAGTAAGTGACTTCTGTGAATACCAAAATGGTAGTAAGTTTAGGATTTTGTCTTAAGTTAGTTCTGTGAATCGGGCCCCATGAGTTTGACTTTTTAAAGGAAAAGAGAATGTAGCAAGGATGTAGAAGTGCAATGCAGATGAAAAAAACCTTTTAGAACCCACCCCCAACCACCCCCCACTACCCCAGTCGCACTAAGAATCTCTTAATCACACTTAGAACAAGGCCTTGCACCACGCCCTTCACCCCCACCCACTTATATATACAATCAAGTACCATTTGCATCCATGGGGTAACATCAAACTGGAAGGGGGGACCCCCTCAGCAATCAGCCCTCGATAGTCTGCCCACCACTTCCAAATTTTATAATGTTTCTCTGGGCAACCTCTGGCTGTGAAGATAGGAAGTTCTAATCCCATACAAAAGTCCAGGCCCCTCTTCCCTACGGACACTAATGGTGGCGCCGGCGCCTTCCAAGCCCTGGCGATATCCCTCTTTGCCAGCGTGAATCCCAACAACATAAGATGGCGTTTATAGATGTTACCCCCAAAACCTTCCATAACCTGTAGTAATACCAACTTCGGTGACCGGGGCAGGCCCCAGCCCAGCACCTCCGAAAGACAGGAAATCACTCCTCTCCAAAACCGCGCCAAGGAAAGGCAATGCCAGACCGTGTGTATCAGTACGTTAACATTTTTTGGTGATGTTTAGCACACGTTCTTGTGAATATACCCAATAAAGTATTAATAGGCCGAGCTCTTTGTACATGCAACCTTTCTCACAAAATTCTGCTTAGTCTGAAGACTCTAGTCAGCCAACACACATATCAGGTACTGGTGGGCCAAGTCTGTTCTACATGGAGCTATTTCCCTAGCTCTGCAGCAGGTGACCAGTCCCCCACTATACCCACCACCTTTTAGAAGGTCGAGTCTCTTGTACATACAGTTGTTCACCAAAATAAAAGTCAGCATCACAAGTGTAGTTCACCACTAAACACATCACATATTACTAGGCAGAGTATATTTTACATGCAATTATCTCCCTCAATGAAGATCAGGCTGAAGCCTCCTGTCCCTCACCATACATGCCATGTAAGGGTGGAACAAACCACTTTTCCATACAGCTGTAACCCTAAACAAAGCTCAGCATTAAGAGCCTAATACCCCACTAGACACATTAGCTATTACTATGTCGAGCCCCTTCTACACATAATTTTCTATATGAACAAAGCTCAGCCTGAAGACTCCAGTCCCCCACCAGACATGGAATGTACTGTAAGGGCAGACTTTTTCTACATGGAGCTGTCTCCCTAAATAAAGCTGTGTCAGAAGTGTCAAGTGCCCCTTTAAAAACACCACCTTTTGCTAGGCCAGTCCTATTCTACATGAGGCTGTCCCTCTGAATAAAGCTCTGCATCAAGATGGCAGTCTCCCACCATACAGATCATTTACTAGTAGGCCGAGGAGCTTTTACATACATCTGTCATTCTGGAAAAATGATCTGCATTGAGCTATTTATAGAGAGAGCATTCACTGAGCCCTCAGAAGCACTTACAACATATTACTAGTATGCTGTCTAAATTTTAGAAAAATATATAATGTCTGAATTTGGTAAAGGTATACAGAGTTTTAAAATCTTTTTTATTTTGCTGTCTCATCCATGTTCTCCAATCATTCACGTTATTTGAACCAGCAGAAGAGGAAGAAGAACAGACATGCATACTACAATAAAACAAATAAAAGTACAACGCATATCGGTGGGAAAAAAAAAATCAAAAGAAAAAACTGAATATTGGTAAGAGTACTCAAACGTTTCTGCAAAAAATCATTTTTTAAAACTAGTTACTTGTGAATGGTGTCAAGATGAATGATGGATCTGCCTCATTCAAAGTAGGTCTAAATAAAATATTAAAAGGAGACAAAGCTTTGAAAAAGAAGTTTGATCATTCTCTGTAAGGAATAAAAAATTCAAGGAGTTTGACAACAGTTCTTTTCCACAAGGGTGGTAACCAATTTTATGAAATCAGTGAAGCAAGTGAAGAGGAGAGGAACTGCAGTACAACAAAAAAGGTTTATAGATAGTATGGTACATACGGCGTTTGCTCTTAAAAGGAATTTGTTTATTCTCATCCTCACCAGATTGAGAACTTTAGGTAGCTTAGCAGCATGTCTCGAAAAGTAGTGCCATCAAAAGCAACAAATTAAAAAGTCCAAATTTTGCAGCATCTTTGATGGGGAGTGGAAAGTAGTGAAGCTTTCTTTAATGAAGAAAGCTACAATAAAACCAAGAGATTATTGTTTGCTGCTGATACAGATGACCGATCGTATGAGGTGAAACTGGGTACAGCGGTACCAAAGGAAAGATTAGTACCATAGCTCTGGTTCAAGAGGCCAGTCAGCTCTAGATACATCGCCTATTTCGGGGCCAAGCCTCTCTTACATACAAGTTTCACCCACAATATTGGTCAGGCTGTAGAGTCCTGGCCCTCACTATGCATACTATATACTGGTAGGCCGAGTCTGTTCTCCATACAGTTTACAGCCTAAATAAATAACTGCTTGAACTTGCAAGCTCTTCACTACACAGCTATTACCAGGCAAAGCCTCTGATGCATAAAGTTTTCTGTTTGAAGAAGGATCAGTTGGAAGACTTCAGTACCTCACAAAACATATTGAGTACTGTTAGGGCACCTTTCTTTATATGGACCTGTCTGTCTAAACAAGGCTGTGCAGCAATTGTGCAGCTCCCTTTACAGACACACCGCCTTTTAGTAGGCAGAGGTTCGTCTACATACAAAACAATACAATACATACAAAACGCAGCATCAGGGGCCAGCCCTCACCCACATAAACACCTTTTAGTATGTCAAGCGTCCTCTACATACACGTGTCTCCCCAAATCAAGCTCTGCAAGAAGTGTCTGGTCCCCCACCACACTCATCATCTTTTAACAGTCAAAGCCTCTTCTGCATACCGTTGTTCCCTAAACATAGCTCTGCATCAAGAGGACACTCCCCCAGTACACACATGACATATTACTAGGCCAAGCCTCTTCTACATGCAACTTTCCCCCTGAACAAACCTCAGTCTTAAGGCTTTATTTCCCAACTACACATATCACATAGTGTTAAGTCAAGCCTCTTCTACATGGTGTATCTCTATGATATCTTTAAATAGTTAATATATGTATCCTGTCTTCTGTTTCAAAAACTGCTCAGAGTTTGTTGTAGAATATTAAACAATTGTATTATTATTTTCTGGTTCTCATGTATTTTTCAGTGCGCTAATGATCATTGTTTTACATGAAGTAGAGAAGATGGAGGCGGCTGTTGCAATGTGTTACTCTATATTTTAGATAGCTATTAGAAATAAAAATAAATTGCATGGTAATTTCAAAATGTTTATGTGATTTAAACGCTGTCAAAAAGGTAAGGAGAATAGTTAAAAGAAGAACAAGACCCAAAATTGAGTTTGATAGTGGTTGAAGAGGTAGTGATATAACGAAATACATTTTGTTTTTTATCTTTATCAATAGTATTTTTATTATAACCCTTTATATGTATGAACAAATAATTGTGGTATTGTGAAGTAATTAATATTAACATTATGGATCATTTTCAAACTACTCTCACAAATACTCAGCAATAGAGAGACACTAAGGGCCTGATTCCCAAAGGTAAACGTACACATTTGTGTAAGTTTACACTTTTCAGTGTTCACAAAACTGCAATTTTATGGTACGTTTATGAGTGCGGAGACTCCTCCTCTGAGGCGGAGAACTCTTAACATTAAAAGATAGGCCTGTCCTATCTTTTTCTGTGTTGAGTTCTCTGCCCCAACAGCGAAGTCTCTGCACTCATAAAGTTAGTATCAAAATACCGTTTTGTGAATACTGAAAAAGTGTAAACTTACACAAACGTGTAATTTCATCTTTGTGAATCAGGCCCAATCACAAAACTGTATATATATATGATCATACATAATCAAATACAGAACTGCAGACACATTTACTTACATGTAATGACCATACATAGAAATAGTCTTACAAGTAGTATAATAACCCTATATAACATAAGCAGACATATATATGGGTAATTGAAATAAACTTCATATGCAACATAGACACATAGAACACAGACAGACTTACACACAAACATATAAATAGACACAACCCTCCACACACACACATACTTTCACACATACACAAACATGCATTATGTAACAGAAACACAGAGACACACAAACACCCACTTCAAGAGACATCTCCTTGTATTCATACACACATGCACACAGCTGCACCCACACAGACATACGCTTTAACACTTAGTCAGATACACAGAGTAACACCCCACACACATACATGTTGACAGACATCACATCACACTCATACACACACGTACAACTGCACCCCAAAACACATAGCATCACACATTACTCAGACACATACACTCACACCTTCCACACACTTACTCACTCAGTCATACATACACATACCATACCACACGCTCTGTCACACACTCAGCCACGCATGCACATACTCAGACGTTGCCAGACATCCCCTCATACTCACATATTGTTAGAAAATTAGTAATTAGTTGTTCAGCCTGCACAAGTAACGGGTCTACATTTGTCCTTCACTGGTAATCAACCACCCCATTGTAGTGCTTGACTCTCACAGGGTAGAAAAGTAGAGCAGTCCAAGGCCTACTCAAGGGAGGTGGTGTGGGTTAATCATCACCATTCACAGATACACAATAACACTCAATAAATGATTGTCCAGTCTATGCTTTTTCTTTTGAAAAAAAGGAAAAGTACATTTATTATACTCACACTACTCAATACTACACAGATATTTAAAAATATACAACAGCTGATGGAAATACTTCTGGATGACCTTGGGTAACCATTCTTACCCCTCTCTCTGGGGAGTCTAGTACCACAACTCACATGTGTAAACATTATCTTGTCCCTAGATGAAGGATTGAACATAACTTGGAGTAAGAGCACCTAATACTGGCACCAAAGTGAGTGGCTGTTAGCCTCATTATTTAAATAAAACATTAGCAAGAGTAAATATCTAAGCATGACTGGGAAAGCTGTGTACTCATCATAACTGTTAGCATGAAGAACACAATTTAACCACAGCCAGGTGTCCATGGCATTAGTCTCCAGTACAGCCAAAAAGCACATCCAAGAGAAAGCTCTCCCTCCCTGGGCAAGACCTTTTAACACAGGGGCTGGAGGTGCCAGGAGATGCACCTCTGGCCTATCCTGAGGTGCCACGTGCTCTGGGAGTCACAGCACCACCCCTTGCAGACATCACTGCAAGGTTCTACCTCAGCAAAACTTCAAGGGTGCCCTCCTGCTGGTTTGGCTCCAGAGTCGGAACACCCTACCTTTGTTCAGGGAGCTTGGTCTGGCCCTCTTCCTGGCACAGGATGACAGCTGGCTTATTGATGCAGAGCAGTCCTGTTCACCCCTTTCTCTTCAGTGGACGACCTAATGAAGGTTAATTGCTCCCTTTTTGGGGGGACCTTAGTTCCCACTACTGGAGGGAGAAGAAATTAACTTATCCTAGCACAGTGACAACAGGCCTGAGCTCTGATCCTGAGCTAAGTGAGAGGAACATGACATTTCTGGATGACCCATAAGCTGTATAGTTATGATTCTGGACTTTACAGGATTGTTCATTGGTATGACTCTGGTGTCCGTAGACCCAAGGGGAGAAGAATTGCACTCTAAGGCAGTCTTCCCCATAGTGCATAAGAAAGGGTCACTGCAGTCCAGACAGTAAAACACACTGACTTTGCCTCTCTGTGTACACCAACATTATAAGGCCCATTCCAGACCAATACCCCACCCTGCAGCGTCCCTTTTGCACCAGGCTGCCAGTGCGCAGTTCCCAGGCTGCGCACTATAGGAATCTCCCATGCGCAGCCCTCACACTAGTGTACACGAAGGTGCACATGTATTCAAGTGTAACCAGTCAAGTACCCCATACCCTGGCTGCGTCTCAGCTGTCTTATCTTAACAGGTGGACACTGGCGGTAAACACATGCAGACTATTTTACCATGAGTTTACCATGGTTGAGTCGCAGGTCTCAAGGTTCTCCCACAGTAAAAAGTAAAAAACAGGTGATCAAAAAGTGAAAAATCTGGTCGGATTAGAGGGCGAGGACAACCTTCTTGCACATATGCTCATGCACAACTGCACCCACAAACACATACCCTCACACACTCCGTGAAACACACACTCACACCTTCCACACACTCACTCATATACACAACCAGATTCTCCATCACACACTGCCAGACATGCATGCACTAACATGTTTACAGACATCCTCTCACACTCAGACACATGTGCACAGCTGCACCTAAGCACACCTACCATCATACACTCACTCAGACACATACACTCACACATCCCACATGCTTACTCACTTATATACACACATATCCAACCACACATTCTGTCACACCACAGCCATATACGCACATACTCATGTGTTGACAGACATCTTCTCATACACACCCATATGGACAACTGCACCCAAACACATATATACCCTAACACACTCACCCTGACGCATACACTTACTCTTCACTTACACTTACTCAGCCATACATACACATCCACAACCATACACTCTGGCACACTCTCAGCTGAACATGCACTACTCAGATGTTGACATCCCCTCACACATAACACAACTGTGCTCATACACACATACCCTCACACACTCAGTGAGGCACATACACTCACAGCTTCCACACACTTACTCACTTAGCCATATACATACATACACAACCTCATGCTCTGTTATACACACTGACAGACATGCCAGTTCTCACACATTGAAAGACATCCTCTCACACTCACACATAAATATGCACAACTGTACCTACATACAAATACCCCTACACACGTGATCAGGCACATGCAAGCAGAGCTACTGCACACTTACTTACTCACTCATATATACACATACATAACCACATGCTCTGTCACACACCGCCAGGCATGCACTTACTCACACATTGATAGACATTTTCTCGAACTCACACACATATTCACAACTGCACCCACACACACATACCATCACACACTCACATAGATTCACAACTCTTACTCACTCATTCATATACACACATACATAACAACATGCTCTGTCACACACAGTCACACATGTATGTACTCACACATTGACAGACATCCATTCATACTCACACACACATGGAGAATTGCACTCTGTCAGAACTCACCCCTTTCAGAGGTCCACGGGGCTGGCAGGGGCTACTGGGCCCACCGTGGGGGTTGAGGCCTTTTGCTCCTGATGTCCTGGGGCCCATCATACTAGGGATTCTGAGCAACTGGGCAAAGTACCCCATCTGCACTTGGCTATCAGTGGTAAACGTGGTCAAGCAGTCCTAGGCTCCCTCTGGACGGGAGGTGTGGATACAGATTAGTGAACACTGGCTCGCTACTCAAAATGCACACAGCAGAAGCAATATACCATTGTCCAGTCAAATAGCCACTTTTAATAAAAAAGAAAAGTATTTTGTTTCTACCTCCTATCACACAAAAGAAAAAATGTAACATCCACAAACAATAACACAATTCTTCTTGTCATCAGGGCTCTAGTGTTTCAATGGCAATTCCCTGTCCCACACCCTCCTCATGTTAGCATAGTGGTTATTCCCCATTCACTGTTGGAAAAATCCAGAGAATGCCCTACTAGCAGTCTGTGTCTATTTTGGTTCTTAAATTCAAGTCAGCAGTGATTTCCCTGAGAGCTGAGTGGCCCGAAAGAAGTTTTACCTGCTCCGTTAGGTGTGAAGAATGCGGAAGAATGCGGAAATCCGGGATAGTGCTCTGTTTGGTGGCTCAGGTCCCGATTAGGTGAGTCAGCTGCACATGGATTCAGCCAACTGGCTCCGGCCCAGCTTACACCCCTGGCATATAGGATTTTTGCACAGCTTTCACACAAGCCTTCAGCCCTCACCACATGGCTGTCTTTGCCAAGTTGGCCCTTCCTGGTGTACAGGGTCACCACAACTTTACCACACAGGCTTCAGCCCTTTCTGCACAGCAGTCTTTCAAATGGCTATCTTCATGACGGCCCTTGCCTGGAATACAGGGGTCGCAGACAGTCCTGTTAAAAGATGTTATTGTTAGGAATTGTAATAATATTTTAGCTTGCATTAAAATAGCCAACAGAAAGTTACTGAAATTAACAAAGGATAAAGTAATGTTATAGTTGGGTACAAATTTCAGTATCATTTCATAACTCAAAAAACCCACTAAAATTCATCAGTGACAGTTGGAGCTAACTATAATTTGAGTGCCCGTCATGCACAGGTTATGACCTCGCATAATACATCACTCATGACATGTTCAATGGCATTCTTGAAGACATCTCTGATGACGTCTCAAATGATATCAATAATTACATCATCCAATTAGTGTATTAGTTTGTTTAATACTTTACATAGTGGTAGGTAAGAATCAAACTACTTCTCCACTTTATTTTGTATAGCCTCTTTCCTGCTAATGCATGTAAGTGTTCACAACATCGTTGTCCTCCTAATTAGTCTTAAGGTATGTAGAGGTAGAGAGCTGTTTGTGAAATTTTCAGTACAGGACTAACACTGTGTGCAGGGAATACTTGATACATTGTGTCCAATAGGCATGCCACAAGTACTTTGGTTTTTGCAAAAATGTTCCAACAGGAAATAAAGTCTATGTGGTAGATACTAAGTATTGTAAGCACTATTGAATATTTTGAGGAAAATGTCTCTGCATGACAATTTCTACATAGGACAGAAGATTGTGTGCACCAGGTACTTACCCATCTACATCTGCCTGATTAGCCAAAGAAGATGGACTGGATAGTATAACCTTTAGCACCTTACGGGACATAGGTGTTTAGAGTGAATAGGCTCTCTTTGCAGGGGTATTGCATAGGGTGAAGACTGTTCACAGTACTTACTTTTCTACTCCTGTGGAGGCCATTTCATAGGAGAGGTTGGTTACCTGTGAAAAGTTTGATACAGTGTAAATACTGTGCTTAGTAGAGCCTTGGTTATATAACAGGGCTTAAGTGTGTCCAGGAAGTAGGTTTTCCATGAAAAGTTGTGTGCAGGTTGAACAGCCTGTGCAGTAGGGTTACCCATTAATGTATGGTTCACTTGAAACATAAGGTTTGTTACGCACAACATGTATAGTGTAGGGTGAATGTTGTACATTAGAGTAGCTTTCTTCATGCAAGGGAGTTTTGTGGGTGAAGCATAATTGATGTTTTATATCATCATGTGCTGTTTAATACTCCCTTTCATACCTGTAATGATGTAGTGCTTCATCGCATAAGGTGTACACCAGTAGCTTGGATGGCGTCATCAGGGATGTCATCAATGATGTCATTTGAGAGATTGTTAGTTATGTCATCGATGATGTCATTGCATTTGTCATGAGTGATGTAATACGTGAGTTCATAAGCACTGGAAGGCAAGGGTGCAAATTGTAGTAGCTCTAATAAGTATAACTGATACATTACAGTATTTTTGAGTTTAAAATGATACTGAAGATTGTACTTGACTAAAACGTTACTTTGACCTTTATTTTTTCTGTGAATTGTTCTGTTTTTTTAAGCAAACTAAAATGTTATTTTGTTACCATTCTTAACTATAACATCTCTTTAACCTTTTGGTTTTTTTCAGTGAATCTATCTATCTATCTATCTATCTATCTATCTATCTATCTATCTGCTATAAAGCCACTATTAAGGGCTTTATAAATTCATTTGGTTGATTTTAGAAGATTGTTTTGGTTAAAAGAAAATCCCTTGTTGGTACTTTTACCGATTATTGACTTTGATTTACCCAAGCCTCCAAGGGTTGATTGGGTTGGCCAATCTTTTGTTAATATTTATATAAAAGTGGCATTTTCAGACTTGTGGCTTAAAATCCAACTTTTCCCTTAAAGAGAAGTTTAAATTACAGTTCATTTGAGTCCAAGCATGACATTTCCACATATTACCAAGCACTTAATAAATGTAGTAAGATAACTCTATGTTATACTATGGGAGAGGCAGGCCTTACAGTAGTGAAAAACAAATGTAAGAGTTTTTCACTACCAGGACATGTAAAACCTAAAAACACATGTCCTACGTTTTAAACACAATGCACCCTGCCCTATAGACTTTTTTGTGCCTACCTTAGTAGTGACTTAGATGTTTTAATAAGAGAGGTTTAGGGATAGCAAAAGGTTTATTTTGGCAGGTCGAATTGGCATTTTAAAACTGCACTACAGCCTGCAACGGAAGGCCTGAGGCATGTTTTAAAGAGCTACTTTAGGAAGTGGCACAATGAGTGCTGCAGGCCCACTTTCGTTTTTGCGTTGGTTATTGCACTTTTGATTTATGGAATATTTTGGATTACAGAGACAGTGTAAACGATAGTCCTGGCACATTTTAGACACCGAGTACAGATTCACCAAACGTACTTGTGTTGGAGTACACAAACTCCAGTTATCTAAGGTATGATTTTGAGCGATGGGTCGCATTACATCTGATCCGTTTAGCGCACTATGGTGTTGGGGTTTGTTAATCTCTCTTTAGTCCACTCGTTGTTTGGCACTCAACTCACGATCTTTTACGGCGCACGATTCATCTTGAGTATGGTCTTTCCATCTTTTCTTTTTTCTGTTTGATTAACATGGCAATGTATACTTCCTACCTTCTTTGAGTCCATTTAAAACATAAAAAAATATATTAGCATTGTGTTGATGTTGCTTTTTAATATTTGTAAATTATACACAGTCATGTTTATACTTGTAGATTCCCCTGATGAAGGGCTCAATCTATAGCCCAAAATGCATTTGGATTTTCCGTTGATTTGTGAAGTTTAAGAATTTAACGCAGCTGTCTTCAAGCAATTTTCTGTTGATTTTCTTTAAAAAACAGAAGCTATCTGCACTGATCAACAATAAAGGCAGAAGATTTCATCTGTTCACCTGAAGTTTATTCCAAAACCGTTTTTCTGAATTGTGTTTTCCACATTTATGATGCATTATACAAAGGACTGAGTACAAACTTTATTAGACATTGAGTATAAGTGTGATTAATAATCTTCGTTTGTAATTTTGATTCTTGTGAATATGCCTTTTTGTAGGCAATACGTAGTGCACTCGGCATTTCTAGATATTCATCTAGAAACTTCAATTCTTCTGTTCCAATCAGGTGGCTGGAAGTGCCACTTTCCTGGTGCACACATTACTGACAATTGTTTTTCAAAGTTTTGAGTAATTGTGAAATCGATCAATAAGTATAATTGAGTGCACACTCAGCTGCTTTAGTTCTATTGTTTATCACCTACCACTGCCTTTTGCAGCTAACTGTGCACCACACTTGTGTAAAACTTCCACATCATGTCATTTGATGATATAGTACATCTGACTGATAATAGAGCTCACAGTAAAGTTTATTCATCTGCTGAAGCTAGTGACATCTATGGACTCATTAAGGAAGTTAGGTCCTTTGGAACCACCTCTGGTTCCACTGTACAACAAATTCGTCAACTTGAGTACCTTATGCGCAGAGAAATCAACCAACGTCTGCACGCGACGACTCTCATTCAGTACCACAAAGCTAGTCGAATTCCGAGGGGTTTACGTTTAGCGATCAAACCAATGTTGTTCAATATGAACAAAAAATTTATGGAAAAATGGTATGCTATTTTAAATAAGTGCTCTCTGGATTTGATTCTTTTAATTGTTGAAGAGCTGTCTCAGGTTTTGATGGAATTAGAATCTGAAATCAAAAATCTGCAAGCTACTTTGATATCTCAAATGGAAGCTGATCAGTGGTCGAATACTTTGGATGAAATTAACCTTAAATTAGACGCTTATGCGAAAGAGATTCATGAGCGTAAAATTAGGAAATTTCGAAGAGACACAATTGATTACAAATTGGATGAGGTCTATACCTGGGCGGAAGTGTATGCTCATAAAAACAAAGTTGGCAAAAACAAGGTACTACATCATCTGAAGAGAGCTTAGTATCATTTACTGATACTCAATTATCTCGTCCTCCTGCTCCCACAGCTTCCCAATCTGCAGTGAGCGAACCAGTGACCGCTGGTTCAAGCACTTCTAAAGTCTCTTTTTTAGAGACAAGCCCAGCATCAAATCAACCCCCCTCACAAACACCGTCACTACCAGTCAAACCCGCCGAGGCCATAGATTCTGCAAAAACAGAATCCACGCGCCGAGGGAAGAGACATTAGTGGTTAACATTTCTTCCAAAGTTTTAACTCAAAAACAAATTTCTGTTTTGAATAAAGGCTGGTCTTTTGTTCCTACTTATCAGGGCAAGAGTTTAGATTCTCAAGTAGATTTGTATAAATTTATCAGAAAGCTTCGGCTTCGATATTTGTTTTCAACTATTGAGACCACTACAGAACCAGGACATGAGGAAGGTTACCTTGAATTCAAACCAAAGAGCTCTTTTGTTCCACCTTTTTCACACAAAACTATAGATTTGTTCGAAAACCTAGTGAAACAAGACCTTGCTAAAATTTCGGCGCCAAAGTCTGTATCCTTCAATTTATCTAAAGGTGAAAAAATGGCATTGAACTCTTTAAAGAGTAACAAAACTCTTCATTTTTCTAAAGCTGACAAAGGTGGGGCGTTAGTTGTAATGGATCGCACTCATTATGAACAAAAGATTCTTTTGATGCTACAGGATTCCACCACCTATATTCCACTCACTGAAGATCCTATGGTTTCTTTTTCCTCTCTTCTTGACTCTATTCTCCAGCACGCTGTGGATATGCTATGGATTAACAGTAAGACGAGGGAATTCTTGTTCACACGCTTTCCTCGTAGACCATCATTGTACATGTTACCCAAAATTCATAAGAATGTCACAGATCCCCCGTTGAGACCTATCGCCTCCGGTTGTGGGTCACTGCATGATCCTCTGGGGCGTTACCTAGACACATTTCTTCAGCCTACAGTACAGTCAGTCCATCGTATTTACAAGATACCACTCATTTGCTTAACATTCTTCAGGATATCAGGGTACCCAAATCATCCGAAATAATGTTATGCACAATTGACGTAGTGTCATTGTACACTTCCATTCCTCACAATGAGGGCATTGAAGCAATTGAATGGGCCTTACTCAGGCATGACCCTATTAGGGCTCACAAGGTATTTTTGGTTGAACTGCTGCATTTTTGCCTGTATCATAGCTACTTCCAATGGAAGGATCAATGTTATCTTCAAGCTAATGGTACATCGATGGGCTTTTCTGGGGCCCCCAGCTACGCCAATATTTTTATGCTCAAATTTGAATCTGAAAACATTTTGACTGATCCAGTTTGGGCATCTAGGCTGATTTTGTATCGTCGTTTCATTGATGATATTTTGAATTTATGGCATGGATCACGATATGAATTGAATCTCAAATCCACAAGCTTAACGAGGTAAACCCGAGAATTCAATTCACCCATCTCATTGATTCTCACAGCATCTCCTATCTAGATGTTGTATTGAGAATATCTGGCGACATAATTGAGACATCGTTGTTTAAGAAACCCGCTGATCGCAACAACGCTTTGCAATACCATAGTTTTCACCCATGGTCATTGAAAAGGCATCTGCCTTTTTCACAATTCCTGAGAATTAAACGCATTTCTTCTGATCCGGAGTCCTGTGTGCAGACAATTCAAGATTCTAAAAAACGTTTTTAGCTAGAGGTTACCCTGTGACAGTGGTGAACGAGGCTGAAAAAAGATCATTGACAAAGAGTCGTGATGTTTTACTACATAAGCAAGACAAGTCACCTGGGCCTCATCGTGAAGTATTTGTATCCACCTTTTCCACCAACTCTGATTTTGTTAAAAAGAGCATCCTACAAAGATGGGACTTGCTTCAATCAGAATCTGATTTCAAAGGTATCTTTGCAGAACTGCCTCTGTTTGCGTACAAAAGATCGAGCAATCTAAAAGAAATTTTGAGTCGTAAGACATCTACTGTTGACACTGTTTTTAAAGGTATGATGAAGTGTATGAATTGCTCTCATTGCAACAATGTCATCACGGGTAGGCATGTGTCACACCCTTGGACTGGCAAAAAGATACAGTTGAATTTTGATGCTAACTGCAACAGTCACCATGTGATTTATTAGATTAAATGTCCCTGTGATTTATATTATGTGGGCAAAACAGAGAGGGTACTACGCACCCGCATCACTGAGCATAAGAGTAGAATAAGAACCAAGACCACAAGCTCACCCTTAGCTCTACACTGGTCTGTAAAGAACCACTCTATTGCTCAATTGAGGTTCTGTGTCTTGGAAAAAGTTGAACCACGTTTGGATAAGGACATGACGAAAATCTTGTCACAGCGTGAATCACATTGGATTTGGTTCATGCAAACCCTACTTCCCCGGGGGTTAAATGATAAATTTTAATTGGCATGCTGTCTTTAAACGACTTCATGCATTGTTTTTAAAGCATGTTCCCTGTTGGTTTCTACTGCGCATTGTTTGTTTGTATTAGAAAACATTTCTCATCGAGCTGATATTGTGATGATGATTTATGTTGTGACTAAGCTGACATTGTGATGTTTTTTTCTCATGTTTTTTCATTCAAATTTTTTAACTTTATTGTTTCTGCTCTATGTTGTTTTGTTGACAATGCTTATTCTTCTTGGTGGTGGGTTTCCCGTTTCAACATGGCGGCTACTTCACAGTCCGGTCTGACGTTTTAGCACTTAATTTCTATTGGTGTTTACTTGTGGATTTCATTTTCAGGACCAGCGTAGTCCTGTTTCCATGTTTATACTCATAATGTTTTATAAACATGTGACATCGTTGCGTTTTTTCGAGCAAGGACCCGTGGCGTCTTTTGGTTTAGCTGACTCTTTACTCACTTCTCCCGGTAAGCGATATGTATTTAGCGTCACGCGTATACATTTTTGTGCACTGACATTTCACTGTTATGTTAATTTGAATAGAGGCCAGCAATCCTTTATTTTCTGCTACAGATATCCGTCATTTTTGTTTAAACTCAAACAAGTGGCTCATACTCTGTAAGCGTTCCTTGTGGTTTCTTCACACTGATTTGTTTCGGTTTTCACGTTGGTTATGGCACTTTTGATTTATGGAATATTTTGGATTACAGAGACAGTGTAAACTATAGTCCTGGCACATTTTAGACATCGAGTACAGATTCACCAAACGTACTTGTGTTGGAGTACACAAACTCCAGTTATCTAAGGTATGAATTTGAGCGATGGGTCGCATTACATCTGATCCGTTTAGCGCACAATGGTGTTGGGGTTTGTTAATCTCTCTTTAGTCAACTCGTTGTTTGGCACTCAACTCACGATCTTTTACGGCGCACGATTCATCTTGAGTATGGTCTTTCCATCTTTTCTTTTTTCTGTTTGATTAACATGGCAATGTATACTTCCTACCTTCTTTGAGTCCATTTAAAACATAAAAAAATATATTAGCATTGTGTTGATGTTGCTTTTTAATATTTGTAAATTATACACAGTCATGTTTATACTTGTAGATTCCCCTGATGAAGGGCTCAATCTATAGCCCGAAATGCATTGGGATTTTCCGTTGATTTGTGAAGTTTAAGAATTTAACGCAGCTGTCTTCAAGCAATTTCCTGTTGATTTTCTCTCAAAAAAGAAGCTATCTGCACTGATCAACAATAAAGGCAGAAGATTTCATCTGTTCACCTGAAGTTTATTCCAAAACCGTTTTTCTGAATTGTGTTTTCCACATTCATGATGCATTATACAAAGGACTGAGTACGAACTTTATTAGACATTGAGTATAAGTGTGATTAATAATCTTCGTTTGAAATTTTGATTCTTGTGAATACGGCTTTTTGTAGGCAATACGTAGTGCACTCGGCATTTCTAGATATTCATCTAGAAACTTCAATTCTTCTGTTCAAATCAGGTGGCTGGAAGTGCCACTTTCCTGGTGCACACATTACTGACAATTGTTTTTCAAAGTTTTGAGTAATTGTGAAATCGATCAATCAGTTTAATTGAGTGCACACCCAGCTGCTTTAGTTCTATTGCAGGCCCACTAGTGGCATTTAATTGGCACCTATAAAATATTTCTTATTCGATGGCCATCCAATTCCACTACTGGAGAGTCAAACTTCCCCAACTGGTGGTGCTCTCTTCCAACAGTAGTGCCGAAGTCACTCACTGCCTGCATTGGATGACAGTCAGAGAAGAAAAATACAGAAGAAAAACAGCCCCAGCATTATTGCGTGTATTGTCAAAGCAAGAAACTCTCCCAGTCAAGCTAACTTAATTCAGGCAGAATGATGGGTGTAAATATTTCAATCAGCACTTCACTACCTTCTCCGTGCTATGGTTTCCCATTACAGAACTGCCAAGTTTTCCAAGTCCATGCATGACTAGTTAGGCCAGTCCCATTTTTTTATTAGCCTTCTGGGACTTGTAATTTTATTTTCCCCACTTTAAAGGCAGTACCTCAAGTCCCAGAATAAAATGGTACTGGTCTAAGTAGTCATGCACAGACTTGGGAGACCTGGCAGCTATGCATCTGATTATTAAAGTATATCGGATGCAAGTAGCCAGTGTAGCTGTCAAGGAATCGGTTATGCTTGAGTGATGATGAAATCCTCAGCTCCAGTTGCTTGTCCTTGATGTATTATTTTACCCTGTTTGTTTTTCCTTTGTTTTAAAAACGCACACTTAACTTAGCAACTGGGGACTGATTAGCAAGGATGGCAGTCAGAGCTGAGACTGTAATCCCAGCTCAGGTGTGAATGTATGTACTAGTGACTGTTTAACACCGATGGTGCTGGCTAATGAGTGTAGCAAGAAGCCCTTCTTTTTAGGGGTCACCTAACAGGATGTATGCGCTGTTGCAGCGAGGGGTATTGTATGCATTGTATACTTACCATTTGCTGGCTTGTCATTCTGTTTTTTCCTAATTAGCCATCATATGCCTCACATCACTTCCTTTTTAGGTCTCGACTGCGAAGGCTGCGCTTGCGCAGTCTCGCTCCGAGATTTAATGACTTGGAGAAGAGGGGCTTGAACCCGCCCCTCTTCTCCCCTGTTCTCCATTGGCTGGCCTCGTAAATGCGGGCCAGCCACTGGAGAAGAGGTCAGTCACTCCGATTAGGCCCCGTCCTTTTCGGATCGGGGGGCGTGTTTTTTGCAAAAAGTCTCAGGGAGGAGACAACAGCAAAACACGCCCCCGAATCCGAAAAGGACGCTGCCTTTCTCCGAGGCATTTCTGCTCTGCCTCGGAGAAAGGCAGTGGTGTGATCGTCCGCTCCCCCTGCGTCCGGCTGCTGCTCTGTTTAGAACTCTTGCCTGGAATCCGACTTCGTTACTAGGTAAGAGTGAAACTTTAAATTCGGTAAGCTCAGACAGCACTGGCTCTATTACAGATCATCACGAATCCAATCAAGTTCATCACAAATAAAAATTAGTAAAATCAAGTCCAAACGCATTTTAAAGGGTAACGTGAATAAATGTAGAATGTAAAAATAGAGACGTTTCTCCAGGGCACCTACACCTTGTTCAATGCACGGTTTTTGCTCCTGTCTTTGGCGGTTTTCGGTAGAACCTTCAACCGAGCTACAAAGCACAGCGAATCGAGTTTATACTGCATGGTGAGTATCTTTGTTAGTACTTTAGCCGGAAAGTAAAGTCGTTTTAATACTGTCCTTGGCTTCCCTCGTACCTATCGTTGGGCTTGTTTTGGTAAAACTTGCGCATGTTTGGGCGTCTTTCCAAGGTGAATCGTGCTTGTCTTGGATTTCAGGCCTGGCTACTCTGCCCGCCTTCCGTCAGTGGGCGGGCTCCAGCGACGGGAATGCAGAGATGCTGAGTGACTGACTATTCTGTGTGGAAACCTGCGGCCCGGGGCCCAGCCTGCCCGCCCGTACGAGTGAGCCAGCGCCCAGGCCTGAGGCCAGCCTGAAGACACTGGCGTCTCCCTTGAATGGGACTAATGCTGGTGAGTAAGTACTCATCTCAAGGCAGGCCACGACTGACTGGTGTCCGGCTTAGCCACGCAGCTGCCTTTGTGACGCGATCCGCCACCCGCGAGCCACCCGGCCTGGTGTTGTATTGTATTCAGAAGCGCCCGGCTGTGTCCGCAAGCTCCGGGTCTCGTGCCGTGGAATGTTGAGGAGGGCTCGCTGTAGCCCCACTGTTAAAGCTCGGCCGTTGTCCTGCTGACGAAGCTGCTCCTGGTGGCCAACTGAGGGCCCGAGTAATAAAGATATTTACTTTCTTATCTGCTAACTTTGTACTAGGGTTTTGATTGACTTCTGCTCCCCGCTATTACCCCCAAGGTCCCCCCGACTCCCAGCTTTCCAATGGTCTAAGGCACCCGCTTAGCCTTAACCCGTGCTGCCGCTCGAGGTGCTTCAGTGTTCGGTGGGTGAAGATGTAGGCCTCGGAGGTCCCTGCATTGTCGTCTTTGTAAGACTTCTACTTTTACCTATTGCCTACCTCAAACGATGGTGACTAACGCTCGCATCTCACTGGAGAGACCGCGAAGCGTCATTCCAGGTTGAACTACACTAGTCTGTTGATTCACTGTCTCTTGGAGTAGTGTGACCAAGTTGTACGCTTTTTGTAATAGCCTGTACAAATGTATAGTAATTGCTGTCTTTATAGGAAACGGTATGTATTTTAGAGGTTTTGCCATACTACAACAAAGGGTAAAGGGCTAAGAACTTGCTCAACATCTGCAGGTGAGAGGGCTGTGGCACAATAAGTACAGTAATTGGGAAAGCTATAGCTGTATATATTCGTGGTTGGCATTAGTATAATTGTAGGGCTTTTGAGAGATCTATATTCGTAGGTGTCCGTTATTGAACATACGGAGAGTAGTAGTACAATAGCAAGGTACATACAATGTATTCTCTTGTAATAAGCAGTATGTTGCCAGTGTCTAGTTAGTGCATGAATGAGACAGGGAATTCGTATGTAGTTATCAGAACTTGATCTGACGTTTCTAGTAGTGATATAATTGACAAGTTGTGTGCTTTTGAGACAATAGTGAGTTTATTGGCATGAACACATTTAGCGATACAAGGGCTGGTTTAGCATGAGAGCCCTTAGATTACCTTTTAACTTTTACAGTAACAAATACGCTATTGATGAGTTGGATGGGCATTCCTGACACTAGGTGCCTTCCCTGAGAAAGTGTTTGGTGGGCATTTTATTAAAACGAGACATATTGAGAGGCAATTTAGATTTATATCTCAGGCTTTGGTTTTACTGGATGGTTTCGATTTTTTGTGTGCGGAGGGAGATTTGGGTATATTGCTTTTCATGCGAGACAAGGTGTTTTAAGTGGAGCGAGATTAAAATGCAATACATGTTCAATAGGAAGGAGAACCTTTTTTATCTAAATGCGCAGCTGTCGGAGACTTAATTCAAAATAAAGTATCAAACAGATCTAACTGCATCTTATAGTTCTATGATGAAATCGTACACCACCATGCTAAATTAAATTCTGAAATCTCGAATTTCCCCCAGTCCTCCTAATTTAAATGTAAAGGTTAAGCTGTAAAATCGGCTCGATGTCACCACACCCCTTTAACATCTTTGACTTGTTAAGAGCTGTGGTAAATATTCTTATTGACTCTGCCTAAACATGGCTGGTGTGCATATAATTCTCACATCCTGCGTGACTAGGCAGCGCTGCATATACAGTAACCGGGGGAGCCGGGCAACTAGCCTCTTCTCAAATGGAACTGTTGGAGGTAAAGAGCCTATTGCCACATTAAACTATTTTGTGTCTGTCTTTGAAATTGTGATTGTGTTTGTGCTCTCTTTACCTCTTCTCTTCTAGTTATCTCAAGCTGCCCAAGCTCATTAATAAAGCTATAAAGCAAAAGAAGCTAAGACCAGTAGATAAATGTAAACGAAATTTGAGTCAAAATAACTATATGGTTTTGTTTCCCTGCAGGTGTAGGCTATGTGGCCCTGGCTGTAAAACACTTGTACGCTGGCACTGCTGTCTTCCTGCCAGTGTACTCTGTCCAAAAGAACAACTCCATCACCACTGGCCAACAGCGTTAACACACTGAATCACTTTCTCCATCTCAGAGTGGCGAAAACTACACCTTTGCTTACTGCTACTCTCTAAATTCCACCCTAACAACTACAGCCCTTCTGGTAGGTTGAGCAGAAGGAAAGCGTGGGTGGTAGTATGCCAAGTAGGGACTGCTTCCTAAAATAATGTTGAACCGGACCTTTCCAGATATCTGATCTAATTAGCAACTTGTGCGCTCTCCTCTTTCTCTATTTTCTTGGTCATATATATCTACAGTTCTCACACTCTACTGTAAAACTGTTACTCTGGGGATGTGCAGAGATGAGATTTGGTGGTTTGGCTGGAGTGGGGAGCTGTAAGTTCCAGAGTAGATTTTGTTTTTCTCCCTTTCCTTTCCTCCAGTATGTTTTTTGTGATAAACATGGGTCTATCGCAGTGGTTCCCAAACTTTTGACTTCTGAGTACCCCCATTGAGTCACCACTGGAAGCCGGGGACCCCCAAGTAATTTGTAGGATATAAATTTCAAACATTAAAACAGTAATTCGAATTAAAAAAACGCACGTGTTCACACAAAACAAATACTCAAATTACTAAGGATTCTAGGGGCATATTTACAAGTCCCTATTGCCATGGGAACAACACATGCGATGTTCCTGTGGCAATAGGGGCTTTGCCTTATTTACAAGGCAGCGTTAAGCCACTTATTGTGGCTTAACGCTGCCTTGTAAATAAGGCCCCCTGTCACGCAATGCTTAGCATGAAAAAGGTGGGCAGTGGGAGTTTCACTCCAACACCCATTGATTTTGATGCTGCCCTCTATTTACAAAGTCAGCTTAAATAGGAGACAGCACCAAAATTAAGACCATAGAAGAAGAAATGCCATATTTTTCCTCGTTTTTGCTTTTTCCAACGGAAAAAGCAAAACACCTTTGATTGTTTATGTTCAGGATGGTGACCCTTCCTGCACATAAACAATCTTTAATAAAAAATGACGTTTTGCAACTTCCATGTGTGCTGCATTAGGCAGCACACATAGAAGTGACAAAAAGGCATTACAAAATTGTTCATGTGCAAGAAGTGGGAACATAGCACCATCAGGATAATGATAGACTGGGAATAAACATATGTTGCTAAATTTTACCATGCAGTTTGCAAGCAGCTGTTTGACAGTCTATAGGACACTTGGCTAGATTACGATTGTCCCTTATGAATTGCACAGTGACAAAAGAATCTCTGTGACAAAATCAGTAACCCACTGAACTATGCACATAAAATACTGTTTTTAAAATGCATTGTACACGTTCTTTGCAGTTGGCATATTAAGCCTCTGTGTTACATTAGATAAGTCAAAGCTGCCACTGGAAAAAACTCTCATCTCTCTCCAGCAGGTACATTAATCACTGGCATTTTCTTGACACTTTTATAGTTGCTCGAAAACTGCTAATTTTACAAGGAACTTTGCAGTGCTTTTAGAACTGCTGCCTGCGGACCCCCTGGGAATGTGCCACGGACCCCTGGGGGTCCTCGGACCCCAGTTTGGGAAACACTGGTCTATCGTGTCGCATAATTAGCTAAATGGATGGACTATGTGCAGCTGATATCCATGCAAGCTTTCTGCTTGTTGTTGTGAGCAGTCAGCAGGGGCGGAGCGAGGTGGTGGCTGGCTCAGCCTGGCTCTAGTCTAAGACTAGGCCAGGCTCTGATGGATGATGAGGAGGGGCTATCCCGGCCGGACTCCGGCCGCGGCCCGATCATGCCTTCATGTAACTTACCCACTAGCCGCCAGTGCCATCACCCCTCCGAGGTCGAAACATGCCACATGCATCAATCAGGCGCGCAGCACCAATTGGACTCAAAGGGCTTCAGCCCCCCCCCCTCCCCCCCCCCCCCCCCCCCCGGCGTGTGTGGCAGCATGGGATGAGACAGCTCCCGGGCGCGCACACAGCCGCACCAGAGCACTTCACAGGCCTTTAAAAGACCATTTGCATGTTAATGAGGCCTTGCGGTTGTTTCACCCCTACTAAGAGCCCCTGCAGCTCCACTCTGCCTATTTCTCAAAGATTCAGCCCCCTCCCCGAGATTTTTTCTTAGCCCCCCGCTCCCCCCAAAATTTGGATCTAGTTGCGCCTCTGGCATCAACCCTGGAATCCATGAGGACCTCTGAGTCGGACCCGGTCCGGTCCCGGACCTGTGATCCAAACGAGTTCCTGATTCCATGGCAGGTTCTGAACCGAAACTGCCATCTCCAAAACGTGTATGAATCACCTGCCCAGTCAGTGCCACAGACACAGAGTGTCGTACACCCTCGTGCCGGACATCTCCAGCCCGCCAAACCAAACCCCACTTAACACAATTGCCTACTCTCAGATCCCCACAGCCCAAGGAGGGAGGGAAGGGGGCTATGGGTGAAAATAAAAACCCAGGTCGTTGACCCTGTCCTCTCCTCAAAATAGGCCAGTTCCAATAGAGTGAGAGCGCTCTGTCCAGCGCTTGGAAGAAAGTGCTGCTGACTATTTTCAGAGGCACTACCAACAAGCATTTACAATGCAATGGTCTCGTTTCTCCATTGCATATTGCGTCATTTCTTTTGCAGTCCATCTGTACTTTCCAACGCTCATTGTCTTACCTTGCACTTTCTTTCTTCTTTATTTGTTTTGTTGTGTGCCTATGTGTCCCTTGGTCTGTGTTGCTCCTCCGCCTCCCTCTCTTTCTTTTGCTCTCCGTTTCTATTCCCGCTCTCCCCCCCCCCCTCTCTCTTTGCTGTTCTACTGCCCGTCTACCCTTTTCTCTCGATCCCCACTTATCATTCCATTCTCCTCGGTCCATCTTGCTGCTGTCTTTCTTTCCCATCTCTTCCCCCCCTCTCTCTCTCTCCCCTTCTCTTTCTCCACATTCTTTGATTTCTCTTTGCTCTTCTATCTGCGATCACTTCCCACGCCCCTGTTTCCTCATTCTTCGCGGTCTCTTCGCCCCGCTATTGCTACTGTCTTTCTCTCTCTTTTCTCTGCCTGTCTTTGTGTCAGTGGGAATCCTGTGATTTGGGAGACTAGCTCGCCTGCTAAGTTTTTACAGAGCCTAAGTTGGAAGGAAGAAAGTAGTGTCAGAAAAAAAGTCCATCCCGCCACATACACCTTCCTTCTCTTCCCTCGGGTGTGTCACCCTGTTCACGCGTGTGTGCATGTCTGCGCGCGCACGGCGCATATCGCAATCAGTGTGGTAACGTATAGTGCCTCTCACCGTATCTCTAAATCTGCATGTGCCTGTCACCGTCAATCTAAACAAGCATTTACAATGCAATGGTCTCGGCATTGGTAAAGTTAGAGCTATTGGCATTGCTCATGACATTATTTTTGTTTATGTTTTTGTTTTTAAAACATGTAAATAAACGGCATTGTTATTTACAATGTCAATAGCTTAATCAGTGTGTGTGTAGGTGGCTCTGTGTGTGGGTGCAAATGCAATAGGTCTCGCTTTTGAGGGTGATTAAGCTATTGACATTGTAAATAACAATGCCGTTTCTTTAAATGTTTTAAAAACAAAAACATAAACAAAAATAATGTCATGAGCAATGCCAATAGCTCTAACTTTACCAATGCCGAGACCATTGCATTGTAAATGCTTGTTACTTCCTCTTACTGCTCCGGCCATGGCCCAAGTACTAATTGACTTCATTTGATTAGTGTCCTTCCGCTGTTCAGGGTACCTTTTTACATATTTCTGTTCATTGTGTTCACTTCCATACTACACCTTTGGGTTGTTATTAACTTCCCTCCTTCAGGTTTGTTTGCTGTTGCCATAAATTGTTTTGGAATTTGGCACAACCTTTTTACAACACCAAACAAATGGCACAGACTATTAAAGCAGTTTGGGAGTTTATTTTACAGTTCGGTGCTTTCTTTTATATCACCAAACAAATAGCACGGAATATTAAAGAAGTCCGTGTAACTACATGTGTTTGTAAGCTGCACCTCTTCTCTGTGCATACAAAGTATGTGTCTGTTTAAAGCGTACACTAGTCTGAAACCAGACTGCCATAGTCTTTCCAGGCAAGCTGTCCAGTCACATGCTTTAGGCCAGCCTGCCACTAAGCAAAATCACATTTTGGAGACATCTGCACATCTTCAAACACAGAGTATGTTGCTTTTTAAAGTGCCTCAATTTTGGGCAGCCCTGCAGTTAATCTATTTCTTCTTCGAACATGTGCTCTCAAACTCATATGTATTCAGCCTCTTCTCTGTGCATGCACGGTACGTGTCAGTTCTGTGCAGCGCAGCAACTACTTTTTCTCCTTAAAACCTGTCTAAGTCCTCATTCTCATATGTATTCCACTGGAAGCGTTTTCATGCCCCCTATATTCATTTGCACATAGGTGCAAGAAATGCAGCCTAATAGCTACAGCTACACTTCACTCCACTCCACTATAATCTATCCCCCTCTACTAAAATCCACTCCAATCTACTCCACTCCAATCTGTCCTGCTACACTCCAATCCAAACTACCCTACTCCACTTCAATCTACCCCACTCCTTTGCAATCTATCCCAATCTACCCCATTGCACCCAATTCTACCAGCCACGGCCGCTGCAGGTAAGAGTGGTGGGGACGGGTGGGGGTGATTTCGAGAGACGACAACGAGGGAAGATTAAATAAATATTACATTTTCCCTCGTGGTCGTCTCTTGAAATCCCTCCCCACCCAGCCCCACAGCCCCAGCGGCTGCGGCTGCATTCCACCCCACTTCCACTCCACCGCAATCTACATCACAAACTGCCAAGCCAGGTCCTCCTTGGACCAGAAACAAGCATCTGGGACCGGTTTTGTGGCCACCCCTCATCAGCCAGGCTAGCTTGAATCCAGTGGCACAGTGATCCCGGTAACCACGTCTGAGCATACCCGGTGCACTTAGGGCAAGAAAGCAAAAGACACAAAAATGATGGACTGAATGCAGATCAAATAAAATAGTCACCCCCAGTCAAGAGATCTGGGTTAAAAATATATTGTTCTTTTGCTCACCATGCCATCCCAACAAGCATCCTGGGACCTGTTTCAGGGTATCACCCATTCATCATTAAGGCTAGTTGAATCCAGTGGCACAGTGAGAACGGGACTCACGTCACCCAGGGTCAAGACTGATTTGCATATGGCAGACTCTAAACTGAGGTGACATGGTGAGCAAAAGAAAGATGGAATTAACCCAGATCTCTTGACTGAGGGTGAATGTTTGATTTGTTCTGCATTCCGTCCATCATTGTATGTCTTTTCCACTCCAAAATACAGCACTCTAATTCAATCTACCCCACTTCAATCTACCACAATATAACCCACTCCAGTATACTACAGTCTAACCCTCTCCACTCCACCACAATCTACCCCACTCCAATCGACCCAATCTACATCACTGTACTCCCCTCCAATCTACCCCACTTCACTCTACTCTGTCCCAATCCACCCATCCCAATATCCCAATCAACTCCACTCCAAGCTACCCCACTCCACTCCAATTTACCCCAATCTATCCCCCTCCACTCCGGTCTAACCCTCTCCACCCAATCTACCCCAATCCACCCTACACCAATCTAACTCACCCCACTGCAATCTACCCCACTCCACTAAAATCTACCCACTCCAATATACCCTACTCCAATCTATCCCAATCTACCCTTCTCTAATCCATCCTAATCTACTCCAATCTACACCAATCCACTCCACTCTACCCACTCCACTCCAATATACCACACTCCACTCCAATCTACCCCACTCCACTTCAATCTTCACCAAACGATCCCATTCTACTAAATCTACCCCACTTTACTACATTCCAATCCAACCCAATCTGCCCCACCTCAGTCCACTCTACACCAATCTATCCTAATCCACCCCACTACAATCTACCCCTTCCATTCCAATCTACCCCACTCCACTCCAATATACCCGAATCCACCCTACTCCATGCCACTCTACCCCACTCCACTCTACTCCATCCCAATCTATACCACTCCACCCCATCTACCCAACTCCACCCAAATCTACCCCATTTCAATCTACCCCACTCCAATCTAATCAGCTGCAATCTACCCAGTCTACCCCACTCCACTCCAATCTACCCCACTCCATTTCAGTCTCCACTCTACTCCAGTAAACCCCACTCCACTCAATATACCTCACTCCAATCCAATCTACTCCGATCCACTCCTCTCCAATCTACTCCACTCCATACCAATCTACCCCAGTCTACTCCACTCTACCTCAATCTATCCACTCCCCTCTATCCCAATCTACTCCACTACAATATAACCCACTCCACTCTAATTTATACCACTCTACTTCATTTTACCCCAATCGACCCCACTTCACATCAGTCTACCCCACTCCACCCCAATCTGCCCAACCCAAATCTACTGCTGTCCACCCCACTCAAATCTACCCCATTCAACTCCAATCCACCTTAATCTACACCAATCTACCCCACTCCCCTTCATTCCAATCTACCCCAATCCACTCCAGTCTGCGACGATGTACCCCACTCAAATCTATCCCACTACATTGCAATCTACCCGGCACACCTCCAATCTACCTGCTCACTTCCAATCTACTCGACTCCAATTTACCACACACCACTGCAATCTACTACAATCTACCCACTCCACTACAATCTACCACACCCCAATCTACCTCAATCCACTCAATTGTACCCCAGCCTACCCCACTCTAATTCACCCCAAACTACCCGACTCAAATCTGCCCCAGTCAGCTCCAGTTTTCACCAATCTACCCCACTTCACCCCAATATAACCCAATTTACCCCACTCCATCCCATTCTACCTGACTTCAACCTACCACACTCCAATCTACCCCACAACACCCCAATCTACCCCACACCAATCTACCCCAATCTACCACACCCTACTCCAATATACACCACTCCAGTCCAATCTACCCCAATCTACTCCACTCCAATCCACCGCAATCTACCCCACTCCACTCCACTCCACCCCAATCTATCCACTCTACTCTGTTCCACTCCACTCCAATCTCCAATCCAGTTTACTCCACTCAACCCCACTCCACACCAATCTACCACACTCCAACCAGTCTACCCCACCCCAATCTACTGCAATCCACCTCACTTCAATGTTCCCCCAATGTACTCCACTCCATTCCACCCTAATATACTCCTATCTACCCCCCTCCACTTCAATCTACCCCAGTGAACCCAAATCCGCTCATCTACTGCAATCTACCCCACTCCAATCCACTCCAATCTACCCTACTCCACTCTGCTCCAATCTATGCCAGTCTACCCAACTTCTCTCAAATCTACTCCACTGCACTTCAATCTACCCCACTTTAACCCAGTCTACCCTACTCCACCCCATTCCACCCCACTTCACGCCAATCTTCCTCAATCCACCCCAGTCAACCCCATTCCACCCTAATCCAGCCCACCCCACTCCAATCTACCCCACCATCCTATACCCAACTTCAATCAACTCCTCCCCAGTCTACCCCACTCCAATATTCCACAATCTACCCTGTATGACTCCAATCTATCCCATTCCACTCCAATCCAATCTACCCAACTACACTCCAATCTACCCCACTCCACTGCAATCTACCCGTCTACTCCACTCCACTCCAATCTAATCTAATCTAACACACTACTAGCCCTCCAATCTTCCCCATTCCACTCCAATATACCTCATTCAAATCCACCCCAATCTACCCCACTACACTCCACCAATCTACCCCAGTCTACCCCACTACAATCTACCCCACTCCACTTCGCTCCAGTTTACTGCACTCCACTCGAATATACCCCAATCCAGCAACTCTACCTCCATCTACTCGGCTCTACTCTAATCCACCCCAATCGACACCACTCCAATATGCCCCCGCTCACCCCAGTCAACCCCATTCCAATCTAACCCACCCTCCCCAATCTACTCAACTCCAATCTACCCCAATCCACTGCAATCTACCCCACTCCACATGAATCTCCACTGCACTCCAATCTACCACACTCCACTCCAATACACCTCACACAAATCAAATCTACCCCATCTACTCCACTCTAATCTACCACAATCAAACCCTCACCACCCCAAACTACCCCACCCCAGTTCACCCCAATCTACCAATCTACCCCACACTACTCCACTCCACTCCACTCCAATCTACCCCACTCCACTTCATTCCACCCAATCGACCCACTCCAATCTATCCTAATCTACTCCACTTCAATGTACCCCACTCCAATGTACCCCACTCCAATTTACCCCAATGTACCTCACTTCACTCCAGTCTACTCCACCCCATCCCAATCTACCCTAATTCACCTCAATCCTCCTCACTCCAATCTATCGCACCCCACCCAGATCTGCCCCAGCCCACTCCACTCTACCCCAATCTACCCAACTTCACTTACTCTACCTAATATAACAGCTCCACTTCGATCGACCCCACTCTACTCTGATCTACCCCAATCTACCCCTCTCAACTCCACTCCCATCTACCCTAACCTACTCCACTTCAATGCAGTCTACCCTACTCCACTCTAATATCCCCACTCCACTGCAATCTACCCCAATCTACTCCACCCCAATCTAACCCACTAGACTCCAATGCAATCTACCCCAATCTACCCTACTCCACTCCACTTTATCCCAATCTACTCCACTCCAATATACTGCAATCCACTCTAATCTACCCCACTCAACTCCAATCTACTCCACTCTACTTCAATCTACCCCAATATATGCCACTCCATTCCAATCTACTCCACTCCAATCTAGCACAGTCAGCTCCAATCCACCCCAAGCTACACCGCTCCATTGCAATTTATGTTAATCAATCCCACTACAAACAACGCAAATCCACCCCACCCTGATTCACCCCACTCCACTCCAAAGTACCCCAACACACCCCACTCCACCCCAAATCTACTCCACTATACCGCAAACTACCCCACTCCACCCTAGTCTATCCGACTCCACTCTTATAAATCCCAGTTTACCCCACTATACTCCAATTTACCCCACTCCACCCCAATCTACCCCACTCAAATCTACCCCACTACACCCCAATCTACCCCACTACACTTCAATTTCCACTCCGTTCCAATGTACCCCACTCCACTCCAACTATCCCCACTCTACTCCACTCCAATCTGCCCCAACCAACTCCACCCCACTCTATCAATCAATCAATCAATCAATCAATCAATCATAGGCATTTGTATAGCGCACTGCTCACCCGGAGGGTCTCAAGGCGCTGGGGTGGGGTGGGGGGGGGGAAACGCTACTGCTCGAACAGCCAGGTCTTGAGTTGCTTCCTGAAGGCGAGATGGTCTTGCGTTGTCCGGAGGTGGATGGGGAGGGAGTTCCATGTCTTGGCTGCCAGGTAGGAGAAGGATCTTCCTCCGGCGGTGGCTCTGCAGATGCGGGGGACGGTGGCGAGAGCGAGGCCGGCGAAGCGGAGCTGGCAGGTGGGCTTGTGGAAGGTCAGGCGGCTGTTGAGGAACTTGGGGCCCAGGTCGTGGAGGGCCTTGTGTGCGTGGGTGAGGAGTCGGAACGTGATTCTTTTGTTGACGGGGAGCCAGTGCAGGTCTCTCAGGTCTCCGGAGATGTGGCTGTGTCGGGGGATGTCCAGGATGAGTCGTGCTGAGGCGTTCTGGATCCGTTGGAGTTTCTTCTGGAGTTTGGCGGCGGTGCCGGCGTAGAGGGCGTTCCCGTAGTCCAGCTGACTGGTGACGAGGGCCTGGGTGACCGTCTTCCTGGTCTCGGTGGGGATCCACCGGAAGATCTTTCGAAGCATGCGCAGGGTATTGAAGCATGAAGACAAGATGGCGTTGACTTGTCTGGTCATCGAGAGGGAGGAGTCCAGGATGAAGCCTAGGTTGCGTGCGTGGTCCGTTGGCCTGGGGGTGGCTCCCAGGGCGCGGGGCTACCAGGAGTCGTCCCAGGCGGAGGGTGATGATCCCAGGATGAGGACCTCCGTTTTGTCTGAGTTCAGTTTCAGGCGGCTGTTCTTCATCCATTCGGCGACGTCTTTCATCCCTTCGTGTAGGCTGGCTCTGGCGGCATCCGGGTCGCTGGTGAGGGAGAGGATCAGCTGGGTGTCGTCGGCGTAGGTGATGATCTTGAGGTTGTGTTGACGTGCGATGGTTGCGAGGGGGCTCATGTAGACGTTGAAGAGGGTGGGGCTGAGCGATGACCCTTGTGGAACGCCGCAGAGGACTTCGGTGGCCGCTGACCGGAACGGGGGGAGGCGGACTCTCTGGGTTCTTCCGGCGAGGAATGAGGTGATCCACTCCAGGGCCTTCTCCTGGATGCCGGTGTTGTTCAGGCGGTATACCAGGGTGCAGTGGCAGACAGTGTCGAACGCTGCGGAGAGGTCCAGGAGGATGAGGGCCGCAGTTTCCCCGTTGTCCATTAGGGATCTGATGTTGTCTGTGGCTGCGATGAGGGCGGTCTCCGTGCTGTGGTTGGCTCGGAAGCCGGATTGCGAGTGGTCGAGGGATCCGTTGGTCTCGGGGAAGGCGGCTAGCTGTCTGTTGACGGTCATCTCGTTGACTTTGGCAGAAAACAGGAGGAGCGAGATGGGGCGGTAGTTCTTGAGGTCGGAGGGGTCTGCAGTTGGTTTCTTCAGCAGGGCACTGATCTCGGCGTGTTTCCAGCACTCCGGGAAGGTGGCGGTGTTGAAGGAGGTGTTGATGAAGTCGCGGAGGTGGTGTGCGATGATGTGGTCAGCCGTGTTGAAGATGTGGTGTGGGCAGGTGTCCGTAGGGGATCCGGAGTGGATGGTGTTCATTGTGCGTGTTGTGTCTTCGGTGCTGACTGGGGTCCAGGTGCGGAGGGTGGCGGTGGGGGGCATCGGTTCGGTGGTGGAGTTCGTGGTTGGTGGGCCGAAGCTGTTGTGAATGTTGGCGATCTTGTTGTGGAAGAAGGCTGCGAGGGAGTCGCAGAGGTCTTGCGAGGGAGTGATGTCATTGTTTCCGGCGTCGGGGTTGGATAGCTCTTTGACGATGCTGAAGAGTTCCTTGCTGTTGTGGGTGTTGTTGTCCAGTCGTTCCTTGAAGGCTGTCTTCTTTGTGGCGCGGATCAGTTGGTGGTGTTTGCGGGTGGCGTGTTTGAGGGCCGTCATGTTGTCTGTGGTCTGGTTGGTGCGCCAGGTGTTCTCCAGGGAGCGGCAGTTCTTCTTGGAGGTGATGAGCTCGTCGGTGAACCAGGAGGCTTTTTTGCTGCCGCGTCTGCTGGGGGGGTTCTTCTTCAGTGGTGCGAGGGCGTCTGCGCAGTTGGTGATCCACTGTGTGAGGTTGTTGGCGGCTTCGTTGGGGTCCGTTGAGCTGGTGGGGGGGTTCTGGCTGAGGAAGGTGGTGAGCTGGTCGCCGGTGATCTTGTTCCAGCTCCTGCGGGGGGCTTGTTGAGGGTGGTGGTGGGTCGTCGTTTTACTGAAGCTGAAGTGGACGCAGCTGTGGTCAGTCCACTGGAGACTGGTGGAGTGGCTGAAGGTGACGTATTTGCTGGATGAGAAGACTGGGTCAAGCGTGTGGCCGGCGTAGTGGGTGGGGGTGGTTACCAGTTGCTTGAGTCCGAGGTTGGCCAGGTTGGCCAGCAGAGCAGTGGTGTTGCGGTCCTTGTTGTCCTCCAGGTGGAAGTTGAGGTCCCCCAGGAGGATGTAGTCGGTGGAATTGATGGCGTGCGGGCTGACGAAGTCTGTGATGTCTTTGCCGAACTGTGTGCGTGGTCCCGGTGGTCTGTAGACGAGGGTGCCTCTGAGCGTGGTCTTGGGGTCGGTGTGTATCTGGAAGTGGAGGTGTTCGGCGGAGGTGAAGGTGTCATCGGAGTGCGTCGTGATGCGGACCCCTCCAATCTACCCCCCAATCTACCCCACTTCAATCTACCCCTCTCAATCTACCCAAATCCACCCCAATCTAACCCAGTCTACCATACCCCAATGTAGCCCACACCAATCCAATGTACCACACTCCACTCCTCTCCAATCTAGCCCACTCCACTCTTGCCCAATCTACGCCACTCCACTCTTTCTCACTGTACTCTACTCTACCCCACCCACTCCAATCTACCGCAATCCACCCCTGTCCAATCTATCCCACTCCAATCTATCCCATTATTTCCAACTCCACTTCAATCCACCCCAATCTACCCCACTCCAGCTGTAGGAGAGTAGGATCTGCTTCTTATAGTTACCCCCACTTTTTGCTGATGTTTCACTGTTTTTCAACTTTAGTCTGGCTAGGGCCCTGCTAACCAGGACCCCAGCCTAGCTGCTTCCTCTCTAAATTGATTACCAGTACTTTAGGCACACTCCAGATTGGATTCTGGGGTACCCTTATAAGTCCCTAGTATATGGTATACTATGTACCCAGGGAATGGGTACCCCAGAGGCCTACCAGGTCCTGCAGCATGTATTATACCACCCCTGGGAAGCCTTCCAAAATGACACCACAGGACTGTTACTGCAGCCTTTGTGGAAATATGGATTTTTCTGGTCAGTTATGTCCCCTATCTTGGACCCCAACGGTTCTATGTGCATGTTACAAGTACATGTATGTTCCCTCCAGTTCCAGTTATGAAGACGCAAACACATGTGCGTCCACCGCCAACATGTCCTCTTTCAGATCCGCCATGAATGGGCTGGATATTCGATTCCTAAGTACGAAAGGCCACCGACTTTATATGGCTTAGTTACTCCATTTTTGCAGTTCAGGCGAGTAGGCCCTGATTCTGCCATCAAGCCTTTCCCTGCTTTCTGCCTCTGACAGCTCCAGTCTGAGCTCGCATCTGCATCCATGAACTTTGTCCTACTCCCTGTGCGGCTAACGGTGCCTGCCTCGGCCGGTCTGCCTGCCTGCCAAAAACTGTATTTCACCTTCAAGTTATCTGTTTCGCTCCTCAGCCAATGCATTCCTGTCTAGTAGTTTAAGTAAACATTCTTCCAGCTACCGAGCAAAAGCCCGGCTTCTCTGTCTTTATGCAAGTAATTCATAGCCCTATTATTATGGAAGACTTTCGCCCTCGCATCTAGTGTAGACACTTAGACGCTTGTACACGCACTAACAGTCAGTATAGTCAGTATAGAATAAGATTCTACTCTAAGAGACCTCTCTTTTGGATAACATAGTTCTTTAAACATAGGATGTTAGATATGATTTGGGATTAGGTTGACTTGACCCTCCAGACATCTGTCGCCACATGTAGAGTTAAATGTCAAGTCCCCTTCACCCCCTAGTTGCACGTCAATCACACGTCATGCTGCTGCGTGCGCATCTCTGCCAAGTATTTCTGCTGACTTTGCGAAATTATTTCATAGATCCACCCTGTGTGACATCACAACCAATGACGTTCCTTTGTTACGCTCAATCACGCCCATTTTCATTACGCATGTATAATGTTATCTTCCTTATCAATTGTTGCGCCTCCTGCATTTGTTTCATTGTAATGTCCGTTCTATAAAAATGATTACTTATCAATAAAGTATGTACTTCACTTCCTGAGCCTCCGTGGTGATGGAACCTGGAGTCCACGATTTCGAAATCGTCCATTGGAATAAAGCCCATTCTGAACCTCTTATACCACGGATTCTGCCTCTTATTTTACTGAGCTATTTTATTAAGATTCTGTATCAAATTAAGTCCCGGTAATTAAATTATTTACCACATGAATGGCGCCCGAACAGGGACACTTTCTCATCTCCCGCGCCGGTGGTGCGTTGCAGGCCCGGTCTCCTGCCACAGCTGGACGGACAACAACGCGTACCAGCAGGATTTCCTGTATCTCCCTCCGGTCAAAGCGGGGGCGACTGAGGCTGCGATCAACACCCAGACGAGGCGGTGAGAAGTGCGAAGTATCCCGACCAGAGCCTAGCTGAGAGAGCAAGATCCGAGGTATACAGAGGCCCACCAAGTTCCGATGTTCCGAAGTTTCCGAAGTTTTCGAGTCGAGTCGAGTCCAGTCCAGTTCAGTTCAGTTCCGTTCCGAGGCCTTCCGTTCCGAGCTACCCGGTGAGTACCATTACTGGGGAGGCGTTCTGGCGTGCACATAAGTTGTGCCGGTCCAGACGGGTTTGGGTACACAAATCCGGTCTGCACTGTTTTCGCAGTGTATCTGTACTGTTTAGCAGTATATCTAGTATATCAAGTATATAAATTCAGAATAATTCAGTTAATGCCGAGGATTATGTTTCGTGATTAAGTTTTCTTAGATCGTCATCATCATTGTTGCTCATTTAAAACGTTAAATGTTAAATGTGTTAATACGTCCTGCATATTGTGGTATGAATGACTGTTCATTATTGTGTTCACTGTATTAAGTTTGTTCAAGACCAAGTATCAGATCAGTTCTCAATATGCCGCTCTTTTCGAAACTAAGACAGATCACAACTAGAAAAGGGGTACTCGAAGAAGCTGTTCCCATTCCTCCTAGGGACACTCCAGGGTACTTCATGTATCATAAACATGGCCTAGACGCCATATTATTTCTTGATCTATGGGTAGACTACACTAAGGAATTACCAGAAAGTCAGAGGTGGCCCGCAGCTGGGACCTGGGATGCAGATTGCATCGTGAAAGTAGAGGAAGAATTATGGAAAAGGAAAGCCAGACAGTCACAGAAAGACGCCATTGAATTATGGCGTAAAGAATCGTATAGACGTACAGAAAAAGCACGTAGACAGGAAGAGAGGAGTAAGGAAAATTCAAATAAAGTCCGAGAAAATCTATTAATTAAAGAAGGTACACGAGTAAAATCAGAACAAGTAGATAGACAAAGAAATGCCCTTATGAATGGTATGTATCCCCTTCTGGCCGAAGGATTACCTAAGGCTACTCCGGAGATACCAAAAGACTTGCCACCCCCATTGTTTCCAATAAAAGCACATCCAAAGGGGCATCCCAGAACCGCAGAAGATGTTTTTCTTTCTTCATATTTAGATGACGCAGCTCCCGAGTATGCTAACCCTGCACCACATAGACCGTCTGCTGGGGGGGTTCAACGTCAAGACCATGTGTCTGTACCTTTGCAACAACAAATTCCGACACAAGTTCCGGCAAGCGCATCTGTCTCTACATCTGTTCCCACGGCCGTTTCTACAGCTGTGTCCACACCTATAGTTGCTGTATCACGATCAACGAATCCTTTCGCGCCCAGTACCCCAGATGGGGCTACCGGAGGTGCTACCAGCGTGTATTCTACGCCACCCAGAATAAATAAACTTACTTTTCAAGAATCAGCACATCCACGTACCCCCAAACTCATAAATTCCCGCACGCTTAAGGAACTTCTTGTAGATTGTAGATATGACCCTGTGCCCGGAAAAGAGGACGAAATGATCATGGCATCACTACGTATCAGACGAGCTGCGGTGTATTTAGGAAAGCTACCAGGAATGACTATGCATTTAGACAATATATATCATTGTGTCCAAACAGGGCGAGATTCTGAATGTATTAACAGAGCTATGGAATACCAGAAAGTGGAAATACAGGGGGAACTGTTACGTTTCCTCATAAATTGTGTGATCAGAAATCAAGACCGACCGGGGGTAAACCCGGAAGTAATGCAAATTCTTACGAGATGGAGCCAGAATATATCAGACGGGAAACATGATAAGCAAACATGTATAGTAGCCATGTGCCGAAAGATCCGTAAAGAAATAGAACGAATACATGAAGAGAGATTGGAAGTAGACCAGTTTGAACAAAACGAAGAGGGAGAATTAGAATTTCCCGCAAGACAGTCAGAAACCATAGCCTTTGTAGGTAGAGGAAGATCTTGTAGTAATACTAGATGTTTTACTGATCCGACACGTCCGATATGTCCAGATAATAACAGAACTTATCCATCACCTATAATAAATATAAGGTCTCCCGAACATTCGTTCCAAGCCGCTGACAAATTACTCCGAGAACGAAGGGGTTATCATTTACTCGATTCTATGGATGAACAAGAATTAGCCAGATCAGCCGTTCACTGGATTGACAGTCCCGGAAAATATGGTGATGAAACAGTAGCACACACGTTTTTGAACCTCAGCCCAGATGAACAGCGTTTAGCTGGGATTTATATGATTCAACAACTTCTTATACTTTATAAAAGCCAACATTCCGATCCTGGTCCTTTACCTGATATATTGACTGAATTACTCACGAATAGATGGAGAGGTTCAGGTACTAAGTTAATTAGAGAAATACTAGAATCAAGAAAGCAGTACATTCTCTTTGTATGCCCAGAACATGTCTCACTGCCCATCAAGGAAAGAACGACGTATTACATGGACAGACAGAATCCCTTACGAGAAGTACACCCAATAAAGGGCGAGGACAATCAGTTTAAACGTGTATACGTATATACGCCCATATCGAAAATAGAATTGTTAGAAATGAAGAAAGTGGTACCCAGTCATGACAAAGACCCAGCGGGTTTCCACCGAGAAATTAAAGACATGTTACTCATGGGAGAATATACCTATCCTGACATTATGACAATATTAAAGGTATTAATGCCTGCTGGCATTTATGAAAAACTCAAGGAAAAAGAGTGGGAGGTGGGAGACCAAAAGATAGAATGGACAGCCTTAGAAGCAGAAGAAAAGGCCCGAACTGCAGGAGCAGGGCTTGGGGATAAAACTAAAGCACTACCAGGTTTACTAGTACAGGTACTGCCACGTTTATTAACTACGAAAAAGGAAGACTGGGGTGCAATTTCAGCCTGTAAACAAAAGCAAGATGAAGACACTAGTGATTTCTATGCCCGATTCGAAAAATGTTTTGGTATAAATAGTGGTATAAAAGCAAGTAGCGAGTCATACCCACATCTGTTTGTGACAAAATTAGTTGAAAATTCCTTGCCCCAGGTGAAGAATAGAGTATTAAAATTCGAGAGTACCTGGCAAGGTAATACCCCATCACAAATGTTTACAAATGTTACAGTACCATTACAATAGAATTAGAGAGGAACAAGAACATGAGCAGAGACGCATGAAAGACACAAAAATGAAAATGCTAGTCTCCCAGACAGTTCCAGCTGAAGGTCATAAAAAGGGTACGACACAGTCCGGTGATTCAGCAGGACCTGTAAAAGGGACATGCAACTATTGTAAACAACCAGGTCATTACATACACGATTGCCCAGTCTTGAAGCGTAATATCGCCACAGGTAAAACACAAGAAAGACCACGGCCACCTAGACAGGATCAGAATGAACAAGGAGCACCGCAGCATGCCCAGTCCATGCCAGCTCCACAACAGCCTATACAGTTTGTGCCAGCTGCACCAGCGCTGCCTGTTGCTGCCACACAAACCACGACACGACAAATGTATCAGGCCGCACAGTATGAATATCCTGAGTATCAACGATACGCATGAACTAGCCTAGAGAGGGAAGTTGACTTACCCCTTATCGAGGTCCCTGTAGATCAAGAAGGACCTTATGTGCACAGTGAATTATTGGGTCAAGATAGAAAATTTTTACTTGATACAGGGGCAAGTCGAACAACAATAAAACGTAGTGAAGTTCCGGAGGCACCCCTCTCAGGCTCACAGAATATTTCCCTTGGTTTTTCAGGAAAACCTATTGTTAATGAAGTATCACAGCCTCTTCCACTTACGATTGGACCCTTGACCCGAACTACAGATTTATTGCTTACTAAATCATGCCCAGAAAACTTGTTAGGTATAAAAACTTTGAAAGCTCTAGGAGCGATAATATGTTGTTCTCCGGAAGGAGTGAGATTGTTTTTACGAGATTTTAAAGGTCACTATGTATCCCGAGACATGGATCACCGACTGCAGACTTTACCCACACATTTATGGGCACAAGGCCCTACTGATGTTGGTTGCATGAACATTACACCATATCGAGTCACACTAAAGGCAGGAGTGGTACTACCACGAATACGACAATACAAGCTACCACCAGATGCTGTAGTGGCTTTACTGCAAATCATTGACGAGCTTATTGCCCAAGGAGTGGTTGTGGAAACCGACTCCAATGTATGTAATTCTCCGATAATTCCGATTCTTAAACGAACCGATCCAAAGGCCCCGCCAGTATATCGATTGGTTATTGATCTGCGCGAATTAAACAAATGCATTGTGCCACAATTTCCTGTGGTCCCCGATATCTCATCATTACTGACAGCCATTGATTCACAAGCAACATTCTTTACTGTAATTGATCTCAAGAATGCCTTTTTCAGCGTCCCAATAGATCCGGAGAGCCAATACTTGTTCGGATTTAGTTTAAATGGACGAAGTTTTAAATTCACACGCGCACCTCAAGGATTTACAGAAAGCCCCAGCATCTATAGCCAAGCACTGAAACGAGAACTTGACAGTATCCACATGCCAGTCAACACTGCACTACTTCAATATGTCGATGATCTGCTGATCACCGCCCGAAGCGAACCTGAATGTGAAAAAGCATCACTGACGGTTTTACAATTTCTAGCCGAAAAGGGACACCAGGTGTCCCCTTCTAAGCTGCAATTCTGTGTCCAGCGAGTTGTTTACCTTGGTCACTCGCTGTCCAAGGAGGGAAGGCAGCTTACACCCGACCGCATTCAGTTAATTGCAAATATGCCAATACCCAAGACACAAAAGGAGGTGCGGGCTTTTATAGGCCTCACTTCATATTGTAGGCAGTGGATCCCTCAGTATGCATTTTTAGCAAAACCACTCATTCAGTTGACAACACAGGAGGTAGCCACATCGACTGTCCTCCCTTGGACTCAGGAACACACACTAGCTTTTGAAAGCTTAAAGAAAGCTCTATGCCAAGCACCTGTTTTAGCAACACCATGTTACAGAAAACATTTTACACTCTTTGTTACAGAACGAGAAGGTACTGCCTTGTCCGTACTCACTCAGGAACAAGCAGGATCACACAAACCATGTGCTTATTTCTCTAGTACATTAGATCCCGTAGCCCAGGCTTTGCCTGCGTGCCTGAAATCAGTGGCAGCAACAGCTTTAGCAATAAGACAAAGCGATGCCATAGTGTTAGGACATCCATTGACAGTACAAGTACCGCATGCAGTAGAGGTTCTTGTGAACCGAACGCAAACACAACACTTGACCATAGCAAGACTTACAGGGTACGAACTAACATTGTTTCAGCCACACATAGAAATCAGACGCTGTAATACATTGAATCCTGCCACACTTTTACCTGTAATCGGAACAGACCCACTAGCTCATGATTGTATTGAAGTTATTACAATAACGACGAAACCCAGACAAGACTTGACAGATGTCCCATTGTTAGATCCAGACCTGACGTTGTATGTAGATGGTTCATGTATGAGAACAAGTACAGGAGATTTAGTGGCCGCATATGCAGTCACAACAGATACTGAAGTCATTGAAACAAACTGTATAAATACCTTGTCAGCTCAAGCAGCAGAGCTTATTGCTCTGACACAAGCCTGTATCCAAGCCACAAATAAGAAAGTCAACATATACACTGACTCACGTTATGCATTCGGAGTTGTACATGACTTCGGCGTGCTGTGGCGAGAGAGAGGTTATTTAACTTCTCACGATGCCCACATTCAGCACGGATCCCTCATTCATGCTCTGTTAGATGCAATACATTTACCCACTGCAATATCGATTATGAAATGCAAAGCTCATACGAAAGTTACTGATATCATTTCTCAAGGCAATGATTTAGCTGACAGAACAGCTAAACAGACTGCGCAAACTTGCACATCCGACATGACAAAGACAATAGTCCAGACACCAACACATTGTATGACGATTAAGGATCCCGCTCTTGATGTAATTGACATACAGACACATGCTACACCAGACGAAATAAAGAAATGGACGGAATTAGGAGGGATCCAAACGGACCAGGGATGGATGACGAAGGAGAAATCTGTATGGTTTCTTCCTGACTCTATGGTCCAAGCTATCATAAATACAATACACAGTCCAGCGCATCTAGGAGAGAAAGCTATGCTAGACAGCATTCAACATATTTGGTTCAACAAACATTTACGAGCAGCAGCGAAGCAAAAAGTCCGTACCTGTATGATATGTTGTCAGTTTAACCCAGGTAAAAGCATCCCCGTAGAGCAGGGTGGATTTCAGCCTCCTGATCACCCTTTTGAAGTCCTCCAGATGGATTATATCCAGATGGAACGATGTCGAGGATTCAAATATGTTCTCGTAGTTGTCTGCGCTCTTTCCCGCTGGACCGAAGCTTACCCAGTATCAGATTACACTGCCCCGACCACTGCCAAGCAGCTAGTTCGAGAATTCTTCCCACGGTACGGTTTACCACGTGTTGTCTATTCAGATAACGGCCAGCCGTTCTCATCCGAACTGATGAAACATGTTTCACTTCTGCTAGGATATCAGTGGAAGTTTCATTGTGTCCGACACCCCGAGGCAGCAGGTCTCGTGGAACGACATAATCAAACTTTGAAAATCAGATTGTCCAAAATATGTAGAGAGAAAGGTGTTGACTGGGTAGTAGCTTTACCAGTTGCACTGTTTTACATGAGAATGGTAGCACACTCTCGAACAGGGCTATCCCCTTATGAGGTGATCTTTGGAAGACCACCGAATATGTGGGGGACGCCTATACCCCGTAAAATAACTGATGTTGACTGTAATATGCTGACAGATTACTTGGCTTCCTTGATGTCTGCACTACAATCTTGTCGTTCACAGGTAGCTGCAGCCTTTCCTGACAACACTGAGGTGAAACCCCATGACGTAATTCCGGGGGATCTCGTTTTAGTGAGGAACTTTGATCGGAAGACTCAGCTGGATCCTAGGTGGAAGTCGCCGCAATTGGTCCTGCTCACCACAAGGACAGCCGTGAAGATCGAGGGCAGAAAAGGCTGGGTACATTCAAGTCACATCAAGAAATTTCATGGACTACCATCGGATGTAAATGCCACACCTCGTGTGTCTTCACCTATTGACTCAAAGCTTCCTTTGGTTGAACTTAGTAGCTCGGAACAATATAAATTAAAACTCAGGTCTAACAAGTCAGACAATTTGATTGTTTAAGTCCTCTCCAAGGTGAAGCGGTTGAATTTGTCTCTGACATGTATCCCTTAGACCTGAATAGAGGAAAAACTCGAAAAATGTTGAAACGACATGCGTACTGTAAATCACTGCGTAGTCATTGTATAGTGACGTTATTAATTTTGTTTTTCTTGAGTCTTATAATAATAACTGCAAGTATATTGTTGCACATATATTATCCTATTTCTAAACATGTCTATAATGTTACTGCTGAACATTCTTTTAGTGACCTACCCCCGCATGAATTGTCCTATAGATTTGCGCTGCGCAATAACACTTTTATTAGTATGTTACATCATTCCCATCAGGTTAGCAATGCTACAAATTGTTGGATATGTGGCCGACTCCCTCCCTATCAGAATTATAAAGGAATTCTACCTCTCTTTCCATACCCGTTCACACACAACGGCTCCTGTGGAGCATGGTTTAGTTTAATTAATTCCCAAGATTCGAACTCCGCAGTTTATCAAGACAACAGGGTATGGGGAAATCTGAACTTAGTTTTACTTAAAGTCTGCCACCCCAACAAGGAGGGACTTCCCAAAGGAACAGGAACTGATCTAGAAAATGAAGTATATGGATTAGGTAATTTTACACTTAATCTCATGATCCTGAATGTCGAATCCGAAGCTACTCCAATTTTGCCCGCCATACCAGTATTTCCAGTAAAAGGTGAATTGTGTGTAAGAAAGAATGGTTCCATACATATGGGCCATAGTAGATGCACTACTGTAATAGAATTTAGTGATCAAGGCAAGTCGACATCTAGAGCTTCCCGCCATTCCTATTTTATATGTGGTCAGACGGCATATATACGTCTGCCTCTAGATTGGGATGGTACCTGCTACATCGGATTCCTTTTGCCACCTGTTTTTCTAGCTCCTCCTGATTATCACAGAAATACTCATTTAGTACACAATAGAGAAAGGAGAGATCTCCCAATAGTCGATTACACTGAAACAGCATGGGAAAAATACACAGATTTCAATAAAGGTCTCTTTCCCTATATAGGTACCGTTACTAATAGCAAGCTGATACGTAGATTAACTAGAACCCTTGAAGCAGTAGTGAACGAAACTATTTCCGCCTTAGGCAATTTAACAGAAGAGCAGTCTGCTATGCGGATTGTTGTGCTTCAAAATCGTCTTGTCCTTGACGTCATCCTGGCCGATAGGGGCGGAGCTTGTAGGGTCATCGGATCAAGTTGTTGCATTTTCATACCAGAAAATTCGCCATCTGTATATAAAGCCATAACCCGCCTTCATAAGATTGTGAGCCAGATACACCAGAATCCAGGCACTTGGACTTGGTCCGGGTGGTTTTGGAGCGTGTTATCAGCCTGGGGATGGAGAGTTCTATCCTTCCTAGGTATTGGCCTTCTTATACTATTCAGTTGCTGCTTATGCCTGCAATGTGGACCAGCGATTTGTGGTCTGTGTGCCACATCGTGTATTCCACATCAAGATTTTCATTCAAGATCCCGGAAGAAGAAAGAAGAACAAATGATGCTATATGAACAGATCGATGGATTAATGAAGATTGATATCTCTTGACGGGCAAGTAGGGGACAAGGAGGGAATGTGGAAATATGGATTTTTCTGGTCAGTTATGTCCCCTATCTTGGACCCCAACGGTTCTATGTGCATGTTACAAGTACATGTATGTTCCCTCCAGTTCCAGTTATGAAGACGCAAACACATGTGCGTCCACCGCCAACATGTCCTCTTTCAGATCCGCCATGAATGGGCTGGATATTCGATTCCTAAGTACGAAAGGCCACCGACTTTATATGGCTTAGTTACTCCATTTTTGCAGTTCAGGCGAGTAGGCCCTGATTCTGCCATCAAGCCTTTCCCTGCTTTCTGCCTCTGACAGCTCCAGTCTGAGCTCGCATCTGCATCCATGAACTTTGTCCTACTCCCTGTGCGGCTAACGGTGCCTGCCTCGGCCGGTCTGCCTGCCTGCCAAAAACTGTATTTCACCTTCAAGTTATCTGTTTCGCTCCTCAGCCAATGCATTCCTGTCTAGTAGTTTAAGTAAACATTCTTCCAGCTACCGAGCAAAAGCCCGGCTTCTCTGTCTTTATGCAAGTAATTCATAGCCCTATTATTATGGAAGACTTTCGCCCTCGCATCTAGTGTAGACACTTAGACGCTTGTACACGCACTAACAGTCAGTATAGTCAGTATAGAATAAGATTCTACTCTAAGAGACCTCTCTTTTGGATAACATAGTTCTTTAAACATTGGATGTTAGATATGATTTGGGATTAGGTTGACTTGACCCTCCAGACATCTGTCGCCACATGTAGAGTTAAATGTCAAGTCCCCTTCACCCCCTAGTTGCACGTCAATCACACGTCATGCTGCTGCGTGCGCATCTCTGCCAAGTATTTCTGCTGACTTTGCGAAATTATTTCATAGATCCACCCTGTGTGACATCACAACCAATGACGTTCCTTTGTTACGCTCAATCACGCCCATTTTCATTACGCATGTATAATGTTATCTTCCTTATCAATTGTTGCGCCTCCTGCATTTGTTTCATTGTAATGTCCGTTCTATAAAAATGATTACTTATCAATAAAGTATGTACTTCACTTCCTGAGCCTCCGTGGTGATGGAACCTGGAGTCCACGATTTCGAAATCGTCCATTGGAATAAAGCCCATTCTGAACCTCTTATACCACGGATTCTGCCTCTTATTTTACTGAGCTATTTTATTAAGATTCTGTATCAAATTAAGTCCCGGTAATTAAATTATTTACCACACCTTGGTAAAAGGTGGTGCAGGCACTCCTTACTGAGATATAGGTTCACCATATCTCTCAATATCATTGCACATATAAACCTATCAGTCACCCCTATGGCATGCCTTACTAAAAGGCAGGGTGCTGGGTTTTATGTGAGAGGGTGCCCATGCATGAGCAGAGCCCTTCTGCAGTCTTCGGAACCTTTATTCCGGGGTTGTTTGTGATGCAGCCAAACCATATACTCTTAAGTGCATTATAACCAAACGGTAAATGCTAACTTTGGGATGGCCGCACGGAAACATGTTGTGTTTGGTGTCAAACACCTTGGAATCATACCCCCACACCACTAACTGGTGTGGGAGTATGATCCCACCCTTCTAGAGGGAGAGACATGGCAGCACCGGTATACCCGGTACCAGCTAACAGAGCCCTGGCATCACAAAATGGATGCTGCCAGCCACAGACACGAGTCTGCCCTCCTGCTGCTTGACAAAACTCCGGCAGGGGAGGCATGGACAATAGGTTTCCTGTCACAGGGAGGTGTCACCACCTCCCAGACAGGCTTTAGTGTATTGGGGTTGGGTGGGTGCACTCCAAGAGTGCTTTGAAGTTTGCACTAGGGGCACATTTGGTGTCCCTATGCATAGTCCAGCTCAAACCGGTTGCAGGGGCTACCAGCCCCTGCTCTGGCGCAAAACTGGACAAAGGAAATGGGTGTAGCCACCCCTCTTTCCTGACCCTCCCGTTGGTGGGTCCCTAGAGTTTGTCCAACCCCTTCCTTGGGTAGAAGGTAGGAACCCCTGTAAAAAGGGCTTTAGATTACACCTGGACGAAACACTGATACTGAATCCTGAAACTTCGACGATCTACATTGAACTAGATGACTGAAGAATCTCCCTTGGAGTAAAGGAGTTACTCCCCTGCAAGGCAGGCACCAAAGATGCATCTGACCGGTTTGCAACTCCGAAGCTCCCGCCGGACTCTGAGGAATTGTGTAACACAGAAGGTGGGTTTCTGTGGTCTTAGAGGTCGATCAGTGCCAACAGCTAGTCTGAGGCCCGTATCCCTCGTGGTGACCGTGCAACCCGAACCTCTGGACACCGCATCACTTTGCAGAAGCATCAGTTTTCTAATAACTCCTGCAGCTGAGCTTTGGGTTACTTGTGACCCTGACCCCGAGCAGCATTTGCACCGAAGATTGCCCACCTACACTCCACTAGTGTTCCGTGAGCCGGCCCTTTGTGTTTTCTCTCGAGGTCCCTTCGCAATCCCTAGTCCATCGACTAGTGGGACCCTGTGAAGGCAACTTTAACTTTAATTGGGCTTACCTGGTTGCTCCAGACGTACCCTGACTCTCCATTGCTTGGGGAGTCCCCAGGACCTTGCTGGTTCGCACCGAAGCATCTTTTCTCTTCCTGCTTGGGTTGCTGTTGCCAAGGCTTGTTGGGTCCAATCCGGGCACCGACACCGTAGCACTTGACATCCTTCGTGTGACAGCTCGAATCCAGCTCCTGGTTGTCGTCGACGCCTCCTGGTCCTCGTGGCTGGAGAGTCAAGCTTCACCTCTTCGCACCTGAAACACCCGACATCGGTGGGCATTCGTCTATCGTGCCTCTGGTCACTGGCAAGTGACCCAGACTCTGTCCCCTCTGCTTTCAGGTTCTTCTGATCATCGATCCAGGCTTGGATCACACCGGACACTTTTCTTATTCCCGGAAGCAGCACTTTACAGCAGATCGCCATTGAAATCAACGACGATTCCCGACACCATTTGACACCTATGCACCCAGCTTCCCTGGGTGAGGTAACTCGAGTAGTACGGTGCTCCGGTGGGTGCTGGTCCTAGGACCCCCTAAGTCTGAAGGGGTTTGCTCAAAGTCCTCTCCTAAGTGTCCTTAACTTCTAAAATTCCAACCGCGACATTCCCATAGAATAGTGCGGGGCTCGCAGCTGTGTTCTCACACTGCACACGTCACCCGTGGGTCTCCTGTGTCACTACCTTGGGTGGTTCCTTGGGGTCCCAGCGATTCCACGTGCTCTAGGCACTGTGTCTAGTCAAGTTGTGGTTCTTATACCTCTTTCTTAATATATGGTTTGGTCCGCCCCTAGGGCCCATTGTATATTGTGCTATTTACTGTAGTTTTAGAACTGTATTATTGTGTATCTTGGACTCTAATCTCACCAAGAGATTAGTAGTGAGTGTTTAGAAATAAATACATATATTTTATATATACCTTGTGTGGATCATTTAGTAATTCAAGAGGTTATAATCTGGTAAACCAAGCTGCTTTACACTCCTTCAAGACTTAGCCTGAAGGCTGCTCTCCATAGCTACCACTAGGATAGCTTTCAATAAAGGTTGTCTTTAAACCTATCATCAATAAGGGTTGTTTGGACTGGTGCAAGGTGCCCACTATAACTAGTGGACAGCATATGCCAGTCCAAGTTCTCACACCAGCCACTCCAATCTACCTGTATCCACTCTATCCCAAATTACCCCATGCAACTTCAATCTACCCACTCCACTCCCGTCTACTCCGCTGCACTAGAATCTACACCACTCCACCTAATCTACCCCACTCCATCCCAATCTACCCCAATTCACCCCAATCCAATCTACCCCCACTTCAATCAAATCTACCCTACTCCACTCTACCACACTCCAATCTACCTCACAACACTCCAATCTACCCCACTCCAATCTATCCCAATGTACCCCACTCCATTCCACTCTACCCCACTCCAATCTATCCCACCCCACTCTGATGTACCTCAGTCTGCCCAATGTCAGTCCAATCGACCCCACCCCAGTCCTCTCCACTCCAATTTACCCCAGTCTACACCAACCCACTCGAATCTAACCCAATCTACCCCACTCCACTTCAATCTACCTCACTCCACTCCAATGCACCCCAATCGACCCCACTTCACTCCAGTTCCCTCACTCCACCCCAATCTACCCCAATCGAACTTAATCCACCCCACTCCAATCTACCCCACCCTAATCTACTTCACACCACTCCCAATCTACCACAGTCCTCCCCACTCCTATCTACCTCACTCCAATATACCCCAATCTACCCCAAAAAACCCAATCCACTCCACTTTACCCCAATCTACCCCACTTCACTCACTCCACCCAATCTACCCACCCTACTCCAATTTAAACCAATCTACCCCACTCAACTCCACTCCAATCTACCCCAACCTACTCCACTCCAATCCAGTCTATCCCTATTCCACTCTAATACTCCTGCTCCACTGTAATCTACACAACTCCACTCCACCCCAATCTAACCCACTAGACTCCACTGCAATCTACTCCACTCCACTCTATCTCAGTCTACTACACTCCACTTCAATCTACCCCATTCCACTCTAATATTCCCCACTCAACTCCAAACTGCTCCACTCTACTTCAATCTACCCCAATATATGCCACTCCAATCTAACGCTCCCACTCCAATCAATCCCAGTCAGCTCCACTCCAATCCACCCAATTTTACCCCACTCCAATTTATCCTAATCTACCCCACTACAATCTAGATCAATCTAACCCACTCCAATTGACCCCACTCCACTCCAAAGTACCCCAATCCACCCCACTCTGCCCCAATCTACCCAACGCTACTCCACTATGCCCCAAACCACTCAAATTCAACCCCAGTCTATCCCACTCCACTATAATCTATCCTAATCTACCCGACTCTACTCCAATTTATCCCACTCCACCCCATCTACCCCACTCTGATCTACCCCACTCCACCCCAATCCACTCCACTCCAGTGAACCTCACTTCACTTCAATCTCCACTCCGCTCAAATCTACCCCACTCCACTCCAAATATCCCTACCCCAATCCAATCTACCCCACTCTCCTCCAATGTACCCCACTCCAATATACCCCACCCCAATCCAGTCTAACCCAATCCTCTCCACCCCACTCCACCCTGCTCTACCCACTCCAATCCACCCCATTCTAATCTAGCCAACTCCACCCCAATTTAACCCAATCTACCCCACTCAAATCCACCCTTCACTCCTCTCCAATCTACACTTCTCCACTCCAATCTACCCCACTTCACCCAATCTACCCTATTCCAATCTACTATACTACACTCCTATCTACCACCCTCCACTACAATTTACCCCAGTGCAATCTACAATAATACAACCCACTTTAATCTTCCACAATCTAACCCACTCCACTTCAAACCAATCTACACCACTCTACTCCACTCCAATCTATCTCACTCTACTGTAATCTACCCCGCCACACTTCAGTCTACCCCACCCCAATCTACCCCAACCCACCCCACTCCAATCTATCCCAATCTACCCCACTTCAGCCACTCTAATCTACCCCAATTTACCCCACACATCTGCAATCTACCCACTCCACTTCAATCTTCCACAATCTACCCACTCCACTCCAGTCTACCCCACTGCACTTCAATCCATGCCACTCCACCCTAATCTCCCCATCTCCATCCCAATCTACCTCAATCCAATCTACCCTACCCCACTCTACCACACTTTAATCTACCTCACACCACTCCAATTTACCCACTCCACTGCAATCTACCCCATTCAACTCCAAACTACTCCAATCTACCCCAATCTATCACAATGTACCCCACTACATTCCAATCTATCCCACTCCACTTCAATGTACCCCAGTCTACCCAACTCCACTCCACTCCATTCCAATCTATCCCACCCTAGTCCTCTGCACTCAAATCTACACCAGTCTATACCACTCTCTCCAATCTATCCCATTCCACCCCAATATACCCCACTCCTTCACTCCTATTTGCCCCACTCAAATCTACCCTACTCCAATCTACCCCACTCCACCTCACTCCACTCCAATCTACCCCAATCTACCCAACTCATCTTTAATCTACCTACTCCAATCTACTCCTCCCTACCCCACTCCAATCGACTCCAGTCTAGTCCACTCCAAACTGCCCCACCCCACTCAGCTCCACTCCAATATACCCCAATCTACCCCATTACAATCTGCTCCACTGCACCCCACTCTACCCCTCTCCAATCTATCCCACTCTACCCCAATCTCCAGCAGTCCAATCTACCCCACTCTATCCCAATCTACCCCACCCAACCAAACCCCAACCTACTTCTCTTAAGACTACTCCAATCTACCCCACTCCAATCTGCCCCTCTCAACCCCTCTCCGCTCCACTCCACTAACTTTTAGCCATTACGAACAGCAGCCACACTGGTGTACAAAATGGCTAAAACACATTGCCAAAGCCAATAGCTTTATCAATTCTTGTTCAATATGGGGCCATTTCCCATTTCTTGGTGACCAGTGACCTCATCCCTAGTGCAACCATATTTTAAAACCAAAAAATGGGACATTCTAAAAACATAGAAATAGGACTACAGTTCAGCATAGAGTGAGGGGCACATAATATTTAATTGGCATCAGCCACCAACATAGAAAACTAAGACAATGAGGCACTAAAAGAAACTGCAAGTCTTACACACAGTATAATTTGAGTAAATTACAATGCTCTGTGATAAGGGCTGCTAACTGATCCCGTTTTGGAGATTGCCTCCCTGTGCGTGAAGTCGACCATATTGTGCAGAATTTACTTAAATTTGCTGGAAACCGATGGTGAAAACCGGGATTATCCCGCAAATACAGGATGCTTGGTAACTCCCACAACACGGACAATGGTGGTAGGCCTTGGGAGTGATCAGTATAAAGCCACAATATTCCCATTGGTCCTCTCTACATACTCTGATGTTAGCCTTGAGGACTGCGGATAGTACAGAGCCACAGTCAGGAGATGAAACAAGGGACCGTAGTGGGTACAGGGAGAAAATATGGAAGAGGAAAAACAAGCAAAGGAAAGGGAGGGAATTAAGTGTAAGGAGGTAGGGTAAGACAGCCAGATATTGAAGGTATGAGAGAGAGGAGATATGGGCGTGATCAATAGAGTAAGGCTGTAGTGTTGCCATGAGCCCTAATTTAAGCATTGCAAAAGCCCCCTGTACCTGATGGATAGTAAAAAAGACAGTCAAAAAAGCAGTTCAGTGGGCACCTCTGGGATCCGTTGCTACTGCACCTGCTGCACTATTACCCACTTTGCACCTGCGAGACAACGAGAAAGGCATCAGATTCAAAGACACTGTAAAGTGGGGTGGCTGCAGAGAATGAGATAGTGAGGCAGAAACATCCAAGGGAGTGAACAATAATCCAAGGCAATGGTGAGAGAACTTGGAGAAGTTTTTTATTTAAAGTGAAAGACCGAGAATGACAAAACTAAAGAAATAGAGACGCAGGAGTGGTAAATGAGTGAAGAGGTGAAGGCGAGGAATGAAAAACAAAAAGACGTGTCAAAAAGAATTGATGGCCGAAGAGCTGTACATGGGGCAAACCAGAGAAATGGTACGGAGGAAGAGAGGAAAGACGCAGGAGTTGGAAAATACCAGAGAGAAGGGTAATAACACGGTAAGTTGTGATGAGGAGAAGCAAGGGGTACGCATGACCATGGGTTCTAACTGTGTGCAGTCCAGCTCTCTCGGCACTGTTAGCCAACCCGGGGCCACGGACTGAGACACAGTCACCGAACATTTATTTTCCTTTTTAGGTCTCGCCTGAGCCAGCGCGCTGGCTGTAATTGGAAACAGATGGTGCTCACGTTTTTTAGGTTGAGCCGAGCGTGCGCGCGCGCACCACTCCCGCTGCAGCTGCTGTCACTTTTGCCGCCACTTGTTTTGGGAAAGCCTCATTTGAACAGTGTGTTATTTCCGGTGGTGCCTCAGTCTGTCCATCTGTGCCTTCTCGGTGGTGTTTGTGTTTTAAGTCGAGCTAACACTGTGACCGAACTTCTAGGAGGAAGGCTCGGGACTCTCCGGGTGTCAGACGTGGGCAGACGTGGGCTTCATGAAGGGTAATGTAAATATTAGCATTTTCTCTAGAGCAAGCCGTCCTAAGAGGACAATGTGTCTTAATGTATGCTAACATTTGGGAGCAGTGAAAGGGGCATTTAGGAAAAGATCATGGGGAAATTAAGTTCCCGATTGACTTGCGTTGAAGTGGAAGTTTTTTTTCGAAATAGAGCCATTTTGCATAAAAAGTATTGACGTTATGGCCAAATCACAAGTGTAAGTATGTATGATACATAGTATTGTGCAGTGTTTTTGTTCAGTGCTTGAAAGCAATAGTTTTGTTAAAGCTTGTATGGAAATTGAGTTTACAAAAACGACCAGAAAAGTACCTTAAGACCTCACTAAATAATCAAGAGATGATCCTACATACGCCCACAATCATCGCTTTAGAGCTGTATTCACATCTTTTTTTATCTTTCACAAATTAATGTTAGGACATTTTTGGATAACAGAAGGATGTTTTACTTTCTGTTTCTACGTATTTGGAGTGTTATTTAATATAAAGAGTTGGAACTACTTGCAGAGAGAAATTGTGATTAAAAAGACCGTTTTGAAGGTTTCCGTTGGTCTTCCGTGCATCTCGAAATGCCCTTTTTCATATCTCTGTGCATGAAGTGTACTAATATTAACACTTGGGAGCAGAAACCAACTTTTTATGATTAATACTGTAGTGTACCACATTTGATGTTGTTCGCTAATATACACACCGATAGGGTGCTATTTTGAACATTGTTGTACATTGGCGAATAGATGTATGATGTTTCTGTTACTAGAAATCAAGTGGGGTCTTGTGTTTTTTTTTTTATAGTTTGCTAATGTTACAAGCACCCCCAGCACGTTATTAACTCATTATCACAGTCAGTACAGGATTCAGACCAGCAGAGGAAAACATTGCTTGATAAGAACGACCTTAATAAAGTATTGTTGTCTTAAAGCCACAACCATTCCATTTTCAAACTTTATTTCGACAAATCAGTCATAAAAGTTCATACAAGTTAAAACAGGGGATACATACAAATACAAATCCAACAACTGGAAAAAAAGAAAAGAAACATAACAACAATCAAAGCCATTTCCTGTCTTCAACCTAAAACAGTATAAAACAAATTTTAAGACTATGGGATAAAAGAAGGACAACCGAGATTTTAGTGAGAAGGACCAGATACGTAAGGTTTCATGTTAAAGGCACATTTAGTCTTCTTTTCCTCCACATCCATGCAAGAAATGAAGAAACTGCAAATACTATTTGCCTAGATAAGTCTGTTTTGAAGACCCTGTAAGCTTCCCTACGAATCCCCAGGTTCCTGCAGATAGGGACAATCCAGTAATTCCTAGTCTTTTTGTAGGCTGGACAAAAAAATAATATATGTATATCGGACTCCTGTTCTGCATCACAGCTAGGACAGTTTTCCGGGGTAGGGTGGGACCATTTACTAGTAAATGCTCTTATGGGAAGTGTGCCATATCTCCACTGTATAAACAATTTCCTATTGAAATGAGGTCTAATCTCACTTAAAGCCTCTTCAAAATAATAATAGACTTTACCTATTAAAAAGGTTTGCGTTAAAATAGAAGATTGGGATTTGGAAATGGATTCTGCTGTTTTGGACTCATAGTAAATATAGGTGAGTTGTTTACGGGAAATTGTAAGACAAGCTGATGCCGGGGCTCTCCAAAGATCAGAAAGGCCCAATACGCCAAGTTGCCTCTTAACATACAAAAACCATGGAAATATGCCTGCACTTGGTAAACTCAGTACATCCATTAATTCTTTCCTATAAACCTCAAGTTCGGGTGTCCATATCCTCCTCCAGAAGATCAAGGGTTTGAGACCAAGGACTTCATCAATGGGTCGCAAACCCAAGTCAAGTCTCAGTGGGAGTAGGGGGGTACTCCGAGGGAGAGCTAACAATTGCCTAATAAACTTGGATTCTGCAGATGAAATCTCAGAACAGCATTTGGATCCCCAGAGTTCTGCACCATAAACTACATGCCCACGGGCCTGGAGTTTGTATATTTCGATAGGCGGACCAATCGATTTTACACAAGATGAATTATAAAACTTCAGAATCCCACCTGTCGATTGGACTAGTTTCAGCTGGGCCTTAGTTTGGTGTGAGACCCAGGTCATTCCTGTGTTTAAAGTGAGGCCCAATTAGTCAAAGGTATGGACTCTTTCCAAAGTAATCCCGCCTATAGAGGGATTTGGGCGCGTCTTGGCTGGAGGGTTAAAGATCATGAATTTGGTTTTAAGGGTGTTAATTTCCAAACCCTGCTCCAGACAGAATAGCTCAAAACCGTCCAATACCCTCTGTAGGCCTAAAGGGGATTTGGAAAGCAGTAGGGTATCGTCTGCGAACATTATCGCCGGGACCCTATTGCGATCAAGTTTGGGGGCATCACTATTAATGACCTTGTCTAGGTACGAGAAAGCTCCATTTACGTAGAGACAAAAAAGAGTAGGAGCCAAGACACAGCCTTGCCTGACTCCTTTTTCTACAGCAAATCTCGAAGTTAGTGTCCCGTACTTCCCACACCTAACTTGTGCGTAATTCCCCTTGTGAAGGCGAATTATCATATTCAACAGAGGGGCAGGAACACCGAGGTTTGCTAGAACGGACCATAATTTTGATCTGGGGACCAGGTCTGAGGCCGCCCGGAGGTCTACAAACACAGTGTATAGTGAACCAGCCTCAACCTGAACGGTCTTCCAATGTAAAAGCATGAGGCGAAAAATTTGGTCCACCGTGGAAACCTTTTTCCTGAACCCGGCCTGATAGGGACTAAGGATGGAGAATTCCTCCATCCAGTCTTTAAGTCGGTCTAGAATCAATCGAGCAAAGATTTTTTGAGAGACGTATATAAGACTAATCGGCCTATAGTTTCCAGGAAGTAGAGGGGAGCCTTTTTTATAAACTGGGACTATCTCGGCTCCATACCAAGTGGTGGGAATTGCCATACCCTTAAGGATTGCGTTAAATAATGCAAGTTAAATAAGGAGCCCAAACTTGCGGCTCATTTTTGAAGAGATCGCCAGGGAGTTTATCTAAGCCCGGCGCTTTGCCAGCGGGAAGGCTGCTCAATAAATCTGCGACTTCTTGGACCCCAAAGTCGTCTACATATTGCTGTAAAGCAGGATCATCCAAGATGTCCTCCTCCATCAAAGCAACGAAAGAAGAATCGGTAGCATAGAGGGAAGAGAAGTGAGCCTCCCAAACACTAGCAGCAATATTAGGAACAACTGCTGAAATGGGTACAGACGATCCCGTGTTGACAATTTGCCAAAACGTTCGTGGATCATTGTTTTTGAGTGCCTGTGTTAATTTGTCCCAATTGTCGCTGTCCCACTCTGCTTTAGCATGGGCGATTAATTTTTTATATTCCCAGCGTTTCTGTGTTATTAATGTTTTGTTATTACTAAATTTAACTGCACTAAGGAGTTGTGTTTTTGCTCCTACATGTAGAGTTATACCACATTGGAGTAGTGGGCCTCTTCCTTTCCTTAGAGATTATGGGATTAAACACATTGGCCAAAATAGTGTTTAGCTCCAAGTTTAGGTCCTCAAACTTTTTATGCGTACCCTTAGTAGGAGTTCGCAACGGTAAGTGTCCTACCGCTTCCAGTAGCGGAATTACCTTAGCATAGAGTTCAGGGATTGCACCGGGGAGGTTAACAAGTTTTTCCCACCTCACTCTACGTCTGTTACTAGATAAGAGGTGACCAGTATCAGAAACCGTCATTTCAGTATCCGGAATGGTGCAGATCCCCGGTAAAAGGTACCGTAGAAATAATGGATTATGGTCACTATCAACCCTTGACAGGACCATAAAATCGAGGAGCTTATCCCAGAAACGAGTCTCGACAAATATATAGTCCAACTTAGACTCTTTGCCGGGTTTGTTAAAGGTACATTCAGCAGGGGCATCAGATTTGGTACGGCCGTTACAAGCCCTGATAGAAAATTGTAGAGTTAGGGCCGTAATCTGGACGACCAAGGGGGTCCAAGCCCTCGGAGAATTTCCCAGAGGTGGAGGTATATTCCAGTAATCATCCTCCTCCTGCATGTCACCATCTATCAAGCCCGGGAGAGGCTCAAAGTGACAATTAAAATCTCCCCCAATTACCAAAGTAGGACCCAGGGGGAGAGTATTTAAAAATGACGAGAGCTGGGCAATAGTGGTCGACTCCGCAGTCGGGTTCACTGGTCTAGAATAGACATTGACCAAGATAAGCCGGACATCATTAGGCCATACTAAAATCGCACACTGCACATCTAAGGATGCTGTATCCACTTCAGTCGCCTTACAGCCTAGGTGGGTACGGACCCAGATGGTAAAACCCCCTGATGGTCTACCCCGACCCCGCCACTGAGCTGAAATCGAAAAAGAAGCAAAACCAGTACGATAGTGTGGAGCCCTTGCCCACGTTTCTTGGAAGAGGCAAATATCATTACTGTCTATAAACTGGCCCCAGCCGGAGCACCCCAGTTTATTACCAATGCTAGCTATATTCCAAGATATAATTTTCAGGTGTGCAGGGGAAAATGGTGGTTCTGGTGTTTGGTTGGCAGTATCCACAGTAGTTATATGGTTCATAGGACGTAAACCATTCGTGTTGGTCACAGTATATTGGACTGGGGGAGAGTTCGCACATGGCGAACTAGGTGGTATATTTTTAGGTGCCTCCACCCCTAATGACTTATTAGTCACAGTATGTGGAGCTAGAGGTGAATTAACACATGGAGACCTGGATGGTATACTTTTGGCTACACCCACCCCATATGTACCTTTACTAGATAGCTCGGTATGGTTTGGTTTAGTGGAAGAAGTTCCCTTCCTATCCCCAGGCACATCAGTCTGGGGACCCACTAAAACAGAGTTTGTATTTAGTCAGTCTATCACGCTTAGACACCTAAATCGGTTGTAATCCCTTAGATATAGTGAGGTACCTAAAGGGTGGTGAGTAATCATAGGCCTAGTGGGAAAACCTCTACGTCCCTCCCGTGTCCACCCTAGTTCGTGGTCCTGTTCCTGAGTTCTAGTAAGTGGTGGGTAGAAAAAAGCTAGTGGCAGGGTCCGAATACAAGATTCTTCACCTGTGTGGAAACAATTTAAGATAAAAGAAACTGCACCCGCATCCCTCATATTTACGATCACACAGTCTCCATTAAAACTCTTCTTAGTTGGACCCACCCATTGTACCCTTCTGACCATAAGAATTTCACCCGAAACTTTTGGCAAGAGTGGTCTGTGTTTGGATAGCCAGCTTACCACTTTGTTCTTAAGTGATGCAAAGGTTTCCTTTATTCCCTCGGTAAGTTTAGGAACTCCCGCTAAAACAACAACCAATGCTGCTGCTTCCGGGGGGAGATTTAAAATGTGTTCTTCCCCCACAATGGTGGTAGTGGTGGTAGTGGCCTGCTGAGTTTCTTGCTCTGCGCCGGATGCGGGATTTCCACCAGCCCCGGAAAGGGAGGGGAGAATAGAACTGTTACTCGGTGCAGCAGCAACCTGAGAGTACGACAAAGGAATTACCGGGATTTGTGAAGCTGGTGGGAGAGTAGGAACGGTTAGTCTCTCAGTTGAAACAATGTTATCCCGCCCCCTACCTGCAGATGGTAAAATAGAGTGAGGATCAGACTGTGGCTCAAGTACCCTTTCCAAATTTGCCAGCCTAGAATCAATTTGATCCAGTCTAGCACAAAGAGGATTGAGTAAAGATTTCAGGAGGTCCTCGAAATCCTGCTTTTGAGAATCAGCCATTGTGCAGGAATTACCACTATTAGCTAAAGTGGGGGGATGTTGTACCAAAGGTGCCTGCATAGGATAAGAGACCGGTGTAGGTACAAGGTCTTTTACTGCAGAAAGGCTCAGATTTGAATTTGCAATGCCACCGCAAGAGGAGTCTAGCTGAGATAAAGCCTCAGGTATCTTATGATTTTTACTTCCCTTGACTGGTGGACCCCTTTTCCTTTTCGGCACAGCCCCCTCCCTGATTGCTCTATGACGCTTGCGACTAGGATCCAGTCCGGCATCAGGAGTTTGATTTAGCACAGGTGGAAGATTTAAGCCTTTAGAGAACACAGGGGAAACGATGTTATTGCCAAAGGGACGCTCAAAGGCTGAGGGGATATTAACCTCAAGACAAGCAGTAGGGGAAACCAATTTGGGAAGCATGGGTTCCCTTTCAGGTGTTCTTGCATTGGCAATATGGCCCAGCGAAGATCTTTTAGCATTTTCAATGCCTTGTGAGAGCCGTTTCTCAAGTATAGTTATCTCATTTGAAATTAGAGAATTAGCTCTAATCAGAAAGCAATCTAACGTACCTGAGATTGATACACTAGAAGAGAGGGCTTTGCTGCGGGTTTCCCTCTCTGACATTCTACCAATAACAACAAGGCGGCAGGGAATGGAAGCACTTAAGAGGAAGGCACAGTCAAGTCCAAATAACAAATGAAAGAGAGGTGGCCCGGTCCGGTCTTAACCGGTCTGTAACGGGCTAGAACGGGCCCGCCCTTGGCCCGGGCTTGGCCCGCGCTGCGTCCCGCGCTGCATGAACACACCAGCGAGGATAAGTCTCTGGGCGGGAGGGCGGAGTCAGGAGGAAGAGGCAGCAGGTGAGCGATAGAGGCCGCTGGGCCCCGCAGTTCCCGGGCCAGGGCTCCCCCTGCAACAACGGCAGGCCTCCGAACGGCACCCGTGAAGCGGGGGCCGCGAGGCTCGACACGCGTCCAAGTCCAGGAGGCGGAGTCAGGAGGAAGAGGCAGCAGGTGAGTGATAGAGGCTGCTGGGCCTCGCAGTCCTCGGGTCAGGGCTCCCTCTGTAACAACGGCAGGCTTCCGAACGGCTCCCACGAAGCGGGGGCCGCGAGGCTTGATATACGTCCAAGTTCAGGAGGCGGAGTCAGGAGGAAGAGGCAGCAGGTGAGTGATAGAGGCTGCTGGGCCTCGCAGTCCTCGGGTCAGGGCTCCCTCTGTAACAACGGCAGGCTTCCGAACGGCGCCCGCAAAGCGGGGGCCGTGAGGCTTGATATGCGTCCAAGTTCAGGAGGCGGAGTCAGGAGGAAGAGGCAGCAGGTGAGTGATAGAGGCTGCTGGGCCTCGCAGTCCTCGGGTTAGGGCTCCCTCTGTAACAACGGCAGGCTTCCGAACGGCTCCCGCGAAGCGGGGGCCGTGAGGCTTGATATGCGTCCAAGTTCAGGAGGCGGAGTCAGGAGGAAGAGGCAGCAGGTGAGTGATAGAGGCTGCTGGGCCTCGCAGTCCTCGGGTCAGGGCTCCCTCTGTAACAACGGCAGGCTTCCGAACGGCTCCCGCGAAGCGGGGGCCGTGAGGCTTGATATGCGTCCAAGTTCAGGAGGCGGAGTCAGGAGGAAGAGGCAGCAGGTGAGTGATAGAGGCTGCTGGGCCTCGCAGTCCTTGGGTCAGGGCTCCCTCTGTAACAACGACAGGCTTCCGAACTGTACCCCCTCTTATTTGTGCTCACCGTAGTGTGGCCATACAAGTGCAGTTCTTAGTTGGAGGCAAAACAATTATAAATACATTTCACTGTTCTGTCTCAGATTTCACACGAGCGCGCCTGGACCACGCAGCTCGCATGCTGGTGACTTGTTTTCCCTTACAGCGCGCGCTTACCACTCGCGAGACGCTGGTCTTTCATTGACTAGACAAGGCTTTCCCCAGGCAGTGTCACTACTGTAGTAATATATTTAGTGGAACCACTGTGTTCTTTTCTTGAGCACTTTATCGTTGTTAGCGCTGCGAGTACCAAAGCTCCTACCACTCTAACCTGTGTTCCGACTCCGCATTGTCCAAGTTACCCCTGCATATCCTATACATTTTCTCTGCAGCACATTTCTGCCAGCACCGCAGTTGCTAAGGTTTTACAGGAAACCCCCCTCCGACAGTGTAGCGGTTTGTATTGTGCCTGACACCGGAGGGACGAGCAGCGCGTGTCACTCTCTCACTTCAGGAAGCTGCATGAACGGTGGGAGCACAATGCCATCTCCAAAGGCGCCCCTATGCCAGCAGCGGCTGCCGCATGTATCGCACTCACAGGACTGGAGTGCTTCACCTTGAGATGCCCCCTCACCCGTCCCCCGCCTCATGCCGTGCAAACTCTCTCCCTACCCTCTCCGTGCGTGCAGTACACTGTATGTGTGAATGAAGCAGCACGAGAAGCCTGGCTTTTAAGGGGGTGTCAACTCCTTCACATCCTCCTGAATTAAAGAGGTCATTGAGTTGAACTTGCAAGGTCACAGTGACACCATTTGCCAAACGCGCGCGAGGCTGTGAATGAACCGTTTGGGCAGGTCTCATCAAACTCCACGCTCGTTTCAACATGTTTTGACCTTTTTAACAGAACTCACAGGTCTCATTGTCTGGTTTTCAAACGATGTCCTTGACTTTACATTCATACCTAGGGTGCAGTCTATCCACATGCATGGTATTTTGCAGTTCGAGGCACACTGCATGTGGCCAAACACACACCGAGGCTTGGGAGATTAAGGGGGGAGGAGGGGCAAGCCGACACCAGACCACTTACTGTGTGTGAAAAAGGCCGCTTTATTGAAACAGGTGCATATCACAATTTTAACTCCTTGGCCACTGCCTTACAAAACTAACGCCTTGCTATACAATAACTTCCTGACCCCTTGGTCTTTCCCCCCGCCCCTACGATCCCCACATCAGTTCCCCCATCCCCCAAAATACAACATAACATTCCATAACCAACATATAACCCAATCCTACACCATGTAGCCTTTCAACTCCCAAACTCCCCTGACCGTAACCCCTACCTGCCTTCTGTGCAACTGTAACTATCCAACCTCTAATCTAAACTTATCCAAACTGGTTACCCTTTCCCTGTTCCTGGACCCAAACTACCAAACCTATAACAACAAACTCTAGCCAATCCCGGCCAACTGTCAACCACCCCGCCTGCACCTGTTCCAAGCGACAATACATCAACTGCCCCTATGTACCTGTTCCAACAAATGCTGCCCGCCAGATTTCCCCCTTTTTAACCCCACCCCAAGGACCTAACACCCCTTCCACTCCTAAAATTAGGGTGGGCGGGAGGGGAAATTTTTTTACCCTGCTACTAGCGCTCCCTGCCACCAGGTCACCAAACCTAAAATGGTGGCTGGGAAAGCGCGTAACTGTCATATATACCTTTGGGCTACTTTTTACGAAAATTGGGCTACATTTGGGCTATTCCCAAATGTAGCCCAAAACTTACAAAATGGCCGCTTCGGCCACACCCCCTCCTCCCCCCTCCCAATCTGCCCGGGGAGCGGACCTCGCTGTGCTCGTCCGCCCCCCCAAGCTCCCATTGGGAGATTAAGGGGGGAAGAGGGGCAAGCCGACACCAGACCACTTACTGTGTGTGAAAAAGGCCGCTTTATTGAAACAGGTGCATATCACAATTTTAACTCCTTGGCCACTGCCTTACAAAACTAACGCCTCGCTATACAATAACTTCCTGACCCCTTGGTCTTTCCCCCCACCCCTACGATCCCCACATCAGTTCCCCCATCCCCCAAAATACAACATAACATTCCATAACCAACATATAACCCAATCCTACACCATGTAGCCTTTCCAACTCCCAAACTCCCCTGACCGTAACCCCTACCTGCCTTCTGTGCAACTGTAACTATCCAACCTCTAATCTAAACTTATCCAAACTGGTTACCCTTTCCCTGTTCCTGGACCCAAACTACCAAACCTATAACAACAAACTCTAGCCAATCCCGGCCAACTTTCAACCACCCCGCCACCCAGACAAAAGGGGGAAGTGTCGGCGGATACGCCCCTTCCTCCCTTTTGTCTGCCCCCACTCCCCCAAAAACCCTGCGGAACCGCCTGCTAGACTTAACGCCTGTAAACCCCTAGCAACCGCGCCAGGACCTCCCTCAACTCCAACAGATAAAGATCCATCCCCATCCGGGACAAGTGTACCCCATCATCCCGAAAGAGCTCCCGCGCATCATACCGGAGGTCCTTATGAGCCACCCATCCTACCCCTACCTGCCGACAAAACCGCACCATCTCCGTGTTGAGCTTCCTCCTCGCTTTATCCACCGCCCCAGGGTTTACAGCCCCCCTCCAACTCCTCCGCGGAACAAATTCAGTCCATACAATGGAACACCCTGCCCATCTTTCCTTGATCAAGACCAAGTCCTTTTTCATAGCCCGCATCAGCGCCAAACCTGTCTCCCTGACCATGTCATTCTCCCCCAAATGTAAAACCAACACATCCGGGCACCGCCCCCCCCCCCCTCAAAATCCCGTTCAATACTGTTACCAATTCCTTCCATCGCATGCCACCCCTTCCCCGCCATGCCACCGAGAATAAATCTTTATTGAACCACAGGCTGTCCCCAAAGTAACTCTCCCGGCCTGGACCTGCGCCCGCCTCACAAACGAGTTCCCCACAATCCAAATGGCCATCTCCCTGGCGAGGGGTCCCATAACCGAACCTGAAAAGAAAAACAAGAATGAAAACCAGGAAAACACCCTTTAAAACTCTTCCTCTCTCTTTTTTTTTTTTTTTTTTTTTTTTTTTACAGCAACCCACCCCCAGTTTCGCTGCGCACATACCGCTGATAACAATTCGATGACCACCTACCCAAGTGCATGATGTCCCCACTCTCCCAACCCCTCGCATGAGCCTCTGATGCCGCCCCAATTCGGAAGGAATGCGTTCCAAAACCCTTCTCCTCTACCCCCAGTCTCCTCAGCGCCTTACGCAGCACGGCCAGTAATTGTGAAGCCTTAACGCCCCACCCCTGCCGATGTAAAAAGACCAAGTCCCCCAGCCCCCCCCGAGCATGCTTTCCAACGCAAACCCCACCGAAGCGGACAAACCGACGGCGAGCTCCCCTTCTACAAAGCAACCCACTTCCCCCGGCTCTTTTGGTCCGTTTTAGCCTTCCTGAGCCAAATACTAACCACCTCCGCCCCGAAAGAGACCTCGCCCCAGGCCAGACCCCGATTCCCTTTGGATCCCAACAATTCCGACACCCGAAAGGCCCCGAAAAACATCCAAGACATTATTGTGGAAAAAAGTATGGCCTCCCTGTCGTCCAGACAAACCCCGGGCAGAACCCCCATCACCCCCTCCAAGAGCTCCCAGGATAGTGGTTTCCTCACCCGAGCCGTGCTCCCACATTCCCGCGCCCACCCTTCCAGAATCCGTGCCCCCAGTTCCCCTGCGGAGGGGGCGTAGCCCCACAACAGCTTCCCGACAAAAGCGATCCCCGCTAACTTGCCCCCAATTGTCACCTTCGTCAGGCCTCTTTCCACCAAGTCCAATATGAACTGCACCACATCCTCCTGTCTCGCCGCCCCGGAAGCCCCCCACCTCGCCCCCGAACGGACAAAATTCTCCCATGCCGCCCGGTATGCCAACCGTGTAGACTGTGCCAATGAGCCTAAAACCAACTGTAGCATCCTGTGTTGCCTACTTCCCATAGTTGGTTCGGCATTCTGTCTGGATTCAGGTCCGCGTCCTTGGCGAGCCCACGGAATCTCCCCCACTGTGAACGAGACAAAGCATCTGCAATCTCATTGTCCACACCTGGCACATGCACCGCGCGAAACGCCATATCATGTCTCAAGCACCCCAGCACAAAAACCCTCAACAACTTGAGCACCTGCTCGTCCCTTGCCGACTGCCTGTTGACCACCTGCACCACAGCCATGTTGTCAATCCTGAACGTGACCCTCTTGTGGGCCAACAAAGCTCCCCACAATGTGACCGCCACTACCAAGGGAAAGAATTCCAAGAAGGCAATACTCCTGCCGCCCGCCAACCAGTCTGAGGGCCAGGGTTCTGCGCACCACCTCCCCTGCCAGTACAGCCCAAAACCCTTGCTCCCGCAGCATCTGAGAAAATCTGCACGTCCCACACCATGTCCACATCTTTCATCAACGGCACCCCGTTAAACTGCTGCAGGAAAAACAGCCACATCCTCAAGTCTTCCCTCACCCCGGCTGACAGCCGCACATGGTGGTGCGGGGGGCCTCTGCCCCTCCAATGCTCTCCCCAGTCGCCTACAGAACGTCCGCCCTACTCTGACCACCCTACAGGCAAAATTGAGATGTCCCAGCAACACTTGGATGTCCCTGACCGTCACTTTTTGTCGTGCCAACACACTCGCCAGCAGCTCCAACATGTTTTGTTTCTTATCCGCCGGAAGGCGCGCTTCCATCAAAACGGAATCCAGTTCAATGCCTAGGAAAGCCAGTGCCGTGCTAGGCCCTTGTGTTTTCTCTGGGGCCAGCGGCACGCCCATGTCCCTCGTGATCTCTTGGAAACTGTCCAGAGCCTTCTGGCAGTCCGCGGAGCCCGAGGTGCCGACAAAAAAGAAGTCATCCAAGTAATGCGTCACGCCTTGGTGACCCGTCCGTTCCGTAAACAACCATTGTAGGAACGTGCTGAAACATTCAAAAAGTGCGCAAGACATGGAGCAGCCCATCGGCAATGCTTTGTCCACGTACCAGTGGCTGCCAAATTGTATGCCCAACAGATCCCAGTCATCTGGGTGAACTGGCAGCAGCCGGAAAGCTGACTTTATGTCGCACTTTGCCATCTGCGCTGTTGCGCCCGCGGTCACCACCAGTGACATAGCCACGTCGACAGAGGAGTAAGATACAGTGGCCGCACTTTCCTCAATAAAGTCATTGACCGACCCACCTTCCGGCCATGACAGATGCTGTATCAGGCGAAACTGACCCTACTCCTTTTTGGGCACCACTCCAATGGGTGACACAATCAAATTATGCAGGGGCCAATCCTGAAAGGGTCCCGCCATGCGGCCCTCCTGTACCTCCTTATCCAGTTTCGCTAGTACCACCTGTGGGTGCTCCCGTGCCGATCTCAAGTTGTCTGCCCATCTACGTAGCCTTGGACCCTCATACCCCAGCCTGAACCCGTCCAGAAATCCCAACCGTAGTCGCTCTGCCGCTGTCCTGTCCGGATACCCCCCCAGAGCCCCCAACAAAACCTCCACCTTAACCGGAGTATGAGCCCTTTGGCCCAGGCCCCTTAGCCCCCCTCCCTCCTCCCGTCTGTTGTGACTGCTGCTATCCCCCAGCCTTAAAGGCGCCTGACTGCCACTGCTGACCCCCTGGCAACTGTCCCTGGGCCCCCCAGCACTTGACCAACGCATGCCGCTTTCCGCAGCCTGAGCATTCGTGCCGAAAACGGCAATATTCCTGCGTGCACATTCCTTTATTATAGTCCCAGCACGCACCTTTCTCTCCTGTCGTACCTCTGCCCGCTCCTCCCACCCCCCTCGGGTGGGACCCCCTCGAAAGGGCTGATACACGAGCGGTAGCCCGCTGGCCGTAAAAATGGTCTTCCCCGACCCCGCGAGCCCCATCGTGTGCTGCCACAGATCCGTGTCCAGCTCTCCCCACTTTGCCTCCGTATCCCAAGCCATGCGCGCCCTAAACTCCTCGTCGTACTGCGCCCATGCATATCCACCCCCTGTAATTTGTGCCTTCCGAATTACAACCATATATTTAAACATGGCCACCGACCTCTCTGGAAATTTCTCACAATACACACTAGCGTAAATGAGAAAAGCCACCGTCCAATTTTCTATCGTCAACGGCGCCTTAGGCCGCTTTGCCAACTCAAACTCCTCTTCCCTCGAGCCCTCCTTAGCCCTGACCTCCCTGTGCAGAAGTTTGAGCATCTCCACGTATTCCCCTTTCCAGATCCTCTCTTTAGTCGTCACCATCAGATGCGCCCCCAAGGGCTTTGTGACCCCCATATACGGCAACCGTTTGATCTTGAGCTCCTTACTTTCCAACTTCGTCTCCCCTTCCCCTGTCTTACCGTCGCCTGTCCCCTTTTTGTCCGTCACCCCCGTGTCGCTCTTCCCTTCGTCCCCCTTACCTGCACTGTCCGTGCCCACAGACACATCCACCACATACTCTCCCCTGCTCAACCTCCCCCCAACCCCCTCCTCCTCAACAGGCCCCCCCACTCCTCTGGATACCATCACTGGGCGCCCGAGCAAATGTGTATTACCTGGCGCCAGTGTCTCTGTTCGCCGCTCCTGGCGTCCTGTCCTGAGGGCCGAATTGGTCTCCCACCTCGATGTCCGACCCGTGGGCCGCGCCTGGCGTCGTGACACCTGCAAAAGACTAGTCACAGCATTACTCGGCCCCCCCGCCCTGTCTTCCACATCACGCAACTCCCCCTCTTCCATGCTGTCTTCCTCGTAGTCTAATTCCTCCTGCCCTACACCCCCAGCACTCCCCGCTGGAGGCGCCAACTGCCTGTTCAGTAAACCAACATCCTCCGTTGCGTTGCTCTTCTGCCGCTGTCCCCCGGGGCGCTGTGACCCCATGGGTGTTGGGGCTGGCGAGCCCGTACCGGGCCTACTTATGCCAGCCGCGCCGGGATCCCCCGCCGGTACAGGATACGCTGCCCAAGGCTCCACCCTCCCTTCTCCTTGGTGCCGTCGAGCCGCTCCCAGCCCTACCAAGTCCGGCACCCCACGACGGTCCAGCTGTCGGTCCCCCGCCTGCAAAGAAAAGGAATGGTCTGGTGTGCTGGGCCTACCTCCTTTCCGCCTACCATCCCATCCCCGCTTACCGGCCCCCCACGTACCCGCTACCCACGCCTTCCCTACCGCGCTCAGATCCACCGCCTCCCCCCTCACCGTCCCCGTCCTCCCCGTCGCTCCCCTCCCACGCCCCTGACCCCCCCACCCCTTGCCCGCTCGGCCCAGCTCCCTCCGCGTCCCCCGTCCAACCCCCAAACCCCCGCCCCTCCGTCGCCCCACCTCTCTCCGCCCCACCCCACTCCGAACTCCCCCCCACCCCGTCGCCTTCCTACCCCGCCCCGGTTGCCCCCCCTAACCCCTCCGCCCAGGACTCAAAAATGTCCAAGCCTTCCCAATCCCGCTCGCTTCCCTCCGATTCGAACAGCACCGGGGAGTCCCCCCCTGCTGCACACCCCACCCCCCGTCATCCGCCTGCTCCCCCACCCTCCCCCCGACGTATGCCGTCAACCCCGTGCCCCCACCGTCCCGGTCGAACCCCACCGTGCCGTGTGCTCCCCCACTCGGCCCCCCCACCCCTGGGCAAGCCTATCTGCCAGCCACTTTGCCATACTGACGCAAACCCCCTCTGGGGCCAGGGCCGTCCCCCTGCCGGTGATCCCCGTCTCCCGCACGCCCCACCTGAGAGCCCATCCGCGCGCCCCCCCCGCGCGCCGTCCTCCCCGGCCTGTCGCGCCTGTCCCCTGCCCCCCCCCCACCCTCTCCCAGTCTTGCCAGGGACGGGGCCGTGCTCCTCCGCCCTGCGCCGCCCAATGATGCCGCTGCCATCTGCCTCCTCTCCGCCGCCCCGCCCCCCCCGCACCCTCCCCCTGCTCCACCACGAACGGGGCAGCGCTCCTCTGCTCTGCGCTGCCCCGGGATATTGCCGACCGACTCGGTCTCTCCTTCGCCTCGCTCCCATTAATCCCCCCACGCTCCGCCCCCTCCCACTGACCCGGCGCCTCCAGGTCCGCTCCCCTGTCAGAAGAGCGGCCGTGCCACGAATGTCCCCGCGCCCCCTCCGCCGCTCTCGTTACGACCGCTCCCCGTGTCTAGGAGCGGCCTTCAGATGCTGACTTCGCCCGCGGCGGAAGATCCCCAGACGCGCTCCCCCGCCGGGGTGCTCGACCCCGCCCCCGCACCAGCGACGCCCCAGTCGGGCCCACACTCGCAAACCCCGGGGCGGCGCTCCTCACATACGCGCCGCCCCTGACACTCACCGTTCTTCCGGGGGGCGAACCGGCCGCGACGGCGGCCGGCACTCCCGCAGATGCGCGCCGCACGGGGCGCGCCGATACCGCTAACGGCGCCTCCGGGATCAGGAGATCCATCCTCCCTGCCTCACTCAGCAGGCGAATCGCCTCCAACACCCGATAGTCGCCGCCAGCCATGACCATTACGAACGCAACTACTCTACCAAACCTGAAATTTTTTTACCCTGCTACTAGCGCTCCCAGCCACCAGGTCACCAAACCTAAAATGGTGGCTGGGAAAGCGCGTAACTGTCATATATACCTTTGGGCTACTTTATACGAAAATTGGGCTACATTTGGGCTATTCCCAAACGTAGTCCAAAACTTACAAAATGGCCGCTTCGGCCACGCCCCCTCCTCCCCCCTCCCAATCTGCCCGTGGAGCGGACCTCGCTGTGCTCGTCCGCCCCCCAAGCTCCCATTCCAATGCATCACGGAGCTCGCATAAGAAGAGCAAACATAAACAGTGCACGTTTGCACCCCCCTCCCCAACATTTTTATTGAACCGGCTCAGTTTGAACATGGCTAGTGTGCTTTGGTATTACTCGGGAAAGCGAGGCAAAGCGCACCTTTCTATGTCCCGAACAAGGAAATCGTTTTACAAAACCCACTGCCAAAGGCTTCCAAACGGAGGCGCCGACGCAAAGCGGGAAGAGAGAAATGAGGAGAAAGCATGTTGTTGCGGTAGCTCTGATATGTGCCCTTTGTTTGCTTGTTTGTTTGTTAGGGGTTGCACCCCCGGAACTCCAGCTCCAGTGCACCTGCATGTGACACCGGTGAAGTCTTACTGAGAGAGAGGATTATAGTTTTTTGCTTTTTATAATGGGGTGGAGATTTTTGCACAATGGCTCTTCAATGAACAACACAATTAGTCAATTGCGTTGAAGCTCTGAAACCTCTTAGAGGAGGACATCTTCAGGTCTGAGATCAATCTGGTGTGTTCCCTTTGAGAGTGTATCGTTCAGAGATCGATCACCACCTTACACTTAATGTCTGCAATTATTCAGTACAATAGGCGAACCTCTCCCGTATTAATAAAAAAAGTAGAAAGTGTTTAGCATTGAACTAAATCTGTTAGCAACAATGACCTTGTAAAGGTGAACCGTAATCAGGTGGCTTGTTGACGACATTTGATAATGAAATATTCAAGGCCACAGTATGGAAAGATGGCAGCATTGTTTGAGAGCTGAAATGTAGGGTTGAACCTGCACAATAAGTTACACTTAGTTCTCAATACTATTCTTCAACTGATTATATAATTAGGGCGACGTTAAATTACAATGCCCACAAAAGCACTTTGATGCCCTTAGCGTTGATTGCCTTCCTTTTTTTACTCTAACTATTCCCCTGCAGCGCTTTGCTCGCGCTCCGCACCGGTTGATGGATGTGCGGGCCCAGATCTGCTGATTCCAGGAATATGCTGCAGAAGGCCAAATAGGATTCATGCCATTAACCCACCCACGCATTGGGCCATTTGTCAGGCCTTCATGGAGCTGTTTAAACTCTAACGATATGCCACATAACTACACTCTACTCAATGTAATATAAATACACTCCACATACCACTCAGTACCATATAATTACATGCCACATAATTACATTACTCAATGCAACATTAATACACTATACATAATACCACTCAGTGCCACATAATTACATGCCACAAAATTACACTCCACATAATACCACTCAGTGCCACATAATTATATGCTACATAATTACACTGCACTCAATGCAACATACACTCCAAATATTACCACTCAGTGCCACATAATTACACGCCACATAATTACACTCTACTGAGTGCAACATACACTTCACATAATACCACTCAGTGTCACATAATTACACACCACAAAATTACACTCTACTCAATACAACATAAATACACTCCACATAATACCACTCAGTGCCACATAATAACACGCCACATAATTACACTCTACTCAATGCAATATAAATACACTCCAAATAATACCACTCAGTACCACATAATTACACACCACGTAATTACACTCTACTCAATGCAACATGAATACACTCCACATAGTACCACTCAGTACCACATAATTTTATGTTAAAATCTTTTTTTAATCAGGTTGTTCAGTTGTATATAATGTCGTCTTGGTTTGTATAAAGGTAACAAAAATGCTTAACACTTTTTATTATACCTTTTCAACATGATGCGCAGCAGCCACAATGCTCTACAACATAGACAAAAATTCTGGCTAAACACATAAGGTCCAAAAGGTGAGACCTATTGGCTATGCCAATGCTTGTTTACTTTTAATGTGTACTGCGGTGGCATGGAAGGTTCCTGTTAGTGTCTTAGGCTAACTTGCCATTGGACAGCAGCTGGCTAGTCAGGGCAGCCCGTGCACCCATATATCTCCCTGTCCACCTCACAGCATGCCCCATGCAAACCCACACCCACTCACTATTTTGAGGTCCCGGACCCGGAGGACAGCGCGGTGCACGTGGGCCCAGGCCAGCTGTCCTGAGACTGAGGCCAACAAGGTTTAGCGCCTCTCTGAGCATCAGCCACGTGACCCTCCGCCTCGAGGTTGGGCGAGGTGGCACCCATCCGGCATTAATATTATAATGTCTACAGCTGAGGAAAAATAAGTCCGATAGGGCGTCTGCACGTGTCACCCCGAACACGCAGACTGGACACGCTGCTTATATGCGTGACGATCTCGGCTGCTTGCAGTGATACTGTGAAAACTGACAAAATGTGCTACGTAATGCACGGCACTTGCCAAAAATAAAGTCACACGACACGGCAGGACAGACTGTATCAGGCGCACGCATGCGCAGATTACCTTGCCATGCTACATCAGGTAGGCCACGCGCATGCAAGCAGCATTTATATTCCAGCTGCCAGTCCTGCCCTAAATAGTGTTGTCACTGACCTATCGCCATAGGCAGAAGAAGGGTTAGACCAAACAGCTTCATCACACCTGTTTCCAAACTAATACATATTTGAGTACTTCATTTTAGTATGGCAGCATGGCACGGTAATCTGCGCATGCGCGCGCCAGATACAGTGTGTCCTGGCGTGTCCTGTGACTTTAGTTCTAGCAAGTGCCGTGCATTACGTTGCATCTTTTGATTTCGCTTAAGTTTAGAAAAGCCGGAACAGACAGCAGGGCCCGTCGCCCCGTTAAGTCAAAGGGGCGTTATTTCTGCCCAGTTGGCAAAAATAAAGTACTGTCTCCGACCCTTGAATGCAGTAAATCACGGACCATTTCCATAGCAGAAAGGGGATGGAAGGGTTTGTTATCCCAAACTTCCATGCCTTTCTCATCCTGGAATGTCCACTTCCCATCCAGAGGAGATGTAGTCACACACAATGCTTTTAAACAATTGTAAAATTGACATGTTAAATAGGAAAGCGGCAAAGTGATGATAAGGCCTATCTGGATAAAGCTGGGGGTGTCATTTTTACATTATTCAAAGTTTCTTTAGTTACAGTGGAGTGGGAAAGCCCACTTTACCCATTGGGTCCTTGCACTTCAAATGACTGCACAAAATCTGTGCACATTGTTCACATCCTCCTAAAAATAGTTTCTTTCTCTTTACTGACAAAGCTGGCTCAAATTGTGTATTGTTATTATTTGTTTTATAATAACTTTAAATATCTGCTAGATATTTAGTGTTTGGATGCCCAATTAGATGATGATTTGTTTTCCATCTTCTTTTCAAAGTTAATGTGTTTAACCTGAGTGCTTAGTTTGATGGCGATTTACTCTGGTCTCCTTCACAAATAGTAATTATAAAATGCACTACAAGACTGAAAGTTTTTTTTGTTTTAAATAATATCACAAGTAATGCAGCCACATCAGTGAGCGTTTTTCAATTTTACAATTTTTCAAATTAGCATATGGTAGGTGGTTGCATGTTTATTTTTCCATTTTATTTTGTTACAGATTCTTGCATTAAAAAAATAACCAGCACACCAGCAAAGGCCAAATCTTTTGGCTTTGCCAATGTTTGTTCGAATTTTGAACTGCTGTAAGCCCTGCACATGTGGAAGGTAGAGGTGGTTCACTGTGGGGCGAGACTTGTCTCTGGCTTTATCCCTGGATAGTGGTGGATAAGTGGGGTAAATCATTGGTGGGGAGAGCCGGCTGACAGATGGGGTGACCATCTGACGGGAGGGCTTCGCTGATCAGTGGAAATATAATGTGATCGACATGCACAGTTATCCCTGAAGTAGGGGAAAACTTAATGACAGCATACAGGTAAGGGGCACATAGCTCATTCTGCATATATTTGATCCATTGCAGCCTATTCATTGTTATTTATTTTTAACTGCAATAGAAGTTAAATTTGATATTGTGGCAACAGATTAAATGCATTGCTGAGCACTCTTTTCAGGTCTATATCATCACTGTTCAGTAGTGTATATATTTCAGTGTCTTACCAGTTCCTTTTGAAAATAAAAAAGGGATGCATACTTTTCATGCTAACATATCTCATTCCCAACACAGGGCAGGTCCAGAGTTGTACAATGAAGTAACTTAACCAGTTTTTTGTAAATGCAAACATTTCTCATAATTTTATTGTAATTGACCGAAAAATTTGGAAGTGTGTTAGCAACATGTAGTCGGCACAAATCAGTACACCTCCAAAATTGTAGCGCAGATCTTTCATGTTTTATGCGGCATCCATCCTCTTGTCTCCAACATTAACTACATTTTATTAATTCCTTTATATTTGCACGGTTGTTCCGTTCCATATGGCAAAGTCAGTATAGTCATTCCCATAAACCCAGTTTCCAACTAATAAGAACATTCTATGGTGAGAAACCTAGAACCCTATAAATGGTATTTAATCGCAGCTCAGAGCAAGAATGTCAGCAGTGCAAACTTTTACATAACTTAAAATACTTTAATTGATTTCCAAGTTACGTACTTTATTATTGCGCCCTGACGTGATTTTTCAGGTACTTTACAGTATGCATGAGTGACATGTTACGGCATGTGCCCTGCACCTTAACCCAGTCTCGTGTCCGTACTTATCACACAGAAGGCTGCTGGGTTCAGGTGGGCTCACTGTTCATCAATCTCTTATTACACGATAAGGAAGGTGTCTCACATGGGTAAATTGTAGACTCCAGTGGGTAAGCAAAGAACACATTAGCAATCAGGCTTCTGTGAACGAATAGTGTTACTAGAGATCTCCATGTCTGCAATGCATCATATTTCCAGCCCTGATCTTTTATTAGGTGAATGAGAGCATTCTGGGAGCTGTAGTCTTCTTTTGGTTTTATTGGGAGTGGTGGGCAGGGCTCTCTGAAAAGCACAGAATGCTTGTGCCTAAACCTTAGTCCTCGGAGTTCATTGGCTACCACTGCCTCCACATCGCTCAGCAGAGCGAGGATTTGCATGGGGCCGTCCCCCAAGACCTAGCTGACCTGAGATGCCCATTGAGCATGCAAGCAGGTCGTATGAATTGAAACTATTCATATTTATAATTCACATGAGATGCCTTTGTAGACACTTCTGCAAACAGTGTTTTCTTTTACAAATCTTTGTGCTTGTTTTTATTTTCCTAAGGAACTACGGCCCAACAAAGGGCACAATTGAGACCATGCAGGCCCAAGCTCTTCTTTGCATATGGAGAAAGAAGCACCCAGTGGCCTCTGAGGACTAAAGGTCAACTTTTTTGGGAGCCCTGTCCACTTCTTCCTGTGACATCTTGAGCTGAGCACCCCGCCAGGCATGTTCTCATTTCACAGCTGTACCAAAGAAATGACAAATAGTGAAGCTCCACCTATCCTAATGACATTTACTTTCAACCGATGGCTGATTTATATGGGCTGATGATAACAGCAATCAAAGGTTGAGTGGGCTAACAGTTCTCACTCTGTCTAGATCATATGAACTCTGCAAGAAAGCTAAATCTGCTCCTAGCTAGACTTAAAAGCTGGACTCAGCTATCTGTAGCACCACAGGGGACAATCTGCTAAAAAAAGTACCCTCTTTGTTCTCACCATCCGAAGCCCAAGCATATTCCACTGCTTAAACTGCTCTTACTACCTATGTCTGTCAGTGTTCCCATGATGAACAGAAGGCCCTACATTTCTAAATAAAGACTTCTCCTTGTTAAGCAAAATTGTTTACGACATTTCAACCCCTTATAAGGCACTTACTTCAAGATCGTGTGGGCGTCTATGTACAGTCTGGGCAGATTCTACTCATGTAATCACCTTGGAACACGTGGCTCTTCTAAAGACACTTTTTTTCAAAGATTTTCAAAATAAGCTGCCCTGCATGAAAGAATATGTCCTTCGAGAGGTGTTTGATAGGGTGCCTAGCGAACTGATAGTGGTACATATTTTTTGCGTCAATTGTGCACCCAAGAGTAACTATTGCACTTCCAAAGTGTACAACAGTTCCCAGATTCTCACTTGAGATCTATCTATGGAACTGGGGGAATGTTGCCCAGTCACTGACTTGTCGAGCATGGATCAGAAACATTTAAACTCAAGCAATGGTCTTCCCTGGTGACAGTCCTGAGAACTATCAATCAGCCATGAATTCACTCCTTTTTCACTAACCCCAAACCTGCGGCCTCTGCTATGCTCAGAACGCAGTAAATTGAAATAACACCCTATACAGCGAATACAACCAGCTGTGTTGTCATTTTGCCCTTATTGCAAGCTGTAATCTAGGTGGCTGTGGCTGCTTGCTCATCTTCACAGGGACACGCCAGCGGTCACTGTGGCACGTGTTCATGCATCTGTACTTGCTGGTTACCTTTTTCAAAAGTTGGACCATGGTACAGAGGTAGGGACCTTCCTCTCATACCTCCTTTCCCCTATTGCAACCCGGCCTATTTTGTTCTTGCAGACCCTACAACTCTGATTCTTCCTGTAGATGCTTCTGCCTGAGTCCCTCTGGATCTTTTTAAGAGTTCATCTATAGACTGCATGACATTGCACTTTTAAAAAATCCCCTTTCCCTCTTTCTTACCTCGAATTCGGTCTCTGTGTTCAGCCATCCAGCTCCAGAGTGGGAAGATCAGGCAGGTGCAGGCCCAGGGATTCCCATCCAGCCGGAGGGACACCGCAGAAGGCAGAGGCTGCAGAACCGCGGCCTCGAGGGTGCGCAAGGCGTTGTCATTCAGAAACAGCTCCTTCAAGGACGGGAACCAAACCAGGACCCCCGGATCCAGGCTACCGATGCGGTTGTATCCCAGATTTAAAGTTGTGAGGCTGGGGAGAGACTTGAAGGTCTCGGGCCTCAGGGAAGAGATCTGGTTGAAGCTTAGATCCAGGTACCGCAGACTCCAGAGGCCCTCGAAGGCTTGGTCGAGGAGAAGGGAGATCACATTGTGCTGTAATTCCAAACTCTGCAGGCGCCCAAGGCTGCGGAAGGAGTTGGGTCGTAAGGTTACGATCTCATTCCGGCACAATGAAAGGGAAGTTGTGAGCGGACTGATATTTTCAGGGACGAATCGCAGGTTCTTACTAGTGCAGTTCGCTGCTCCACCTGGGCAACTGCAGAGGTGAGGGCAGCAGAAAGAGGCCTGGGAAAGGGCAAAAACGATCAGCAAACGAAAAAGAGTGCATTTTCCCCAGGGCACCATTGGTCTAAGTGTCCTGAGTTCAGCCATTATTTTATTCTGAATGAGAAAGTCTCCCAAAAGTTTGAATCATCCTTAAGGTGGGTTTTTAGGTCGGCTTGAAATCCTCTTCTTTTAAAGACCGCTTCCAAGGTGTATGGAATAACTTCCCTTCTGGTACCTAAAAATTGGCCTCGTGCTGTGTGGTGTTCTCAAGTTCCCTGAAAAGAAGATGCGACTTTGGAATGAAAATAATAGAAGTTCGAGCCTCTATCGCCACAGTGTCGAGCAAGTGAAAGTCACCTGCGTAATGTCAATAGCCCAACCTTATTCAGGGATTATTATCCTGTTCCTCTGCCTCTCACCGTACAATTATTTCTTTTTCCAGTCTCGCTCCACCCACTCCACGTAGCTGTTTACACAGCCAAGAAGTCGCCGAGCAGGGACAAAGAGATCGCCTATATAGGCAAGCATGCTTCAAAGGCAGTGCTGTTAAACAGTGTTGCAGGTATGTTTTGAGGCAGAGCGGACGTCAATGAGGAAACGTTATAAAAAGTTGGGAGCAGAGAATAAATCAGGTGAGATTTCGAAGGGCTGGACAGAGGCATGCAAGATGGTCAACTAAATACGTTCACTCTATCATAAATGTAGGTGCTGGGACAGAAAAGTTCCCTGCATGGGTACCGATGTGCACCCCTGCCCTGAGTGCCACCAGCTGGATATCTGGTATTTATCTTTGGCCATGTGTGAAGGTGGATAATGGGTTTGTACCATGACCTAGGCCTGCCTCATGTTAATTCAGTCTTGTTGTGACCTGGAGGGTCCTAGCCACCCTGCTGGTCAATCCTCACATCCTGCGAGCGCCCTCGTAACAAGCCCTTCAACTGTAACAGTTGGCCCATCCAACCCCGTGCCTAGCTGAGCACTGAAATCAGCCATGGCTCCAGAACCCAACACGGGGCAATGCCCAGCAAGTGTGCACCTGAAGGTTTTCATAAAGTCTGACTCGTCTACCAAATGTGGCCAAAGGCCATAACAAAACTTATGTTCAATTGCAATGAAACTGTTACATTCTGTATTTAACATTGTGGACAACCAGACCCTCGCGATTATCAATCCTGTTGCCAAGGAGTGGTGGGTGCCAAAAACAGCATAAAGCTTCTAATTTAAGCTTTTGATCATCCAAATGTCCTGGAGACAGATAGCATTGCGTGTTGTTACAAATAGGATCCAATCCACTTCTTCTGCTTGATTGTTCAGGTCCACAATATTCTAATACATTATTGTAAGAGGATGTAATGGGTCGGGGGCCAATTATACATGTGGCATCTGTGGCTAACATGATGTACTTATCAGGGCCAGACTGCGTAACCAAAATAGCCGCTCACTTTATCTCCTTGTGAAATGTATTTCTTTCTAACCATCTATTTCTTTCTCTCCTCTCTCACTTCTCCCTCTCCTAAACACTCTCTCTCTTTCTCTCTCTCTCCTTTGGAGCCTTCGAGTGTCTACTGCAATTCAGGGAGTGGTGGAAAGTGACAGAGACACCAGAAGGGGCCCTGGACTTTCAAAACCGGCTTTTAATGGCTACAGCCCACCAGGGAAATGCCCGGTGGACTTAAAGGCCTGTCAAGCCCTGGCTCTGATGTAGTATAATGCATAATGCAATCCAAGCCACCAGGTCCTGGCCAAGAGGAAGATATTGAAGTATGAGAGATTATCATAGCTGGTCCTGCCTCCCAGATCCTAGAGAAGGAACATAATGGGAAGAGGGCACCAGAGCTTTGTTAACACACCACAGAGGGCCCCAATAATGCCATCAGATTTGGTCAGTAGTCTTACTTGTGAGAGGTCTAGTTAGGCCAAAAAGTGAGATCTTAATGTAAGACTAATAGAGCTGCTCCTGATGGGGTTTGTGGAAGGATCAAACCAGACTGCACATCGTGTCATATGGACAATTATTATGAAGAAGAGGGTGATCACTGAGCTTTCAGGCCGCTTAGGGGCTGAAACTTCACACACCCAATCCCAATTTTCAATAGCCATGTGATTAATGATGGTAAGTTGTGAGCAGTGCTTAATATCAGCAAGATTACCTTGGGCAAAGTGTGGAGACCTTCAAGGACTAAAAAAGACTCAGTTGTGGCAACCCCACCTTGCTGAATCATTCACGTTTGGTAGAAGTATCACATGTGATGTTCTTGTATTCCTCTTTCAAACTCCTTCATAAGCCATTGTTTCCACAAAATAATTATCTTTGTTTTATAGATGAAGGCATTTATTCAATTGCCTGATAAGAGCTCAGTATATTACTGCGGTGGACAGTGCTGTCAGCAGTCCCATCCATAGCCTCCCTTTCTTCATATCAAAGGTTGCAGATGTTACAAGTTGATTGTGAAGAACCGGAGCCTTCTAATGTAATATCCAGTGGTGCAGGATGGAGGTTGCTCTACGATACGAGGGCCTGAGTAAAGAGGCAAAGTGTCATGGGCATTCAAATCTTTAAGAATAATTGATCTTGTGGTGGCAATTTGCTCATTTAAAGTCCTCGTCACTTTTTTTCAAGAGAAATCCTCAAGAAGGATCATCAGAGGCTATATTCTATTTCCGTTTCTTTTGCTTTCCACATCTAAAAGGAGATTGTCTTTTCATTTTCACTTGATTGGCCCACAACTCCAGCAGATGGACAATAAGAGCAAAAATTGGGCTAAGGCAGAGTTTGCAAAATTGACAAACCGGAGTCAAAGGTGAATCGTCATCAGGTTTTGTGGTGCTCCTTTTCAAAACAAACAGCAGATAGATGAAGGATACTCCATCAGTCAGTTATTCCATGTGAACCTTACCCGCTGACCGTGTATAAGCCCACCAGCTAAAAAGAGAGACAGACCCCGAGTTTGTAACCTCCAGGACAGATTTTCCAATTTCAAGGTCCAAGCTAACAAAAGAGCAAATTTGCAGAATGAAAGATATCGCTGAGGTCTGCTGCATCACTTAAATGATTACGCTGGCTTTAATATTGCATTAAAATAACACATTATTTTCTTTAGTATATTCTGGTATTTATAAAGCATAGGAGTATAGTACAAAACAATGGGAATACATATCCCATTCATGAATGACACATTGACATATTTTCAATAAGAGTTGAATCCAGCCAAAGAGAAAAAGGCATAAGTAAACCTAATTTCTTTTAAAATGGTTGGTGAATAAGTGATCAATTGTATGAAAATGTTTTAATTTGTGTCAATGATGACTCATGGAAATACGTTATCTCCATCAATGAAAGGCAAGATGAAGGCCTAGACCATGGATTGAAAATTCATATGTAGGATGAAGATTTTAAATTGTGCAGTAATGAAACCTAGCGCAATGTTGTTTGTTCCATTTCTTGACATGATCCTTGTGAAAGGTCTATGAGAAACCCCTGGGTGTTACGGTAGAGGCTATAAGAAGGGGGAGAGGCATGACAAATCAATACAATTGTTTAAACTGTAGGTGAGTGATTCTGTGATTCATCAGATTGGAAGGACCAACTCAACCTTTGCTGGGTTGTGTTTAAGATACACTGTCGACAGCCAGGTTTGAATGAAGTCATTTTTGCACTAGCGCTTCAGCTAACAACATCGTGGGTGCTTTGCTATTGGTGTTTTATCTAAAAAACGTTTTTATGCTTGCTACATTGTTGCTGCTATTTTTGTCATTTTAAATTGAATTGTACTCTGACTCCCCGGTCCACCGCAGCGTTAGGCTGATTGATGTGGAGGGAGTACAGAGCGCGTTCACTTCCTGGTGGTGCCATTATAGGGCGGCCATCTTAGGGGGTTGACGCTCCAGTCTCCTCTGAGCCTAATCTATTTAATCCACTGTTGCACCGCGCAGCGGCACGCGCAGCGGAAGTGCCATAGACGCGCCGAAGAGGCGCCAAAGAGAAGCCAGTCTGCGCCAGTCCGCGACCGGTCGCTCCAGCTCCAGTCCCCATCCCCAGTTCCGCAGACATGGTAGGCAACCGTGTTATTTACAGTGCTCCTTTGCTGCATGCACTTCGTTCTACTACTAAAGCTGCCTGCCTACATTCGGTCTTGCCTATAAACCGTAAGGCCCGCTGCAAAACCTGTGACTGGAGTGTTTCACCTCCAGACTCAGGGAATCATTCCTTTACGCGCAAATGGAAGATGTGTCTCCTCAATTGCCGATCCCTGCCAAAACATCATATTGAACTAGCTATGTTGATAGAAGATCTTAAACCTGATGCCCTTTTTTTAACGGAGACTTGGCTTCAGCTAGATATCGATCCTACAATTGTATGGGCCACCCCCCAAGGCTATACCTGTAAACGTCTGGATCGTAAGACAGGTAGAGGGGGAGGACTGGCCATTATTTACAGGGACAATTTTAGATGTCGTGTCACCCCATCCTCTACGCCAGCCTGTGAGACTTTACACTTTACTCTTGAATTCTCCCCCTTAAACACTTTTTCTGGTATGTTAGTCTATCGACCACCTGGCGCCCTCAGCAATTTTATCACCAATATAACGGACACAGTTGCCGACTAAGGTGCCGATTACGATCCGTTAAAAACCGCGTACGAACCGTCGGTCGGAGCGAATTCCCCGTCCGACTCGTACCCGGTTGTAAAACTTCACAAACATGGAATTACGATTCGCACGGAAACACCATTTCCGTACGAATCGTAAAAAACACCGACCGACGAAAATATACATACGAATGTGATCCGGGAATGCTGCGACGTGACGTCGGGACGCTTTCAGGCAGCGTTTCACGAACCAGGAATTACGATTCGAACCGACAGCAGTCCGGACGGCAATATTTTCACGGCACCCAAAAAGTGCCGCAAAAGCGAAGTACGGCGCGAATCGACCAGAGTAGGTGGCCCGGTACGCGCCGACCCCCCCCCAGCCCCCGTAGGTACGCGCCGACCCCCCCCCCAGCCCCCGTAGGTACGCGCCGACCCCCCCCCAGCCCCCGTAGGTACGCGCCGACCCCCCCCCCAGCCCCCGTAGGTACGCGCCGACCCCCCCCCCAGCCCCCGTAGGTACGCGCCGACCCCCCCTGTGTGTACACCCGTGTACGGTGCGTACCCACCCGTGTACGCTCGAGTCGTACCCCCCCGTGTATGTACGGTGCGTACCCCCCGTGTACGCTCGAGTCGAACCCCCCCGTGTACGCTCGAGTCGTACCCCCACCCGTGTATGTACGGTGCGTACCCCCCGTGTACGCTCGAGTCGAACCCCCCCGTGTACGCTCGAGTCGTACCCCCACCCGTGTATGTACGGTGCGTACCCCCCGTGTACGCTCGAGTCGAACCCCCCCGTGTACGCTCGAGTGGTACCCCCACCCGTGTATGTACGGTGCGTACCCCCCGTGTACGCTCGAGTCGAACCCCCCCGTGTACGCTCGAGTCGTACCCCCACCCGTGTATGTACGGTGCGTACCCCCCGTGTACGCTCGAGTCGAACCCCCCCGTGTACGCTCGAGTCGTACCCCCACCCGTGTATGTACGGTGCGTACCCCCAGCGCTACGCGCTGGGGGTACGCACCGTACATACACGGGTGGGGGTACGACTCGCGCGTACACGGGGGGTTCGACTCGAGCGTACACGGGGGGTACGCACCGTACATACACGGGGGGGTACGACTCGCGCGTACACGGGGGGTTCGACTCGAGCGTACACGGGGGGTACGCACCGTACATACACGGGGGGGTACGACTCGAGCGTACACGGGGGGTACGCACCGTACACGGGTGTACACACAGGGGGGGTCGGCGCGTACCTACGGGGGCTGGGGGGGGGTCGGCGCGTACCTACGGGGGCTGGGGGGGGGTCGGCGCGTACCTACGGGGGCTGGGGGGGGGTCGGCGCGTACCTACGGGGGCTGGGGGGGGTACGGCACGTACCGGGCACCTGTTTGGACGTCTCCATGGTTGTTATGGGAGTTCGGTGCGGACGGTCTTTTCACCATACGGTTGTACATTCGGACGCCCGGGATGGATCGTGATTCCCCGGTCGGAGTTCACCTTTCACGTTTGTACGGTGAATCGTACGAGGACGTGTCGGACACATGTTCCGACCCGAGGACGTGTGGGGAAATATTCCCAGTGCGGTTCGTATGGACTTTTTACCATGCAAATCGTGATTGCCAGTTCGTACGGCACTTGTACGATTCGTACGGTAAAAAGACCCGATACGAGTCGTACGGGGACATTTTTTACCGGATCGTGATCGGCACCAAAGTGTTGTCTTCAGCTAATTTTACTCTACTAGGAGACCTGAACCTGCATTTGGATGTCCCACTTGACGCAGATGCCAATAGCCTTCGATCTAATCCGCAGGCTATGGACCTGCTACAGAAAGGCTTTCAACCGACGCATATCAGGGGCCATCTTCTAGATCACATTTACAGTAATCTAGAGAGCCTAACCGTGGAGACACCTATACCACTACCCTGGACCGATCACTTTTTGGTACCTTTTTCTTGGTCTACCGGCAGCTTTTCTATGTCACACTCCCACAATAAGCGCTGGGGAAGAAAATGGGCTTCACTTCCACTTGCTAAATGGAAACTAGCTCTCATTGATCAGCCAGCCCCGGAGGTGACTAACCCCGACACAGCCACTGTCAATTTTGACAATTGGATCTCCAGCACCCTCGATCTAGTCCTTCCAAAGGAATCTTTGCATCTAATAAATAGACCCAAAGTTGCTCCCTGGTACTCGCCTGCTCTCAGGTCTAGGAAACAACTCTGTCGCAAACTAGAGAGAGCCTGGAGACAAGAATATTCTCAATCTAAAAAAGTGGAGTACCGAGCTGCTATAAAGCTCTACAAAAGTGAAATTAAATCTGCCCAAGCTCAGTTTTATGAATCAAAAATTCGTTTAGCTGCCAATTCTCCTAAGGAAATTTTTAAAATTGCTAAATCCTTAATCACTCCCCCTCCCCCTGAGCGTCAGTCACTTGACGGCGCAAAAACCCGTTGCAATAACTTAGCAATTTTCTTCTCCCAGAAGATTTCAACTATCTATTCCTCTTTCTCCATAGCTGGTGGGAACTTGGAGCCTACCACCACAATGGACCCCGACACGATGACTTCTTGCCTGTTGGACAAATTCCCCCTTCTAGACTCCTCCTCATTGGATGGAATAATCCCTAAAGTCACCTCGGGTTCCCCTAACGACCCAGCACCTCCTCAGACTCTTATCAAAGTAATCGACGTCATCCGTCCTGCCATCCTGGATGTCCTCAATGCTTCCATTGCTTCGAATTCTGTCCCAGTCCAATGGAAGTGTGCGATGGTTAGGGCACTTCTGAAAAAACCCACCTTAGATCAGAACAATTTGGCCAACTTTCGCCCTATCTCCCTACTTCCTTGGATGAGCAAACTTCTTGAGAGACACATTAATAACATCTTAGTGGACTATTTAGAATCTAATAGCCTACTATGTGTCTCTCAGATGGGTTTCCGCCCTCAGCATGGAACTGAAACTGCCCTTATAGCAGTAACAGAAGAGACTAGAGCGGTGCTGGACCAGGGAGGAAAAGCAGCCATCATACTACTCGACCTCAGTGCCGCGTTCGACACTGTCAACCATGCCATCCTATTACATCGTTTGAAAGGCATGGGTGTGTCGGGCGCGCCCCTGGAATGGCTGACTTCCTTCCTGGATGAGCGTTTTTTTCAGGTGTTCGAGGGTGAGACGATCTCAGCCAAGCAACCACTCAGTTGTGGGGTTCCGCAGGGTTCGTCCCTGAGCCCCACTCTTTTTAATGTTTATATGCAACCTCTAGCAAATATAGTTCAGCCCTTTGGTGTGCGTATCGTCACCTACGCAGACGACACCCAACTGGTGGTCTCTTTGGACCACTCGGAGGGGTCATCTAACACCCTGGGTCTGTGTCTAGAGGCTGTTGCTGAGTGGATGCATGCGTCTTGTCTTAAACTTAACGGGGAGAAGACGGAGATCATGTTATTAGGTAATTCCTTACCGAACACTTTGGCCTCTATTTGGCCTACATGCCTTGGCACTCCTCCCCTCCCTAAGCCCCAGATAAAGAGCCTTGGAATCTGGCTTGACAGGGCGCTTGATTTCTCGGTCCAAGCCACCAAGACTGCCTCAACTTGTGCTGGGTTAATGAAAATGCTCCGCAAGGTTCTTCCTTTGCTCCCTTTCTAGGCGAGGAGAGTCATGGTTCAGGCCCTGATTCTCTCTCGCCTGGATTACGGGAACGCCTTATATTTGGGCGCCCCTGTAGCGGTGACCAAAAGGCTCCAAGTCACCCAAAACTGTGCCGCCCGGCTATTGTTTAATATTCCTCGTTGGCAATCAGCTAAGAAAGCCCTTAAGGAGCTTCATTGGCTCCCAATGACTGCCAGAGCTCAGGTTAAGGCGATGTGCATAGTGCACAAATCTTTTCATCGAACAGGCCCTGCCATCTTGTTCCCCTTTGTAGTGCCTTACGTCCCTTCCAGAGCCCTTCGTTCCGGCTCACTGCACTTAGTAACTCCAACAAAGGTTATCAAAGCCCGTTGGGGCGGTCGCTCCTTCTCACACTCTGCCGCCAAACTATGGAATTCCCTTCCTGTGAGTATTAGACAGATCAACAATAGGATGGCATTCAGGAAAGTCCTAAAAACCCATTTGTTTGCGAAAGCGTGCTAATGTACCTTGGAGCTCGTCATAGTAATTGCTGAAGCGCGACGAGGCCTCCGGGTAGTTACGCGCTATATAAATATAATTTTTCATTTCATTTCATTTCATTTCAAGTCTAGGAAGGATCTGAGATTAAGGATGCTTAAGCTGACTACATTTTAAAGTAAAACTACTTGTCATCAGTGTATCGGTACATAGTAATGTCTTTTTGACTAGCAAAGGTCCCAGTGGCTCTGTGTAAAATTAGCAAGAATAGAGGGGTGTTGAACTCCACAAGAGAAAGGGAACAATGGGGATCTGCAAGACTCCAATGGAATTAATTTCTGATTGACAGATGTGAGAAAAAACAATTTAAAAATATGGTCTGCAATGCTCATGAATGACTGCGGAGTAAAAAGTACACAGTAGCTGGTGGGAGATGGTATTAAGGTAGAATTTGTTTTATGTAGTTTTTTTAAAGGTTTTGTTTGAGTGTTTTAAAAAAATATATATTAATTGTTGGTGGGTTGGTGGGTTTGTGGGGAAAGTGGATGGGAAGATTGCTTAATTTATTTGACCTTTTAATACTTGTTTTCAATTAATTAAATGTAATTATGTAAGTAGACAAATAGTTACATACATTATTTAATTGTTAGACTATTTATTAAATCGTTTAAAAAAGGTTGTTTAATATTTTTTATCAATTGGTTAATTAGATTATTAAAGATGTAAATGTTTACATCCACTAATAATTTATTTTATTTGCAAATTGACAGGTACTTTTTATGGGTGGGAAATGGTTTTACTTTATATTTTGTATTGTTTTTAATTGGTAAAGTAAGTTTAAGTTGATATTTTTTTAAATAAGCAAATGTTTTAATACATACATTTGTAGGTGTTTTTGTGTTTATAGAAATTCGTTTTTAAAATATTGTAAGAATAATTTAATTGATATTATTTGTAACACTAACTTTCATGTTGTGATTATTAAAAAATATAATAATTATCATGCATTATTTCCAACTTTTTCCCTACTGTTGCATAGTTTGCAGTGAGAATATTACCCTCAAAGCTCCAATGCTTTCCTAATATTGATTAGGTTGGTATGAGAATAGCAAGCCTGACCCTTCCAAAGACCATCACTTTCCCTTCTTAACTCAGGTTAGAATGGGAATAGCAAATTTTATGCTTCTAAAGTTGAACACTTTGCTTAGTATTTTTTAGGTAAAAGTGAGAGTGGTACATTTCGTTCTTCCATATATGTATATGTGTATTTTTAACTTTTTTGGCTGAATTTGCAAAGTTAGTTTTGTTTTATGTATGCTTTTGCTTAAGATCTAGAATTTAAAACATCTCCTTTTTAGTTGAAGATATATCTATTTTTTTAATGTAGTTTTTTTATATTAGTAGTTCTACATTTTGTTTACGTTTTCACTTACTTTGGGCTGTTCTGTTTTTTTGTTTTTTTAATAGACTTTTTTATTTTATTTTACAGTATATTTTTGTTGTGATTTAATATTTTTATTTTATTTAGCAACTGTTTTCATGCAATGTGAGTTTTAATAATGCGTTTTAGTACTGTAATTTTTAATTATTTATTGCTTATTGTTTTAATTGTATTTTTCAATTTTATTATAAAAATGTGTTATATCTATATAGAGGGATAGATATATGGATAGATATTTTTAAATTATTTTTATTTATAGATTATTTGTTACATATGAGTTCCTTTATTTAAATTATTGTTAAATTGTTAGATTTATAAAAAATGATTACCTTTCTTTTTACCTTTTTTATGTGTCATTATAATTTTAAATATATAAATTTACCACCTCTATAATCTAGATATTTAGTATTACAATACTTTGTATACATCATTTGTGTAGTTTACATTATAAGTATGAAAACACAATATTTAGAAACATATTTGTGCTGCAATTTTAGAGCATTGCAATCTGTTGATGTCAATATTATGATATATAAGTGGTCACCATGCCTCTGTGGGATTATGATCTAATTATTATTTTTACTGTAGGCAAATGAGTCCAACAATGTTCATGTGCAAAATATGTAGATGGCAAGCATAGCATACTGCATTCCTGCATGACACTAGGGCCCAGATTTACTAAACCCTTCCGTTGCCCTTGCGTCACGCAAGGCAACGCAAGAGTGTAAGTGAGAATTATCAAGCAACTCAGGAGCTGCCTGCATCGTTTTTTGGGACTTGTGCTTGCAAGTGCTGCACCAGTCTGTGTGATGCAGTAATTAATGTATGCAAGGTGGGTCTTTCCAAGCAAATCCCAAAGCAACAGTAACGCAGTGGGATTTATTATCACATCGCTGTGTGCTGTGTAACGCAACAATAGAAATGCATCAAAATGCTACTTATGGCCAACGCAGGTGCAGGCAACTATGCAAGGCCATCAGTATAAAAAAGACTTCCCACCTAACACACTCTGGAAAGTTCTTCTAAGAAATGGAAGTTGTTATTTTGCAACTGGGAGTTGTGCGGGTCAATAACAGCAAAGGAGGAAGGAGCAGATATTCAGACAAAGGAACACCCTCATTGATCTCAGGGAGGAGAAGGTGATTCAGCTATACCAACCAAAAAAGGACAGCACCTTTGAGGTGTTGGAGAAGTTTACCTCAAGTCTTCAACCAGCAACAGGGATGGCAGTACTACACATGTTGGGCTCAGGCTCTTTTCAGAAGACATCTGCAATGTTGGCTAGAATATCACAGGAAGCATTTTCATCATTTCTGCCATCTATGCTGGATGCTATTATCCATCTAAGTCCACAGTCGATACTGTTTTCTAAAACCAGCTAACACGAATGACCATAAAACAAGGATTCTGTGAGATAGAGGGGTTTCCTTATGTTCTTGGAGCAATTGATTGCACCCATATGCAATTGGTGCCACCTGCAGCTACTGCACACATTTACCGGGATCAGAAGCCTAACTATTTCATCTATGTGCAGGCAATAGTCAACCATAGAGGATTACTCACCAACGTGGTAGCCAAATATCCACAAAGGGCCCACGATTCATATATTTTCAGACATTTTATCATAAATGGGTGCTTCTATAGTGGGACATAGGGAAATGACCTACTCATTAGTAAGTCTAAATGTTCACCTATTAATGTCTATGTGGATGGAAAATGCAATGGCTAATAACCACATATAGGATCAATAAAGTGTCACATTTATCGACAGTGGGTGTGGTGAAACGAAACAGATGACCAATTGGGGACATAGGTGCCTTTATGTACTATTATCACATGCAATGCAGGGCACCAAGCAAAGTCAAGCACTGGGTTGTGTTAAAGGGAGAGAGCAGAACTGCTCCATATGGCAAAAGCAATGGACCATTCCTACTCAATACTTACACTGGGCCTCTGTGTGCAGCTTTCAAACTGTGGGGCGCAACCACCTGAGGACAGTGGATTTAAACCCAGCGATGTGCAACGATATAAGTAAATACTTGCAAATTTGGATAGCGTGAAAGATGATCCTGTTTATTTAGTACTTTTCCAGGCTGCCTTAATGTACATGCAGCCATTAATATGCAAGCATAGGAACTGTGATCCTAAGTTGCATGGAGGTTGGAGTCAATCAGTCTGGTGGCTGGGTCAATGACTTGCATAAAACTAACAAAATATCCTGTAGTTGTTTTAGATTAACTGCTTATAAAATAAAGCTTACACTTTATGTAATGAAAGCTCAGTTGGTTAGTGTGATCACTGCAGATGCCTGTGTGTCCAGAGAGTCACATAACTGAACCCTGGTTGGTGCAATAAGGAATAGTGAATTTTGTATTTATAGTGCTACAAGCTCCCAGTCAGAGAGGGAGAACTATGAATATGTAATTCTTTTAACATTGCATTACAAACACAATAAAACAGGCTGCAGCAAAATGAATTAGTCCTAGATTTACAAAGACTTTGCGTCAAATTTGCATTATGTTTTCATCACAAACCTGAACCAAAGTGTTGTGTCGGCATTTACAGTCCAGTGTAATTTCTATTTGTGTTGGATTGTAACCAAATGTAATACAAGGCTGTGCAGTGTTGTCCAAGAGCCCAGATTTACTAATGCTTTGTGATGGGTTTGCATTACCTTTGTAACACAAACCTGGTGCAAAGTGTTATGCTGGGATTTACAATCCAACACAATTCAGGATTTGCATTGGACAGTTTTCCAAAGTTATACAAAGTTGTGCTATGTGCTGCCTTGTGCTCATTTCCATTAGGGAGGCATTCCATGGGTAATGCATGAGCGTTCCCATGCAACCACCATGGGTTTTGATGCAAATCCCTGCCTGCAAACAATTGGCAACTGGGATTTGCTCCAAACTCTTGAGCCTCATTGAGGCAAGAGTAATGAGGAGAAATGTTGTCATATTTTCTTGTTTTTCCCACTTTGCATGTGTGCTGAATTGTACAATACACGCAGAAAGACGAAAATGCCTTAAAGCATAGATTTTGTACAGGAAGGGACGTTTTCCTGTACAAAACTATGCTGACCACAGCTCAAACACCCTTGAACTGTGTCGCAATACTATTTGCATTGGCTCATAGCAGAATAAAGTGCACCAGCGCAGAGAGCAGAACAGTGCCACATCTTAGTAGCTGGTGTGCAGTTTTGCTATCTCCTGTTTGTGCAATGCAGCAACTTCACTTGCTCTGCAGTGATGTGTGATTCCTTAGTAAATATGGGCCGTGCTGTTTAAGATAAAACAAGTGCTTTCAAAATATATATTTTAAGAATATGTAATCGGTAAAAGGCGCCGAGAGATCTCCCCGGGGATGATTCGTTGCGCAATATAAGTCTTAATAATAATAAATAATAATATACATAATCAGACTGAACCTAGTACCAATATCTGTATATGTCCATTAAAAGGATGCATTGCAGAACTCAGCTAATAACACTCTTGCATTCCCTCTCAAGAATAATAAATCTTGGTCACCATGAATCTTCAAGCGACTCTGCGAATTAAAGCTAATAATGGTTTCCAAATAGCCTTTACATCTGGTGATTAATCATTTGCACACATTTACATTTCTTTCAGGTAGTAGGGACATTGATAAGAAGGTCTGCTTCTGTTTTTAGCTCTCTGTCCCTCCCTAGGCTTCACTGCACAGGAGAATTGGCCCCGCCTTTCTCTGTCAGCAAGATACACAATACGGCCTATATTAAGTCCCCGGTTACGAGTCTGTCGGTCCTCGTGGTGGCACAACGGTGGCGTTTTTGCAACCGCTACATTACAAACCTAGTGGTTGTGCAGTTTGGGACCTCTGAGTCCGCCAGGGAACAGCCATTCCCAGGCTGTGGTGCAGCAGTACAGAGGTATCTATATGCTGGGTAGCCGCGGCCCATGCAGGCAAGAGTGGTGGGGTGAGGGGAGCCAGGGGGAGGGGGCGGTTCGACAGACGATGTCAAGGGGAAATTAATTATTTATTTAATTTACCCTCGTATTCGTCCATTGAAGTTCCCATGGCTCTTACCTACATGGGCCGCGACTGATGCTGGGAAGGACCGCTGCGGTTCCGCCAAGCACATAACGACTGTCCTCACTGCCACTGATTTCATGGCGGTCTTTCCGCCATGAAAACAGTGGCGGTGAAGAAAGGAAGGGGCCCTGCAGGGCCCTCTTGTACCACATGCCTGTGGATGCACACAGGGCGCACAATATTTGCCCCCAGTGTGTATGCACAGAAGTTCCTGCACGGCATGGACTTTTGAGTCCATGCCGTGCTGGAACTTTCTTTGACATTCCCATGGGGGTCAAAACAAGTAGAGGACACTGTTCCAAAGGTTGGATGTAAGTGTTCATCCATATACCTTCAAGAATAGAGGAAGACACTGAAGTTCTAGGTGGGGTGGTCCCATCAACCAAGGGAAAGAACATATCTTGCCTCTTGTTGCCCTCACACACCCCTAGGGGTGTCATGCTTCATCATCGGGCGATTGCTCCTCGTTGGGACCGGCGCTGCAATACCCAACGGGTCCCCCGAAGGGTCGCTTTATCGGAGATCTTTTGAGGCATGCCGGATGGTGCATGAGGGTGTGTGGGGTGTGTGGGTCCTATATAGGGGTAATATGAAATGTGCGTGCATAGTGATCTAAAACTGGCAAGGGGTGACCTTGCCAGTGATTAAAAAGTAATAAATACCCAAAATGCATGTCACCGGCTGGCGGAGGGGCGCGTTAGGTGCAAAGGCCCAGGCATCTTTTGACAATGTAGCCCAGCAAGGTGCGGGCGTCTCACGCTCTCAGCCATTGGAACAACTCTCGGTTAGTCGGGAGGTTATGATCAGGAGCAGCACATTGGCCCGCCCTGACATGCATTTTGGGTATTTATTACTTTTTAATCACTGTCCCGTGCACTTCACAACTATCCCATAATCCTGGTCCTGAAGAAGCGCCATTGACCTTTTGCGGCAACAGAGGCGCGAAACATGTTGACCGTTTTGTGACAACAAGGCATAATATGCCCTTTTGGGATTATACTCTACTTCAGAGTCTTTTACTCTGTCAAAGGGGGAAATTACCTGTTCTGACCTTTGTTAAGGTCACCCCTTGCCAGTTTTAGATCACTATGCACGCACATTTCATATTACCCCTATATAGGACCCACACACCCCACACACCCTCATGCACCATCCGGCATGCCTCAAAAGATCTCCGATAAAGCGACCCTTCGGGGGACCCGTTGGGTATTGCAGCGCCGGTCCCAACGAGGAGCAATCGCCCGATGATGAAGCATGACACCCCTAGGGGTGTGTGAGGGCAACAAGAGGCAAGATATGTTCTTTCCCTTGGTTGATGGGACCACCCCACCTAGAACTTCAGTGTCTTCCTCTATTCTTGAAGGTATATGGATGAACACTTACATCCAACCTTTGGAACAGTGTCCTCTACTTGTTTTGATATGATTTTAGGGAGCACGGACACTGGACCATTAATGGCTCTCTGGTCCCCCCCTTCTTCTTTATGATTGATTCCCATGGGGGTGCCTATTTCATGACTCCGCCATGGAAACAGCAATGGAAATGCCTGCCATAGACTTAAAAAGTAATTATTGGGAGGGTGGTCGTCAACCGGGTTTGGCAGTGCAGCGGTGAGGCGGTGCCGCCGCTGCACTGTCAAACTCGTAATTGGGCCCTAACTGTTCAAGGACAGCATGGTTTGTCTTTTAACAAAAAGTATAGAAACTGTTTTGTTATAGTTAAAACACTTGTACACTTCGGTCCCCATAAATCATGCCTACTTCCACCTCTGTTCGCAGGAAGATTTTCCTTGTTAACATTAAGGCCCATGTCGCCCTTAGTACATGGCACCCAAACAAAATAGGGGCGAAAGATGTGGGGCTTTTTTCCCATTTCTTTTTTTTTACACTAGGGGCAGACAGGTTTTTTTGGATCTTAGGCCTAGGTGTGCTAGTCCAGTGGTAAGGAGAATCGTTAGCTTGGACCAAAAAGAAATAGCAGGGAGGGGATGGGGCAAGAAAGGGGCCCATGTTTGTAACAAAGGGTAAAAAAGGCAGCCCACTTGCATGGAAGTAGCTAGTAGCTATCATTAGTGAAGCAGGTGCAGTGGCACTGGGGTCCAGGTGATTGAGGGGCAACTGCATCACAATTATTACTGTCTTACTTTACAAAAGAGGCATTGGGCTCACTCTTCCTTTACTAGCATGTGAGCTAAGGGTATGCTTACCACAGAGGGGGCAACATCTAGGAGCTCATTGTTTTCTAAAAAGGACAGAGAGCCTGTTTCAAGATTGGAGTAATGGCCATGCATGGTGGGAAGGGGTGACTGAGGCAAAGGAGACAGCCTGCTACTCAGGGCCGCAGCTATCATTGTTCAGCAGCTGTTGTTGCACTGGCGCCCGAAAGTGTGAAGGCTCACAACAACCACAGTTTTGGGGAGCAGTGTTTGTTGATCTATTTCTGTTTTTGTTTGAAGCATTTACTCGTTTATAAGTCTCACATTTAGTGTAGATGATGAGCTACAGAAAAAATACCGCTGAAATGATTTCACAAGCCCATCCCCATATGCTCAGTCCTCCCTGTCCTCAATCCTTGCCATAAAGTTTTGGAGGTGGGCCCAACTTGAAAACAGTTAACTTAGGGGGAGGCTCAGAGACAAAAAAGTTTAAAGACCTGTGCTTTAGAAATGTATTCCTCTTTCTATGTGTGCTGCACAAAACAGTAAATGTTGACAGAGGAAATAATATTTATACATTTGTCATGGCTGTGAGGAGCACTATTTAGGTGCACATCCAGGTTTACTAGCCGAAGTAAATCTGCCAATCCACAATAATACATGGGTGTATGAAAGGGAATGGCCATGATTCACCCATAAAATGCCTTCGAATGTAAAGTAACACAGAGCTAGCAGCTGCCTTGCGTAACGTTTATGTCCAAGGTCATACAAGGCCGTTCAATTAAGCCTTTGTGTTTTCCTTGCCGCACCTAGAGTGACACAAGAACAATGCAAAGCCTACATAATTCTGGCCCTCTGTGTAAACTGTATGGTAAGGAGCCAAAACCAAAAATGAATACTGAGCAACTAAACAAAATTGTAAGGAGTAAACAAATGTGTGTTTAATGTGGGTCATTCTGTCCACGAAGTATGGAATATCAAAATATGTTTATTTTACACTGCAAAACTACATTTCGCACAATCAAAAGTGGCTATCAGACAGCCCAAAATAAAATTCACATCAATTATAACATTTTGTGCACATGGTGTCAACAACTATCAACCAGGCAACATGCAACTGTAAGTTGCAAACAACTCTTAATATGTATTTCTACCTCTCATCAGGTAATCAAGGATATGGGTTGGAAACATGGCTGATGACCCCACTCAGCCAAATTCAGATTGAGCCCAAAACAATACAGTGCTACATTGAGGAAGACAAGAAATGTGGTTGAAAGAATATTTGGAGTTTTTAAATTTCCATTCTGGTGTTTCGATCAGTCAGGTAGAAGCCACCTATACTCACCACACATGGTGTGCAAAATAATATTAGTTTGTGCCATCCTGCACAATATATGTGTAAGAACAAATCTTTAAAGGGGCCCACCATGAGTAGAGTGAACTCAGTGGAAAGCTGCACAAGTCACAATGAATTGGTTCATAATTTGCTTTCCTGAATAATATTTGCTTGACTTACTTATGTTATGCAAATCTGCATGTTTCCTGTAAATAAAGAAGTACTGTATTTTTTAAAAATCAAGCAAAGTACTGTTATTCTGTTTTGTTACATGAAATAATGAAATGTGTCAAGGTTGTTGTTAAACCAATAGAGTTATACAGATATATAAATACAATCACACACCAGGATAGGTAAAGTGTGTGCATCCTTATATTTGCAAAGTTATTTATCTCCATTTTCAGCCAAAGGTAGATGTGGATGCATCATGGTTGATGAGTAGGGTAATGTAAGGATCATCAAGATAGTTGTATTGAACCTTGAACACACGTAAAAAAGCTCCATCAGAGGAGGATTGCAGAGGAAGTCTGATAGTGTTGACATTGCCAGTGTGTGAGGCTGACCTAGACTACATGATCCATTTAGAATGTGAATGACACAAATAAAAGCCAAGAGATAGTGTGTGTTGTATATTTTTTTTATTTTTTTTTTTTTGAAACCGTTTATTACAATCTCAAATAGTTACAAGTATGGGCCTACAACCTTCTGGCCGGCCGCTAGAGTAGCAGTAGCATATGACATACATACAGGAAAATCTCTTGGCGGTGCGAAAAGAGTAAATCAGGAGATATCAGTAGTGCAGGCCACATAACTCCGAACCAACAATACGGTTTCCTTTTGTCAAAACACAACAACACAAAAACAACCACACCCGCAAGGCAACCCGCAATCCCAAGTGACAGCACGCGCTCCTTAAGTGGGGGACCCCAACCAATCGCCAAACTCTGAAGAGGGGAATGAGAACAGATCAGGGACTGGGGAACCACGTGCCCATGGCTGGGGGAGGGGGTCGGCTAGGGGGACGGAGCTGGTGAAGCAGCCGGCAGCAGCGGCGGCTCGCAAATACCCCCGCGATAGGCGTTCCAGGGGCCCCAGATTTTCACCCACGCCCCAGGCTTACCCCTCGCAACATACACCACCTTTTCACGAAACATACACCAATCCATGTGTTCTTTCCAGGCCGACACCGCCGGAGGCCTCTGGGATCCCCACAATTGAGCAATGTCACGCTTAGCGATCATGTATCCCAGAGTCACCCACCGCGTCTGCGGAACCGAGTAGTCAGTTGGCTCCCACACATTCAGCAAGCATCTCCTCGCTTCAGGCAACAGCACGACACGCGTAACCACTCGCAGGACCTCATGCACACCACGCCAGAATCGCTCCACCTTTGGGCATTCCCACAGAATATGCAAGAAAGTTGCCAAAGCACCACAGCCACGCTTACACAGTCCATCCTCAGCTAGGCCCATACGTAGAAGCCTTGGCCCCGTCACATAGACCCGGTGGAGGATCTTAAGCTGGACGAAGCGAAGGCGAGCCGGGATGGCCACCTCCTTCGGAGAAGCCACCGCGGACATCCAGTCCTCGTCGTCCAATTCCAGCCCATCGGCAACCCAGGCCTCGCGGAGGCCAGTCAGCAGGCCCGATCGGTCGTTAATCAGTTTTTTGTATATGAGGGAGATCGTGCTGTCTGGGACATGGCCATCCAGCACTCTGTCCTCCAGGGGGGAAGACTCCGGAATGGACGCGACATCCGGGAAGACGGAGCCCAGCGCGTGGCGAACTTGTAAGTACCGGAAGTACTCACTGCCTTGCAACTGAAACTCCGTCTGCAGCATCTCGAAAGTTTTGAATCCCCCCCTCGTCCAGAGATCTCCCACTATGCTGATGCCGATCGTGTCCCATTTCTCGAAGCCCTTCGAGGTCCACAAGGAGCCCAGCCTCGCCGATGCATATAGCGGTGACGCCCGGGTCAAACGGTCCTTCCACCCCATAGCTGCGTTAGCCGCGTGCCATACACGCACCATGACATGCGTCGGTCCCGTCAGGCGAGGGTCCGGCGCGCCAGAGTAAAGCGCCCGATTGTAGTCGCCACCGGGCAGGAGCATCTTGTCCATTTCAAATGCCGGGTTCAGGGCGGGCCCGTAAAGGCCATGATTAATCGCAGCTAGCTGGGAGGCCCAGTAATACCGTTTAATATCCGGGAGGGCAACCCCCCCATCGTACCACGGGAGCGTCAATTTAGCCAAGGCGATACGTGGCCTCCCGTCCCAGAACAGGCGACGCTGCAAACTCTCCACCTCTCGGAAGTAGCGCGCCGGGACCAAATCCATAGTGTTCTGGAGAGCGTACAGAAAGCGCGGCAACGACATCATTTTAAACAAGGCCGCTCGGCCAAGCGGCGAAAGCGGCAGACGCCGCCAACGCACCACGTCCTCCTTCAAGCGCTGGAGGGGGGGCAGCAAATTCCGCTCGTAGCGGGCCTCCGGGTCCAGAGTAATATATATACCCAGGTACCGAAACCCCTGGGAGGCGATCTGGATCGGACAGTCCCGTGGTAGGACCGGAGCCTCCCCGGCAAGCACATATACACAGGATTTCGCCCAGTTGATGACGAGGCCTGAGTTGCGACCGAATGAGCGCAAAACATCAACTAGGACGATCAGTGATTTACGCGGGGAGGCAAGATATAGAAGGATATCATCAGCGTAGAGGGACACACGGTCCTCATGCTCGGGGGTCCAACGGAGACCACGGATGGAAGGGTGCCACCGCAGCCACTCCGCCAGGGGCTCCAGGGCCAGTGCAAACAGGAGAGGCGACAGGGGGCAGCCCTGTCGCGTACCCCGTCCCAGTGCGAATGGGGCCGAAACTCGTCCATTCACCACCACCTGCGCCAATGGGCCGGAATACAACAATTTGACCCAGCTGATGAAGCCCGGTCCGAAGCCAAACTTCGCCAGCATCGCCCAAATGTATGGCCACTCAAGCGTATCAAACGCCATGGTGGCATCCAAGGACGCCAAGATGGCCGGTTCCCGCACGAACGGAACACGCGCGAGCACCACGTGCAAGCGTCGCAGATTAAGGGCCGTGTTACGATGGGGTATGAAGCCGGACTGGTCTTGGTGGACCAAGTCGCCCACCACGCCGACCAGCCGGTTGGCCAGCACCTTGGCGAGGATTTTGGGCTCCGCATTCAAGAGCGAGATAGGCCTATAGGATGTGACCCGCTCACGGGGCCTCCCCTCCTTGTGGATCACCACGATCGTGGCCAGACGCTGGTCCGGCGGAAGGGAACCCCGCGAGCAGGCCTCCAGGAACATCGCGCGCAGGTGGGGCGCCAGCACATCCGGTCGCAGCTTGTACAGCTCGATAGGAATGCCATTGGGGCCCATGGCCTTGCCAGATGCGACCGAGCGGATAGCAAGGGCAATTTCGTCCGAGGTGGGAGGAGCGTCCAGCGAATCCCTGTCCTCCACCGAAAGGGAGGGCAGCGCGATGTCCCGAAGCAGGGCATGGGAATCCTCCTCCGAGCAGGGAGAAACCGGGGAATATACCTCGCGGAAATAATCCGCGAAGCAGGAGACAATGGCGTCCGGCTCGGTGACACATACACCATCCACCCTCTCGATCAACGGAACCACACGACTCGCTCTCTCCTTTTTATCCAACCACGCTATCAATTTACCAGCCTTATCACCCACATCATACAGTCGCCCCTGTTGCTCTCTACTGAGGCCCCTGGCCGCCTCCGTGACGAGGGCCCTATAGGCCGCCTGCTTGAGGTGTAGAACATGCAATGTGGCATCCGTCACCCCGCTCCCCAGGTCACCCTCTAGTTCAGTAATTTCGGCCTCCACCCGGGTTACCTCCTCCCGCTCGCGCCTCCGGGCATGGGAGATAAAGGAGAGGGCCTCCCCCCTAAGAACTACCTTAAAAGCCTCCCAAAGGGAGATGGCAGAAGGGACGGACCCCACATTCTCCTCAAAGTACCGCTGCAAGGATTTGATCAATTCGGCTCGAATAGTGGGGTCGCGCAGGTACCAGGCATTAATTGGGGCCACCCTGCCCTCCCCCCTCGGGAAGACATCCAGATGCAGCAGTAGTGGGGAGTGATCTGAAATACCCCGCGCCAAATGGCGCACCTCTCCCACCCTCCCAGCATAGGCCGCAGGAACAAGGATATAATCAAGCCGCGAGAGGCTACCATGGGCACCCGAGTGGAAGGTGTATTGCAGCTGAGCGGGATGCTTTAGTCGCCAGCAATCCACCAATCCTAGTGTATCTAAGAGGCCGGACAGCCACGCCTGTGCCCGTGGGAGGTCCCTGGGGGGATGACGATCCATAGACCCTGAAGCCACCGCATTGAAGTCCCCCCCAACTACCAGAAGCCCATCCGGGAGGTCAAGGAGGAGGCGCCCCAGGTCCGCAAACGTGGTAGATTGCAACCCCGGCGGAACGTACACAGATACAAAAACGACCACTCTGCCCTCCATTCTACCCACCAAGACAGTGTAACGTCCCCTCTCATCATGGCGCACCTCATCAATCTCCAATGGGAGAGAGTTCTTAATCATGATGCCCACCCCCCGTGAGCCCGAGGTGAAGCCCGAATGGGCCACCAAGCGATAGCCTCTCCGATTCATGGCATGAAAGGAATTACCTATAAGGTGTGTCTCCTGCAGGAAGATCACATCTGGTGAAATTCGTTTCAGATACTGCAGGACCACACCACGCTTAATCCTATCCCCCAGTCCGTTAACGTTCCATGATAACACAGTCAGGTCCCTACCCCCCATCATACATGGAAGCCATCAATCGTCCCCCAAAGAGCATCTCAAAAACAACAATACAGTAAAGGGTTCGCCTTGCGGTGCAAACAAACAACACTCCACCCCCACCCACCCATCCCAACAGAACTCCCCCCTCCCTGCACCCCTGCATGAGCCCAGACAGCCCCCCCAAAGTGCAGTGTGCCTGTCGCCCCATAGATGAAAAACTAACTAGTCCCCCAGAGGAGGAGGGAAAGCCCCCAACGGACCCCGTACGACCTCCATAGGAGGGGAACATACACGATCAGTGAATGGTAACCCAAATGTTGTCCAGAGCAAGGCCTACTTTTCACCCCTCAGTTCTGATCCGGTGCGCCCTCCCCGCCGACCGCACCCCCCCCACCCCCCCGGCCCCGATCCCCAGGCAGAGTATCCTACCAGTCCCCAGCCGCCTCGGGACGGTCAAAAAAATGCGTGCGACCATCCACCTCTACCCTCAGCTTAGCTGGAAAAAGCATTGAGTACTTAAGGTTCATGTCCCGTAGGCGACGTTTAACTCCGAGAAAACTCAGTCTCTGCTTTTGGACCGTCGGAGTAAAGTCAGGGTAAAAATTCACGTCCATATTATCAAGCTTGACCGGTCCCTGTAGCCTGGAAGTCTGCAAGATAGCGTCTCTGTCCCGAAAGTTAAAAATCCGGGCAATGAGAGGCCGCGGCGGAGCTCCGACCTTAGGTCTTCCTCCGGGGACCCTGTGAGCACGTTCCACCGCAAAAAGTTTACTCAGCCCCCGGGGCTGGAGATGGGCGAGGATCAGGTCTTCCACAAACAAATCTGCCGCCTCCTCCTCCCGTCCCTCCGGCACCCCGACAATACGAACGTTGTTCCTCCGGGCCCGACCCTCGGCGTCCTCCAATCGACGGTCCATCATGGCGCTCGCCTGGCCAAGCCGGTGCACCTCCTTTTGAAGGGCCGCCACGTCTGTAGTGAGACTTAAGGTGGTGTGGGCCAGGGAATCGACCCGGTCATTTGTTTTAGACAAGTCGGCTCTCACCAGGCCCACCTCCACCAGGGCCGAGTCTATCTTCTGCGCCAGAGTATCAAAGCGCTGGTCCACCGAGGCCTTCATTTCGGCAATGGCGCCCATGACGTCCCGGAGGGTCAGATCCGCGGGTTGAGCAGACGCCTCAGCCGGGCCCGCGGGGGATGTACGCTGTGCCTCTGGGGATCCCTTCTGGAGGGTGTAGCGGTCCATACTGTTTGACTGCTGTGCCGGGCCGCGGCGGGTCGATTTCACCTTGGCCCGGTCGCCATCTTGCTTTGTGGACATGTCGCACTCCCGAAGTCGTGCCAATCTCCTCGAAAGGGCCGATAAACCAGTTCACAGGTTCCGGGGGGGGGTTGACCACTGCACCGCAGGACAACTCACAGCCGGCGGGTCAGCCGGGCACAGGGGCAAGGCCACACCACCGCACCCCGCTCCGCAACCCTACCTCGCTTGAGGGCAAGGAGGGCGCAAAAGCGAAAGTGAAAGCGCGGGGTACGCGAGTCGCCCAGCCCTGCCCGCCGTTGTTGTTCGCTTTGTCCCCGGATCGCCCCACAACTCCAATCCGGGGGGCCGGCGCGGAGAAGGCCGCAATCTTCGATCGGTGCTCCCACCAGTGTCCGGGGTCCGATTCGAAAACGGAAAACGGGTGCCGCCTCAGCTCGGGTACACAGACACAGTCCCCTCGTCAAAGACAGGATATAGTCAGGATTAATTCAGGAGGTCGCGGAGGTCCTCGGGAGCTTCGCACCTACGCGGCCATCTTGGTTGCGCGCTAGGCTCCTCCCCCCTGTTGTATATTTTTAGTATCAAATAAAAGTTGTACACAAATCCTGTTGTGAACAGATTCTGAGAGGTATGTGCAATCTAATCCCATTAATCATAAATAGCAAAAATATGAAGTGAGTTCTAGTATGCATGGACTCATCGGGTATGTTATCATGCGAAGATTATCTGAAATGCAATACCAATAGTTACATGAGTGTTTGAAGTCTATGACTTAAAAACATATATAGCTATTTCGGAAGTCATGCTAATGCAGTTTGTGTGTCTATGTGTTGTTATGTTATGTTATGTTATAAGGTTTTTTATATAGCGCCTATCACCGCCGGTCTCTAAGCGCTCAACAGAAAGAACATAGCATACTGTCACCTCGATACCCTCTGCCATCTCTAATTAGGCCGGGAATATTGCCTTTTTAAATAGGTGCGTCTTGAGTTTTTTCCTGAAGGAAAGTAGCTGTGAATCTTCCTTCAGACTGGCCGGTAGCTCATTCCAAAGTTGTGGAAGAATCACTGAAAGGGCACTGCCTCCTTTAGTTTTTAATTTAAATCTGGGTTGAGTCAGATTGGAGGCATAACCTGAGCGCAAGGTTCTGCCAGGAACATACTTCCTCAGGCGCTGCTTAATGTACTCTGGGGCTTTGCCAAAGAGTACCTTATGGGCTACACAGAGACATTTGAACTGAACCCTGAACTTCACAGGCAGCCAGTGCAGCTTCCAGAGGAGTGGGGTTGCATGTGAGTTTCTCGGTAGGGAAAAAATCAATCTGGCTGCGTCGTTCTGCACGACCTGCAGCTTCCTCAGCAACTTCTGTGGCAAGCCGAGATACAGAGCGTTGCCATAATCCAGCCTCGAAATGACAGTCGCTGAAACGATGGTTTGTAAGGTGGAGGCTGAAAGAATAGGGATCAGCTTGCGTAATTGCCTCATCACGGCCGTGCAGGAGCCCACCACATCCGAGACTTGAGGGGCCATAAGATCCGCATCAATCTTTAGACCAAGGCTCTTTACCACGGTACCAGGAGTGGGAGTTTTACCTAATTCTGGGGGCCAATACAGATCACCCCAGGGATTGGCCTGGTTGGTGAGCACCAGTACCTCAGTTTTCTCAGCATTCACCTTCAGGAGGTTGTTGGTCATCCAATTGACCGTGAATCTGAGCAAATTCCTCACTGATTCCTGGGCTTCCCTTGTTTCTTTCAGCTGCACCAGCAGCTGAGTATCATCAGCATAATTAAAGATTTCGCAATTCCTACGCGTAAGCTCCTCCATCAGTGGTTGTAAGTAGATGTTAAAAAGTAAGGCACACCCGTTGTCACCTCCCTAATCCCAGACAGCTGATCCCCCATCTGGACCCTCTGAGTGCGTCCGGACAGGAAGGATTCTAACCACTTGAGCGCCTGTCCTGTTATCCCCAGCTTAGCGATACGGTCCAGCAAGATGGTGTGGCTGACCGTATCAAATGCTGCCGACAGGTCTAGAAGAATCAGAGCGCATGGCTGTTTCTTGTCTGCTCTGGCTCTCAACTCATCGGTAACCGTAGCCATAACCAGTTCTGTACTATGCTGTGGCCAGAAACCAGCCTGCGTGTTTTTCTAAAATTTTACTCAGAAGTGGCAGCTGGGAGATAGGCCTATAGTTTTTCACTACCTTAGCATCGTCTCCCGCTTTCTTGAGGAGTGGGGAGACTCTGGCTTCCTTCAGCTGGGCTGGAAGGTAGCCCGCTTCTAGTGAGGCATTCAGTAAGTGCAGCAGCTGAGGCTGAATACCAGGCAAGGCCAATTTGAAAATTTTCGGGGGACAGGGATCTGTGCTGGAGCCTGATTTAACATGGCCGACAAGCTCCGCCAATCGCTTTCCATCGATATATGGGAAGCTATTCAAGGTCCCAATTTGCAGCTGACTATCTGGGCAGGATGGCAAAGACAATCCAGCTGAGAGCGTGGCAATATTCGTCAGGATATCCTGTACCTTCTGAAGGAAGAAGCCTTGAAAGGTATCACAATCGGGTTGGTCCCCCGCAAGACTTTTGTCGCCTAGCTGCGTAAGTTCCCTTAAAATCACAACGGTCTCCCTTTGTTTGTTTGTGGCCTCCCTAATTCTGTTTTCATAAAATGCGAATTTCCTCGCCAGGATATCCCTCTTATAACTGGCAAGAAGTGATTTAAAAGTTAATGACTCTGCTGGACAGTAATTGAGTCTCCACCTATGTTCCGCCTTGCGGAGGGCTTGCTTCTTTTCCTTAAGTGAGGCGTCACACCATGGAGCTCCCTTTCCTTTTTTTCGGATCATCTCCAGTCGCTCAGGAGCGAGCTTATCTAGAGCAGACCGGATCCAGGTCATCAGGGTCGTAGTGTACGAGTCCAGGTTCGTCTGCGTCGTCTTGGGGGGGGAGAAGAGAGCAGAGTCGAGATTAAAGAGTCGGCCTCAATCTTTTTCCAGGAACGAACTTTCCTCCGCATTTGTTTTGCAACAGCTGACAAAGGATCTCCCGGAACCCAGCACTTGATCAGAGAATCGTCTGACCAGATGCAAGGGCTAACTTCAATAATTTCCATGAGGGACAGGGAGGACCAGACAATGTCAAGAGTGTGGCCCTTCACGTGGTTGTACATTCATTAAAAAATATGTGTGGCTATACATGGTGCTTACATGGTTCACTTATCATTGTGAGGACTTACATCATAGGATAATGGACTTATCCATGCGTACACACATCTGCTTGTCCACATTCATAGAGTCACATTCCATGACGTTGGATTCATTTGAGTATGAAAAAGAAGGCACTCTGTCAGGATCTGCTAATATGCTAAACATGAGTTGCTACAAACACAAGTTCAACATTCACTATATTATTATTCTAGGTCATTAAGTGTTCACTGAACTATATATATCATAGTGCTATAGGATCCATAAGTACTGAAGCTGTACAAAATGTACCAAAAAGCACACACACGCCACAACATATGTGTCTAAATGAATGTGGTGCATCCTGCTATTATCTACACACATCAAGTAGAACAGAGTTGATGTAAATTCTGCCAACTTGCATCCATGCCCCCTGAGGTGGGGAGAGGTGTAAGAGGGTGCACGTGCTGCGAGGACCATCATAGAGGCTAACTAACATTGCTTTAGCAGAATATGTATAACAGGGACCTCTGAGGGCGCGCTTGTGCATATACAGGTAGCTGACGATAACACTGAGGTTGTGGAGAAGTGCAGAGAGTCTGAGGTCGAGCAGTCCACCCTTAGCAGCGCCCCATCCCACTCCCAGTAGCAGGGTATTGGGCAGCCCCGGTCCGGGCTGAGCTCATGGGCAGGGCCGGCTTTAGGGCAATGCGACTGGTGCGGCCGCACTGGGCGCTGACCTGTGCAGGGGGCGCTGACTTCAGGGGGTTCAGTAATGGTAGTGAGAGAATCTGAGGAGGTGGTCATGGGTGTGGGTGTGCCAAAAATTATTTTCGCATCAGGCGCCACCAGCGCTAAAGCCGGCCCGGCAGGCAGAGCAGTAGCACAGCCATTTGAGGCTTCATGGCTGGCATTTTAGGAGAGTACGGACTTCGAATGGTGCAGATGGGCTGACGCGAGGCAGTGCCCAACCTCCCTCAATGTGTTTTCTGTGATGCTAGCTGCCAATGAGGCTGCAGCAGTAGATCGTGGAGTGCGGAAGTATAAGTCAAACCGCTTCAAAAGAGAATATATATATATCCAATTGACATTGTTTTAGGAGTTGTGCCTGGTTGATTAATGTAAAGGTAGTTGGGCTTGATTGTTGGGAATGGTAGTCCAAAGTCCACGTACCGCTGAGCCTTTCGTACCTCCGATACCTGCTTTTCTAAGGCATGTCGCTGGGGATGGGTGCCCGTATCTCCACTATGCAGTAGTGGCTGGAGTTTTTGCCTAACCACCTGTTCCAAGCAAAGTGCAGAGTGGGCAAAACTCTGCTGGCGGAGTGGAGTTCACCGCCCAACCTCAATACTTATGTGTCTGATAAAATGTGTTAATTAACTAACATCAGTAAATGTTTCTGAGGTGTCTGTATGCTTTGTGGCATTATACAGTTCATTGGTGACATCAGCACATCCATCAATAACACCAGTGGAAATATGTGCTTTCGAAAGCACACATAACAGAGAGAGGTTTCTCAGCTCATTCAACATGACTGGCAGTTGTGGTAGCAACAATGGAGACAAATCAACATACACAATACAGAAATATCTCTGTGAGCCAGGTGTAATGATATCTCACACAATGGTGTGTAGCTGCACAACTTGAGGAAATGTGTTGGCTTATTGCTAACATGATAATTAAGTTTACATCTGATGTAACAAATATGCTCTTTAATAATATGCAAAATTAAATGGCTTAGAAATATGTGTCAGCCCCTGAAATAAATCCAGTATAATGTATGTTACACTATGTCAATACATGACATTCACAAATAAACATTTGTTGAGCCTATGTTTACTTAATCAATCTTTTCATTTAACAAATACAAACCACAGATTGTACCATGTCCTACTCCTCCAGCTCCAGATGCACCAACAAGTCTTCACATGCAACATTACACCCTATCAATGGAGTAGAAGTTTGCACATGGAGTGCCGCTCCCTGCTCACTGTGAGCAGATGCTTGTGTATTGTGTCACACAACACTGGTTGCTACTTAAGTGAATGGGCATGACTGAAACAGGCAGCATCATAAAGAAAATGAGGGTGTTAGTCCAGTTGTAACCGCATCAATGCACCCACCTCCCTCTCAGTAACACTTAGAACACACAACTTACCTGACATATGGCCTGCTTGTTTACTTTGTAGACATGATACTCTGTCAAACATGGAAGGATATCCTGTCTGCTCTATCACAATTGCCTTAGGATACAACTTACTTGTAATGTGGGGAACAAGGATATACGTACATTTTGAGATGGAGTGCAAAATTCTCAATCAGGCCTAAAATATAGATGACACAAATGCTGTTTAACTAACATGATACCTCATTTCAACTGACATGAACATATGCACACATAACCCAGAACTTACTCTAAGCAAGCGCATACACATGTAGAAAGAAAAGTAAATACACTAACAATGATACTCTTTCTCAGAGAAAGAGGAAAATATCTTGAGGGATTGTTTTTGTGCGTGGAGATATCTCTTTCCGCACAAAACCAATCCTGCAAGTAACACAGGCACCCTTGCACCATGTTCCATTGGGTGTCTGTGTTGTTGTAGCCTGTCTGAAGTGCACGTGCACTATGAGAGAGCAGAGGTGGGTCTTATCTGAGCTGACATGGGGGATTTCTGATCTCTTCCTTTCACACTACGCAGTGATCCCATTTGAGCCCTGAGTTTTAAGTTGTAGAGTTGCGTAGTACTGCATTGTTACTTTCAAATGCAAAGCGACGCAACACATATCTGCATGACTCTGTGTAACTTAAAATGACGCTGTGTTACGCAAACATGACTTGCTTGGCCTTCCATTGGAAAGAGTGACAGAAATCTATGCAAATCAGCCGCAAATTCCCAGGAAGTGATGCAACGAGCATGGCTATGTAGCAGAAAGTGTATGGAATTACTTTCACTTTCTTATTGTGCTTGGTGGATGGTAGTTGCTGTTGTGTTTTCAGAGAGGAGCTAGTGATTGTGCTTGTGATTATGTGCTGTGTGCCAAGTGTTTGGTTTGTTTAAAGTATTGTCTGCTTTCTATGTGTGTAACTTGTCACTTGTCAGTGATAAAGTATTGTGTATTCTCTAAGACTTGTTTGTCTGTCTTTTTTAGGTTTCATTGAGGGTTTACTAGTTTGGGGGCCTTAGGTGATACTGAGGGGGATTATACTTGAGTGTGTGTTTGTTTCTCGTTATGACTGGTTAAGGAAGAGTTCCCAACTTTGAGGAGAGGGGCTAGGTGCCTTAAAATAGCTCATAGTCCACTAGTTCCCTCCTATACTTGGGGCTTGAGGGAGAGTCAGCCAGGGCTATGGGCTGACGCAGTGCAGTGCCCCTTGGGAGCGGGTATGCAAGCACTTGCTCCCAGGCACCATGGTTGAACTCACCATCCATCAGCTCCAACATCGATACATGGATGCTGTTTCCCGGGAGGCTGGCCTGCTGAACCTACTGCGACTGGAGATTGCAGGACCTGTTGGCCTATATGTTCTTTCTGATATTTTTATCTTATGTGGGCCATGTAATGAGTCTATTTAAGGTACTTGCGCTGTGCATATACATTCCCCAGGAAAGGATGGCTATTGCTCTGCAGTGAATTAAATAGGCACCCTAATATAGTGACTATGCAATACTACATACTCGTGTGCCAAGGGATATGTAGAAACTTAAAATTATTATTTAATATGAGTAATCCAGTTGTTGTGCACCATTGAATGGAAATGGGATTGTAACAAATACTTTACAGCATTAAATATTTCTCACATGAGGTAATATGTTGAACATTACCAATATCTGAATTTGTAGTATGTGTTCAGATATATGTATTCAATCAGATAAAGTGAAAGGATGCAAGCACTACAATATTGAGAACTTTTGATTTATTCTGTCGTAATACATACTGTACTCCTCATTAAGTGCACCGTTAAAAATTCATATTAAGGCAGTACAGATAGGCCAGAAATATACATGCAATGCACACTACTCAACTGTACGTGACCTGCAGTGGTTCGTTGCATGACATATGTCATAATACATCACTTCCCCTCTGCGATCAAAAGTGATCCTAAAGCCATGATATATAGAAGTCAAAACATATATCAATGTGCAATGTATGGAATATAGTGAGACATCATTATTCGGATCATTATATCTTCACTTTGATCATGTCAAAGCTGCATAATGTGTTATGTGATTAAATCTAACAACTCCCTCCTGTCATATATTTCAGCTAATCTTAAGTCATATGATGAGGCAGAAATTGCACGTTTCTCAGACCCTAATGCCAACGATATGTGTCAGTACTCCACTACTATCTACTATTTGAATCTTACTAAATAAGGCGTGTCACTAACTAGGATTGTGTTTAGGAAACAAGGGTTAATTTCCTACATGGTGGGTGCAGCCAGATACATTTTTCCGCTTGGATATGCTGTCATCCAATATCCTCATAAGCCCATTTCAACATGGTAAAGGTGGCAAGGATGCTTTCTCTAGGAAGGATGGCCATGACTGTGGGTACCAACAACACTGGCAGCATATCACCATCACTCACAAGGAAATGTGTAAGCCCTTTAATCACATATTTCATCACATTGCCCTTCTCCCCTCCAGCATTTGCATAATCTTATCTTCTTGTTGCACCGAAATATGTCAACAATCACCTGTGCAGTGTCACATGCATCTTGTGAAGAGTACACTCGACCTCCTTCTGTAGTAGCACAGTCCAGTATGGATGTTGTGTATGTGTTGGAAATGGCCCTTTTTGTTGGGTTACCCCAAACCTTTTGCATTCTTCCTCCTTTGTTTTTGACTTTGTTTTTGCTGGCTTTAGGATTCCGTGCACTTTTTCACTGCTGCCCAGTGCAAAAGTGCATGTGCTCTGTGTCTATGTAATGTCATTTGGTTTTTCCATGATTGGCATATTTGATTTACTGATAAGTCTCTAATACAGTGCACTACATGTGCCCAGGGCATGTAAATCAAATGCTTCTAGTGCTACAGCACTGATTGTGCCTCCCACATGTGTAGCCCTTCAAACCTATCTCAGGCCTGCAGCTGCAGAGCCTGTGTGTGCAGTTTTAAAGTGCTATTTTGACCTGGCAAGTTCACCTACTTGCCAAGCCCAAACCTTCCCTTTTATTACATATAAACCACCCCTAAGGTAGGCCCTAGGTAGCCCCATGGCCAGGGTACTTAAAAGGTAAGACATGTACTCAGGAGGTTTACATGTCCTGGTAGTGAAAAACTGCAAAATTTGTTTTTCACTATAGCAAGGCCAATCTCTCCCATAGGTTAGCATTGGAGCTGCCTTGTAATACTTTACAAGTGCAACTTCCAATTGGGAAAATATAGGAAGTGAAAGTTTGGTGTCTTCGGACTCTTCTGCATTCTCTTACTTTGACCGTTCTGTGCCTCTGCCTGTCCCTAGAATACACATCTGGGTTGGGTGAAATCTGGGCTTTATGCATTCCCTCTAGACAAATATATGTCATTATAACACATGATTTACATCGCATGCCATTCCAACTCAGTGATTACAACACCCGCGTTGTTACATTGCATACAATTACATCGCAAGTCGTTACAACGACTTGCTGTACGGGGTGCGCTGGATTTAGGAATAGTATAATTTACTATTCCTACTGTAGGAGAGTAGGGTCTGCTTTCTATGTTCACCCCCACTTTTTGCTTTTGCTTTACTGGTTTTTGACTTAGATGTGGCTGTGGGCCTGCTAATCAGACCCACAGCCCTGCTATTCTCTCTCTAAATTGATACTATGTACTTGAGGGGCATAACCCATTTGGATAGGATCACCTGATTGGCCCCTGTACAGTGTACCCTAGGTACCCAGGACATAGGTGTACCCTAGGCCTACCAGGGGTGCAGCATGTATTATGCCACCCCTGGCCTGGCCTTCCATTATGACACAACTGGCTGATCACTCAGCTGGGGCAAGGTCGTGTAATCACTCCTTGCTTAGGTGTAGTATTCCTATACCTAACTTACATATAGACACCTGTGTACCTATCAGCCACTCCTATGGCAGGCCTTAACAATCCTGGAGGCAGAGTGCTTGGTAACATGTGAGATGGTGCTCTAGCATGAGCTGAGCCTGTCTGCAGCTTTCGGAACCATGTCCTTATAGCGGTTCAATGATATAGCCTACCATATACTCTTAAAGTGCCTTATAATCTTAAACGGTTATGGTATGGTTTGGCTTTATCAAAACATGTCGTGTAAGGTGTCTAACACTTTGGAATAATACCCCCATCCCATTTCTGGGGATGAGGATATTATCCCTCCCTTCTAGAGGGAGAAGACATGTTGTAACCTACTTACCCGGTTAAAGTTAACCAGAGCCCCAGCATCACAAAATGGATGCTGCTGCCACAGACACGAGTCTGACCTCCTGCTGCTGGGAGTGATCCCGGCAAGGGAGGCTTGGACAATAGGTTTCCTGCCTTGGGAGGTGCGAGCACCACCCCAGACAGGCCTTAGTGTATTGGGGCAGGGAGGGATGAAAAGAATGAGACATGCCTGGGGCACACAAGGTGTCCCGTGCATAGTCCAGTTCAAACCGGTGCTGGGGCACTCCAGCCCCAGTCCTGGCGCGAAACTGGACAAAGGGAAGGGTGTGTAACCACCCCCCTCCCAGGTCCCACCCATAAGGCGTGACCTAGCAGGCAACCCAGCCCCCCAGATTAGTATAAGAGTGGTAGCTGGGCCCCAGGAGATTAGATTATCCTGAACCTGCAACTTGAACAGAAACTGTGGACCTTCGACATTCGACGAAAGAAGAAGACTGAAAAATCTCCCTTGTGGCCAAGGAGTGGCTACCCTGTGCAAACAGGCACCATCAAGAGACTACCCTTTGCTTTGCTGAAGAGGGACCGACTGCAGAGCCCGACCAGAGCCTTGACTTCCAGACTTCTCCGACCCTGATCCACATCCACAGCCGAGCTGAGATCCGTGGAGGCGACGAGAGATGTGGGACCGGCTACCTGGGAAAAGTGGCTAGTATCTTCCAGCGCAGCTTCTGAGGCACCCTCAAAGTTGTGCACCGGGGATTGAGAAGCCCCAACCCCAAGCACCATCTGCACCGAAGATCAGCCCCCCACACTCCACGAGTCCTGCGTGGGGCCCTTCTGCATTTTCCTGCTTGCCGCGCCTGTCCGGTTGCTTGCCCGTTGGCTAGTGGCCTCTGTGACGACGCATCCTGAAATCTTCACTGCTGGTTTGGCTCCTCCAGACTGGCTCCCGCTTCCCTGCAAAGGAGAAGCACCCCAGACCTTCCTGGTCTGCACCAGAAGCAAGTCCTCCGTTCTGCGTGGGTTCCGCTTGCCAAGGCTTGGTAAATCCTAGTTCAACTTTGACACCGCCGTCAGCAAGAGCCTTCGTGGGACAGCTCGCCTCCTGGTCCTGGTTGTCCTCGACGTCTCCTGGTCCCCGTGGCTGCAGCGACAAGCTTCACCTTCACCTGCAATCTTCACGACATCGCCTGGTTCCTTCCTGGTTCCACGTGGTCACTGGCTAGTGACCTTGACTCTGTCCCTTCTGCTTGCAGGTCTCCTCTCTTCTTGATCCCAGCTTTGGGATCCAACGGACACTCTTCACTGACTGCCTGTCAGCAACTTTCCTTCAGGCATCCATAGAAGTCCACGACGAAACCCGACGCAAGTTCACACCTATGCACCCGCAGCCCGTGGGCTAGGTAACTTGGGTACTTCGGTGCTCACTAGGGTAGTGACTATCCTAGGGTCTAGTTTCCAAGTCTCGACTCTCTAGCTGCTTCAGAAGTGTCCTTAAACTGTTACTTTCTAACTGCTAGTAATTCTATCGACTTTTACGCATTATGCGTGAGTGTTTCCACTCTGCACCTGAATCCCGTGGGCCTCCCACTTCCTAACTGTTGCTAGCGTAGTGTAGCCCCAGCGATTCCCTAGGCCTAGGCCTATCCTATTTCCGTGACAGTGGTCCTTATACCACTTCTTTAGTATATGGTTTGCGTGGCCCCTAGGGCCTAACTGTATTACTTACCTGTGTGACTTAATGTATGCTTAAATAAGACTGTGTTGTACTTACCTCTAATCTCATAAAGAGTGCTGAGGGTTTGACTAGAATAAATACACTTTATTTTATATATATATCTGTTGTGGTGTCCTTTCATTTGGTATTCAAGGGATTATATAAGGTATCACAGCTGGCTTCACATGCCATTCAGAGTTTAGCCTAAGACTGCTCTTGTCCATGCTACCACTAGGATAGCTGGTCTATAAGGTTGACTTTACAACCAATCACCATAAGGGTTGTTTGGACTGATATAAGGTGTACACTAGAACTAGTGACATCATACATCAGGCCAACTTCTCACATTGGTGAGCAGCGGTTGGGATCTGAGCTTGCTGTTGTAATACCATTGTAATCTTGAGATACTAAATTGAAAGATCACACAGATATTGTTTAGGTACATATAACATAGATTATAATACTTAAGTCCTACTGGACTTAGTGGTTGTAGGTTGAAGGGAGTAACACATCCTGACTACAACCACCAGAGAGGTTTAGTAGAAACAACTAGTGTAGGTAGGTGCACACACCACACCCTCACTAGATCATGTCTCTGGGAGGAGATCAAGTAGATCTCTCTCAGGAGGGGCAGGTTTGAAGAAGACCCCCTCTAGATATGATACCCTAACTTTTCAGGAGATGAGACAATTGTGTACCTCCAGAAAGTTAAAACAGGGTGCAACCCCTACCCTCCTTCAGTTAGTACAGCTCCTAGAAGAGTATGATGCTTTGAGGGCCTCACAGGCCAGTACCCTAGGTACAAAGGAGGGTCTACCCACCACAGATGAGTCAGATGGGACTTCAGATGAAGAGGTAGACAGCCAGGGCCAAGTAGGAAGACTTAGCCAGGCTAACCTAAGCTTACATGGGAGTTTGCATGGGGTCCCCCCATACAGACCCCCAAGTGGGCTTACACAGAGAAGCAGGAGGGACAGATCCCCTTCAAGGGAATCCATCCACTCCCATGTCTCTAGCATCTCTAATGCCTCCTCTCACAGGGGAATGACTTCCCCTGAGAGAAAGGAGCATGAAGCCAGAATGAGGGAAGCTAATCTGAGGATTCAGAGGGAAGAACTTGCCCTTGCCAAGGAGAAGCTTGCCCTGGCTAGAGAGCAAAAGGTAAGTGGGTCAGAACCCACTGGTGGCAGCAATATCCCTAAGGATAGAGACAGGCACTATGATAATAGAAACCTGAGCAAGATTGTCCCTCCCTACAAGTGTGGGGATGACATCCACAAATGGATAACTGCTTTGGAGAGAGCTTGCAAAGTACAGCAGGTACCCCAAAGTCAGTGGGCAGCTATCTTGTGGCTCTCCTTCTCTGAGAAAGGTAGAGACAAGCTCCTCACAGTTAGTGATGAGGATGCAGACAATTACACTGTCCTGAAGAGTGCTCTGATTGATTGGTTTGGCCTAACCACTGAACAATACAGGTTGTTGTTCAGGGATACCCAGAAGACACAGACTCAGGACTGGACTGACTTTGTAGATTGTGCCACTAAGGCTCTGGAAGGCTGGCTAGTGGGAAGTAAGGTTAAGGACTATACAGGATTGTATAATTTGATCATGAGAGAACAAATCCTTAACAACTGTCAAAACCAGCTACTGCATCAACACCTGATTGATTCTGATCTGACTTCTCCCCAAGAATTGGGAAAGAAGGCAGATACATGGGTCAGGACTAGAGTTAAGCAGAAAAACCAGAACCAGGGCGGTGATCAGAAAAAGGCAGACCAGAAGGGTAATGATCAGAAACAAAAAGACCAGAAGTCTTCACCAGGCCCCCAAAAGGCTCAGGGGGAGGGTGGTCCCAAAAAAGATAAAAAGAAAGATGGCCAAAAGAAACCATGGTGCAACTATTGTAAGTCCAACTCACATTGGTTTAGTGAGTGCACCAAAAAGGATAAGCCCCCAGCCACCATTGCCCCTAAGGCAACTGTACCCCCTAGTCCAGCTGTAAGTGGTGGTTCCCAGCAAAAGGGTGTAGTAGGGTTAACCCTGGGAACTGAGGAGGATTCTGGCCTAGTCAGAATACCTACTCAGGCTGTTCTGATCTGTGATGGGGACTTAGCTTTGTCCTCTACTGTAGGCCCCAGTAACCTGGGCAAGTACAGACAGACTCCTTTTATCAACCACTTAATGACTTGAACTCCAAGAAAATGCCAAAGAAAGTTCAGTGGATAGTAAGCTGTCAAAAAGCATTTGATGACCTGAAGCATGCCATGTGCAGTGCACCTATTCTGAAAAGTCCAGACTACTCCAAAGAGTTCATTGTCCAGACAGATGCTTCTGAGTTAGGTGTGGGAGCTGTTCTTTCACAACTGAATATAGATGGTCAAGACCAGCCCATTGCTTTTATAAGTAGAAGGCTGACCCCTAGAGAGAAACGTTGGTCAGCTATTGAGAGGGAGGCCTTTGCTGTGGTTTGGGCCCTGAAGAAGCTGAGGCCAAACTTGTTTGCTACTCACTTCAAGATTCAGACAGACCATAAGCCCCTCTTGTGGCTAAATCAGATGAAGGGTGAAAATCCCAAACTTCTTAGGTGGTCCATTTCCCTACAGGGGATGGACTTCACAGTGGAACATAGACCTGGGACTGACCATGCCAATGCAGATGGACTCTCCAGATATTTCCACTTAGAACATGAAGACTCAACTGGCCAAGGTTAGTTTAATGTCCCTAAGTTTGGGGGGGGGGGGGGTTGTGTAGGAGAGTAGGGTCTGCTTTCTATGTTCACCCCCACTTTTTGCATTTGCTTTACTGGTTTTCGACTTAGATGTGGCTGTGGGCCTGCTAATCAGACCCACAGCCCTGCTGTTCTCTCTCTAAATTGATACTATGTACTTTAGGTGCATAACCCATTTGGATAGGATCACCTTATTGGCCCCTGTACAGTGTACCCTAGGAACCCAGGGCATAGGTGTACCCTAGGCCTACCAGGGGCTGCAGCATGTATTATGCCACCCCTGGCCTGGCCTTCCATTATGACACAACTGGCTGATCACTCAGCTGGGGCAAGGTCGTGTAATCACTCCTTGCTTAGGTGTAGTATTCCTATACCTAACTTACATATAGACACCTGTGTACCTATCAGCCACTCCTATGGCAGGCCTTAACAATCCTGGAGGCAGAGTGCTTGGTAACATGTGAGATGGTGCTCTAGCATGAGCTGAGCCTGTCTGCAGCTTTCGGAACCATGTCCTTATAGCTGTTCTATGATATAGCCTACCATATACTCTTAAAGTGCCTTATAATCTTAAACGGTTATGGTAACTATGGTTTGGCTTTATCAAAACATGTCGTGTAAGGTGTCTAACACTTTGGAATAATACCCCCATCCCATTTCTGGGGATGAGGATATTATCCCTCCCTTCTCGAGGGAGAAGACATGTTGTAACCTACTTACCCGGTTAAAGTTAACCAGAGCCCCAGCATCACAAAATGGATGCTGCTGCCACAGACACGAGTCTGACCTCCTGCTGCTGGGAGTGATCCCGGCAAGGGAGGCTTGGACAATAGGTTTCCTGCCTTGGGAGGTGCGAGCATCACCCCAGACAGGCCTTAGTGTATTGGGGCAGGGAGGGATGAAAAGAATGAGACATGCCTGGGGCACACAAGGTGTCCCGTGCATAGTCCAGTTCAAACCGGTGCTGGGGCACTCCAGCCCCAGTCCTGGCGCGAAACTGGACAAAAGGAAGGGGGTGTAACCACCCCCCTCCCAGGTCCCACCCATAAGGCGTGACCATGCAGGCAACCGAGCCCCCCAAATTAGTATAAGAGTGGTAGCTGGGCCCCAGGAGCTTAGATTATCCTGAACCTGCAACTTGAACAGAAACTCTGGACCTTTGACATTCGACGAAAGAAGAAGACTGAAGAATCTCCCTTGTGGCCAAGGAGTGGCTACCCTGTGCAAACAGGCACCATCAAGAGACTACCCTTTGCTTTGCTGAAGTTCTACGAGGGACCGACTGCAGAGCCCGACCAGAGCCTTGACTTCCAGACTTCTCCGACCCTGATCCACATCCACAGCCGAGCTGAGATCCGTGGAGTCGACGAGAGACATGGGACCGGCTACCTGGGAAAAGTGGCTAGTATCTTCCAGCGCAGCTTCTGAGGCACCCTCGAAGTTGTGCACCGGGGATTTAGAAGCCCCAACCCCAAGCACCATCTGCACCGAAGATCAGCCCCCCCACACTCCACGAGTCCTGCGTGGGGCCCTTCTGCATTTTCCTGCTTGCCGCGCCTGTCCGGTTGCTTGCCCGTTGGCTAGTGGCCTCTGTGACGACGCATCCCGAAATCTTCACTGCTGGTTTGGCTCCTCCAGACTGGCTCCCGCTTCCCTGCAAAGGAGAAGCACCCCAGACCTTCCTGGTCTGCACCAGAAGCAAGTCCTCTGTTCTGCGTGGGTTCCGCTTGCCAAGGCTTGGTGAGTCCTAGTTCAACTTTGACACCGCCGACAGCAAGAGCCTCCGTGGGACAGCTCGCCTCCTGGTCCTGGTCGTCCTCGACATCTCCTGGTCCCCGTGGCTGCAGCGACGAGCTTCACCTTCACCTGCAATCTTCACGACATCGCCTGGTTCCTTCCTGGTTCCACGTGGTCACTGGCTAGTGACCTTGACTCTGTCCCTTCTGCTTGCAGGTCTCCTCTCTTCTTGATCCCAGCCTTGGGATCCACCGGACACTCTTCACTGACTGCCTGTCAGCAACTTTCCTTCAGGCATCCATAGAAGTCCACGACTAAACCCGACGCAAGTTCACACCTATGCACCCGCAGCCCGTGGTTTAGGTAACTTGGGTACTTCGGTGCTCACTAGGGTAGTGACTATTCTAGGGTCTAGTTTCCGAGTCTCGACTCTCTAGCTGTTCCAGAAGTGTCCTTAAACTGTTACTTTCTAACTGCTAGTAATTCTATCGACTTTTACGCATTACGCGTGAGTGTTTCCACTCTGCACCTGAATCCCGTGGGCCTCCCACTTCCTAACTGTTGCTAGCGTAGTGTAGCCCCAGCGATTCCCTAGGCCTAGGCCTATCCTATTTCCGTGACAGTGGTCCTTATACCACTTCTTTAGTATATGGTTTGCGTGGCCCCTAGGGCCTAACTGTATTACTTACCTGTGTGACTTAATGTATGCTTAAATAAGACTGTGTTGTACTTACCTCTAATCTCATAAAGAGTGCTGAGGGTTTGACTAGAATAAATACACTTTATTTTATATATATATCTGTTGTGGTGTCCTTTCATTTGGTATTCAAGGGATTATATATGGTATCACAGCTGGCTTCACAGAGTTTAGCCTGAGACTCCTCTTGTCCATGCTACCACTAGGATAGCTGGTCTATAAGGTTGACTTTACAACCAATCACCATAAGGGTTGTTTGGACTGATATAAGGTGTGCACTAGAACTAGTGACATCATACATCAGGCCAACTTCTCACACCTACTCCAGTTTGTGCAACAGCAGGGAAGCTGTTGGATTGTAAATCCAACACCTTCTGCCCCTTACAGCAAGGCGTTGTTACGACTTGCGATGTAATTGAATGCGATGTAACAACACGGTCATTGTAATGACCACGTTGTAATGGCATGCGATGTAACGCATGCAAAGTAAACAATTTCTCCCCTCTAGACAGTCACACACAAAGGGAGCAGAGGTGTGCCTTGCATATCCTGATGACCCATCACCAGGCTTATGGGTCTACCTGAGATAGAGTGAGAGGGAGGAGTTGACACTTGCACCTGAATATGGCTGTGCCTGTACCTACACAAAGAGCTGCATACCCCCTGTAGTGTGTCCAGAGCCAGTGCCTAGAAGGGCAGGGTATTGTGCACTACAAGGACCGTTCTTTGAAGTCTTCTTACTTCAAAGGCTAAAATGGACTGAGGACATTCAATTAGGAAGAAGAGCAGTTGTGCTGCCAGGAGGGACTGCCACTTTGCTGCATGCTTTGCTGTGTTGGCCTGCTGCCTGCTGTGTCTTGCCTAGGAGTGAGAGGACTGGACTTTGTTTCTCTACACCCTGCATCTCTAAAGGTTCTCCGAGGGCTTGTTTGGGTTTGCCTCCTGTTTCTGAAGTCTCAGGAATATCAAAGACTTCACCTACATCTTGCTACCAGCACCTGGGTTCCTCTGCTGTGAGTCCTGCTCTGCAAAGTGGTACCAAATCCAGTCCTGGGTCCTTGGAAGTGTATGCTCAGTGCTGCAACCCAAGAAACCAACGCATCAACTCCTAAGTGCTGTTTGGAACTGGCGCATTCACTGCGCAATCGACACATTGTCGCTGCATGCACTGAAGCCATGGAAACCACCAGCCTAGTGCTTGATGCAATTACCTCGACTTCCAACGCAGACCCAACTTTGCTGAGGCTGCGCCGCCAAAACACTGCTGCTGCGTGAGTCTCAGACAACTCATCGCTGATGTCTGTGACTCCCCGGCACATTCCCAGCTCTGAGCGGCTTCACACCAACGCATCGCCTTCAGTCCAGTGGTTCAACATCAATGCCTCGTAACCGTCGCATAGTGCTCTTGACATCAACGACTTTGCCCAACTTCAGAAGTGACACATCACCTCCGTATTTCAATGCACCGTCCCTGAGCATGTCAGCGGGTCTGCACGACTCCTGTATTTGGCTGGTGCTCCATCAAGGTCGGACTGAAATTTTGGATTTGCCCCTGTGAAGCGCTACCGGATAGCCCCGGTTGTAGCTAATGATTTCTAAGCACTGCATTTGGATTTAATATTGCAAAATTCATATCTTGACTAGTGTGTGTTGGATTTTTTTTCGTTTTGGTCTTGTTTTACTCAGATCAAGATTGTCTATTTTTCTAAACTTTTGAAGTACTTTTGTGGTGTTTTTGCATTACACATTGCCTCTTTAGTTTAGCCTAACTGCTCTGTCCCAAGATATTAGAGGGTGGGCATAGGTCAACTTTTAGTCTATACTTCACTTACCCTGACTAAGATTGTGGTTCCTGCTTGGACAGGGTGCATGCATCTGTCAACCAGAAACCCAATTTCTGAGAATATGTCTCATCTTGTCTCACAAAACAACACTTATTAGGCGCATAAGGATATCTATTTCATATTACTCATAACTCAAGTGGAGTGGTCATTATCCCACACAAAATGCATTGACATGGCTATAAAGCAAATACATGTAAGCAACAGGAGAGAGAGGGAAAAGTATAAGGAGTCACTCTTAATCCCCCTACTGGTAATATTAAATAAACAACAAAAGAGTGCAGCCAAAGGAAAAGGAGACAAACTGCAAAAGGGGTCACTGTTGATTAGTTGAAAGAACCCTCATTCACCAACCTAGTTGGTGACATGCTTCATCATTGGGTTCCCACCAAAGAGGCCGAGTGCCTCCCTGGTGTGCTACGACGCCTGGTTACAGCGGAGCGGAATTTTGTGTGATACCAGTGTGAGTAAGTGGAAAGTGATTTAGTTCAACCGTAAACAAACTTCATTCGTGGTGAACCAAACACTACTTAAAAGCAATGTGAAGGATGTTCCAAAAACTGGCTAAATTGACCAGACACATCCATAGTGTAAACTAAAAAAAGGTGTGATCAACATGTTTCTGCCTCCATTCGCTGTTTGCGAGGTTTCGTCAGGACCAAAAACACCACGGCGGTATGCGCATGCTAAGGCGCACCCTAACATGTGGTGTGAAAGAAACCAGTGTAACTTACGGTTTTTAGTAGAGCCTTCAGCATTAGTGAAAGCCACGAGTATCTGTAATGAAAAGAAGACATACACAAAGACAGTACAAGTCACACAACCATACACATATTTGGTTAAGCGTACTTGGATAGTCCCACGAGTGACCATGCTCATGCCATTTAAAAGGTGCTCTTTACAATACCACTACCAAGGTGGATTGGAGTGCCTAGCAATGTTCATAATAAGTAAACATCCATGTATTTGAAGCTCAAGTACTTAATGATGTTTAAGTGCCATTTCAGAGTGTCGTATTACATAGTTTTTATATGCAAAGATAGGCGCGTATTAGTCTAGTGCGCCGTTACGGACAATGCTGATCGTTTAAGAGACATAAAATGAAATGACGGACATGACTGAACTCCAAAGTGCATACGAACATACTGCTCGTTGATTGTCAAAAGATTGTTAAAAGATTCTGAAAGATTCTGAAAAGGGGTTGCAAACGGGCTAGAAATCAACCGAGGGAAGCCCTGCTTGAACACAACCCAAACATTCTGATGAGGTTCCACTGACCTGTGACACCACGTACAATGTTGCCTCGAATGCCATTTCCAAATCAATAAATAGACATTGGAGGATTTTTGAAAGTAATAGCAGAAAATGGGTAAAACCGTTGTTCTCATACAAAAAAGTGAGGAGCATTAGGGATGCTCTAGTACATACTCACCCAAGAAAATCTGGGAATGAGGCAACTTCAACTGTACTGAATGCCTGGGGTTTGTCCAGAGTCCAAGGACATTTCCCTTGTGGGAATTGCAGTGTTCGCCATTTAACTGCACCCACCAAAACCCTAGCACTAGAAAGTGGTAAAATTTGGACGCAGTGCTCGCATACCAATTGCAATTCAACCAACGTGGTCTATTTGATCACGTGCCCTTGCGGCTGAGCAGTATGTTCGTATGCACTTTGGAGTTCAGTCATGTCCGTCATTTCATTTTATTTCTCTTAAACGATCGGCATTGTCCGTGTCGGCGCACTAGACTAATATGCGCCTATCTTTGCATATAAAAACTATGTAATACGACACTCTGAAATGGCACTTAAACATCACTAAGTACTTAAGCTTCAAATACATGGATGTTTACTTATTATGAACATCGCTAGGCACTCCAATCCACCATGGTATTACCAAAAGTGGTATTGTAAAGAGCACCTTTTAAACGGCATGAGCATGGCCACTCATAGGGTTATCCAAGTACGCTTAACCAAATATATGTATGATTGTGTGACTTGTACTGTCTTTGTGTATGTTGTATTTTCATTACAGATACTCGTGGCTTTCACTAATGCTGAAGGGTCTACTAAAAACCATAAGTTACAGTGGTTTCTTTCACACCACAGGTTAGGGTGCGCCTTAGCGCCCATACCGCCGTGGTGTTTTTGGTCCTGACGAAAGCCTCGCAAACAGCGAATGGAGGCAGAAACATGTTGACTACACATTTTTTTAGTTTACACTATGGATGTATCTAGTCAATTTAGCCAATTTTTGTAACATCCTTCACACTGCTTTCTAAGTAGTATTTGGTTCACCATGAATAAAGTTTGTTTACGGTTGAACTGAGCACTTTTTAAATCACTTTCCACTTACTCACACTGGTATCACACAAAAACCCACTCCGCTGTAACCAGGCGTCATAGCACACCATGGAGGCACTCGGCCTCTTTGGTGGGAACCCAATGATGAAGCATGTCACCAACTAGGTTGGTGAGTGAGGGTTCTTTTTAACTAATCAAGAGTGACCCCTTTTGCTGTTTTTCTTCTTTTCCTTTGACTGCACTCTTTTGTTTTTATAAAGCAAATATAGCATATGATGTTTCCCTTCCTGACATCAGTCTACTACAGTGGATGTTTACTATTGAAAATCTTAATTATGTATGCAACCTTGGCAGTCCTGACCTCATTATGCACAAAGGGTCTAATTTACAAAGGTAGACTTACACTTTTGTGTAAGTTTACATTTGTTTTGGAATTCACAAAACTACCTTTTGTTAGTAGGTTTATGAGTGAGGAGGCTCCACGGGCGGTGTGGAGAACTGCGCAAATAAAAAGATATGACATGCCTATCTTTTTATGTGCGGGGTTCTTTTTCCAATTGTGGATTCTCTGCACTTGTACACTTACTATTAAAATGCAGTTAAAATGCAGTTTTGTGAATTACAAAAGAAACGTAAACTTACAAAAAAGCGTAAGTTGTGAATCAGGCCTAAAGTACTGACAAAAAGTAAGCAATCTTCTTGAACATTTCAAAACATGTATTCACATGCCTGGGGCATAACTTTATAGCAACATCTATACACATCATGAAATGAAGCAGAGGATCAATTAGTTACAAATCTCCCAACACCAACCAGCACTGCAAAATGCTTATAGACGTGCATGAGATCTTGAGAACAGGAATTAGCCATATTTTGACATTTTGTGGGTCTTCTATGTTGTCTTGTAGAACTGCCCCTCTGTATGCTGTATGTGAATGAAAGGACACATCCTTTATCTTTCATCAAAAGATAAATCATATACCTATGTGCCTATGTGTGTTGTTGTAGGTGATAGGTGAACACTTTAATAAATATTGAAGTTATTCACCATATATATATATATATATATATATATATATATATATATATATATATATATATATATTATCTACTGCCGGTCGCCAGTAGATAGTTATAGTTAGGACCGTGTTTCCATAGGAAATCTCAAAATTCTATTTTGAATAACTTTGGCGCCGGTTGACGAATCTTCGCGAAATTTTCAAAACTAATGGGGCACTCCGCTCAGCTCCTACCTTGAAAGTCTCGGGGTGATTCGTCAAGCGGGGGCCGAGAAAAAAGGGGGGTTCCAAAACGCGTTTTCCCCATGCATTTTTCCATAGGACCTTTAGTCGAAGGTACAGCCTGAACGGCTGAACAGAATTACTTGAAATTTGGCAGAGAGGTAGTCCTCAGGTCAGGGAAGTGCCTTCTGCAGGTCTGGTGTCAATCTGTTCAGTATTTCCTGAGAAAATAGCATTTAAAAGCATATAAATATCTATACGCGCGCACGGTGCGCTCACGTGCGCGCATGATGCCGTGCGCAAGCGAAATTCTGATTGGTTGTTAGATGTCAGTCAACATTCGAATCGGTCGAAATCAAGAAGTGTCGGCTGCCATTTTGTCTCTCGCACTGAAAAGGAAAGGGGGAAAAAAGGTGGAAAACGTGAAAAGGGGGCAGGGAAGAGAGTTCCTGACCCCCTAGCCTTTGTCAGGGGGTCACAGAAGGACCCCCAAGGGTGAAATAAACATTTTATATTTTTTTATAAAAATCGCGGGGTGCGCCCAATGCGCGCGCACGGTGCGGGAAGCGCACCGTGTGCGCACCGTGCGTGCACGGTGAAATATCTTAAAAAAATATATATATATTAATAAATACATAACTTTACAAATTCACTTGAAAAACCATAGGTTTCACACACGTTATAGTTAGGAATTAGCATTTAAAAAAACCTTGCAAATTCACTTAAAAAACCATAGGTTTCACACAGGTTATAGTTAGTTGGACATTTCACTCGTAAAAAACCAATGAAATTCCCCCGTTATAGTTAGTTCAGATAACTATAACTCGCGCGACCGCCACTCTATCACAAGGATGATGTCATCAGTGATGTCATGAGTGATGTCACTGACCATGTCATGAGTGATGTAATATGTGACGTCATCAGCAGTGGATTGCGGTCGCGCGAGTAATATTTAGCTGAACTAACTATAACGGGGGAATTTCATTGGTTTTTTACGAGTGAAATGTCCAACTAACTATAACATGTGTGAAACCTATGGTTTTTTCAGTGAATATATATATATATATGAACATGTGAACTCATCAATAACTCATCAATAACTCATCAATAAAAAAGCCGAATGAAACAATCCCCTGGGAGTGCAGTGTGGTTTCTGCTGAAATCGACTTTAACCGTATGCTGAATGTTAAAAGACGGGGCGGCCGTCTTTCCTTTCTGCACCATCGACGTTAAGGAAGCACGCCAGAAAATCCGTCCAATGTGCATTGTTTGAAGACAGGCGTGCCCCCTGAGCAAACCCGTTTGAATTTCGCCAGTTATTTACAAAGGAGAAAGGAGCTTGAAACCGGGAGAAGTTTTTCGTCGACTTTCACGATCGGAGGGTTGCGGAAGGAGATTAAAGCACCCGACAGAAGGCTCCGGTAAGCGTGGCGAAATTGGGAGGGCTCGGGAGTCGAGTTGGACACATTGAACTGTCACGAGAAGGCTTTCCGTGATTATAAGCGCAGTGTGAAGAATCTAGGGGAATACATTGGCAGTAAAAATGTGTGATGAGGAATATGCGGCACGCGAAGAAGAAGCAAAAAAGCTCTTTGAGAATATGCCAAGAACGCAAGAGAAAAACAGTAATGTCTCAAATGTGGGAGGAGTTAATGATTTGACGAAACAGTTACATGACTTTGAAAAATTAAAAAAAAGAGAAATATCTCGGTGGTGGGAGGTGGCCTCCCTAAGGCAGTATTTACAAGTAGGAAGAGTCCCAAGAGGACTACGAATTATGATTACGCCAACGTATGAGAATCCCCATATTGACATGTTGAGCGAATGGGCAGAGAACAGTGCGAACAGCTCGACCAACATGATGCGCATATTGTTGAAGTATGCTGACAAAGAGCATGGGGAAGTGGTGGAGAAAATCAAGGAATTAAATGATATCTTTGGGAAACATGCTGAGAAAGCAAAAATAGAAAAATTCAAAACAGATCTAAAAATACGACTAGAAAAATATGAGAAGCGCATCAAGGATAGAAAAGCTACAAAATTTACGCGTGACCGACTCGATTATGAGGCAGGAAGAATATACACTTTTGCCAAAAAATGTGATTCTGTCAGACGGAGACAAATCCAAAGTGGAATTGCAATACCACAAGTGGCCTCATGTAGTGAGCTAAGCTCCGATACAGGCTCGGAACAGGAGCAAGAACCTGATAGAAGGAAGGGGCAAAGTGATATTCGTCTGGCGGTGACAGATGAATAACGTTTTTTACAAATGGAACTGCAGACAGACCACCGACCTTCGAGGGGCCGCGGAAGGGGAAGAGGTGTAGGAAGAGGAAACAGAGAAGGGGAGGAGAAGGATACAGGAGGAGCACCAGACTGGCAAGTAAAACGCTCAATGCGTTCAAACATGAAAAAACCAACGAAGTAACCAAAAACACGACCATTATAAATCTGAGCACTATTAATCTCACAACAGAAGAGCAGTCTGTGTTGGAATTGGGGTTATCATACTGTGATGATAATGAATTTAATTATCCCCATAGTAGAATGGACTTGTATCAATATGTGCGAAAATTAAAACTTGCCAAAATGTTTGCGAATAAACGACTTGACAGAACCCCTACAGATCAGTCACAAATGATTCAAACTACAAATTCGAGTGGCTTAAACACCTTGGATGCTGCAACTCTTGGCGATTTAATGGAACTGTACAATGAAAATAATTGTCCTTCCATGGACTCCTCGCAGACAGAAACTTTAAATGAAGGAGGTACATTTAAATTATTGAGTAGTGACCACACACCATTTCGACCACGATCTAAATTCTTGCCACAAACAACGCGAGATAATTTGGACATTTTCTCTGAAAACGTGACGAGGGATCTGAAATCACTGTATAGTAACTTAGCGGATCAGAAAAAGAAAAGAGATCCTAAAAAAGAAATTATACAGCAAACGATGGAGAAATTGATTAAAGATGATGGTGTGTTGGTGAAACCCTCCGACAAAGGAGGGAACGTTGTATTATGGGGACGAGAATTATACAAGAAAGAAGCCCTTACTCAATTAAATAATACTGAATGTTATAAAAGGATTGATATGCGAGAGTTTACTTTGGTGAAAGAAGAATACCATGCCAGATTAGAGGTTTGGAAGGAAGAGGATTTATTGAACTGGGATGAGTACAAATTTATAAAACAAAATAATCCAATTCTCCCAGTTTTTTATATGCTTCCCAAAGTCCACAAGAATGTGGCTTCACCACCGGGAAGACCTATTATTTCTTCTTGTGGAAGCTTTTTTGAAAATACCTCAAAATATATAGATTACTTTTTAAACCCTATAGTGAAGACCTTTACCTCTTATATTAAGGATTCTACTGATTTTTTAAAATGTATTTTTGATATAAGATGGGATGAGAACAGTATGGTGTTATTAACGCTTGATATTGCTACTCTTTATACGAGTATACGGCACACTGAGGGTTTGAAAGCAACTGAATTTTTTCTAAATAGGAGGCCTTTGAGGTTTTTTAAACAAAATGAAATGATTCTGGAAATGATGCAATGGTGTTTAACCAAAAACATGTTCTTGTTTGGAGAAGAAATGTTTCAACAGGAACAAGGGCCGGCGATGGGCACCTGCTTCGCCCCCAGCTATGCCAGCCTACATCTGGGCTGGTGGGAGGAGCAGGTGCTCAGAGGCCCACCCTTAGAACATTGGAGTGACAATATACTTTTGTGGGTACGATTTATCGACGATGTTTTCGTGCTGTGGGAGGGCACGGAAGCATCAATTGAAGTGTTTATTAATAAGATAAATTGTAACACCCTTAACTTGAGATTCACTGGACAACATAGTAAATCCTGTATAGATTTCTTGGACGTAAGAGTAAAGGCTGCTGAGGGAAAACTAGAAACCACTGATTTTAGGAAGCCCACCTCAGGGAATACAATTTTACATGCTGGGAGCGCACATCCAGCCCCGTTAATTAGAAGTATTCCCTTTGGTGAGTTTTATAGAGCCAGGAGAACATGTAGCAGCCTTGAAGAATACCTAAAAGTTGAAGAGGAAATGAGCGAAAGATTCCTACAGAGAGGCTACCCACGGAATATAATAGAAGGGGCAGCCTCAAAAGCAAGAAAACTAGATAGGAAAAAAGTTTTATTTGAACCCTCGAAAACGGAACAGAAAAAGAAAAAGAGGAACTTGGGACAAGGACAAAGTGATTGTAGATTTATTACTACATTCAACAAAAATCACAAAGAAGTCAGAATGATTTTAAATAAACACTGGCATCTTGTGAAAAATGATTCAATACTAGGTCCTAAGATGAAAAAGTATCCTGAGATTACTTTCCGTAAATCCAAATCATTAAAGGATCGAATTGTAAACAGTGAATACATTGAAAGTCAGAAATTGGGACCACCTACTTGGTTGACACGGAAAATGGGTTTTAGGAAATGTTTTAAATGTAAGGCGTGCCAGCATGGAGTGAATCGGACGCATTTTAAAACATCTTTTAATAAAACTATTAAAATTAGAGGCTTCTTAACGTGTAGATCCAGTTTTGTGGTTTATGCCTTACAATGCCCCTGCCAAAAGATGTACATAGGGAGCACCACCTTACCAGTGTTCCAACGAGTATTGCAACACAGAAGAGCGATTGTAAATAAGGATAGAACGTATCCAATCGCAAGACATTTTGAAAGGTTCCATCAGAGTGATCCAACAGGTCTACAATACAGTTGTATTGCAGAGATCCCTAAGAAGAAACGAGGAGGGGATCGAGAAAAGGAACTCCGTAAATTAGAAACTTATTATATTTTGGAGTTCGATTGTAGGGAACCCCAGGGTTTAAATGTGGATGAAGATCTACACACTTGTCTATATTAAGAAATGTTATAGTTGTTAAAAAATATGTATAGTCAAAGTAACTGGAAAAAAGTTCAATGAAGATTAAAAGAGAAACTCCCACTTGAATCAATACTAAAGTAAGAGATGCCGTTTATTCAATGAATTATTCGTTTTAAGAGGAAACTATACAAATTTCATGGTGGCCAGGTAGGGAATTATATATACATCAAAAAAACCTTTTTAACTTTTTTAAAGTTTATACTGATTTACTTGAAGCACTAGCACTTTATTAAATAGATTAATAAAGACAATTTGTTTACATTTAAAGCACTAGCACTTTGTAAACAGAGGATATGTATGCACTAGCACTTTATTTTGGAATCAAGTGTAAATGTTTACATTAATAAGCACTAGCACTTTATAAACAAAAGAAGATAATCGTTAGTACTTGCGGTTTATCTTGTAGGAAGGTTGAGAAATCAGAATGTTTTAAGGTTTTGATTTTTGTATATTTAAATTCATATATGATCAAGAAATTGCGTGTGTAAATAATTGCAAGCAATTTACGCCAATGAAAATATTATGTTGGAATACCTATTTATAATGCTAATGTAGTTAATATGTACAAAGCATTGAAATGAAAACACATTTCAAAATGGCGGGAGCCTTTAACCTACCGTTTACCATGCTGAGGAAATAATTTGATAGTCCCTCGTTTATGTTTTGTACGTCACATGTCTGTTTTAAAAAGAGGAACGAATGTTTTTTCATTATCGTGAACAAGGTGGCGGCAGGCCACCGAAACGCGTAGATGTGAACTCATCAATAAAAAAGCCGAATGAAACAAAAGATGTGAACTCATCAATAAAAAAGCCGAATGAAACAATCCCCTGGGAGTGCAGTGTGGTTTCTGCTGAAATCGACTTTAACCGTATGCTGAATATATATATATATATATATATATATATATATATATATATATATATATATATATATATATATTCATACTCTATACAACTGTGTTTGGGAGACCCAATACTGAAATGTTGTCACAACTACTTCATATAGTTGGATAATCATATTTTTCATGTGTGTTTGCATGGATACACATGTATTTCAGCCATTTCTTGATGAGTGTCTGCTGTGGGAGGAGACCTGTGATATGTGTAGCCTAACATTATTCAGAATGTACTCAACAATCCTGAAGGATAGGAAATAAGTTTGTCTGGGATAGTCATCATCCGTTGCATTATGATATGGCCTTAATAGCCATGATGGAGTTTCTACTTCATTCACTTGTATATTACTCTCCCTATTTTGTATGTGATATCATGTAGCTTGTATCATGCAAGGGTACACAAGTAGTACACAAATGCTTCATTGATACATACTTAGACACACAAGGCCCGATGTGAGTGTCCTAGGGTGGCATTGCAATGTAATCTTACAATGGATAGGCACTTGGACTCTGTTACATCCAAAATCCGGCTAGTACACATTACATGGGAGGTTAATGGGTATTTTCAAGCATACACCGATTAATTTTGACTATTGTTCAAATATCTTTCAGGTACTCAACCTGAAAATGGGGAAACATTGTACATCTACCACACCCTGGCATCAATATGAAAATTGTCTTCATGACTCCTCATTGTGGTACTGATTTAGATCTTGGTGGACGGGTTACTTTGCCACAGCGGTGACGGATATCCCGTCCGCCGACATATAAATCCCATTATATCCTATGAGATTTATATTTTGTCAGACGGGATATCAGTCACCTTTGCGATGGAGTAACCCATCAACCAAGATCAAATTTTGGGCATATGTTATATTTCCAGTTATTATGTACTTAGCAGCTCAATGTCATGTCAGTACTTTTAGAATTTGTGCATGAAGGTATACCCTCATGCACTAAAGCACTCCAGTCCCATAGTGCAAACACACAAGAACTAACAATTAAGGGAGCCTGGTTGGTGCTAGTCTGCACGCAGTGAGACCATGCAAGGAGAGATTTGGAGTACCACAAACATTTGAAAAATATCATCTTTTTTGGTCTCTCCCCTTGACCGAACGCAGACAAGCAATTTGATTAGCTGACCTGCATATATAAAATGTGTTTTTGAGATGGCCATTTGTGTCTTATTATTCTTGAGACAACCCCACATGATGAGTTAGCAATCAATAACACTTTATTGGGTCACTATATGTATGGCCAAGCAATGACATGAGAAAGCCACTGGCTACAGCCAATGTTGGTTTCCTGATCAGTGAGTGATATAGCCATAGACCACACACATGCAAACATCATGTAATGGGCAATATATATGTGCTCATATGTTTAGATGATTCTCATTACTGGTACAGCCATGTAAATGGCATGAATATAGCCAACCAAAATGTAAAGTGTTTAGGTAGTTGTTAGTAGATGTGCCTTAACCTTAACGTACGGTTAGATTTAAGTGTTTAGGACATAATAAGGTACCGCATGCATGTACTTTGCATGATAAAAAAGATATTTTGTACGAAATGTAGATTACTATGGCATATATTTATAATTTGTAACCTCTTTTGTGGAGCCAATATGACAGCAGATAAAAAGAAAGAATTTGTGTCCCAAAAAGCTTGGTATGAAAGGCTGCAGAAAACGGCAAGGGTTTATAGAAAGATGGAAAAGCTGTATGTAGAGCAGTGGCGGCTACTCCGTTAAGGCAGAGGAGAGTCACCCCACTACTTTTCGCAGTGTAAATAAAGGAAAACTAAAATGATAATAACTCGATGTTATTATGATTTCTTTTTTTTCCTGCTGCAGCAGCTTTGTGGGTGGGGCTACTCTTCTGAAAGAGAAGCAGGGGGAGGATTGGTGGGCACTCTGTAAGGCACATGAATGTTTGACCGGCCAGCTGTCTTGGGCCGGTCAAGCAGTCATGCACACTTTGCATGTTCTCTACCCAGACTGCATTCCAGCCTGGGTGGAGAATATGCCTAGACTCCCAGTCTCTGTATGTGTGCTGTACCACAGCGCTCAGACCAATAACACCGCTGTATTGCAGCGTTGTGATTGGCTTAGGGTAGCCTGGGTGCTTCCTGATCCGGCCAGAGCGGAGGGACGACGAGGAGAGACGTGACGAAGAGGTAAGTTTAGTTTTCTTTAGCTCCTTACCCCCACCCTCGATCCGTGCCAGCCACCACTGATGAAGAGAGGAAACTACAGAGCAGATGTGCATCATTCAGTGACTCACACCAGTCTTCAACATCCACAGGAGGATCAACTCTTCATGACGGTAAGAAGGCCAGCTTCCATCGATGCCGCCCATCCCTCAACAAGTCAGGACAGCAAAGAACAACAAAGGTGGCCAAGAAAGAACCTTCCCCCATTTTGTATCACAAGGAAGCCGCATAAGAGTCTGGATACCCTCACTAGACAGTTGGATAAGATGAACAGGCTGCCATTGGACAATAACTGTCTGCTACATGGGTGCCAGGAGGCGCTCTACACCACAGCCCAAAAATCGAGTCATGGCCACTCTTCCTCATTTTGCTCCCCTTATCTGTGTTCCTATTTGTTTATAGATTATTAATACTTAGTTAGCTATTTTTTTAGATTAGAAATAGGTTATGTGTAGGCTGAGAAACAGTTTTCTAATGTTAACATTTAGATTTATTATAAATAAGCTGGTAGGAGGGGGATGATGTTAGATTTGGGATCATATGTTCAGTGATATATGTATAGTATAGCTAACGTTTAGGCTTTGGTATGTGTATGTGTTGTATATGTTCATGTATGTAAAGGGGGTGGGGGTTGGTGTTTAAAATGTATTGTGTTAGATTTAGATAAGTAGTGATAAGCTTTAATATATAGAGAGTATTTTAGAAATCAGGTTAAGTAGATAGGTTTTAGATAGTTGTAGTTAGGCTTTTGTTGGTATGCAGTGGTTCTATTAACTTTTTTTACTACTTTACTTGAGTGCTTGATATTTATATTTTGCTATCTACACCTTTAGCATATCTTTAGATGAAAATGTGAGATTTATTTTACACATACAAATATGTAGCTGCTATAGTTGATTTGGAGCTACTCAAGATGAGATTTACATATGTTTATTTGCATGAACATACTCTGACATTGGACATGTCCATATTATGTGGTGAGTTAAGCAACGCAGCCAAGATAGTCTGGTAGATTAGCTGCATTTTGTGAATGGTAGAGGGGAAAACTTTTTCTTACAATGTTATTGATGTTATATTGTTACATCTAATGGCAGTGGTACTCTGTGAGCTGCCTATTAGTAAATCAATCATTTATTGTTGATATTTGTAGGTAGTGTGAATTTACTGAGATTATATATGCTAGTCCTGAAGAGATAGATTCATGTTCTGACACATTTTGTTTAAATATTAGAATGTTATAGTGTATGTTGAACAATACTACACACATGTAAACAGAGATGAGAGTAAATCCTGCAAATATGACTCCTCAGTGAGCCACATTGTGAATGGTGTGACACATTGTGATTATAAATGTAGTACACTATGAAAATATTTACACATTGACTTTGGCCATAGATTGTGAAGGCCCATGCAGAACCCATGGGTGGGATCCCAGTTTACAACTTGGGAGCTAATTCATAGGCACTACATGGGCCTTCCTCATGCTACACAACTTGGCCTTGGCTATAAGTGTGTGAAATGCTATAAGTAAAGGACAACCAACGCACAATGTGAATCTCATGCGAAATAGCTCTAATGGATATATGTTGTCCTCCCTTTATCATGTAAGAAAATAGAGGCAATACTGATTCTTCATAGAAACCAAACCCAACTTCATGTGTGTTGTCCTTACTTGAGAAAGTCTAGATTTGTACTTAATAGTACCAAATGTTTTAGTCTTTAGCCTAGTAGCTTGAAATACCGACCTCTTTGTATGTAGTCAGTATACATGCTATTGAAGGATGAATTGGAAGTCTACCTGAACAAGTGAGTTGCTACTTATTCAAATGTAAAGCTTACAGAAGTTGCCATCTGTATGATCATTTATGATGTGACACCTGAAATAGAAGTGACACTTAGATCTGACATATGTGTACAATGTTGTTTCACGTGGCTGAATAATGGATACCATGGTAGTATCCAGTCTCCATTTTGTTAAAGCTTGACAGCATCATACAATTGACTCATAAACAACACATTATAGAACTTTAAATAGACACAAACACTGTTGACATGTTAAGATAATTGTTCTATACCAGTGTTGCTGATCCCAACATTTGTTCAAGGGTAAGATATGTTTATGAAAGGTTACTTTAGAGCAGAGGTCTTCAAAAATTTGGTTGCCGAGACCCCCCGTCAACATTTGGAGGCGTAAGGACCCCCTCCTGACAAAAAATTCTAAACCTGTAGGCAGGGCTACTGGAATTATGAGGCAGTTGAGGACCAAATTACGCGACAGGCTTGACTAAATTGTGTGGGAAGAAAATGTAAATGAGGTTATGTGATGCAGCTTATTTTGGGATAGCATTGCTTCATTATTTTGAAATTTTTTACACACAGTAACACTGAGGAAAGATTTCACCCAATCAGTACCTGTTTATAACCAAAATACAGCAATTATCATCAGAAAGATTTCTAGTCAACCTTTTTGAAGGGCCTTCCACTCTGCAGGAATACGTGCTGCCACATTAGAAGCTCACCTGGCCCTGACTGGGATAAGCAGGGGTCCCTTAAAACCCTGGCGGTTTTGTGCAGAGTTAAGCAGTTTACCCATGCAGCTTTCCTCTCACCCCCTCCCTTCCATCCCTCTCTCCACTCCTAACCATGCATCCCTCTCTCACTTTGCAGGCTATTTTCCTTCACCCCTTTTTACTTCTGAACTCTCCCCATTCAACCTCTCACTTCACCTTTAATCCCCTCTTGCCATTCTGCCTTTTCACTGCCCTCATCTCTAACAGTCTCTCGCATTTATCTCATGGCCTCTCTGGCCCTGTCACCTCCCGTGCCCCTCAGCACTTCTCATTCACCTCGTCTCTCCATTCAAATTTGTGTCTATTTGTATCTTACACCTCTCCAGTCCCCCCATTCATCTTTCACATCTACCCTTGGTTCTAACAGAAGCCCTCACCTTTGGCTCACACTCACTTCTTGCGTGTCCACACTTCTCTTCGGCAATTCACATTTTTCCTCATCCCTGACCTCTTCAATCAAATTCTCTCACTCCCTTGCTGCCCTCTCATCCTCTCATCTCTCCTCACCGAGTATACGGGTCGGGCCCGTATGCTCCTCTTGGCATGTGCCACTCTGCTTATTGTTCCCTAATTCAAGAAGGCATGAGTTGTCTGTCTCGCTGTTTTGATGCAGGCCGCACAGTTATGGAACATGCACCCTCCTTTGCTTCGCTCCACTAAGAATCTATTATCCTTTAGGAAGATATAAAAACCTTTCTCTATGCTCTGTAGGTTACCCCATTTGGCTGGTTCTCCTTCTGTGTGTTTCTCACTTGCCTTCAGGCAGAAGATGGTTATTAGCCCCAGGATATCTTTTGGTAACAGTAACGCACTACAAATGTAAATAATAATAATAGGCAGAAGCAGTGGAGTCACTAGACCAGATCTTCGGAGGGCTAACACTCCCAGCCAGGGCTGGTCCTAACACTGGTCGCACCCGGTGCAACAGTTTTTTTTTATGCCCCACCCCCGTTTCCTCCTTCTCCATGAATTCCTTCACTGCCACTCACCATCAATGCACCTCATCTCTCTTTAGCACCTTTCTGACAAACATTTCCTTTTTTTATAGCGCTACTCATAGTTTACTCACACTCATTTCTGTGATCTGCATGGTACATATTCTTTGTAGCAGGCACATTAACCCTCTGCACTGTGTGGGTGACAAGAGTGCCCATGTGAGTGCACGGTGAGCGATGCAACAGTGTGAGAGTAGGGCAAGAGGAGTGACTGCAGGGTGAGTGAGGTGGCAAATGAATTTGAGTGCGGATGCAAGTTCAGAATGGGATGAATGAATGTATGATTACTGATGGGCTTGTTTGAGTGAATTGCATATTGAGCAGTGAGGGGGACAGGTGAGTGAATTGTCACATGAGTGCAGGATGAGTAGTGTACTCGTGTGACTGCAGGGTGAGGTATAGGGTGAACAGCGCAAGTGCATTGTGAGTGCAGAGTGATCACTGTGAGTGCAGGGTGAGCGGGTGAATGGTGTGAGTGCATGGTGATCAGTGTGAGTGCATTGTGATCGCTGTGAGTGCAGGGTGAGCATGAAAGTGAAGGGCGAGAATGAGGAATGAGTTGTCTGAATGCAGGGTGCATTCCCAGACCCATGAAGTAACTCAGCATGTTATTGACGGCGGCGTAGAGTTTAAGATCTAAGTTAAACTATTGCGGCATTAATCGGGGATCGAGGGTGAAGGAAATAAATAATGTGCTGATCCTGCAACAAACTTACAGTCCTATGGTTAGGGTTGCCAGCAGATTATTTTGATAGCCCAGTCGGTACAAAAATAAGCAGTCACCTAAAGCTGTATTTTCAGCACTTATCTGTGCATACTTCGAACAGCAAATATAAATAGAAAGCAATTTTAATTGTGTTCTAGGGCTGCCTCGATGATACTGATAATTAAAGAGAACAAAGACAGAAAAGTCACATAACGAATGCATGCATACTTTTTTATTTATAATTCTATTTAGTGTCAAAAGGAGATCTTTGCAGGCTCTTTAAACAAAACACGGCAGGCATTTTTCTTTTGGCAACCCTACTTTATATTCCTATTCATTAAATGCATTCTCACACTACAGCAGTAAAACAAATGTAAGGAATAGGCCGAGTGGGAAACCAGGGGGTACTGGAACCAGGAAAAAACCAAGCATTTGCAATGCAATAGGTCTCGCATTTACGCAAGTTTAAGCTATTGGCATTATAAATGACAATGCCTTTTATTTGTTTTAAAACGAAAACAAAAATAAACGGCATTGTCATTTACAATGCCAATAGCTCAAACTCGTGTAAGACCTATTGAATTGCAAATGCTTGTTGAAGTTTGTTCTGGCAGACGCTACAGTCAATGTACTGTATTGCATTCATGATGTTTGGTTGATGTTTCTGCCTCAAATCCCTGGTTGGCAATGGCTAATGGATATAGTGAGAAAGGGCGCCATCTACATTTAGAGAAGCTTCTCTAGCCTACTATTTTGTATGTAGTCCATTCAAGATTAAACAACAGGATTGAATGAACGTTTTTAGGGCACTAGGCTTGGTATGTAAACAAACAAGCATCGGCATAGCCAATAGGTCGCGCATTTGGGACCTTATAAGTGTTTAACCATGCAACACTTGATGTTGTTGCACCAAGGATATTGTGCTGGATAACTAAACACTTATAAGTATTTAGCTATGCATCAGGTCCCAAAGGCTATGCCAATGCTTGTTTCGCTTATGGAGGGTGGTGACAGCACAGACAATTGGAAGGTGATGGGTGGTGTGGAAGAAGTAGGAGGGTCAACAGAAGGATGGGGGTGGAAGGGAAGGAGTAACACGGACAAGGGGGGGGTGGTGGAAGGGTAAGAAGCATCACTGACAAGCAGGGGCTGGAGGGGAGGAAGAAATCAAGACAATTGGGGAGTGGGAGGGGAAGAAGCGACAAAGTGGGGGGTGGGGTGGTTGGGAGGGGAAGAATAAATCAAGACCATTGGGGGAGAAGGGGGGAAGAAGCAACAGGTATAGGGGTACCCCGTCCTCTGTTACTTCACTTAGGTAGACTGTAGTGTAGAGCTCATATTCCTGCACAACGTACCCAAGTGAAAATATAAATTACACATTCTCTGCTTACTTTCTAAAGAGAAAGCTGCAATGTGCACATTGTGTTCTTGAGTTGTTATAAAAGTAAAACTGTAATGTACATATCATATCACTCCCCTTACCTTCCACTAGTAAAACTGTGATGTACACACCTTTTACCTGCTTACTCGGCAATAGTGACATTTTGTTCATACATGTTACACCAGCTTTCTTGCCATGACTTCTGCTTGCTCTATAAAAGTACAATTTTAATGTGGACATCTCCTGCTCTCTTTCCACAAGTACACCTGTAATGTACACATCATTCCCAGCTGAGCTTCCTTACAAAAATAAACTGTGTAATGCACACATCATGTCATTGTTTCCTATATGAAAGTAAATAGGTCATAATATATACATACTCAGCTTAGTTTACACATGTATAAATGTAATGTACGCATTCACAGAAGTGAGGCGGTAATGCACACATCTACTCTACCTCACTTACACGTCACTGGCAGAAAAGCTGCGCAGAGACTCGTAAAAGCCTTTGTTCAATTCAAGAGATGCTCGTTCAGAAAACAGAACAGCTTCAAACATGCGCTTTCTTTTCCGCCTTTCTCTCTCTTGCTCGGGGCCAGAGTAAGAGGCTGAGGTGGTGCATCTCCCAGGGCATAGCTTTGTATGTCTATCAAGCTACATCACTGTTTCATTTCTCATTTTCCCAATCCCTCCTAAGTCACATGAATACCATACATTGTAATGAGGGAGCCGGACAGGGCGATAAATATTTCCGGCCTGCATTTAGTTTGATGTATTGCATATCCCTAGCTGGCTGTGTAATAAAGTTTACAAGAGGTGGTCAGGGACTGCAGCCTTTTTGATCACAGTTGAGCGTGTGGCTGTGGTGGTTTGAGGATCAGGGGGAGGGGAGGGAATGGCGGTTTAGGAGGAGAGGAGATGAAGCCTGGGTAGAAATCGATACAGATACAGTTCAGACCAGCTATAGATCAGCCTCAGAATGCACTGTGAAGCCGCTGCTATATAACCCAATCACATACATCAACACCCAGCTGCTGCTCCGGGCCTGTGAGGCAGCTCTGACGCCTCAAACCACACATAATCACACATGTGCAACAGACACACAAAGAACAAGCACGCACAGACACACGGATCACCTACACATGCACAAAGGAACATACGCACTCCCACGCATACAGACGCGCACAGATCACTGATGTAGAAAATCAGAGACGCCCATATGTACAACCACAAACACAGAAAACGGACCCCACACAAACGGGTACAAACACACACACTCCACGCGATAATCTCGTAAGTGTGTTAATGTGCTGCCGGGTTGAAGGGTCTATCTGCAGCATAAATTGACACGATCGCTTTCGGCACAAAGGGGGGGATATGCAGACAGCTTCAAGAGGACAGGGAAGAGAAGGATCAAATCACGGACACCGAAAGAGATGGCGCACACAGGAGGGATGGGGTAACAATGAGTGACAGGGGGTGCGTGCCTATACAGAGTAAGTGAGGCAAACGGCGAGAAAGAGGATGAAGGGGTGGGCCACGGACAGAGAAGTGCCAATGGAAGTGGATTGATGTGCAGTGATAGCGATCAGCAGAAAAGAGATGCCGTCCTCAGGGAAAATAAAGGCACAGATTGCGGCAACAGCAGAACCGTGAGGATGCGGAGAACAAGCTGCAGGGATGTACCTGAGGAAGATGGGTGAACAGAAACAAGTACAGGGAAGGATTAGAATAGTGAGCGTGGCGCTTATTATGAATGGACGTCAGGTCTACTAAAGGGAATCCAAATGCACTGCGTAAGCGCTTATGGCAGGGAAATGCACACACAGCATTTTGTATTCCTGGAGGGGAATGCTTTTACATGTTACTTGTTTATCAGTAAGTACGAGCAGGGCGGAAGTGGGCGGGTGCAACCAGGGACAAATGCATGTCGGACAACAATCGCAACAAGCATTGGCAATGCAATAGAGAGTAAAAGCTATTGGCGTTGTAAAGGTGAATGTTTTTTACTTATGGACTTTGGAGTGGAGTGGATCTATGTGGTGTGTAGTGGAATAATGTGGTATGGTGTGCAGTGGAATTATCTGGATGGTAATTATGTGGTATTAAGTGTATTGGAATTATGTGGAGTGATGTGAATGACAATAACAGACCTACTGATTATAGGGCTGTTAAAATCCTCTATATATCAGTACATTCACACACAAGTTTAGCAAAATTTCAAAGCTAGATCTAAAAAGTGTGTCTCTATCAAGTACAGAATTTATAGGGCAACAGAAATAAAACAGTGGGCAGTAGTAATTAAAGGTGACATTAGTTAGATGAACAGCAGAAACGAGATACAGGATTAAATATCTCCTCTAGAATGATTTCTAGCTGAAATTGTTTATTAGAAAAAAACGGTACAAAATCTGAATCATTTTTAGCTTTCAAAATAGGGGTTGCTTGGCACTATGGGCGCACATACTGTATAGTGTATTTGAAGTGTGTTTAGTGGGATTGTGTGTTATGGAGTGTGTTAGAACCGGCGGTCTCTAGTTGGCAGAGGTATACACTTCTGACAAATAGGGCTTATCTCAGAGGCAGTGTGTTAAGCATTTATGACCACATACAGTAATAGAGTGAATACACTACAGATGGACACGACACAGAAGTTATTATAAAAATAGTATTTTTATATAAGGCTTAGCACAAGACCAAATAACGACAAAAATATACCACAGTCTTAATAAATACTCTTTGGAAGGAAAAATAATAGTTCAAGTAAGGTTTCTTCTTGGCAAATAGTTCTTTAGCAAAGTATTCTTCTGAGCACAGTTCTTTGGCAACAATGTAACCCCCACAGGAGTCACACGACGTCGAGTCTACAAGATTCCCAAGGTTCGGCGTTGACCGCGAGGAGCGCTACGTCGAGCCTGGAGTCGCAACAGACCCCACAAGTACAGTACCTTGAGAAACGAAGAAAATGATGATCCACGGCGTCGAGATCGGCGTCGAGGTCGTGCCTCGGAGTCGGGTCAATCCGCAGCGGCGTCGAGGGATGTCGGGCCGGAGCAGCGCTCACGGCGTCGAGAAGGGCGTCGAGTCGATGCGATCAGCAGCGGCGTCGGGACGGGGTCGCTTGGAGGTAGAGCCGATACTCACTCCTCACTGGCGTCGATACCGGCGTCGAGACGGGGTCACTTGGAGCCGGGGCCGATACCCACTGCTCACTGGCGTTGCTGCTGGCGTCGAGACTGCAGATTTTCCCTTGTGTACTGGAAACAACACTTTCCAGCAATTCAGCAATTCAGTAGATGGTGAAGTCCTTTGGCCCTGTGACTTCAACAGGAGACTGGCACTCTTCCAGTCCTTGGAGATTTCCTAGCAAGTGTTCAGAGAGTACACACCAAGTTCCTCTCTCCTTGTTCCTTGGCAAAAATAAAGAAGCAGCTTTCAGGTTCCTCCACAGCAAAACAGCACTCTGGCAGAAAGGGGAGGCAAGTCCTTAGATCAGCAGGCTTCTTGTCCTTGGTACAGGTTTCCTTGTCAGAAGTGATCTGCGTTCTTGGTTCAGGGGTCCTTCTCTTATACCCCTTTTTCCCTTTGTCCAAGCAGGGCGATTCCCACCATCTCAGGTTTGTTGTGGGTGTTGCCAGGCAGAGGCACCTGGCCTATTCACTGAGCAGGGCAGAGTCCTCAGCCGCCCAGCAGGAGGCGGAGCCAGTATTGTCACTGGCAGGAGCAGGGCTATCAGTCGCCCAGCAGGAGGCGGAGCCAGTATTGTGTCCGGCAGGGCAGGCTACTCTTCCCTCACTCTACGTGTAAACGCCCCATTCACCCCACACTGACTCACTCAGACCTCTGGAGCCACCCAGCCCCTGACACACACACCAAACCAGCAGAGACCGGTAGATAGTTGGACAAGAAAATAGCCACTTTCTAAAAGTGCTATTTTCAAACATAGAATTTAAAAACCATCCATCCTAAAGGGTGTGTTATTAAATTCTGAGTTCAGGGATACTAAACTCGACTTGCTACCATGCTCCCTGAGTCAGATAGATTATAATGGAGTTAATAATCAGTCTGCCCAGTCTGGCCTATTGGAGGCAGGTAGCCCTTCAATAGTGAAAAACGAGAATGGCTGTAATTCACTATTAGGTCATGCCACACACGTCAGGGCATGACCTACCTTTTACCAACAATGCACCCTGCCCTAGGGCCTACCATAGAGGTGTCTGAAATGTGGCAAAGTGAAGGTTTAGAGACTGGTAAGTAGGTTTCCTTACCAAGTCGACATGGCAGTCAGGGACTGCACGCAGGCGCCGCGGTGGCAGGCCTGAGACACATTTTGCACGCTGCTTCTGTGGGTGGCACAACCAGTGCTGCAAGCCCACCAGCAGCAGTTAACTTACACGCCCTTGGCACACGCAGTGCACTAGACTAGGGTCTGAACAGTAAGTCAACCAAGCCAATCATGGTAACACCAATCAATGTAACAATTTAACATAGGGAGCACTTGCACTGTGGCACTGATCAGCAGTGGCACAGTGCCCAAAGCAATAATCCAGCAAAAACATCGTAAACAGAGGAGGCAAACAGAAAAAAATGGAGGAGAGACTCATGCCAATGATGCCAGGTCTAACACGTGTCCCCTCCAGCTGAAATGTGGGGAGAACTACCCTTCACCCAGGGAGTCCTCATCACTAAGGCGGAAAAATCTGGACAGACCATCAGCATTGGCGTGATCTGTACCAGGGCGGTGTTCCACCGTAAAGTCCATCCCCTGTAGGGAAATGGACCACCTCAACAGTTTTGGGTTCTCACCCCTCATCTGCATGAATGAATGAATGAATACCTACTTATATAGCGCATGGCTACCCTAGAGCATCCCAGCGCTGTTAAAGACCGAGGACGCTGTCAGGCCCCTCTGATTAACCATCTGAGGGGCCTGTGGTCTGTCTGAACCCGGAAGTGAGACCCAAACAAGTAGGGTCTTAGCTTCTTCAGCGCCCAGACCACAGCAAATGCCTCACGCTCTATCGCACTCCACCTTTGTTCCCTGGGAAGTAACCTCCGGCTGATGAAGGCTACAGGTAAGTCTCGGCCCTCCTCATTCATCTGTGCTAGAACAGCCCCCACACCATGCTCTGAAGCGTCCGTCTGGACAATGAATTCTTTTGAAAAGTCGGGTGCCTGGAGGACCGGTGCTGTACACATTGCAGTTTTCAGGGTGTCAAAGGCTTTCTGACAGGCGTCAGTCCAAATCACAAGTCTCGGCTGCTTCCTGGAAGTCAGCGAGGTCAAGGGGTGCACAATGTTGCCATACCCCTTGACAAACCTCCTGTAGTAACCCGTGAGACCCAAGAAGGCTCTCACCTGAGTCTGGGTTTTGGGCGGTTCCCAAGCCAGGATGGTATCTATCTTGGGTTGCAGGGGGGCCACCTTGCCGCTCCCTACTTGGTGCCCCAAGTACACCACTGAACCCTGCCCAATCTGGCACTTACTAGCCTTGATTGTGAGGCCTGCTCTGCGCAGGGCCAACAACACTTCCTGGAGGTGGCGCAAGTGTTCCTCCCAGCTGGCGCTGAACACTGCTATATCGTCCAGGTAGGCGGCGCTGAAATCTTCCAGCCCGGCCAATACCTGGTTAACCAACCTCTGGAATGTGGCAGGGGCATTCTTCATCCCAAAGGGCATCACACGGAACTGGTAGTGCCCATCTGGTGTGGAGAATGCAGACCTCTCTTTTGCCCCATCAGTCAAGGCGATCTGTCAGTACCCAGACGTTAGATCAAACGTACTAAGGTACCGGGCAGCCCCCAATCGATCGATGAGCTCATCAGCTCTGGGGATGGGGTGCGCGTCAGTCTTGGTGACCGAATTGAGTCCTCGGTAATCCACACAGAACCGAAGTTCTGGTGAAGCACCAGGCGCTGCAGCCTTTGGGACCAAGACCACTGGGCTGGCCCAAGGACTGCTAGAGGACTCAACCACCCCTAAGGCAAACATCTTGGAGACCTCCTCCTTGATATATGCTCTGACCTTTTCAGTCACCCTGTAGGCCTTGTGCCTCACAGGAGTGCTGTCCCCAGTGTCCACATCATGGACACACCACTGAGTGACACCAGGGATTAAGGAGAACAGATCAGGGAATTGTACCAACAGATGGCGACAATCTTGCTGCTGCTCAGGGGTCAGTGTGTCAGAGAGGACAACACCATCCACTGACCCATCTTTTTCTTTTGCACACAGGAGGTCAGGAAGAGGCTCACTCTCCTCCTCCATCCCAGCATCTGTGGCAAGGAGCATGCCCACTTCGGACCTTTCTAAGTGGGGCTTTAACCGGTTGACATGCAGGACCCTTAAGGGGTTCCTGGGAGACTTCAAGTCCACCAAGTAGGTGACATCGCTCTTTTTCTCCACAACCTCAAATGGTCCGGTCCACCTGTCCTTGAGCGCACAAGGTTCCACAGGGGCCATGACCCAAACTTTCTGACCAGGTTGAAGCTCAACCAGAGTGGCATTCTGATCGTACCACCGCTTCATCTCTTCCTGGCTGGCCTCCAGATTTGCCTGAGCAAGATCTCTGAAGCGCCGAGTCTGGTTCCTAAAGGCCAGCATGTAACTATATACATCCTGGGGAGGTTTCCTGGGAGATTGCTCCCAGCCTTCTTTGACCAGACTCAAAGGTCCTCTTACCGGGTGACCATACAAAAGCTCAAAGGGGCTGAACCCTAGAGACTTCTGTGGCACCTCACGGTAAGCAAACAGCAGGCATGGCAAGAGGACGTCCCATTTACGCCTCATTGGTTCTTCAAGACCCATGATCATGCCTTTTAGGGTCCGGTTGAATCTCTCAACCAGCCCATTACCTTGAGGGTGGTAAGGAGTGGTAAACTTGTAGGTTACCCCACACTCCTTCCACAGAGACATCATATAATTCGAAATGAAGTTGGTGCCCCGGTCTGACACCACCTCTCAGGGGAACCCCATGCGGGAGAAAACACCCATCAGTGCCCGTCCCACCACGGGGGCCGTCACTGTTCGGAGAGGGATGGCTTCCGGGTACCGGGTGGCATGGTCCACCAAGACCAGGATAAACCTGTTGCCCATGGCTGTCTTGGGGTCCAGTGGCCCCACAATGTCAATTCCCACTCGCTCAAAGGGGGTACTGACGACGGGAAAAGGTTGGAGGGGAGCCTTCTGCTTCCGCCCACTTTTCCCACTTGCCTGGCAAGTTTGACAGGTCCTACAATGGATATCTGAATCCCTTCTCATCTGAGGCCAATAAAAATGGGTGACAAGCCTGTCATAGGTCTTGTCCTGCCCCAGATGTCCAGCTAACGGAACGTCATGAGCCAACCCCAGTAGGAAGGCTCTGAAGCGCTGGGGTACCACCAGCACACGGGCTGACCCAGGTTCAGCAGCCTTAGGCTCGCTATACAGGAGGTCGTTCTCCCAGTAGACCCAATGTGATCCTGACTGATCACCTGTCGTTTGGGCTGAGGCCTGCTGCCTCATACCCACAAGAGAAGGGCACACTTTCTGTTCAGCACAAAATTCCTCCCTGGAGGGACCACCATCCTGCTGCCAATGGGTCAGCTCGGGCAGGTCTCCCAGTTCGGCCACTTGTTCTCCTGTCGGTTCCATGGCATCCCCCTCAGGGTCTGCTCCCTCCTGGACCGCGGGAACGATGGGGGATGGTTTCCCGCGCCCCCTGCCTCTTCTCTTCACGGTTGGGACCTGGGCCATACTTTCAGGCTCCGGGCCCCCATCAACACCCTTACTGACTGACATGGACCGGGTGGTCGCACACACCCACTCAGGCAGACCCAACATTTCCAGATGCGCTTTTCTCTCCACCTTAGCCCAAGGGGAGTCCTCCAAATCATTGCCCAAGAGACAATCAACAGGCATGGCGGGCCTCACAGCAACCTGAAGAGTACCTGAGACCCCTCCCCACTCAAAGGGAACTTGAGCTACCTCACACTGACTCTGTGAGTTGTCAGCAGCTACAACGGGGTAGAATGCATGAGGGACCACCTGCTCTCTGGACACCAAGTGACACTTGACAGCTGTCACACTCGCTCCGGTGTCTCTGAGAGCTTCCACCCTATGGCCATTAATGGTCACCCACTGCCTATATTTCTTAGTGTTACTAGGCAGAGGGGTTGGAGGGACCATTTCCACGTCTCCTAAAGAGACCAGGGACATTTCTGCGGGACCCCACCCACCGGGGGCACCCATCTCCTCCCCTCCCAGGGCTACACTCGCTACCTGACGAGGGGGTGCACGCGGCGGTGCATTCGAATCCTTCATGGGACACTGGGGATCATAATAACGGTGTCCCACCTGCTTACAGGCATAGCAGGTCATGGGGCCCCTGTGAACAGGTTTACCTGTCGGGGCCTCTGGCTTCTTTACAGGGGGAGGCTGGGAACCCTTCCCTTGGTTCCCTTGGGGACTACTTTGGGGCCCTTTCTGAAACTCCCTCTGTTTACCCCTGTCCCCCCCACTCTTCTGCTGGGGACCCTGCCCACCTTTGGCTGAGTCTCCCACTGGACCCTTGTGGACCCTGGTACTGACCCAGCGGTCCGCCTCCTCAGCAAGTTTTCTAGGGTTAGATAGCTTGCTATCAACAAGGTGCTGGCGTAGCTCTGGAAAACAGTTATTAGACAAGTGCTCCCAAGCAAACAAATCATAAAGAGCATCATAACTATCAACCTTGCTACCCTTTATCCAACCATCCATGGTTCTGCAGAAAAAAGACACATATTCAACCCACGTAGTACCAGGCAACTTTTTACATTCTCTAAAGGTTTGTCTGTACTTTTCTGGGGTTAAGCCATATCTCAGCATTAAAGCATCTTTCATATGAGTATAAGACATCCTATCCTCAGCAGGAAGGCTCAACAAGGTATCTCTCCCCTCGTTTGTAAAGCGGCTCCACAACCCCGTTCCCCAATCCTTCTCAGGGACCCGGTGGGCCAACAATGCTAACTCATATGCTTTAAACCATTGGCTAATATCTTCATTCTTACTGTAATCCTTGATCACATCTTTAGGAAAATAAAACCTACTTTCTGCAGGCACAGATGGAGTGCTGCCACCAGAGGGATTCAACTCTAAACTCTTAGTTTTAAGCTCCATCTCCCTCACCATCTTCTCACGTTCAAACGCTAATTTCTCTCTCTCAAAATCTAATCTTTTGCTCTCCATTTCAGCTTCTCTCTTGCTTCTCGCATTCTCTAATTCCAACTGCCCTCCTAATTTAAGTTTTGCCATTTCTAACTTGTACCCCCTCTCCTTCTCCCTGTCTTCTAATTCTTCGGGGGAAAGGCTCCTAGAGGACGCACTACTGCCTGGAGATGACACTGGCCCACCTGTGGGCTCTTCCTCTTCCTCTTCTTCTTCCTCTTCCGGTACCACCACCGGATCAGAGGGATTTCTGGCCTCTAACCAGGCCTTCAGCGCTTTGAGGAAGCCCTCTTTCTTTGAGACACCTGTGGTAGGAACTTTAAACTGCTTGCAAAATCCTTTTAGATCTTTTAGCGTGTAGGAATCTATCTTCTCCTTATCGAATTCCCCCACAACATTCTCCACAGGTGTAGCAGCTCCGGCATTCTCCATGGTCAAAACTGGCAGTGTTTAAGAAAATAAGCTCCAGGAAAGCGGAGAACAAAAATAGAATATCCTACCAAAAACAGATTGTGGCTGCGTTATGGTCTGCTTTCACTATGTAGCGTACACTAATCACTGCACATGAGTCATAAATGCAAAGTTCAAATCCTCACCGCTGACCACCAATGTTAGAACCGGCGGTCTCTAGTTGGCAGAGGTATACACTTCTGACAAATAGGGACCAACCAACTCTAGTCAGGGCAAGGGGATTTCACACTCAGATAACCCCTGCTACCCCCTTGGTAGCTTGGCAGAGCAGACAGGCTTATCTCAGAGGCAGTGTGTTAAGCATTTATGACCACATACAGTAATAGAGTGAATACACTACAGATGGACACGACACAGAAGTTATTATAAAAATAGTATTTTTATATAAGGCTTAGCACAAGACCAAATAACGACAAAAATATACCACAGTCTTAATAAATACTCTTTGGAAGGAAAAATAATAGTTCAAGTAAGGTTTCTTCTTGGCAAATAGTTCTTTAGCAAAGTATTCTTCTGAGCACAGTTCTTTGGCAACAATGTAACCCCCACAGGAGTCACACGACGTCGAGTCTACAAGATTCCCAAGGTTCGGCGTTGACCGCGAGGAGCGCTACGTCGAGCCTGGAGTCGCAACAGACCCCACAAGTACAGTACCTTGAGAAACGAAGAAAATGATGATCCACGGCGTCGAGATCGGCGTCGAGGTCGTGCCTCGGAGTCGGGTCAATCCGCAGCGGCGTCGAGGGATGTCGGGCCGGAGCAGCGCTCACGGCGTCGAGAAGGGCGTCGAGTCGATGCGATCAGCAGCGGCGTCGGGACGGGGTCGCTTGGAGGTAGAGCCGATACTCACTCCTCACTGGCGTCGATACCGGCGTCGAGACGGGGTCACTTGGAGCCGGGGCCGATACCCACTGCTCACTGGCGTTGCTGCTGGCGTCGAGACTGCAGATTTTCCCTTGTGTACTGGAAACAACACTTTCCAGCAATTCAGCAATTCAGTAGATGGTGAAGTCCTTTGGCCCTGTGACTTCAACAGGAGACTGGCACTCTTCCAGTCCTTGGAGATTTCCTAGCAAGTGTTCAGAGAGTACACACCAAGTTCCTCTCTCCTTGTTCCTTGGCAAAAATAAAGAAGCAGCTTTCAGGTTCCTCCACAGCAAAACAGCACTCTGGCAGAAAGGGGAGGCAAGTCCTTAGATCAGCAGGCTTCTTGTCCTTGGTACAGGTTTCCTTGTCAGAAGTGATCTGCGTTCTTGGTTCAGGGGTCCTTCTCTTATACCCCTTTTTCCCTTTGTCCAAGCAGGGCGATTCCCACCATCTCAGGTTTGTTGTGGGTGTTGCCAGGCAGAGGCACCTGGCCTATTCACTGAGCAGGGCAGAGTCCTCAGCCGCCCAGCAGGAGGCGGAGCCAGTATTGTCACTGGCAGGAGCAGGGCTATCAGTCGCCCAGCAGGAGGCGGAGCCAGTATTGTGTCCGGCAGGGCAGGCTACTCTTCCCTCACTCTACGTGTAAACGCCCCATTCACCCCACACTGACTCACTCAGACCTCTGGAGCCACCCAGCCCCTGACACACACACCAAACCAGCAGAGACCGGTAGATAGTTGGACAAGAAAATAGCCACTTTCTAAAAGTGCTATTTTCAAACATAGAATTTAAAAACCATCCATCCTAAAGGGTGTGTTATTAAATTCTGAGTTCAGGGATACTAAACTCGACTTGCTACCATGCTCCCTGAGTCAGATAGATCATAATGGAGTTAATAATCAGTCTGCCCAGTCTGGCCTATTGGAGGCAGGTAGCCCTTCAATAGTGAAAAACGAGAATGGCTGTAATTCACTATTAGGTCATGCCACACACGTCAGGGCATGACCTACCTTTTACCAACAATGCACCCTGCCCTAGGGCCTACCATAGAGGTGTCTGAAATGTGGCAAAGTGAAGGTTTAGAGACTGGTAAGTAGGTTTCCTTACCAAGTCGACATGGCAGTCAGGGACTGCACGCAGGCGCCGCGGTGGCAGGCCTGAGACACATTTTGCACGCTGCTTCTGTGGGTGGCACAACCAGTGCTGCAAGCCCACCAGCAGCAGTTAACTTACACGCCCTTGGCACACGCAGTGCACTAGACTAGGGTCTGAACAGTAAGTCAACCAAGCCAATCATGGTAACACCAATCAATGTAACAATTTAACATAGGGAGCACTTGCACTGTGGCACTGATCAGCAGTGGCACAGTGCCCAAAGCAATAATCCAGCAAAAACATCGTAAACAGAGGAGGCAAACAGAAAAAAATGGAGGAGAGACTCATGCCAATGATGCCAGGTCTAACAGAGTGTAATTATGTAGAATGGTATTTTGTGTTGTGTTATGTAGTGGATTTTAATTATGTGGTGTTCTGCAGAATTCTTTAGTTTGTTGTGTGATTATGTGGTGTGTATTGGATGTATGTGGCGTGTTATGTAATTGTATTGTTGATTAGACTAGTGTGGTTTGTTGTCAAATTATGTGGTTTGTAGTGGAAATGTGTTGAGTTGAATTGTGTGGTGTGGGGTGAAATTATGCTGATGAAATTATGTGGCATGCTGTGGAGTGTTTATGTGGATTGTTATGTGGTATAGTTTGTCTGTGGTGTGTAAATATGTGGGAGTGAGTAGAGTGTTATTATGTGGAGTTTAATTATGTTGTGCTGAGTGGTATTATGTGGAGTGTAAATATATAGGGTGGTGTTGATTTATGTTTTGGTGAATTGTGTGGTGTTAAATTGTGTGGTATTGGGTGTTATCCACATCCAAGTATGCCATATGGTATCCAGGCGAGCAGAGGAAAAAATGAATCATACTAGACCTCCTGTTATATTTTTGAAGTGTAATTTTATCCAAAAATTGAAATAGCTTGAGTAAAAAACGTTAATCACACAGGAGCACACTTCTTATGAGCGCGGTGAGCTATAGCAGAATTAAGCACTAGAGAGTATGCAGATATTATGGGCCCGATTCACAGAACTAACTTAAGACAAAATCCTAAACTTACTACCATTTTGGTATTCACAGAAGGCACTTACTCATTTTGGTATTCACAGAAGGCACTTACTCATTTCGGTATTCACAGAAGTTAGGACTCCTAACTTTAGGACTCCTAAATGCCTTCTGTGAATACCGAAAGTCTTAAAATTAGGTTTTTTCGCAGTTTAGTAGTAGTATAGTTAGGACTCCTAACTTTAGGACTCCTAAATGCCTTCTGTGAATACTGAAATTCTTAAAATTAGGATTTTTCTCAATTTAGTAGTCCTAAGTCTAAATTTAGGACTACTAAATTGAGAAAAATCCTAATTTTAAGACTTTCGGTATTCACAGAAGGCATTTAGGAGTCCTAAAGTTAGGAGTCCTAACTATACTACTACTAAACTGAGAAAAATCCTAATTTTAAGGCTTTCGGTAGTCACAGAAGGCATTTAGGAGTCCTAAAGTTAGGAGTCCTAAACTTAGGACTACTAAATTGAGAAAAATCCTAATTTTAAGAATTTCGGTATTCACAGAAGGCATTTAGGAGTCCTAAAGTTAGGAGTCCTAACTATACTACTACTAAACTGCGAAAAATCCTAATTTTAAGACTTTCGGTATTCACAGAAGGCATTTAGGAGTCCTAAAGTTAGGACTCCTAACTTCTGTGAATACCGAAATGAGTAAGTGCCTTCTGTGAATACCAAAATGAGTAAGTGCCTTCTGTGAATACCAAACTGGTAGTAAGTTTAGGATTTTGTCTTAAGTTAGTTCTGTGAATCTGGCCCTATAATTTTATGTTGATGCATTCAGCAATGTTCACCAGGATAGGCCTTACATTGTTTAATTCTGCTCAGCATTCACACAATCATTTTCACATAAACCCACTAAACTGCTCCTGAGTTCCTGCTCTGGCACAGATTGCAATCTCTATAAAAGTGTTTCTGTGCCTTCTTTCTCTGAACACAGCAGGGGAGGGTTTGCGTTCCGTTTAGATAAGAGTGGTTGGACACCGGTTGTATTAATGATGCAATAAAGCTCGTTTGTTGAGAAGCTTCTAACAGTCTTCCAAGGAAGGAAGCAAATGTGAGTGCACAGGCATGCCAGCCAACATAATGAAAGTACTAGAAAACCTGAACTTACTCAACTTTTATTATTACCCCTTGAATGAAAACTACATTTAACACTCATTTGTAACATTACACTTTGAAAAAGTCTGTCAGCTCTAAATTGGAGGGGCTACTGCCACTTATCTTTGTACATTCTATACTGCTGATGTTAAATCTATTTTGGCAACAGATAATATAATAATATCCACATTTGTAAAGCGCAAACACTCACCCTTAAGGGTCTCTAGGCGCTGTGGGCCGTCAGGAAGATTAAGCAAGCTATTGCCCAGAGTCACATGGTGCTGGGCTAATCTGCTGCTGGCGCCGGGGATCAAACAGATACATTAGTCCCCTTGGTTAATTTTCGATATATAACTATTAAAAGAGAGCAGGCATGTTTCAGTGTGTGCAAAGGGGACTTCCATCGAAGCAAGTCATCACTGTTGCTTTAAGGCACGCTCAAGGGACAGAAAGCTTAAGTTTGAGGCCTCAGCCTGCAGTGCATGTACTAGTGCCAGCGCGTTTCCAACAGACAGAAGAAGAAGGGGCACTAACCTCCAATCTACTGCCACAGTGCTGTGTCCCATTTCCGGGCCAGCAATGCCCCTTTTGCCATACCCAGGAAGAGACTTTCGCAGTGTCAGACCCTCTGGAGATGGGGATGAGCGGACAGCTAAAATATCTCGGCAGGACCAGACAGGCCGTAGCGGGCATCGGGGGTTTCTCGGGAGGCTGGAATGGTGGTTTGAAGCCACGGGGCCCTGTTTTGTTACTGGGTGCCGGTTTTGCGGCAGTGCTGCTATATCGGCCCCTGTAACAAAAGCAGTAGTGTTAGGGGCCGGTTTAGTTAAGCAATATTCTTCACACCTGCATCCTTGCCTGACCCCTTCCCCCAAGGGCCCAAATGGGCTAGGGTAATTTGTGTTCTCAGTTCGGCCATAACTGTAGGTTGGTTAGTCGATTTAAGTAGAACTATGAAAAATAGGCAACACATTCTGGTGTTGTCCCTGCTTTATTTGGGCGTGGCTTTTATTTGCTCCCAGGGTGAAGCAGACTGGCCTTGCTGCTGCTGGTGTCTCTGAAAGCCACAAGAGCTATGGAAGACTCCATCGTGTCAGGTCGGTGCCCTTGAATGTTCAAAAACTGCAGCAGAGTCAGCCACATGTCAGATCGCTGTCTCTAACAGCCATCTAGGGCGTCTACTCATGTAAATAACACACACCGAAAATGTAGTAAAAAAAGAACCAAAAGGCAAAGAGAGCCTTGAACCTGTTACTTATAAGTACAAACAGCAGCAACCTGCGCATCCTACGAGCTCAAACCCGACGTGGTGTTGCTCTCTGGAGAATAAAACCACAATCCTACATCCAATTGGAAGCAGCTACTGTTGCCTCAATTTGCCGGAAAGATGAGCTGCGGGTATTAATCATGACAGGACATATCGATGTGAGCGTGAACACGAAAAGTGTTGGCTCAGACAGGAAAGAAAGAACACAGACGGAGGCCCCACGAGAAAGGGACTGAAGGCTGGCCTTTAGCACAAGCAGTAAATGGTACAGGGTCCTCTCCATCACCCCCAAAGATCGGCATCTTCAGTTACCCTTGGCAGCCATTTAAATAAACAAGTGATTGTAAATATAGCAAAGGGTTGTTTCAGTGAAGCAGCCAGCATGAGGAGCCGGTAGGCGGTACTTCAGCAGATCGCAAATTCCATTACTACGCTGCTATGCCCAGATCGGGTGGACGGGCCAGGTGTGCTCGAGGCTTCACATACCGGAGTCCTTGCAGTGCCGTAAGTGCCATCTGTGACATTGTGCGTTTCTTTGAATTGCCAATCCCTGACTGTTGGTTTTACTGTGTTGTGCACTGTTATTTTCACGACGGATCCTGGCACGAGTCCCGTCCAGTCAAGTAATTGTAAATAGAGCAGAGGGTTGTTTACATGAAGCAGCCCGCTGGAAGAGCCGGGAGGCGGGGCTTCGGCGGGATGTGAATTCCACAAGTAGGCTGCGAAGGCCAGACCTGGAGGAGGCACCATCAAGAGCTGTGCTTGAGGCTTCTCATTGAGTGCCGATGACCAGCTGTGGGGCACGGTGCTGAGCAGATAAAAGGTGCACGATTAATAAATCATGACAGTGGGCACTGTGGCAAAATTTACAGCCCTGTTTTCACTCACACTCAACATGGAAAAGCAGGGAGAGCAGCTGTGCTGTAAGGAGAGCCTTCCCATGCGTCTGTGAAAATGAGAAGAAGAAACAAGAAGGGCTGGGCGAGAAGGGAGGGGGGAATGCGAGCAACAGAGGAGCCCGCGAAAGTGAAAGTGATCGTGATTACGATCGCTGCGGAGGAAAGACACATGGCGCTGCGCGCGTGCACATTCACGTGCACTGTAGCTTTAGGCCACGGCAGCACTTTGAAAAGCCCAGATATAAAATGTCTCTTCGAGCCTTTGGCTCGCGAGACCTAATAAGCCTCTGTAACCGGTTTACAAAGGCTTGTACAAATGCAAATGGTCTTTAAAGACCTGTGAAAAACTCGGGCGTGCTTGAGATAAGACTCCAGACACTGCCCAGCTGAGCCCCCAGCAGCTCGAGTTGCACTGCAGCAGCCCGGGCTGAGACACAGGACGGGGGAAGAGGGGGGCTGAAGCTTGGGCCTGGGCAGAAGTGTGACTGGGAAGGTGCGACCCCCTTTGCATCGCTCCACGGCCCCCCTTTGCATCGCTCCACGGCCCCCCTGGGGGTCGCGCCCCACAGTTTGAAGACTCTTGCCTTAGAGGAGGAAACCTAAACAACAAAAGTAATTACATTGTGCAAAGGAAATGAGTACAAAATATGGGATACATAAATTGAGAGAACTCATAAACATTACCATTAGCGACAAAGGATGCTTCATGACTAGAACAGATGAATAAGATCAACAACATGTCATCAATAGATGATTGCAGTTGTTTGTAAAGAATGTGGCATGATTGATCACAAACACATGAAAAAAATGATGAACTGGCCAAAAACCACTCACTGATGTTCAACGGACAATTCTAAGCCTAACACTAGGGAACTCTACATCTTCATCCTCTTATGAATGTTCAGCCTCTTGTGCATGTTGGTGGGATGCAATAGGAGGCTGTCGAATGATGGTATATGGCTCCGATGCACATACATCACATGTTGAAGATGAATGCCCCAGTTTGGCCAGAACATAAGTGAATGCCACGGTCCTGAACGCATCATGTAGACTCTGGATTCAGGTTAGGATAACTGAATCTACTCTACTACAGTCAAATTGCCCCTATTTGTAAATCGCCTGGGACTCCTCTATGTCTACAAGACTCCTTATCTATACCATTAATGGATGCCGGAATTGAAAAATGGGGTCAACTAATGGATGATCAGAATCAAATCTCGTGGGACTATTTATCAGGAAAGACTGACAATTTATTGTCAAGATTTAAATACTTGCAATTAACAAGTTTGGCCAAAAGTCAATCATCTGTAGGAGCCTCGAATGAGTGGGAAACAGTTTCATACGGCAATCCTGCACAGAAAAAAGAAACTGCTAAATGGTACTGGATGCTAGTACAAGAGAAAGACTCCTATATGATGCCACTGGAGGAAAAGTGGAAAGGGGCCTTTCCAGACGCCGATTTAACAACTTTGTGGCAAGTATCTATGAACACACTTTGCTTGTTTGTCAAATACGCACCATTAAGGAAAAAACATTTATTCACTTTGCACAGGGTCTAATGGCCCCCAAAGAAACTGTCCAGAATAGGAGGAGAAATAGGAAGCTGTCCGAAATGTGGGCTGCAAAAAGCAGATGATGTGCATATGTTTTGGCAATGCCCTGGCGTGAATGCCTATTGGCTAGAAGTGGGTAAGATAATTACAGAAATATTGAAAAAGAACATAGAGGTAAGCTTATCTTTGATTATTGTTGGAATTTTAGACAAATATAGTTTTATTGGGAAGAACAAGAAAGCGTTTGAGCAGCTGTTATTAATTCTGATTATCATTGCTCGCAGGGAAATCTGTATTAATTGGACCCCTAGTAGTCCACCATCTTGCGCAGCTTGGTTAAAGACTGCTAGACGATTTGGTAGGTTAGACTGTATAAATGCTTCCAAGAAGAGAGTTAGTATATGGGAACCTCTTGTTAGTCATGTTTCAAATTTACATAGGCAATAGAGGATTAAACCGGTCCAAGGATTAAAACATCCTAATCCAATGGGAGGTATGCGGGGGAATCCTCGACACCTCGAGATAAAGGTTGATAGTAGGTGTATCAGGGCAAGGGAACATCCGGCAGGTATCATGTGTATATTCTGTTGTCTAAACCCAGTATGCACTGTAACAAACACCTTTTTGGATTGTCGCATATGAGGACCCAAAAACTTTTTTTTTAAATAAGTGAATGCCACGAAGGTAAATTTATATTCCCTGGCAAGGCACAATGTACCACGCCTGTTATATGGATTGTGTGTCTGTACCATTGATTGTTATATATTATAGTACACTCCCTTTCTAAATATACACCACTCAAAGTTGGCTTGCAGGCCTACATTACGTGCCAATATAGTACATCGGCCCTATGTTTGTGTGAAGGCAGATTTGTGTCATGTACAGATGGCCTGGTGGTATGTAGAAACGTTACAAAGACTCATACACACTAGTCCTGCGTGTTACAGTATAACTCTACACATACACACATCTTGATTCATGATGGTAATTCTACAGTTGGTTACAGGAAAGTCTGCATTACCTGCACTATATGATTATGTAGGGCCTCTTTTGTAGCTTTCACTGTTTCCCTATGTGTGCTTAAATATAGGGGTTATTTTACTAGAAGATATATCACATGCATTATGTTATAACTCACCCTCTACATTTAGTGGGTCCTAAAAGTCAGCACTGTCCAGGCCCTCGACTCCAGCAACCAACTCAGTTGAAATGAGTGATGCCATCTGCTCCTCCAATGTGGTCAATTCCTCCTGGACATCTACTTCTCATCCGATCTCCATTGCAACCTTTCAGGTCCTGGCCACTTACTCTTTTGTTCTGCATTTGTGGTCATGCCCCCTTTTCTTACATTCAACTACAGTCCTTCTGGATAGTGCCACGCAGTTTATATTGTCCACTATTGTTTGCTATAATGCATCCTTCTTGGCTAATGGTAATTTTGAGGTGAAAAACAAAGGTTTCTCATTTTTGGTCACCTCAGTGATCCAAATTTGACTTTCCTCCTCTGTGAAATGTACTTTTCTCTCTCTTCTGGACTGCATAGCAGCCCATCTTCTGGTTTGGCCCCCTACTGCATTCCTGATGCCTCTTCCATGTCTCCAAAATGGTAGTGTGGTAGTCCAAACAATTGTTTGGCCCTGCCTCGGATTTTGAACTCTTGCGCCACACATGGGGTTCCTGCATGATGTACAGCTGACTTGCGACATGTAAAGGTGTCTTGCGGCATGCAAGTCAGCTTCATGTCACACAGGTAGTTGTTGTATCACAGCCTTGCATCAAGCTGCATGATGAATCTCTCACCCTTGCGTCATTGTGCGCCGTATAGTAAATACGGTGCATCCACTGATGCAATAACGTTGCGCGACGCAATGCATTCTCATGGAATGCTATGCAGCTCTGCGTGAGTCTTAGTAATTCTGGGCGTAGGTGCTTAACAGCTGTATATTTAAGAACTCCCGACACTGTCTTCACTGATAACTGCCTACAGTGTCTGAAGCATACTTCATTAATCAAAACAGGCATTATCGATATCAATACAGAGATGAGTGGAACAACTAAGTACTCTGCAAGTGCCAAAGATTGTATCCGAGAACATATACATTAATCTATACACTGAACAGCTTGCTCCATTTAATTGCCTCGTTTATTTCAAACTAAAATAATTTTGAGGTGAAATTATAGTCAAATTGCTGAAAAATGTCGCTTGAGTTACTTTGGGTGAAAATAGGTTCAAGAACTGCCCATTCAATATTATCTTAAGTTCTCATTCCTCAGAAAATAAAAATAAAACATTGCAGCACTATTGTTAGCATTTCCTGAATCTATGCAAAGGCATTGGTCCCCATGTTTGCTTCCACTCAGTTTTGAAAACAAAAGTTAGTTCAATCACAGCACAAATCACAATGTCGAATAATAATTTAGGCCGGTAGCTCCTGAAGATGTTCCCCAATCAACAAAAACGAATGGAGCATTATTGTTAACATTTGGAATCCTGAATCCGTGCGTTTTTGCCATGTTTTGGGCATATAAATGCACAGATTTGACCAACGACTCAAGAATATTTTCTGTACCTCGCAGAATAGATCAGAGCATAGGCTGAAAATGACTTTTGTGTGCTTTTGGTAATTCAAATATGACTGGTATTGGGATGGTTAAAGGACTCAGATATGATCTTTGAGGTCCATCAATAATCTATAGTATCAAATTTGAAACCCAACATCAATTTTTACAGTTTGTAGGTTTTATTTTCAGATTGGTGTAATGCAGCTGATTCTCTAATTAATCCCTCAGGGAAAGGTTACATTTTTGGGTCTCCATGAAAATGTGTTATATCTCTGCGAAATTTGGGAGTTATTCACAGTTGTGCAAGATGGGAGGAAAGCTATAAACCATTATTTTTTCTGCTTTGATGACTTGCAGTTACTCCAGCCCATTTAGAACAGGGGAACATCTGCTTGACTCCCACTAGAAATGCCACAGGTAGAGATATGGTCAATCAAAGGCAGTATCCTGGCTGCCACACGCTTGCCACCTTTAATGCAATGGGAGGACCACTCTACCATACGACTGCATATTTTCCCTGTCTAGAGCCTGTTGTTACAAGTATTTGATGACAAGCCTTGCAGTGGCCAAAGCCCCACCAGAAACAGTACTGAAAATTGTGTAAGAAAAAATGATGACGCTGCAATAAATTCTATGTCAGAGCTGAAGGACAGGATTACGTTTTCTTCATTTTATTCATTGCAGCAGCCTTAAAAATCAAATAACAGCTCCCATGATGCCTGCAAATAAACAAAACATGTGACTAAACAGTCCAATCACCATACAACACAGTAAACTCATCGGTACAAATGTCCCTATCACCCTCTTTCTTTGCTGCTGCTGAAGTTTTTTCTCTTTCTCAGTTGTGCTGAATGGTTATGGGTTTGTTAAACAGAGTATGCCTGATTGCTAACCTTGAAGCATGATTTGGTGATGGACTAGTTCCTATGCTGGTTAATATGCTTTTAGTTATAATCTCCTCTCTAGGTTTATGTGTAGTCCTCCACTTTGGGACCGTGCATTGCCCACATAAAAACTCCATTGCACTGCCTGGCTACAACCAGTTTGGCTCTGCTACATAGACCGGATCTACTATGTGAAATGCTCTGATGCCTTCGGGTCGAGTTTGCGCTATGCAAAACTCTTTCAATAAATAAATAAATACTCACACACCATTATTTTGAACTTGAGGTTCAAGATTCATTGTCCAATACCTTTCAGTTTCAAGCTTGCAGCTTCAGCTAGGGGATACCACTCTCCCCCAATGGTCCCTTTGGGATCTCATAGTCCAGGGTAAAGCACCCCATAGATCCACAGGTACAATCTTATTTTGATCTTATATTTCTCACTGCCTTTTGTGTGATGGAGGGAGACTGTCGTGGTGATGCTAAGGCAGTGAGGGGATCTATGAACATTATTCAAGAGTCTTTGGTGGAAGAACCAACCTCCTCATACTCTCTAACGAGGGTTTGACTCTAGTCATTATTAATACAGTCATTGCCTCCATACAGAGAGCCATGGCAACTACTTCAAAACCCCTCAATAAACATTTTAAACACTTCGATTCCAAATTAAATCCTGCCTTGTAGGGAAAAGTGGGGACATGCCTCCCTGGCAGAAGACTCTTTTAGGATCATGTGATCACAATAAAGCTACAAAAAATCTGATAAAACTCATTCATGATACATATGAAAACTTGAAGGAGCTGCAAGATGTTTAAGTGGAACCGCGGCATAGGAGCAATATTAAATTGATCGGATTTCTTCTCACTTATAGTCCTTGTAAGTTGTTCATATATAAATACATTTCACACGAAGACAAGTTCCTACCCATTTCCGCATGTGTCATTGGGGATTTGCTTTATAAGCGGACTCTGCATTGTGGACCGTTAAATTATAGATTGACAAATTCAAGTAGAGATCAATGCACATCCATGAATCAGACAGCCAGGGAGCTATTTCCTCATCCCTTAGATCATAAAAACACACACAGATCAGAAATGCGCCTGTAAAGGCTGAGCTTCTAAAACATTGGTTTCCAGTTCATTTCTCTTGCAAGAGGAGATAAATATAGGACTACACTAATTTTGGTTGCTATAGAAACACCATCTTCCCCATACACGAGCCTGACAGGCTGAAATTAAAATATTATAGAGGAAGCACCGATCAAAAACGATCAGTAGCCTGCCCGTTCTTCTTTCCCACTAATCACCAATTCTGATTGGAATTTGTATAGAAAGTTGGGCCTAGCACAGGTTTCCATGTGGGATCTACTTCGAATCACGTGATTACACACTTTTGTTTCCTTTCCCTCTGTGGCAGAGGTAACAGATTATCTGTGCAAATCCTATTTTTGCATTTTTTGTCCTCCAGTGAGAATTGAAAAACCCATAGAGAAAGCGATTTTCCCTCCCCTATATTATATTTCTGCAATCGTGGAATAGACTCCGCCCCTGTTAATGCAGTACGTCCACCACATTGTACTCTGGTTTCATTTATTTTCTTGACTAGACGCCGGAGGTGGCAGTGCACTGCGAGGAAGGTGGCCTTGTGGTAAACACAAACCAACGATTTTACACACCTCTGATGAGCCCCAGCTATACCTTATTTTTTATTTATTTGTTATAGAACATGTTAATCGATTTCCCCCAGATACACCTTATGAGTCGTTTAAAGCTGCACATATTACTTCACGAATAATTGCAATAAATAGTTCAAATACGTAGGCAGTCCGTTTTCTAGTAAAAACTAGGAGATGGATCAGGGTGTTAATATTGGTGAATGGGAATTTCAATGTACACCATGATGTATGTATGCACGACAACGGCAATGCCAATAAATGCAATGTTGATGTATGTCATAAACTATGCATGCATAAAAATGTCAATACCGGTAAAAACAATGTTGATATACGCTATGACAACCGCACACATAATAATGAGAATGTTGGTAAATATGATATAAATGACTGCCATGTTTTATGTATATGCCATAACAAACATATCGTTGCTGTTGAATTCACCCACAAAACATAATCAGACAGGATCGAACCCAACCCCGGGCCTACTGATTGATAGGGGACTGGTGGGGTTACACTCAGCCCGAATACAAACACGCAACCATGGAAAACACTGCTTGATCTCACAGAACGGCAGTTACACCACAAACAGGTCCGTGGAAATGGCCCCAATGAAACATGTTTGGCCAAAGGCACACATTCCCAGAATACCACAAAGTTAGATATCACATAAAGTCAGGAACACTCAGCAAATCAGGAAACAGCATGCACACGACACATGGTGATTACGCGTTCCCCATGCCGGACATCTGAATGCATACAAATGGCCCACACCAGTACTCCCCGAGGTCAAGAGCCACCTCTGTCTCCATTATCAGGTGGTTGCATTCATCACTTATGACTAGGCTATCCACATGCTCTCTAAGAATTTGAAATAATTTTATTGTATCTCACAAACTGTATTGGCCAAAACTTCTGTACATTGAAACTGTCTCAAGACGTAACTCTGTCAATGCTTTCCTGGCCGCTGCATTTAATTAAACCAACTTGTTCCTGTTTTGCCAAACACCTCCTGTCTTTTCATTTTTTCAAGCTAAATTCATATCTGAGCAACAAAGGGTTAATGAACCTGCTTTCGAAATCTGTGAGCAGTCTGCACAGACTGCACTTGACCTTTCAGCATGAGAGGTTTGTGAACTGCATTATAATGAGCTAGCTAGTGGAAGCTTTGATTTTTATTTCAACTGTTGGTCTCAGTCTGTTTGTCCATTTGGAACGAGGAGTAAAATACCATTTTCCCACAGTATCAGGAACGTGTTTGAACCTGATTCCAGTTTTTCCAGCGTAAAATGAGGAATAACTTGGATTAAATGTCTGGAGTCTTTATTGCACGCTGTAGCCCAGTAAAACACCAGTTTGCCCATGCAATCTGCAGCATGTACCACCTGGAGGAAAGCACACGTTCAATTTGCACGAAAGGTGATTGTGAAGCAGTATGCACACATCCTTTGAAATCACAGTTACCACAACACTGAGACTGAGGACTATGAAACCACATTACTCTTGCATTACATGCGGTATACATCCAAGTGGCTGTTGCTGAATAATTTTAGCTTTAAAAAAGTTCGAAGCCTCGCGAATAGCACTGGTAGAAAACACAAAATGTTGAGGGGCGTAGCTATTAATAGGGCTGCTGGCGCAGGAGCCAGGAATGTAAAGGGCTCACTTTTTCCCAATTTGTGCTTTTTTTAGTACTAAAAAATGGTGGGTGCCAATTTCTTTGCTTGCAATCGGGCCAATAGGCAGGGTCAGATTGGTAAGGCGGGCACTCGGACAATGGACCGGTATCTGGGTTCCAGCTGTGGGCCGCTTTTTGGGCAGCGCGGTGGCTGATTTGGGCTGTGTCTGTGCTGTTCAAATGCTGCCAGCAGCAGCGTCTGAGCAGCCTTTCCAGAGGCAGATGGGTATCTGTTACTTCATTTTTAGCAGTGGCCACCCTTGAAGGGAGCCTCACTGGCCGGCGCCATAATGACCGCTGGGGACCCAAAAATTCTGGTTAGGCCCGCTGCAGCGTGCCCAACAACAAGGGGGGATCTGCCCCCGCTCCCTCCCCCAGGCCAAAGGGTGGCGCCAAAGTTGCCACGAAAATACCTGGCCAATAGGTGGCCAGGTGATGTTTTAAACACCGCCACATGCTGGAAGGTGACAATAGGGAGCTATAAACACTGCACTGCTCCAGCCACAACTCCTTTTGAATGCAGGGGCAGCATGCTGATCTAGGTTTGAGAGGAGTAACTGATTGCAGAGACGCTTGCTTTAACGACATCGCCTGCACTCCGTGGCATGGGAAAGAGCAGACGTTCCCCTTCGAGGCACCGCTGTGTGTCAGACTGTCGCTGCCCAGCAGTTTTGCCAGAGGTCGATGCGACTCTGACAAATTTGTGCGGATGGAAGCGGGCGCCTAGGACAGGGCATTGTGGGTGTGTGCCGATGAACCAAGCTGACAACATTGAACCAGGGAGCCAGGTTTGTTTCCCTGCATCAGCAGCAACACGGTGATTCTGGGGTCTGAACACCGGAATCATCCCCCAGGCCCACGTGCATTGATGGAAGGGAGCGCGGAGACCCTGCCCACCGTGTAGACAAGAAAGCTTCCTTAAAGGCACAGAGCTGCGCCTTTCATCGGGTGGGCTTGGCACAGGGAGCAGCACCCCCAAGCCTGTGCTCATTGATGACGGAAAGGAGTGCGGAGACCCCGCCTCACCCCCTAGACAAATGAGCATTCTTTTAAAGGCACAAAACAGTGCTGTTCATCACTGGTCTTAGGTCAGGGAACAAATTAAAGGGGCAGCACCCCACCTAAATCCTTGCTGAAAGAGACAATAAATAAAACTTGGTGCAGCACAAGGGCAGACCTGCAGCGCCCCTCTTACAAGGATACAGAACAACAACTCAGGAGCAGCTCACTTAAGAACGATGCGACACAGGCCCTGAAACAACAATGGAGCCCATCTTCCCCTCCAAAACAGGTATTGTGACCAGCCCAGCAGCTCAAGAGAAAGACACGGAGAAGCGAGGAGCAGGGGGACAGCCAGGTGAATTGGAGCAGTTGCTGCAACTGAATCTCGCAGTATCAGACAAGCATGGCAATGATTGGCTGCGGCCCCACCTGGGTGAGGACCCCAGCGAGGGGTCAAGCATCCAGCATAGTGGCAGATCATCAGGCACCAGGGCAGATACCAAGGACGCAGGCATTGAGACAGATAAAGTGCGAGTGTTCAGGAAGCACCAGAGACTCGTGACAAAACCACCAAGGAGAGCAGAGGCAAACAAATGTCGCAGGCATAGTCCCACTATGGCACCAGGCCCCACCCTTACCACAACAGAGTATGCATGCATAAATAAATACACAACACAATTTTTGTTTGGGAAAAATATTGCTGCAGGTTTATTCCATACAAAAGTATGCAATATGGTGGGTTATCTTACGGGCGATCCAAGGGCAGGCAGCAGTATAAACCTATGCTGCCCTGCCTGCCTGATGAGCCACGTACTGTGGAGAAACCAATCAGCGCTACCCTTATAGGGGGTGATACCCTTACTGGATCACGGGTGATACCCTTACTGGATCATGTGACACATTGGTCCCTTATTACTCACGCCCTTTTCAGGGCGGAGCGTAGCAAGGCAAACCCCCGGTTGTTCAGGCCCACAACCGCCAGAAGGACTAACGGGGCGCCGACGTAGTTGTTCCAGGACCCTCCACACGAGGTTCCTGTGATTTGGCTCTGGCACCCCTATTGTGCTCTTGCAGAGGTAAACTTTCTGTACCTATATGCTTCCAGATCGCCCTGTAACTCCGCCGGCAATGACAAAGAAAAACATTACAACATCCTATGTAATTCGCCTGCCAACCCCACGCCGGGTAAGCGGTAAAGTGGGAGACGGCGTGTCCGGCGCAAAGAGGACGCCAAGATGGCCGGGGGAGGCATAAATACCTCCCCCTCCTCTTTGTGCCGGAAGTGACGTGTCTGGCCAGGGGACTCCTCCTATAGTCCCCCGTATTAGTGGGGGTGGGGGAGTGCCAAATGTGACTAAGGGTGGCCGCCCGCTTAGGGTGGCCCCCTGCAGGGGCCGCGGGCAGCCGCATAGTCCCACTATGGCACCAGGCCCCACCCTTACCACAACAGAGTATGCATGCATAAATAAATACACAACACAACTTTTGTTTGGGAAAAATATTGCTGCAGGTTTATTCCATACAAAAGTATGCAATATGGTGGGTTATCTTACGGGCGATCCAAGGGCAGGCAGCAGTATAAACCTATGCTGCCCTGCCCGCCTGATGAGCCACGCACTGTGGAGAAACCAATCAGCGCTACCCTTATAGGGGGTGATCCCCTTACTGGATCACGGGTGATCCCCTTACTGGATCATGTAACACATTGGTCCCTTATTACTCACGCCCTTTTCAGGGCGGAGCGTAGCAAGGCAAACCCCCGGTTGTTCAGGCCCACAACCGCCCGAAGGACTAACGGGGCGCCGACGTAGTTGTTCCAGGACCATCCACACGAGGTTCCTGTGATTTGGCTCTGGCACCCCTATTGTGAACTTTCTGTACCCATATGCTTCCAGATCGCCCTGTAACTCCACCACAGCTCTGGAGGCGGCCACCGTCGCCTAAAGAGCCCCCCCACCAAAACAGTTCCTTTCTCACTGCCACCTGCAACTTCCCGGGCCATATTCATGTCCTGTAGGAACAGATACAAGCCCACCTGTGCCAAGTGCACCCCAACTATGCCAAACTAAGCTTTGGGGTTCGCCCGGCATGGCTCATGCCTGATGAAGCCAAAGCCCCTTGCCCTGCGCAATTTGCGCATGGAGTGGTGCATGCTTCTCTGGGAATGGACCAGTGCCTCGCATGCCCTGCAAGGATGTGATGGCCTCACATGACGCACATAAGAACATACCTTTGGCCATAAGAAAATTGGTTTGCTTTGGCAGGGAACAACTTGTTGCATCTGTCACGCTCTAAATAGTGGCAATGTGCAGTTCTGTTGCATTCTACCCTAAAGGGTGGAACTACATAACCCACGGGACCACGGAATCGTCTGTATATTACCATAGATATTCTTAGAATCTAAGGTTCCCAGATTCAAATGATGGAAACCAAAACCCCTGCTCTGCGAATTTGCGCATGGAGCGGTATATGGTTCTCTGTGAAGGACCAGTGCCTCGCATGCCCTGCAAGGATGTGATGGCCTCCCAGGAGGGGGCTCTACTCTTAAACGCTGCTATCTTCCTTCAAGCTGAAGTGGCTCCCACCTCCTGAAACCTTGTAGTTGCAGCTCTCTAGCCTTATGTGCACCTTATCACCTGGTCCAATGGAACCGCAGCCCACTCGTTTATAGGACCGCTTCCACAACCAGCCTATATCCGTGGCTATGTGGACAGGGCATTTGGTGCATCACTGAAGCGACCCGTAGCCCGACCCGGGAGCAGAGTGCACCTCTTAGTTGAGGTTGACCGGACATGTGCACGGACCTTCTCTATAATAATCCCTAGCGAACAAGACTGCTTTCCGTCTAGCGCACACTATTGCAGTCAAAACAACAATTTGGAGAGAACTTACGCCTACTACCAGACTTCTTTGATTAACGCTCAATCACAGATGCTAACGTCCCTGCTAACCAGCTGAGATCCCTGATGCTCTATAGGTCTTGCCCCACTCTAATTATGCAGTTTCCTGCAATGTACCCTTCTGCCCTTGTATGGACGGGAGAATACCTACGACATTGCAAAACTCACTGAACTCGCGTTCGCAGGCAGTTCGGAGGGGGAGAGGGGTCCTAGGATTTGCTCTGCTACATTGCCTGGCCTCCCAGCCGGCAAGCACCCTCGTCTGGCAACAGCCTATCTGCAGTGCTGCCCATGAAGTATCCGCAACCTGGCGCAAGACGTCCCATTCTATACCTCTGCTAACAGACTACCTTCAGTGAGGCAAGGTTGAACGGTTGTATGTTGTGCGTCTGACCATAGGAACCTTGGATTGCTTTGGCAGGGATCAAATTGCTGCATCGGTCACCCCCACAATAGTGGCATGTGCAGTTCTATTGCCTTCTACACTTCAGGGTAGGACCAACATACCCCACGAGACCACAGAATCGTGTGTGTCTTCCAATGATTATTAGGATCCGAGGTTCCCGGTGTCAGTTGGTGGCTATCCAACTGGTGTGGATGGGTTGTCAACCATGCCTGGCACTACGTACTACCGTAGACAAACCTCTCCTGACCTGCATCTATGTCCTTCTTACACATATTTACTGGTTTATGCCACATGGCACCCTGCTAGTTGGTGATACAGAACCACCTACCCAGCATAAGCTGAAAATCCTCATGGGGTCATGGGGATCTAAAGGAGCACACCATTATCCCCCGGACGTACCTCTATGGGGACTGGCTACACCCAGCTGTAACGCCAGAGACACGCCTCTTAACATCTTTACTCGTTATGCCACTTGGCCCCCTTCTGGCTGCAGCTTTTTGTACTTGTAAAGCGCACATGCCCCCGGGGCACGATGACGCTGACTAGCCAGTGTATGTTACCCACTTGCTGATACTTATCTATCCTAACTGCCCGTACTTGGATTGAAGGGTTGCAGGATGCTATCCCAGGCCTGAAGACTTAATGCTCAACCCACTTTGACCCCAGAACCTGGGGGCAACCCCAGTGGTGACCATGCCATACCTGGTACATCACCCCAGCGCTTGGCTATCAATGTGTTAGGGACCCCAGTCCCAAAGATGTCCCTTCTATTGTCTGGTTCTAGCCCGCAGCTGGATAACCCGGGGGGGGAGGGGGCAGACAAGTCTGTCTAACCAGAGGGGAAAGAGTGTGCAAATACCTACCCTTTCCTGAATAATGGGATGCCAAAAGGTAGAAAATACCCTGTCGCCATTTGGCACTGACGCGGTGTTTGCCACACTTTCCGTGCCACAGCCCACTTGTTAGCTGGCAACTACCACCACCCGCCTGCTGCCCTGGTTAAAGCCTGGGTGGATATGTCATACTGAGGCTACCTGATACCGGCCCTTGGCTGCAGGGAAATACCCACCCAGTGTACATGGTACCTCTTCCCTGCATAGTATATTGAAATTGCTTCCATTCTGAACTGGTGGGACTGTCACCCTAACGTGTTGCACATTCGTTAAATGTCTCCCTTTGATGAATAGCAAGCTCTACCGCAAATGGGACCATTACCTAATCAACTTCTGCAACCGCCAGGCAGGTCGCCTGCACGTGAACAAGGTCCCGGAAGCGGAAAGCGGGAGCCCTTTGGAAACGGAATGGTGGCGCACAGTCCCCGCGTTGGAGACCAAATTGACCTCGTTGTACTGCGAAAGAGGCACATGCGGAGACAAATTAACTATTCCATGCAAAACCGAGCCTGTCCGTAACTTTTGTCTATATTGGGACAAGGATGAACCATGATAGTATCACTGATCTAGTCTGAGATATGTATACGCTACCTGTGGGATCTATCTCATGATTCGCCATATCTGTCTGACACCAATCACTCATCCTGTGCTTTGTGTGATCTTGGCCCACTCATGTGTGAGCAGATCCCTGTGAAGTATACTTGGCTTCTAGGCCGATAATGCACAAGTGTTAGGTGAAAGATGAAACAATACTTGCCGAGCCCCGGCCAAAACCGACAACCATTTTACCATTTGTCATCAGTAGAACATACCTCAATAAGACATTGACAAGGGCCACCTGCATAATTCCTGGTGGCCAAAGGCCTTGTTGGCCAAGCAGTGAAATCTTCGCTCAATGCAAAAATACGAAAAAGACTTCTCACGGCGCACGCCACCCAGGCGCCGGACAGGACACCGAGGTTTACACCGAAAATCCCAGATCAAAAGTAAAGGCACCACAAACCCAACACCCTGCGCTAGTCCCTCATCAAGACACCGCTGAAGGGTCCACCCCTGAACAATTCCTAACGTGTTGAACATTCCTTAAATGTCTCCCTTCGATGGGTAGCAAGCTCTACCGCAACTGGGGACAATTGCACTAATCAACTTCCGCAACAGCCTGACAGGTCACATGCACGTGACCCAGGTGCCGAAATGCGGAAAGCGGGGGCCCTTTGGAAACGAAATACGGCGCACCATCTCCGCGTTGGAGACAAAATTGACCTCACTGAACTGCGAACCAAGCCCATGCGGGTACAAAAAAACTATTCTTTGCAAACAGAGCCTGCCCGTAACTTTTGTCCCTCTTGGGACAAAGGATGAACTATGGGGACATTTAAGTACTAAGACTGACACTTTATTGCGAGCAAACAAACAATGAAGATGAGGGTGACATAACGATATCCAGATACAAGCGTATAAGCAAGTCAACTTCTTCCGAGGAGAACATGTGAAATGCATGCTAGAGGCAATGCGTGAACATTCAGCTTATGGGATACCTTGGGGACAATAGCAGGATTTGAACCCTTGTCTTGTGGTAGCGTGCTCCACCGGAGCATGAACATGAAGCAAACTGTGCTGACATCGACACTGTGGGACTATTGTTAAATGGACATGCTCATCTATGGCCTAATATTAGTCAAACAGTGCAGCACACGACAACGGAAATAAATTTCACCATATCTCCTCCATATTTCCACTTCTTTCAGACTTAGTGATAGTACCAACAGCCACAGTGCCAACCGGTGGCGTACCATATGCAACCTGGGCAAGCATAGAACTAGTGACTGTCTTATAATGTACTAGAAGCAACAGGTTCTATATTAGACCCTCAGTCGGCAAGGCATCCTTAAATGTGCATCACAAACTCCCTGTATAAAGTTTTGAATTAAGCCGCAGGTGGCGCTCAAGCTCAGGCACCGCTGCAACTCACGTGGAAAATTGAGTACCGCATTTACATTACATAATCAGGCACAGGGAGATTTCGTGATTTGCCCAGGATCACAGGACGCTCCACAATGTTCGCATTCATGTTACCTGCACCAAAGTGAGCAGCTGCACATTGAGCACCGTATTTACATTACATACTCAGGCCAGGGAGATGAAGTGATTTGCCCATGATCACAGGACGCGACCTCGAGGCTCGAAACCTGGTTTCCTGCCCCTGAGTCGGCGGCTGCCCTTGAGGACAGCATCTACATTACATATCCAGGCACGGGGAGATTAAGGATTTCCCAATATCCCAGGACGCGACTCGAGGCTCTAACCCTGGTTTCCTGCACCAAAGATGTGGCTTCGGCGCTAGATCTCCACAATACCAGCCGCGGATGACATAACCCCCGCTTAAGGCCCCCAGGCACATTGGTCCCCGAGATTTGAGTGAACCGGGAGAGCAACCTAATACAAAATTGTCGTCACAAGAGAGCAGGCCCCCACTGCGCTGCTGATGGCCCTCTGTTACTAAGGCAAGCCACAATATATACATACGCGCCACAAAGGTATGCCACAACGCCCGGATCCAAGAACACCGCACGACCGCCGGAGACAGGGTTACCTCCACATGGACCCTAAGACACCGCAGTGATCCTTCTGAAACCGCGCAACCTCTGGAGACATGATTACACCACGTGGGCTCCCTGATCCTGCCCCAGCCGTGCAACCCACGTGCCCCCCATGTGCTGCTAACTCACCTTAGCTACATTCTTTACTAAATCAAAACTGTAACCTTGTGGCTGGCACTCCTTTCCAGCATGGCGAAGCCAGTGAGGGCAATCTGCCGTGCCCAAACACCGCAACACGACCTGTGCGGCAACACACTAATGCATGCATCAGCAGGGCCCAAGGCCAGACTCACTTTGTGCAAAGGGAAACCGCATTTGTATGCCCCAGTTAAAAGTGGCTAACCGGCGTTGGGACTCAAACCTGGTCCCCACTCATCATGACAGTTCAAACCGTGGGCGACTGACGCACTTCCTGAGAGGTTCTCTCCACGTTCGCAAGCACACGGCCTTTCCTCTTCAATGCAGGGAGAGACCGGTTCGCCGAGCAACATCAGATGTCCAGCCGATGCCGGGACTGGCGCCGCAGGGACCCCCAAGCCGCATCCTCTCCCTCACAACCCACAGTCAAGCATGCTTGGTACAAAACATGGAGGTCCCATTCGTGACGATGGCACACCATCAATCCCTACAGAACAGCCAACTTGATGGGACTGTACATTCAATCAAACCATAGCCAGTCTAGAATAAGTTTTCCTCCCCAAGAATGCACCACTTTTAAAATACTCACTCGCCTATCAGCGAGGGCTCCTAGAATGGAAAGTAAGACAACCGGGGGGGATGGTTCTCAACCGCGAATGTAAACCTGCGTCCGAAACGCACAGCTAAAAAAACGGGCCTCGCAGGGAAACATGCAATTCACCAAAAGCACCGCCCGGGGCAAAACATATGCCCCCTAGGGCCCAGAGTCAGCGCCGTCTACCTCTCAATCAAAATACACAGAGAACTGCATCCTGGCTAACTCACCCGATACTTCTACTCAGGTTTCTGATTATCGGCCTGATAAATCAACCATACGAGTAATTAGTGATCTCGTTTTCGGTGCTGACCGAAACATAAATCACACCCACCCATCTCAGAACCAGCTAACCAGATCTGAAAAGATGCAAACACTGCGAGTAAAGAATCCGAGTTTGCAGGGCAAAGTCAAATCCATGCCAGGTACCTGTCAAATTAAACAATAAACAGAGATCAGTAAATAGAGTTGGGCAAGTTAGTGCAAAAGAGTGAAAGTTAACATATTGCATTACGTTAATTGGCTTCGCCGTTTAGTCAGTGTAACACACCAGCCCCACAAGGCATGGATGGCAGAGGGGGTGCGGGAGGGTAGTCGGGGGAGTAGTCGTCGGCCGTGCAAGCTTTAATCATAATGGTTCACCGAGAAACCCGCCACAGCACCGTGGTTACTACCTCGGTGCCCGACCTTGCCAAAACCATGAATCACCACCCTAGCATGACCACTTGATGGCTGGCTGCGTGGGAGTGAGGACTCTACTCGTTTGCTACTGCTGCCGCTGTTGCCCGTGCAGCATCCTCCACCATACCGCAAAAATTAACCACCCTTGTTTCCCTGAATCGCGCTCAGCGCCCAAAGCAGCAACATCGGAGAGCCCGCCTCCCGCTCTAGCCCGACCACGGCAAATACTGCCTGACGCGCGGGCAGCGTGAGGCCTCCCCAGGGGCAAATCACCATATACGCATGGTAGAAAACTAGTGAAACTGCGACAACATCCGCGAGAATGTGAACATAACGTGGCGCGAACCGCCTCTGGCAACGGATCTCAAACACTACACCGCGTGACTCTCTGTGCTGCAACACCCGCCCGGGCCCCACACCCAGGCGTCCGGCAAGTCCTGGGACCCAGGTGGACCCCCGATCTATAGCCACCGCGCCTCACACAGCAAGACCATGTGGGGGAACCGGGGAGCGCCGGGAACAAAGGGACTTTAGGCATCCAAAGGCTCACGCCCCATTCCAACTAGGGAGCCATGCCGCAGCTCACCAGCTAGCCGTCAATCCAGTGCCCGTGCCCCCAAGGGTAGCCCAGGGCACCAGCGCCCCCTGCCACTTGCGGAGGTATGGGAGTGGGGATGAACGACTTACCGACAACCTCCCTCAGCGCTCCAGCAGTCCTGGGGCAAAGCAAACCCGATGCGAGACAACGATTTGAAACAACAATGCCCCACACTCTAAGCTGCAAAAACCACCTCACGTGGTGTCGCCACAGCGATACTAAGATTACATGCTCTTATGCTCCCACCGGCCGCCGGTCAAAAGAGTGCCGTGAGCCATAGCTGCACTCCAACACGCAGACTCATTTTACCGAGACCGCAACCTTGAATAGTAGGGGGGGTGGACACCTCACCTATCGGTACAAATCAAGGACCTCAAACAATAGTTACAGTAATCATGCCCACATACTGGCCACCCCCGTTGCACCCGCCCCAGGCCGACTACGATGCTACTCCCATGCGGCCCTTGGACCTGCATAGTTGTTAGCAGGCTGGGGTAAGGGTGTTGTGTCTGCGAGAGACGAGGAGACCCCAGATGTACAAGGCAGGGGGTGGCCTTGGGCTGACTCACCGCACTCTCATGCTAGCCTGAAGAATCGTGCACGAAACGAAACCGGCAGGTGACTGATGTTTCTTTGAGGGCACGACCGGGCCTGAAATGCCGACGACGAACGACCCATCTAGACGGCGTGTCCGGCGCAAAGAGGACGCCAAGATGGCTGGGGGAGGCATAAATACCTCCCCCTCCTCTTTATGCCGGAAGTGACGTGTCTGGCCAGGGGACTCCTCCTATAGTCCCCCGTATTAGTGGGGGAGTGCCAAATGTGACTAAGGGTGGCCGCCCGCTTAGGGTGGCCCCCTGCAGGGGCCGCAGGCCGCCGCAGATAGACCTGTCACCTACAGCCATCCCGCCGATGGCAAACTCCAGCAGCGAGGCCAACAGCAAGGCGGCAGGTGGTGAGCCTATCAGCGCAATTGTGCATGAATGTTTACAATCAATTGCACCCTTGTTGTTCAATGGCTTAGGCATGCAAGGTCAGGGCATAAAGGGCGCTCTGGCACAGGAGGGATGGGTGTCTGGGCTCGTATGTTACCTGCTGGATCTAGGGTGCACCCTCTTACATCTCGCACAGGGGCAGCCGGGTCACCAAGCAGAGGAGGACCTCAGAGCAGGGCCCTCAAGCGGTTAAGCCACAGTGCAGGTCAATAGAGGGGGATTGGTATCCTCCATGGCAGCCTGGGGCAGTGAAGGTAGAGTGGGAAACCCAGTGCTGGTGGAGCGAGCTCCTGAGGCATCCGTGAGACTGTCACCAGGACAGCCATCAATGATCACGAGAGTGACGGGGCTAGCAAGCCTCATCCCTTCTGCGGTAAAACAAAGGATCTGGAGGAAATAATTTATTGCCATTTTTTCGCTGCTTGAAATACAGCTATTGTGGTTAGATTTATCAGTATGTGACAAAAACGAGGAGAGTGGGAAGGAGAGAAGAAGGGAGAGAAAGGAGAGAAATTTTGACAACTGGCTCGATGCGTTTAAATAAGGGCCTGCATTATTGTGGAGAAGTTCCCACACTACAGAGCAGATCTCTGGCTTTATGATGCCAACCTTCACAGAGGGCATAGGCAGTTCTCAGGGGACGCATGGTTGGATTATGATAAGGGTTTTAGATTGGAAATGCAGACGCTCCAAGAAATGGAGTGGAATGAGGAAGATGTGTCAGGGTTCATCCACAAGATGTTGGTAGCTAAAGAGGTCAAGGTTTGGACTGTAAAGACAAGCTGCCTTTTTGGAATGCCCTCTTTAAGGGGAAGCACCATTTTTATTACAAATCTAAAGGGCATAACAGCTGGAAAGTGCCAGCCATAGTAGGCCAGCAGCAATTTGCTGGAAGTACGAATCCAATGAATGCACATTAGGTGCATCATGCAAATTTCAGCCAACGTGCTCAGTTTGTGAGGGGGAGACAACCAGCAATAGGGTGTATGTGTATCAAACACCATGTAGGTAAGAAGGAGAAAAAGAACACACTAGCAGGGTTACGAAGCCTGGAGGGAAAAACAAGCAGGATGCAGAAGCTTTCAACCAGCCAGATCCCACATCAACACCCACCTACCACCTACTCAGGAGGCTAGCCAACAGGTATATGAACAAGAAATATGCCACCCACTGGTAAAATTACATTTGAGGGTTCTCCTCCCAGTGGCAAGGTGAGGAACTTTAAATCCGACCAGGAGCCCCCTAGAGGTGGTGAGGTAAAAGATGTTAATGATAAAAAAAGAGAAAGATCTGGGAAGGATTGAGGGCTCCTTATCACCCCCACTGTCCAACAGGCTGGTGATCTCACTCATATTGGTGGTACCCAAAAAGAGGTAGGCCAGTTCAGGCTCATCAACCACCTTTCCTTCCCTGAAAGAACAACAGTAAACAATGGGATAAGCCCTGAAGCATGGTCAATGGGCTACGCCACTGGGGACAATGCCATTGACTTGGTAAAGGCAAGGGGTCCCTCCTGGCAAAGGCAGACATCGATTCTGCATTCCATCTCCTCCTAGTTCACCCGGAGAGTTTTCATTTGCTAGGATGAGGCAACATACTTTGGCAAGGCAATGCCAATGGGCTACTCGTGTCCTGCTCCTACTTTGGGCCTCTCAGTACGTTCTTGGAATGTGCTGTACATGACAGGCACCCACAGGAAGGCAAACTACAGTACCTCACTGATTTCTAGTTTGTGGGGTGCATAGGGACCGAGGAACGCAAGAACACACTTGTGGGTTTTCAAGGCCTAGCCAGAGGACTGGGAGTTTCTCTATCGGCGGAAAAAACAGTGGGCCCAGCAACAAAGCTGATATTCCTAGGAACAGAGCTAGACTCAGTGACAGGGATATCCAGGTTGCCAGATGACAAAGTGACCGAGTTTAGAGAAGGGATAAGGGCAATGTGCAGCAGGGAGAAAGTGACACCCCACGAGCTGCAAAGGCTGATTAGCAAACTCAATTTTGCCGCAAGAGTCATCCCATTAGGGAGGGTCTTTGCCAGGCAACTAACTTGGCTGCAGCAGGTCTCAGAGAAAAACACCACCATGCTATGTTGGGGGCAGGAGTAAAGGGGGACCTGCAAATGTGGGACTTATTCCTCGCAGAGTTCAAGGGGCTTATCATATGGAGAGAAGGATGGCTAATGGCCAAACAGATTGCCCTATTCACAAATGAGGCAGGCAGCCAAGGAGTTGGGGCAATAGTAGGAAGCAAGTTGTGCACAGGGTTATGACCCAAGAGATCGCAGGATTTGGGCACCACCAGTAACATCACTCAGCTTCTCTTCAACATCATATGTCGATGACACTCAGATTGTCGTGGCCTTTGCAAACTCTTCCAACTACACCTGCCAGAATTTTCATGGCTGCATGTTAGCCATCTGTGACTGGATGGATGGTCATTATCTAAAGTTGAATTCCAGCATAAAGGAGGTGCTGCTCTTAGGGAAGGACACCTTCTTTTGGACACTCTCTTGTTGGCCTTTGAACCTGGGCTTGTTACCACCCCAGTTAGCAAGGTCAAGAATATTTTTATCTAGACGGATAACAAACTCACATATGGCGACCAAGTGAATGCAATTATTTTAGCATCTCATTATGCTGAGGAAATATGAATTTTGTGATCAGTTATGTCCCCTATCGTAGACCCCAACGGCTCCATGTGCATGCTATAAGTACATGTATGTTCCCTCCAGTTCCAGTTTTAAAGACGCAAATACATGTGCGTCCACCGTTAACATGTCCTCTTTCAGATCCGCCATGAATGGGTCAGATACTCCATTCCTAAGTATGAAAGGCCACCGACTTTATGTGGTTCACTTTCCACATTTTACAGATTCAGGCGAGTAGGCCCTGAATTCTGTCATCAAGCCTTTTCCTGCCTTCTGCCTCTGAAAGCTCCAGTCTGAGCCAGCCTCTGTATCCATGAACTTTGTCCTACTCCCTGCGCGGCTAACGGTGCCTGATCCAGCCAGTTGCCTGCCAAAAACTGTATTTCGCCTTCAAGATTATCTGCTTCGCTCCTCATCCGATGCATTCCTGTCTAGTAGTTTAGGTAAACATTCCTCTAGCTACCGTGCAAAGGGCCAGGCCTCACTGTCCTCGTGCAAGTAATTCATAGTCCCGTTACCATGGAAGATTCCTGCCCCCTCGCATCTCATGTAGACACTTAGACGCCTGTACACGCACTAACAGTCAGTATAGAATAGATTCCGTCCGAAGAAACTTTTCCTTTTGTATAACACAGTTCTTTAAACATAGGATATTAGATATGATTTGGGATTAGGTTGACATAACCCTCAGACTTCTGTCTCCACATGTAGAGCTAAATGTCAAGTCCCCTTCACCCTCTAGTTGCACGTCAATCACACGTCATGCGGCTGCGCACGCATCTCTGCCAAATATTTCTGCTGACATTGCAGGATTCTCTTATGGATCCACCCATTTGTGACATCATGTTTAATGACGTATTTTAGTTACACCCATGTTTACGCCTTTTTTGGTTACGTATGCATATTTTATCTCTCTTATCAGCTGTTACGCCTCCTGCATCTGTTACACTATAATGTAATTCTTATAAAAATGATTACCTGTCAATAATGTATGCCCTTCCTTCCTGAACTTTCGTGGTGATGGAATAGAAGCCTGTAATTCGAATTACATTCCTTTGTATAGGAATAAAGCCTTTTTAAACCTCTAATACCACGGATTCTGCCTCTTATATTTACTGAGTTATTCCTCATAGACTTTACCGCATAAAAAATAGTACCGGTAATGAAATATTTACCACATAAATTGGCGCCCGAACAGGGACACTTTCTCATCTCACGCGCCGGCGGTGCGTTGCAGGCCCGGTCTCCTGCCACAGCTGAACGGACAAAAACGCGTACCCGCAGGATTTCCTGTATCTCCCTCCGGCCAAGCGGGGGCAACTGAGGCTGCGATCAACACCCAGACGAGGCGGTGAGAAGTGCGAAGTATCCCGACCAGAGCCTAGCTGAGAGAGCAAGATCCGAGGTATACAGAGACCCACCAGGTTCCGAAGTTCCGAGTCCAGTCGAGTCGAGTCCAGTCCGGTCCAGTTTCAGTTCCGTTCCGAGGCCTTCCGTTCCGAGCTACCCGGTGAGTACCATTACCGGGGAGGCATTTTACGTGCACATAGTCTGTGCCGGTCAAGACGGGTTTGGGTACACAAATCCGGTCTGCACTGTTTCAGCAGTGTATCTGTACTGTTTAGCAGTATATATAGTATGTCTTGCATATAAATAAGTATTACCTAGTGTCAGTATTATGTCAGTAACTAGTTTTCTATTAGTTATCATTGTTCGTTAAAAACTGTTAAATGTTAAAATGTTTTAATACGTTCTATACATTGTGGTGTGAATGACTGTTCATTATTGTGTTTATTGTATTAAGTGTGTTCTAATAATAAGATCTAAAAATGCCGCTCTTTTCGAAACTAAGACAGATCAAAACCAGAAAAGGGGTACTCGAAGAAGCTGTTCCCATTCCACCTAGGGACACTCCAGGGTATTTTATGTATCATAAGCATGGCCTAGATGCCGTATTATTTCTTGATTTATGGGTGGACTACACCAAGGATTTGCCAGAAAATCAGAGATGGCCCACAGCTGGGACCTGGGATGCAGATTGCATCATGAGAGTAGAAGAAGAATTATGGAAAAAGAAAGCCAGACAGTCGCAGAAAGATGCCATTGAATTATGGCGTAAAGAATCATACAGACGTACAGAAAAAGCACTCAGACAGGACGAGAAAGGTAGAGAGAATTCAAATAAAACTCGAGAAAATCTATTACTTGAGGAAGGAAACCGAGTAAACTCAGAACAAATAGATAGACAAAGAAACACTCTTATGAATGGTATGTATCCTCTTCTGACCGAAGGGTTACCTAAGGCTATCCCGGAAATACCAAAAGACTTAACTCCTCCATTACTCCCGATAAAAGCACATCCCAAAACACATCCCAAAACAGCAAAGGACGTTTTCCTTTCTTCCTATTTAGACGACGTAGCTCCCGAGTATGCTAATGCTATGCCACCCACACCGCTTGCCGATGGTGTTCAACACCAAGAGCATCCGTCTGTATCCCCGCAACTACAAACTCCTACACAAGTTCCCACGGGTCCGTCCGTTTCTACAGTTTTTCCCGCATCTACAATCTCTATCCTACGTCCAACGAATCCTTTCGTGCCCAGCGCTTCAGAAGGTGCTACAGGAGGTACGACAGACATGTTTGCCACCCCGCCGAGAAATAAACAGACCCTTAGAGATTTAGCACTCCAACGTACACCCCAATTAGCGACCTCCGACATGTTTAAAGAACAACTTGTGGATTGTAGATATGATCCAGTACCAGGTAGACAGGACAAATTGCTCATATCATCACTACGTATGCGACGAGCTACATTATATTTAATGACGATACCAGGAATGGTTGAACACCTAGACAATATATATCGCTTTGTCCAAACAGGGCGAGGTTTAGAAAGTATCAACGAAGCTATGGAATATCAGAAAGTGGACGTACAAAGACAACTACTACGTTTTTTCATAAATTGTGTAATTAGGAATCAAGACAGGCCCGGGGCAGATCACGATACCATGCAAAGACTTGTCAAATGGGGTCAGAACATATCAGAAGAGAAACATGATAGACAGGCGTGTATAATCGCCATGTGTCGAAAGATCCGCAAAGAAGTAGAACGAATACATAAAGAAAGACGAGAAACAGACAGAGTAGAATCAGAAGAGGAGGAGGAGCAAGAATCAGTACAAATAGAAACGATAGCTTATGTAGGTAGAGGAAGACCCCATAATAATACTAGAGGTTTTAATGATCAGATACGTCCAATACGTCCAGAATATAATAGACATTTTCCAAATCCTATGTTAAATACCAAATCCCCCGAACACCTATTCCAAGCCGCGGATAAATTACTCCGAGATCGAAGGGGGTACCATATGCTCGATTCCATGGACGAACAAGAATTAGCCAGGTCAGCAGTACTATGGGCTGACAGTCCCAGCGACTACAATGATGATGTACTTGCACACACGTTTCTGAATCTTGACCCATACGAACAGCGTTTAGCTAGTATATACATGATTCAACACCTCCTTATATTATATAAAAGCCAACACTCTGATCCAGGACCCTTACCTGACATATTGACAGAACTACTCACGAATATATGGAGAGGGTCAGGTACTGATTTGATTAGGGAAATTTTAGAATTCCGAAATCAATATTTAAATTTCGTATGTCCAGAACACGTTCCAGTTCCCATTATGGGAAGAAAAATGTATCACATAGATAGACAGAACCCGTTACGCGAAGTACACCCAATCAGAGGTGACGGTAATAACTTTACACGCGTGTTTGTGTACACGCCTATAACTAAACTAGAATTATTAGAAATGAAGAAAGTAGTACCCAGCCATGACAAGGATCCAGCAGGTTTCCACCGTGAAATAAAAGACATGTTACTCATGGGAGAGTATACCTATCCCGACATTATGAAGATATTAAAAGTCCTATTACCCACCGGTGTTTATGAGAAACTTAAAGAAAAGGAATGGGAGGTGGGAGACCAAAAGATAGATTGGACAGCATTAGAAAACGAAGAAAGGGCCCGAGCTGCAGGAGCAGGACTTGGGGAAAAGACTACAGCACTAGCAGGACTACTAGTGCAGGTACTGCCACGTTTATTAACTACGAAAAAGGAAGACTGGGGTGCAATCTCAGCCTGTAAACAAAAACCAGATGAAGACACTAGTGATTTCTATTCCCGATTTGAAAAATGTTTTGGTATAAATAGTGGTATAAAAGCCAGTAGTGAGTCATATCCACATCTGTTTGTGACAAAATTAGTTGAAAATTCTCTGCTGCAAGTTAAGAATAGAGTATTGAAATTTGAAAGTACCTGGCAAGGTAATACCCCGTCACAGATGTTACAGATGTTACAATATCACCACAATAGAATTAAAGAAGAGCAAGAACACGAACAAAGACGTATGAAAGATACAAAAATGAAAATGCTTGTTGCCCAGTCAGTACCAGCTAATGGTCATCAAAAGGTTGATCCCGCAGGTCCTACGAAAGGGACATGCAACTATTGTAAACAACAAGGTCATTATATACACGATTGTCCAGTCCTGAAACATAATATTGCTACAGGTAGAACCCAGGAGAGACCACGTCCACCTAGACCGGATCAGAATCAACAACCAATCCCTCAGCATGCACAACCTAGGTTAGCTCCGCAACAACTAGCTCCGCAACAAATAGCTGCACCACAGAACGTAGCACCACCACAAGCGCAGCCTATTGCTGCAACACAAGCAACAACACAACAAATGTATCAGTATGCACAAGCAGATTATCCCGATTATCAGCGATACTCATGAGATAGCCTAGAGAGGGAAGTTGGCTTACCCCTTATTGAGGTTCCTGTAGACCAAGAGGGACCTTATGTACATAGTGAACTATTAGGGGAAGACAGAAAGTTTTTACTTGATACAGGGGCAAGCAGAACAACTATAAGACACAGTGAAGTTCCAGGGGCACCCCTCTCAGGCTCGCAAAATATTTCCCTTGGATTCTCAGGAAAACCTATAATTAATGAAGTTACACAGCCTCTTCCACTTACGATTGGTCCATTGACACGTACTACAGATTTATTGCTTACTAAATCATGTCCAGAAAACTTGTTAGGTATAAAAACATTGAAAGCTCTAGGAGCTATAATATGTTATTCTCCGGAAGGAGTACGACTATTTCTACGTGACTTCAAAGGTCACTACGTGTCCAGAGACATGGATCACCGACTGTAAACTTTACCTACACATTTATGGGCACAAGGCCCCACTGATGTTGGTTGCATGAATATTACACCATATCGTGTCACACTAAAAACAGGAGTAATACTACCACGAATGCGACAATACAAGTTACCATCCGATGCTGTTGTGGCTTTGATGCAAATCATTGACGAGCTCATTGCACAAGGAGTGGTTGTCGAAACCGACTCCAATGTATGTAATTCCCCGATAATTCCGATTCTTAAAAGAACGGATCCAAAAGCACCACCAGTATATCGATTAGTTATTGATCTGCGCGAATTAAATAAATGTATTGTACCACAATACCCTGTGGTCCCAGATATCTCTTCATTATTAACAGCTATTGACTCAGAAGCAACGTTCTTCACTGTAATTGACCTCAAGAATGCTTTCTTTAGCGTCCCAATAGATCCGGAAAGTCAATATCTGTTCGGATTCAGTTTAAATGGACGAAGTTTTAAATTCACACGCGCACCTCAAGGATTTACAGAAAGCCCCAGCATCTATAGCCAAGCACTGAAACGAGAACTTGACAGTATCCACATGCCAGTTAACACTGCCTTGCTTCAATATGTCGATGATCTGCTGATCACCGCCCGAAGCGAACATGAATGTGAAAATGCGTCACTGACGGTTTTACAATTTCTGGCCGACAAGGGGCACAAGGTGTCCCCTTCTAAGCTGCAATTCTGTGTCCAGCGAGTTGTTTACCTTGGGCACTCACTGTCCAAGGAGGGAAGGCAGCTTACACCCGACCGCATCCAGTTAATCGCTAACATGCCACCACCCAAGACACAAAAGGAGGTGCGGGCTTTTATAGGCCTCACTTCATACTGTAGGCAGTGGATCCCTCAATATGCATTTCTAGCAAAACCACTCATCCAGTTGACAACACAGGAGGCAGCCACATCGACTGTCCTCCCTTGGACTCCAGAACATACACATGCCTTTGAAAGCTTAAAGAAAGCTTTATGCCAAGCACCTGTTTTAGCAACACCATGTTACAGTAAACAGTTTACACTCTTTGTTACAGAACGCGAAGGTACTGCCCTGTCAGTACTCACTCAGGAACAAGCAGGATCACACAAACCATGTGCTTATTTCTCTAGTGCATTAGATCCAGTAGCTCAGGCTCTTCCTGCGTGCCTGAAATCAGTGGCAGCAACAGCTTTAGCAATCAGACAAAGCGATGCCATAGTGTTAGGACATCAATTGACAGTACAAGTACCACATGCAGTAGAGGTTCTCTTGAACCGCACACAAACACAACACTTGACTATAGCGAGACTCACCGGTTACGAACTGACATTATTTCAGCCACATATAGAAATCAGACGTTGTAATACATTAAACCCTGCCACACTGTTACCAGTGGGCGGAACAGATCCATTGGCACATGATTGTGTCGAAGTCATTACTATCACAACGAAACCCAGACAAGACTTGACAGATATCCCTTTGTCAGATCCAGACTTGACATTGTATGTAGATGGGTCATGTATGAGAACAAGTACAGGAGAGTTAGTGGCCGCTTACGCAGTCACAACAGACACTGAAGTCATTGAAACAAACTGTATTAACATTTTGTCAGCTCAAGCAGCAGAGCTCATCGCTCTGACACAAGCCTGTATTCAAGCCAAAAATAAGAAAGTCAACATATACACAGATTCACGTTCTGCATTCGGAGTCGTCCATGACTTCGGCGTACTGTGGCGAGAGAGAGGTTATTTAACTTCTCACGGTGCCCACATCCAACACGGACCCCTCATTCAAACCCTATTAGACGCGATTCATCTACCTATTGCAATATCGATTATGAAATGCAAAGCCCATACAAAAGTTACCGATTTCATTTCTCAGGGTAATGACCTAGCTGACAGAACAGCTAAACAGACGGCTCAGAATCAGACTCACACAACTGACATGACAAAGACAATAGTTCCGACACCAACACATTGCATGACAGTTAAGGATCCCGCCCTTGATGTAATTGACATACAGACACATGCTACACTAGAAGAAATAAAGAAATGGACTGAATTAGGAGGGATCCAAACGGATCAAGGATGGATGACGAAGGAAAAATCTATATGGTTTCTTCCCGACTCTATGGTTCAAGTCATCATTAATACAATACATAGTCCAGCGCACCTAGGAGAAAAAGCTATGCTAGACAGCATTCAACACATTTGGTTCAACAAACACTTGCGAGCAGCAGCTAAACAGAAAGTTCGTACCTGTATGATATGTTGTCAGTTTAATCCAGGAAAAAGCATCCCCGTAGAGCAGGGTGGATTTCAACTTCCCGATCATGCTTTTGAAGTCCTCCAGATGGATTATATCCAGATGGAACGATGTCGAGGATTCAAATATGTTCTCGTAGTTGTCTGTGCTCTTTCCCGTTGGACAGAAGCATACCCGGTTTCAGATTACACTGCTCCGACTACTGCCAAACAGTTAGTTCGAGAATTTTTCCCACGGTACGGTTTACCACGTGTTGTCTACTCAGATAACGGCCAGCCGTTCTCATCCGAACTAATGAAACACGTTTCCCTTTTGTTAGGCTACCAATGGAAATTCCACTGTGTCCGACATCCCGAGGCAGCAGGTCTCGTGGAACGTCATAATCAAACCCTGAAAATTAGATTGTCCAAAATATGTAGAGAAAAGGGTGTCGATTGGATAGTAGCCTTACCAGTTGCGCTCTTTTACATGAGAATGGTAGCACATTCTCGAACAGGACTATCCCCGTATGAGGTGATCTTCGGTAGACCGCCAAATATGTGGGGGACGCCTATACCTCGCAAAATAACTGATGTTGACTGTAATATGCTGACAGATTACCTGGCTTCCTTGATGTCTGCACTACAATCTTGTCGTTCACAGGTAGCCGCAGCTTTTCCCGATAATACTGAGGGGAAGCCCCATAACGTGGTTCCTGGTGACCTGGTTTTGGTCAGGAATTTCGACCGGAAGACCCAACTGGATCCTAGGTGGAAGTCGCCTAAGTTGGTTCTACTGACTACAAGGACTGCCGTGAAGATTGAGGGTCGCAAAGGGTGGTTGCACTCGAGTCATATCAAGAAATTTTATGGACTACCATCCAGCGTGAATACTCAACCTTGTATTCCCCCACAGACAGACTCAAAGCTCCCCTTGGTTGAGAAATCAAAACAAGAACTGTACAAACTAAAATTGAGGTCTAGCAAGTCAGACAATTTGATTGTTTAAGTCCTCTCCAAGGTGAATCGGTTGAATTTGTCTCTGACATGTATCCTCTAGACCGGAATAGAGAAAGAAATCAACAGGTGCAGCTGAAAAAACATGCATATTGTAAATCACTTCGTAGTCACTGCACAGTAACATTATTAATTTTGTTTTTTCTAAGTCTTCTTGTGGAAATATGGATTTTCCCGATCAGTTATGTCCCCTATCTTGGACCCCAACGGTTCTATGTGCATGTCACAAGTACATGTATGTTCCCTCCAGTTCCAGTTATGAAGACGCAAATACATGTGCGTCCACCGTCAACATGCCCTCTGTCAGATCCGCAATGACTAGGCCGGATATTCCATTCCTAAATATGAAAGGCCACCGGCTTTATATGGTTCACTTATGCCATTTTACAGTCCAGGCAAGTAGGCCCTGATTCTGTCATCAAACTCCTCTTGCTTTCTGCCTCTGAAAACTCCAGTTCGAGCCTGCATCTGTGACCATGAACTTTGTCTCATTCTCTGCGCGGCTCACGAAGCCTGACATCAGCCTATTCTCTGCCAAGAACTGTATTTCGCCTTCGAGTTATCTGCTTCCCCCTCAGCCGATGCATTCCTGTCTAGTAGTTTAAGTAAACATCCTTCCAGCTACCGAGCAAAAGGCTCGACTTCTCTGTCCTCATGCAAGTAATTCATAGCCCTGTTACCATGGAATATTCCTACCTCCTCGCTTTCAGTGTAGACACTTAGACGCTTGTACACGCACGCACAGTCAGTATAGAATAGATTCTGTCCGAGAGTCCTTCTTTTGTGGATAACATAGTTCTTTAAACATAGGATGTTAGATATGATTTGGGATTAGGTTGACTTGACCTCCCAGACTTTTTGTCTCCACATGTAGAGCTAAATGTCAAGTCCCCTTCACCCCCTAGTTGCACGTCAATCACACGTCATACTGCTGCGCACGCATCCATGCCAAGTATTATCTTATAGATCCACCTATATGTGACATCATAACCAATTATGTTCCTTTTTACTCCTTATTACACCCATTTTTTGGTTACGCAGATAAATCGTCATTTTCCTTATCAATTGTTACGCCTATTGCATTCGCTTCATTGTAATGTATGTACTATAAAGGTTACTTCTTGTCAATAAAGTATGTACTTCACTTCCTGAACCTCCGTGGTGATGGAACTTGGAGCAACCGATTATAATCGATCATTGGAATAAAGCCCATTCCGAACCTCTAATACCACGGATTCTGCCTCTCATTTTACTGAGCTATTTAATTATGTTTCTGTATCAAATTAAGTCCAGGTAAAGGAAAATTATTTACCACATGAATGGCGCCCGAATAGGGACACTTTCTCATCTCACGCGCCGGCGGTGCGTTGCAGGCCCGGTCTCCTGCCACAGCTGGACGGACAATAACGCGTACCAGCAGGATTTCCTGTATCTCCCTCCGGTCAAGCGGGGGCGACTGAGACTGCGATCAACACCCAGACGAGGCGGTGAGAAGTGCGAAGTATCCCGACCAGAGCCTAGCTGAGAGAGCAAGATCCGAGGTATACAGAGACCCACCAGTTCGAAGTCAAGCCCAGTGTCCGACGAGTCGAGTCGAGTCCAGTCCGGTTCAAGTTCAAATTACCGAGGCCTTCCGTTTCCGAAGCTACCCGGTGAGTACCATTGCTGGGGAGGCATTTCTGACGTGCACATAGGTTGTGCCGGTCAAGACGGGTTTGGGTACACAAATCCGGTCTGCACTGTTTTAGCAGTGTATCTGTACTGTTTAGCAGTATATCAAGTATTCCGAAGTATCTAGTTATTGTCAAGAATTAAGCTTGGTGATTCGTTATGCAGACGATCATCATTGTTGGTTATTTTAAAGGTTAAAAATGTTTTAATGTTTAATGTTTAATGTGTTAAACGTCCTGCATATTGTGGTATGAATGGTTGTTCATTACTGTGCTTTTGTATTAAGTGTGTTCAAGATTAAGTATCGGATCAGTTGTCAATATGCCGCTCTTTTCGAAATTAAGACAGATCACTACTAGAAAAGGGGTTCTCGAAGAAGCCGTCCCTATTCCTCCTAGGGACACTCCAGGGCACTTCATGTATCACAAACATGGCTTAGACGCTATATTATTTCTTGATTTATGGGTAGACTACACCAAGGGATTACCAGAAAGTCAGAGGTGGCCCACAGCGGGAACCTGGGATGCAGAGTGCATCATGAAAGTCGAGGAAGAGTTATGGAAAAGGAAAGTCAGACAGTCACAGAAAGACGCCGTTGAGTTATGGCGTAAAGAATCTCATAGACGCACAGAAAAAGCACGTAGACAGGAAGAAAAGAATAAAGAAAGTTCAAATAAAGTTCGAGAAAATCTATTAATTGAGGAAGGTATCCGAGTGAAATCAGAACAAGTAGACAGACAAAGAAACGCCCTTATGAATGGTATGTATCCCCTTCTGGCCGAAGGATTACCTAAGGCTACTCCAGAAATACCGAAAGACTTGCCACCCCCATTGTTCCCAATAAAGGTACATCCTAAGGGGCATCCTAGAACCGCAGAAGATGTTTTTCTTTCCTCATATTTAGATGACGCAGCTCCCGAATATGCTAATTCCGCCCCGCATAGACCGCATACCAGGGAGGTCCAACGCCAAGATCCAGCACCCGTATCCCTACAGCAACAAATCGAGTCACAAGTTCTGGCAAGCACATCTGTTTCTGCATCCGCTCCTACAGCTACTTCTATAGCTGTGTCCACACCTGTAGTTGCTGTGTCACGTTCGACGAATCCTTTCACACCCGACACCCCAGATGGGGCCACGGGAGGTGCTACCAATATCTTTTCTACGCCACCCAGAATAAATAAACTTACTTTTCAAGAGTCAGCACATTCACGTACACCCAAACTCATAAGTGCCCGTACGCTGAAGGAACTTCTTATAGATTGCAGATATGACCCTGTGCCCGGTAAAGAGGACGAAATGACCCTGGCATCATTGCGTATCAGACGAGCCGCAGTGTATTTAGGAAAGTTACCAGGAATGACTGCGCATCTAGATAAAATATATCATTTTGTCCAAACAGGGCGAGATCCAGAATGTATTAACAGAGCTATGGAATACCAGAAAGTAGAGATACAGGGGGAACTGTTACGTTTCCTCATAAACTGTGTGATCAGAAATCAAGACCGACCGGGGGTAGACCCGGAAGCAATGCAAATTCTTACAAGATGGAGCCAGAATATATCAGAAGGGAGACATGATAAACAAAATTGTATAATAGCCATGTGCCGAAAGATCCGTAAAGAAATAGAACGCCTACACGAAGAGAGATTAGAGGTAGACGAGTTCGAACAAAGCGAGGAAGAAGGGTCAGGACTGCCCACAGGACAGTCAGACACCATAGCCTATGTAGGTAGAGGAAGATCTTGTAATAATAATAGACGTCTTACTGACTCAATACGTCCGATATGTCCAGATAATAACAGGAATTTCCAAATACCTATAATTAATATAAGGTCTAACGAGCATTCGTTCCAAACCGCCGACAAACTACTCCGAGAACGAAGGGGTTATCATTTTCTCGATTCTATGGATGAACAAGATTTAGCCAGGGCAGCTGTCCATTGGGTGGACAGTCCCGGAAAATATAGTGATGATACAGTAGTACGCACATTTTTGAATCTTACCCCAGATGAACAGAGGTTAGCTGGGATTTATATGATTCAACAACTCATTATACTATATCGAAGTCAGCATTCGGACCCTGGTCCCTTACCTGACATACTGACTGAATTGCTTATGAATAAATGGAGAGGTGCAGGTACTAAATTAATTAAAGAAATTCTAGAATCAAGAAAGCAGTATATTCTTTTTGTATGCGCAGAGCATGTCTCATTGCCCGTCAAGGAAAGAACCACGTATCACATGGATAGACAGAATCCCTTACGAGAAGTGCACCCAATAAAAGGCGAGGACAACGAGTTCAAGCGCGTATTTGTATATACGCCCATATCGAAAATAGAATTGTTACAAATGAAGAAAGTGGTACCCAGTCATGACAAAGATCCAGCGGGTTTTCACCGAGAAATTAAAGACATGTTACTCATGGGAGAGTATACCTACCCCGACATTATGACAATATTAAAGGTATTGATGCCTGCTGGTATTTATGAGAAACTCAAGGAAAAAGAGTGGGAGGTAGGAGACCAAAAGATAGAATGGTCAGTGTTAGAAGCGGAAGAAAAGGCCCGAACTGCAGGAGCAGGACTTGGGGATAAAACTAAAGCACTGCCAGGTTTATTAGTACAGGTACTGCCACGTTTATTAACTACGAAAAAGGAAGATTGGGGTACAATTTCAGCCTGTAAACAGAAGCAAGATGAAGACACTAGTGATTACTATGCCCGATTTGAAAAATGTTTTGGTATAAATAGTGGCATAAAAGCAAGTAGCGAATCATACCCACATCTGTTTGTAACAAAATTAGTAGAAAATGCCCTGCCACCAGTAAAGAATAGAGTATTAAAATTCGAGAGTACCTGGCAAGGTAACACTCCATCACAAATGTTACAAATGTTACAGTACCATCATAATAGAATTAGAGAGGAACAAGAACATGAACACAGACGCATGAAAGACACGAAAATGAAAATGTTAGTTTCCCAGACAGTTCCAGCTGAAGGACATAAAAAGGGTATGACACATTCCGATTCAGCAGGACCTGTAAAAGGGACATGCAATTATTGTAAAAAGCCAGGTCATTATGTACACGATTGTCCAGTTTTAAAACATAATATCGCCATAGGTAAAACACAAGAAAGACCACGGCCATTTAGACAAGAGCAGAATGAACAAGGAGCTCTGCAGCATGCCCAGGCCATGCCAGCCGCACAACAGCCAATACAGTTTGTGCCAGCTGCACCACCGTTGCCTGTTGCTGCCACACAGACAACAACACGACAAATGTATCAGACCGCACAGTATGAATATCCTGAGTATCAGCGTTACGCATGAACTAGCCTAGAGAGGGAAGTTGATTTACCCCTTATCGAGATTCCTGTAGATCAAGAAGGACCTTATGTACATAGTGAATTATTAGGCCAAGATAGGAAATTTTTACTCGATACAGGGGCAAGTCGAACAACTATAAAACGTAGTGAAGTTCCAGGGGCACCCCTCTCAGGCTCACAGAATATTTCCCTTGGTTTTTCAGGAAAACCTATTGTTAATGAAGTGTCACAACCTCTGCCACTTACGATAGGACCTCTGACCCGAACTACAGATTTATTGCTTACTAAATCATGTCCAGAAAACTTGCTAGGAATAAAAACATTGAAAGCTCTAGGAGCCATAATATGTTGTTCTCCGGAAGGAGTAAGGTTGTTTTTACGTGATTTTAAAGGTCACTATGTGTCTAGAGACATGGATCCCCGACTGCAGACTTTACCTACACGTCTATGGGCACAAGGCCCTACTGATGTTGGTTGCATGAATATTACACCATATAGAGTCACATTAAAGGCAGGAGTGGTGGTACCACGAATGCGACAATACAAGTTACCACCAGATGCTGTAGTGGCTTTACTACAAATCATTGACGAGCTTATTGCCCAAGGAGTAGTTGTAGAAACAGACTCCAATGTATGTAATTCACCGATAATTCCGATTCTTAAACGAACAGATCCTAAGGCCCCGCCAGTATTTCGATTGGTTATTGATCTGCGCGAGTTAAACAAATGCATTGTGCCACAATTTCCTGTGGTCCCAGATATCTCGTCATTACTGACAGCTATTGATTCCGAAGCAACATTCTTTACTGTAATTGATCTCAAGAATGCCTTTTTCAGCGTCCCAATAGATCCGGAAAGCCAATATTTGTTCGGATTTAGTTTAAATGGACGTAGCTTTAAATTCTCACGCGCACCTCAAGGATTTACAGAAAGCCCCAGCATCTATAGCCAAGCACTGAAACGAGAACTCGATAGTATCCACATGCCAGTTAACACTGCTCTGCTTCAATATGTCGATGATCTGCTGATCACCGCGAGAAGCGAACCGGAATGTGAAAAAGCATCACTGACAGTTTTACAATTTCTAGCCGAAAAGGGGCACAAGGTGTCCCCTTCTAAGCTGCAATTCTGTGTCCAGCGAGTTGTTTATCTTGGACACTCGCTGTCCAAGGAGGGAAGGCAGCTTACACCCGACCGCATTCAGTTAATAGCTAACATGCCAATACCCAAGACACAAAAGGAGGTACGGGCTTTCATAGGCCTCACTTCATATTGTAGGCAGTGGATCCCTCAGTATGCATTTCTAGCAAAACCACTCATTCAGTTGACAACACAGGAGGCAGCCACATCGACTGTTCTCCCTTGGACTCAAGAACATACACAAGCTTTTGAAAGCCTAAAGAAAGCTTTGTGTCAAGCACCTGTTTTAGCAACACCATGTTACAGAAAACAGTTTACACTTTTTGTTACAGAACGCGAAGGTACTGCCTTGTCAGTACTCACACAGGAACAAGCAGGAGCACACAAACCATGTGCTTATTTTTCTAGTACATTAGATCCAGTAGCTCAGGCTTTGCCTGCATGCCTGAAATCAGTAGCAGCGACAGCTTTAGCAATCAGACAAAGCGATGCCATAGTGTTAGGACATCCATTGACAGTTCAAGTACCACACACAGTAGAGGTCCTTGTAAATAGAACGCAAACACAACACTTGACTATAGCGCGATATACAGGGTATGAACTTACATTGTTTCAGCCACATATAGAAATCAGACGCTGTAACACATTGAATCCTGCCACACTTTTGCCAGTAACCGGAACAGACCCACTAGCTCATGACTGTATTGAAGTTATTACTATAACGACAAAACCCAGACAAGACTTGACAGATGTCCCATTGTCAGATCCAGACCTGACGTTGTATGTAGATGGTTCATGTATGAGAACAAGTACAGGAGAGTTAGTGGCTGCTTACGCAGTCACCACAGATACTGAAGTCATTGAAACTAATCGTATAAATACTTTGTCAGCTCAAGCCGCAGAGCTCATCGCTCTGACACAAGCCTGTATTCAAGCCACAAATAAAAAAGTCAACATATACACTGATTCACGTTATGCATTCGGAGTTGTACATGACTTCGGCGTGCTGTGGCGAGAGAGAGGTTATTTAACTTCCCACGGTGCCCACATTCAGCACGGACCCCTCATTCATGCCTTATTAGATGCAATACATCTACCCACTGCAATATCAATTATGAAATGTAAGGCTCATACGAAGGTTACTGATATCATTTCCCAAGGCAATGATCTAGCCGACAGAACAGCTAAACAGACTGCTCAAACTCAAACCCCCGACATGACAAAGACAATAGTCCCGACACCGACACATTGTATGACAGTAAAAGATCCTACCCTTGACGTAATTGACATACAGACACATGCTACACCAGACGAAATAAAGAAATGGACTGAATTAGGAGGGATCCAAACGGACCAAGGATGGATGATGAAGGAAAAGTCTGTATGGTTCCTTCCTGATTCAATGGTCCAAGTTATAATTAACACTATACATAGTCCAGCGCATCTAGGAGAAAAAGCTATGCTAGACAGCATTCAACACATTTGGTTCAATAAACATTTACGAGCAACAGCCAAACAAAAGGTCCGTACCTGTATGATCTGTTGCCAGTTCAACCCAGGAAAAAGCGTTCCCGTAGAACAGGGTGGATTTCATCCTCCTGACCACCCTTTTGAAGTCCTCCAGATGGATTATATCCAGATGGAACGATGTCGAGGATTCAAATATGTTCTCGTAGTTGTCTGCGCTCTGTCCCGTTGGACGGAGGCATACCCGGTTTCAGATTACACTGCCCCGACTACTGCCAAACAGTTGGTTCGAGAATTCTTCCCACGATACGGTTTACCACGTGTTGTCTACTCAGATAACGGCCAGCCGTTCTCATCCGAATTAATGAAACATGTTTCACTTCTGCTAGGATATCAGTGGAAATTCCACTGTGTTCGACACCCCGAGGCAGCAGGTCTCGTAGAAAGACATAATCAGATACTGAAAATCAGACTGTCCAAAATATGCAGAGAGAAAGGTGTCGACTGGATAGTAGCATTACCAGTTGCACTCTTTTACATGAGAATGGTAGCACACTCTCGAACAGGGCTATCCCCGTATGAGGTGATCTTCGGCAGACCACCAAATATGTGGGGGACGCCCATACCACGCAAAATAACTGATATTGACTGTAATATGCTGACAGATTACTTGGCTTCCTTGATGTCTGCACTACAATCTTGTCGTTCACAGGTTGCTGCAGCATTTCCCGACAACACTGAGGTGAAACCCCATGACGTAGTTCCGGGTGATTTCGTGTTTGTGAAACATTTCGACCGAAAGACTCAGCTGGAGCCCAGGTGGAAGACACCCAAGTTGGTTCTGCTGACCACAAGAACAGCCGTGAAGATCGAGGGCCGCAAGGGCTGGATTCATTCAAGTCATATCAAGAAATTTCATGGACAATCCTCGGATATAGACATTGTGCCCTGCACTCCCTCACAGACTGATTCAAAACTTCCTTTGGTTGAAAAGACTGAAACCGAACTCTATAAAGTTAAATTGAGGCCTAGAACGTCAGACGATTTGATTGTTTAACCCCTTCGGTGCTCATGACGGAACGGTTCCGTCATGAGCCACGGTTGAGCTGTGCTCATGACGGAACCGTTCCGTCATGACCACGCCCGCGCAGGAAAAGATCAGCACAGCAGGGGAATCCGTCCAGCATGGAAGGGGTTAAGTCCTCTCCTAGGTGAAGCGGTTGAATCTGTCTCTGACATGTATCCTCTAGACCTGAATCATGGACAGTCGCGAAAAATGATGAAACGACAGGCGTATTGTAAATCACTGCGTAGCCATTGCATAGTGACATTAATAATCTTGTTTTTCTTGAGTCTTTTAATAATTACTGCAAGCATATTGTTGCACATATATTACCCTATTTCTAGACATGTTTATAATGTTACTGCTGAACATTCTTTTAGTGACTTACCTCCGCATGAATTGTCTTATAGACTTGCGCTGCGCAATAACACTTTCATTAGTATGTTACATCATTCCCATCAGACTAGTAATGCCACTAATTGTTGGGTGTGTGGCCGACTCCCTCCCTATCAGAATTATGAAGGAGTCCTGCCTTTCTTTCCACATCCGTTTACACATAATGGATCCTGTGGAGCATGGTTTAGTTTAATCAATTCCATAGACTCAGACACAGCAGTTTACCAAGATCATTGGGTATGGGGAAATCTGAACCTAGTTTTACTCAAGGTCTGCTACCCTTACAAGGAGGGTCGCCCCAAGAGAACAGGAACTGATCTAGAAAATGAAGTATATGGATTAGGTAATTTTACACCTAATCTCATGATTCTAAATGTCGTATCCAAAGTTGAACTAGTCTTGCCCACCATGTCAGTATTCCCAGCGAAGGGTGAATTATGTGTAAGAAAGGTTGGTTCCATACATATGGGCCATAGTAAATGCACTACTATAGTAGAATTCAGTGATCGAGGCAAATCTTCATTTAGAGCTTATCGCCACTCCTACTTTATATGTGGTCAGACTGCATATATGCGTCTACCTCTAGACTGGGATGGTACCTGCTACATTGCATTCCTTTTGCCACCTGTTTTCCTAGCTCCTCCTGATTATTACAGAAATATTCATTTAGTACACAACAGAGAGCGGAGAGATCTCCCAATTGTCGATTACACTGAAACAGCATGGGAAAAATACACAGATTTCAATAAAGGCATCTTTCCTTATATAGGTACTGTTACTAATAGTAAACTGATACGTAGATTAACTAGAACCCTTGAAGCAGTAGTGAATGAGACTATTTCCGCCTTAGGCAATTTAACGGAAGAGCAGTCTGCTATGCGGATTGTTGTGCTTCAAAATCGTCTTGTTCTTGACGTCATCCTGGCTGATAGGGGCGGAGCTTGTAGGGTCATCGGATCAAGCTGCTGCGTATTCATACCAGAAAATTCGCCATCTGTATATAAAGCCATCACTCGCCTTCATAAGATTGTAAGCCAGATACACCAGAACCCAGGCACTTGGACTTGGTCCAGTTGGTTTTGGAGTGTGATATCAGCCTGGGGATGGAGAGTTTTATCCTTCCTAGGTATTGGCCTTCTCATACTATTCAGTTGCTGTCTATGTCTGCAATGTGGACCAGCGATTTGTGGTCTGTGTACCACATCGTGTATTCCACCACCAAGATTTCGTTCGTCCCGGAAGAAGAAAGAAGAACAAATGATGTTATATGAACAGATCAATGGATTGATGAAGATTGATATCTCTTAACGGGCAAGTAGGGGACAAGGAGGGAATGTGGAAATATGGATTTTCCCGATCAGTTATGTCCCCTATCTTGGACCCCAACGGTTCTATGTGCATGTCACAAGTACATGTATGTTCCCTCCAGTTCCAGTTATGAAGACGCAAATACATGTGCGTCCACCGTCAACATGCCCTCTGTCAGATCCGCAATGACTAGGCCGGATATTCCATTCCTAAATATGAAAGGCCACCGGCTTTATATGGTTCACTTATGCCATTTTACAGTCCAGGCAAGTAGGCCCTGATTCTGTCATCAAACTCCTCTTGCTTTCTGCCTCTGAAAACTCCAGTTCGAGCCTGCATCTGTGACCATGAACTTTGTCTCATTCTCTGCGCGGCTCACGAAGCCTGACATCAGCCTATTCTCTGCCAAGAACTGTATTTCGCCTTCGAGTTATCTGCTTCCCCCTCAGCCGATGCATTCCTGTCTAGTAGTTTAAGTAAACATCCTTCCAGCTACCGAGCAAAAGGCTCGACTTCTCTGTCCTCATGCAAGTAATTCATAGCCCTGTTACCATGGAATATTCCTACCTCCTCGCTTTCAGTGTAGACACTTAGACGCTTGTACACGCACGCACAGTCAGTATAGAATAGATTCTGTCCGAGAGTCCTTCTTTTGTGGATAACATAGTTCTTTAAACATAGGATGTTAGATATGATTTGGGATTAGGTTGACTTGACCTCCCAGACTTTTTGTCTCCACATGTAGAGCTAAATGTCAAGTCCCCTTCACCCCCTAGTTGCACGTCAATCACACGTCATACTGCTGCGCACGCATCTATGCCAAGTATTATCTTATAGATCCACCTATATGTGACATCATAACCAATTATGTTCCTTTTTACTCCTTATTACACCCATTTTTTGGTTACGCAGATAAATCGTCATTTTCCTTATCAATTGTTACGCCTATTGCATTCGCTTCATTGTAATGTATGTACTATAAAGGTTACTTCTTGTCAATAAAGTATGTACTTCACTTCCTGAACCTCCGTGGTGATGGAACTTGGAGCAACCGATTATAATCGATCATTGGAATAAAGCCCATTCCGAACCTCTAATACCACGGATTCTGCCTCTCATTTTACTGAGCTATTTAATTATGTTTCTGTATCAAATTAAGTCCAGGTAAAGGAAAATTATTTACCACATGAAATTATTTACCCATAACGTGGTTCCTGGTGACCTGGTTTTGGTCAGGAATTTCGACCGGAAGACCCAACTGGATCCTAGGTGGAAGTCGCCTAAGTTGGTTCTACTGACTACAAGGACTGCCGTGAAGATTGAGGGTCGCAAAGGGTGGTTGCACTCGAGTCATATCAAGAAATTTTATGGACTACCATCCAGCGTGAATACTCAACCTTGTATTCCCCCACAGACAGACTCAAAGCTCCCCTTGGTTGAGAAATCAAAACAAGAACTGTACAAACTAAAATTGAGGTCTAGCAAGTCAGACAATTTGATTGTTTAAGTCCTCTCCAAGGTGAATCGGTTGAATTTGTCTCTGACATGTATCCTCTAGACCGGAATAGAGAAAGAAATCAACAGGTGCAGCTGAAAAAACATGCATATTGTAAATCACTTCGTAGTCACTGCACAGTAACATTATTAATTTTGTTTTTTCTAAGTCTTCTGATCATTATTTTCAGCATACTATTGCATATGTATTACCCTATTCTTAAACGTGCTTACAATATAACTGCAGAACATTCTTTTAGTGAATTACCTCCGCATGAGTTGTCCTATAGATTTGCGCTGCGCAACAACACATTCATTAGTATGTTACATCATTCCCATCAGACCAGCAATGCCACAAATTGTTGGATATGTGGCCGACTCCCTCCCTATCAAAACTATAAGGGAGTTTTGCCCCTCTTTCCATATCCGTTCACACACAATGGCTCCTGTGGAGCATGGTTTAGTTTGATTAATTCCTTAGATTCTGATTCCGTAGTTTACCAAGACAACTGGGTGTGGGGAAACCTGAACCTAGTTTTGCTTAAAGTCTGCTACCCTAACAAGGAGGGACTTCCCAAAAGAACAGGAACTGATCTAGAAAATGAAGTATATGGATTAGGTAATTTCACACTTAACCTCATGATCCTGAACGTTGAATCTGAAGCTACACCAATCTTGCCCGCCATGTCAGTATTCCCAGTAAAAGGGGAATTATGTATAAGAAAGAATGGTTCCATACATATGGGCCATAGTAAATGCACCACTGTAATAAAATTCAGTGATCAAGGCAAGTCTACATTTAGAGCTTCCCATCATTCCTACTTCATATGTGGCCAGACCGCATATATATGTCTACCTCTAGATTGGGATGGTACCTGTTACATAGCATTCCTTCTGCCACCTGTTTTCCTAGCCCCGCCTGATTATCATAGGAACACCCATTTAGTACACAATAGACAACAGAGAGATCTCCCAATTGTCGATTACACTGAAACAGCATGGGAAAAATACACAGATTTCAATAAAGGTTTCTTTCCATATATAGGTACAGTCACTAATAGTAAGCTGATACGTAGATTAACCAGAACCCTTGAAGCAGTAGTGAACGAAACTATTTCCACCTTAGGCAATTTAACAGAAGAGCAGTCTGCTATGCGGATTGTTGTACTTCAAAATCGTCTTGTCCTTGACGTCATCCTGGCCGATAGGGGCGGAGCTTGTAGGGTCATCGGATCAAGTTGCTGCATTTTCATACCAGAAAATTCGCCGTCAGTATATAAAGCCATAACCCGCCTTCATAAGATTATAAGCCAGATACACCAGAGTCCAGGCACCTGGACTTGGTCCGGTTGGTTCTGGGGCGTGTTGTCAGCCTGGGGATGGAGAATCCTATCCTTCCTAGGTATTGGCTTTCTCATACTATTCAGTTGCTGCTTATGTCTACAATGTGGGCCAGCGATTTGTGGCCTGTGTGCCACATCGTGTATTCCACCTCCAAGTTTTCATTCAAGATCCCGGAAGAAGAAAGAAGAACAAATGATGCTATATGAACAGATCGATGGATTGATGAAGATCGATATCTCCTGAGGGTCCGTAGGGGACAAGGAGGGAATGAGGAAATATGAATTTTGTGATCAGTTATGTCCCCTATCGTAGACCCCAACGGCTCCATGTGCATGCTATAAGTACATGTATGTTCCCTCCAGTTCCAGTTTTAAAGACGCAAATACATGTGCATCCACCGTTAACATGTCCTCTTTCAGATCCGCCATGAATGGGTCAGATACTCCATTCCTAAGTATGAAAGGCCACCGACTTTATGTGGTTCACTTTCCACATTTTACAGATTCAGGCGAGTAGGCCCTGAATTCTGTCATCAAGCCTTTTCCTGCCTTCTGCCTCTGAAAGCTCCAGTCTGAGCCAGCCTCTGTATCCATGAACTTTGTCCTACTCCCTGCGCGGCTAATGGTGCCTGATCCAGCCAGTTGCCTGCCAAAAACTGTATTTCGCCTTCAAGATTATCTGCTTCGCTCCTCATCCGATGCATTCCTGTCTAGTAGTTTAGGTAAACATTCCTCTAGCTACCGTGCAAAGGGCCAGGCCTCACTGTCCTCGTGCAAGTAATTCATAGTCCCGTTACCATGGAAGATTCCTGCCCCCTCGCATCTCATGTAGACACTTAGACGCCTGTACACGCACTAACAGTCAGTATAGAATAGATTCCGTCCGAAGAAACTTTTCCTTTTGGATGACACAGTTCTTTAAACATAGGATATTAGATATGATTTGGGATTAGGTTGACATAACCCTCAGACTTCTGTCTCCACATGTAGAGCTAAATGTCAAGTCCCCTTCACCCTCTAGTTGCACGTCAATCACACGTCATGCGGCTGCGCACGCATCTCTGCCAAATATTTCTGCTGACATTGCAGGATTCTCTTATGGATCCACCCATTTGTGACATCATGTTTAATGACGTATTTTAGTTACACCCATGTTTACGCCTTTTTTGGTTACGTATGCATATTTTATCTCTCTTATCAGCTGTTACGCCTCCTGCATCTGTTACACTATAATGTAATTCTTATAAAAATGATTACCTGTCAATAATGTATGCCCTTCCTTCCTGAACTTTCGTGGTGATGGAATAGAAGCCTGTAATTCGAATTACATTCCTTTGTATAGGAATAAAGCCTTTTTAAACCTCTAATACCACGGATTCTGCCTCTAATATTTACTGAGTTATTCCTCATAGACTTTACCGCATAAAAAATAGTACCGGTAATGAAATATTTACCACAATGCACTCAAAATATTCAAGAAAATCTTGCTGTATACTCCCTCAATGCTTCAAAAAACTGTTGTGACTGCACTCGTTTTAGCCAAAATTGACTAATGCAACGTTTTATATTTCAATCTGTGTTTGCAGTATGCTAATAAGCTCCAGGTTCTCGAAAATGCAGAAGCTAGGCTGCTGCTGAGAATTCCTAAATCCCAGTCAGCCAAAGCTGCTATAAGGAAGTTACATTGACTCCCTGTAAAACAGTGTGAGTTTTAAAACCGTGTGCATCACCTTCAAGGCCTCACATGACCAAGGCCCTGCATTTCTGAAAGACTTGGTCATTTGGTATGAGCCAGGGAGGGCACTCGCTCAAGTTTGGCCAAGAACCTGGTGGTCCCCAAGTTTAGGCTCTCTGCATGGGGCGGAAGAAGCCTTGTGGTGGGGGCACCAAACTCTAGCCCTCCCTTCCCTTTCATAATAAATCTCTGCCTGATCCACTGATGTTTAGGAAGGCTCTCAAAACATGTTTTTTATATCCAGTGTGAAATCATTCTTTTTTATCCTTGCAGTGCCTAGATGCCTCCAGGTGACTGTTGCGTTTTATAAAACCATTTAACATAACATCACGTTCCTTGAACTTTTTCCATAGTAGTAGCTCTGTCAGTTTGGAAAGAGAGCCTGAAAGACATGAAGCAGATGCTTTGGTCAGACATCCAAAGGGTAGTCCAGGTTATTAATAATGGCACAGCCAGGTGCCCGGACATACTGAGGCTAATGTGTTGCATGGTTAAATTACAATTGGAGGGAAACCTAAAGCTGAAGGCACGACATATTCCCGGGGTGGAGAATTCAATAGCAGATGTACTCTCTCATTCACAGATGAGCAAGTTCAGAAGGCTAGCACCAGAGGCAGAACAGAGTATGACCCCTTACCCGAAGGACTTGTGGGAATTGGTAGAATGGACCTGTCTGCACTAGTCCAGCCTGCACTCACTCCCTATGCAGCTAGACTTTACAGGAAACACACAGAAACAGTGATGCATGTGGGAGCTTCTAACACTGGGGGAACCGGGAGCCATAACCATAGCAGTGAAACGCTTCATCCAGTGGGCATACTCGGAGAAAAAGTCTAAATCATGGGCTCAGACCCACCTGACTGAAGTGGCACACTTCTCAAAGATATACACAGGGCAAGACCCCACAGCCTCCCTTTATATCATGGCAGCCATGAAGGGGTGGAAGAGCCTGGAAGGGGAAAAAACGGACCCACGGCTACCCATAGAGTCTGGGAAGCTGGCCCAGCTAATGGTGGGAGAGGCAAGAGACCCATTTGAGGTGTCCCTGTTGAAAGCAGCCTTTGCTACTGCATTCTTTGGGGTATTCAGGGTTTGCGAGCTTGTGAACCTAGCAACTAAAGACACTGGTACAAGATGCCTGCAAGCATCTGACATCAAGCCGGGAGTACCAAGGGTGGAGCTACTTTTGAGAAGGTCAAAGACAGACCAGGCAGGCAAAGGGTCCTGGGTACAGATTGGAATGCATAGAAGACCCAAGATACTGCTCAGATTGCTACCTTTTCACCTACATGGCAATAAGGCCCGCAGGAGAGGGCCCACTATTCAAACACAGAAACGGGGACATGCTGAGCAAGTTCCAGTTTGCAGCGGCCATGCACCAAGCCCTGTACGGTGGGCAGGTGGCGCTCCAACACGTAGAAGACATATGTGAGGCCACAGCTGGTTTAAAAATACATAATAGATTGAACTGCCATACAAACTGACATTCATTTATTAATTATTTATTTTTATAGTTTTATTGAGCGCAAACCAGATCCAAGCTAGGGTATCAGAGCGCTTTACATAAGGCATACGGTGAACACATTCAAAGGGGAACATTGCATGAAAGTAACAAGGAGTAACAGCATTGAGAGGACTTGTTCTGAGCAGTAAAACCATTCAAAGTTCGTGTAGGTTTTCACTTCTCGTGGCAGCAGTGGGAAGAAATGTTCTGAGCATTAAAAGACAGTTCAAGTTCGTGTAGGTCTTCACTTCTCGGTCTGGTAACCCGAGAGTAGAGTTAGTTAGGGGTTGTAGATCATGGGTCGTGGTTGTGCGGATTTAAGATAGGAATTTGCTCATCAGGTATAATATTGCTTCCTTTTTGAAGAGAGGCGTAGAGGAGATTTTTCTGATGTATGGTGGAAGCGAGTTCCATATTCTTGGCGCGGCCCCGGAGAATGCTCTTTTGGAAGTTTTAGACTTTTTGAAACGTGAGGGTTTCAGAAGTAGATTGTTTGCGCTCCTTGAATGTCTGTTTCCTCCGGATAAGGTAAGTTTTTGGGCTAGGTACTGGGGGGGTGTTGTGGTGTAACGCCTTGTGTGCGATGCAAGCCATTTTTAGGTGGATTCGGGCTTCGTAGGGTAGCCAGTTTCAGTGCTTTCAGATGTGGCGATATGTGGTCAAATTTTCTAGAACCTGTTATGAGTCTTGCTGCGGCATTGAGACAGGCTTTTAGAGGGGCGGTTGAGATTTTGGGAAGCCCAGCGAGGGTGGTACATCTGTATTCAAGCCTTGAAATAACTAAGGACTGGACTGCAGTTTTGAGGTTGGAATTCTCGAGTAAAGGTTTCATTTTTCTGAGATAGCTGAGGTGGAAGCGGGCATTTTTAGTCAATAAGTTGACGTGATTTTGCATGTTAAGGTTCTTATCCAGAGTGATACCTAGTGATAAGGAGGAGTCTACTACAGTTGGCGTGCAATTCAGCGCGGTGATAATTTTGATCCATTCCTTTGTCTCAGTGGAGTTCTTAGGGGGGAGATTAGGAGAAACTCTGTTTTTTGAGAGTTTAGCTTGAGGAAGTTGGTCAATAGCCATTGGACTGTCTTTTCGAGAGCTAGGTTCATTGTCCCTATCTCTTCGATAGAGGAGATCTTGATGTACAGTTGGGTGTCATCCGCATACATGTGGAAGGAGATGTTCTCCTGCTGTAGTAGCTCGGTGAGTGGTTCGACGTATAGGTTGAATAGCATGGGAGATAGTGTGGAGCCTTGAGAATCTCCCAGAAGGTTAGGGGAGGAAACAAAGAGATTGTTGTTGATCATGTACGATTGCGTTCTGTTTTCCAGGAAAGATTTGAACCACTGAAGGACTTCACCCGATAAACCCATCCTGTCTTCTAGTCTTCTTAGTAATTTGTTGTGATTGACCGTATTGAAGGCTGATGAGAGGTCGAGTAGAACTAACAGGCAGATTTTGTTGCGGTCAAGGGCTTGAAGGGCGTCATCTACTATGTGCAGGATGGCTGTTTCTGTGCTATGCCCAGGTCTGAAACCCGATTGGTGAATGTTCAGTAGATTGAAGTGCTAGATGTGTTGGTTCAGTTGTTGCTGAACACATTTTTCCAGGACCTTGGCTAGCATGGGAATGTTGGTTATTGTTCGGAAGTTGTTGTGGTCGGAGTTATCTGCTGTTGTTTTTTTTAGGATAGGGGTGACTTGACCTGTTTTTAGGCAATCTGGGATGTGACCTTGTGATAGTGAGGCATTGATGATTTTGGTCCAGAGAGGTGAGATGATATGGAAGAGGTGGGGTAAGCAATTTGAAGGGACAGGGTTGTTAAAGTGGTTGTTAAGTTTGGTCGTCGTTAGAATATTGGTGATGTCAATGAGATCGTAGAGTTTAAACTTGGCCCAGTGAGAGTTATTTTTGGGCAGCAGTAGCTCTTGCAGTGCAGGAATTTCGGCTTGACTGCTCTTTGCAGTGGCTGAGTTGGATGCTGCCTCGCTAAGTTCGAGTTGAAGGGAGTTAGTTTTAGCTGTGAAAAATGAGGAAAATTCTACACTACTCAACTGTGATTTTGATGTTAGGAGTGAGGATTTGGCTAATTTGTTAGATTGTTGTTTCAGAATTTCGAAGAGTTTCTTTGGTCTATTTTTGGTCTTGTCTAGTTCTGATCTGAAAAAGTCTTTTTTGATTGTAGGATACTTTTATTGTAGGAGTTTCTCAATATCCAGAGAAGTTTAAGGTGAATGGGGGAAGGATGTTGCCTCCATTTCCGTTCCATTGATCTAAGTTTGCATCTCTCTTCAAGGCTCTGCTGAACCATGGGTTTTTGTCTTTATCCGGAATTCTTTTGAGTTTTGGGGGAGCGGCTTGATCGAAGATTTTGGTCATTGAGGAGTTGTAGTGAGCTGTGAGGTTGTTTACGTCTGACACATTATTGGGGATAGTGAGAGCCTTCTCACAGTGGGAGGCCAGGTTGTTCCAAATGTTTTTTGTGTCTCTTATCCAATGTTTTTGCTTTCTTTGTTACAAGAAAGTTTTCTTGTAAGTTGATGGAATTTGGAAGGTGATAATGTGATGGTCTGACCAGTCACAAGGACTAACCGAGACTGATTCAATAGTATTTTGTTTAGATATGATCCAGTCAAGAGTGGCAAGTTTTGAGTGAGTTGGCATTGAGATTACTTGGGTCAGGGAAAGGTCTGCTAGGAAGGTTTTGAGGGCGTTAACCTGCTTGTCCAAGGGGTTATCCCAGTGGAGATTGAAATCACCTAGGTATATGTCTTTGGAGTGAGGGGAAGAGTTTGAGGTAATAATTTCCATAAGCTGTTCTGTGAATTCAGCATTCGAACCTGGAGGATGGTAGAGTATATGTAGTTTGTGAGAGAGGATACTTGATGATTTAACAGAAATCCCCAGGTATTCACAAGAGACTAGGGGTTCCGAGTGAAATTTCGAGATGGAGATGTCGGAGCGATGTATGCAGGCTAAACCTCCACCTGTCTTGTGCGTTCTGTCTAATCTAATGATGTTGTAGTCAGGGGGGACTAGAAGGTGTAGGTAAGGGGAGGATGATTCATTGAGCCATGTTTCTGTGAGGATGATTATATCCACTTTCCTGTTGAGGACAAGGTCGGCGATGTCAGAGGCGTGTTTTGGGGCTGAGCGGCAATTCAGTAGAAGGCAGGAGAGCGCGTTTGAGGAGTTCTTTACAGTTGGCTCAGGGTTCTCGGTGTACGCAGTTAATGATTGAAGGTTATTCAGGTTTATTCCTGTAAGTCTTGGATGTGAAGTTCTGCTTGGATCGCTAGGGGCTGGGAGTATAGCATATTCATCTTTATTTGTGGTAGAGCCAGCCGTAGTTTCATATAGCCGTAGTAGTGTTTGGCTTTCACAGTCCGTTATATTGTTGGAGAGTCTGCATGTGCGCAAGAATCGATCGGTTAGAGGTAGGGGTATAGTTTTTATCCTCTTATCGACTATTGCTAGGGACTTTTCAAGGTGTTTAAGTGTAGAGAGGGAGTTTTCAGCGAGTTGAAGTATGTGTCTGATTTCTAGGATAACTTTTTGTAAATTTCGGACGGTGACGAAAGGATGTGTTTTGGGAGAATCTTGATAGGGTGGGTGTAAACTGAAGTTGGGTGTGGAGAGGGGGAGTTGTTGTTGTTGATCTTGCTAATTCTAGACGAGGGAGTCGCTGCGGTCTGTGAAAAGGGAGGAGGGTTGTTGACGCTTCTTGCAGCAAATTTAGGTTGAGGCAAAGGTCGTAGATCTTCCTGAGGTACTGATGGGGTGGCGGGAGAAGTAGGGTCCTGAGGTACTCTGGGTCGGTTGATGAACTGGCTTTTGTAAGGCGCAGAGCTGATGGGAATTGTTAATGCTACTTTCAACAGTTCTGGGTGGGGTATGGGGTCGTTGATCGTCAGGATGAGCTGATGGGGTGTAGGGAAAAGTTAGGCCCTGAGGTACAACGTGTGGGTTGATAGACTGGCTTTTTAAAGCACAGGGCTGAAGATAATTGTTAATGCTACTTTCACCAGTTGTGGGAGGGGTAGAGGGTCGTTGGTCATCAGGAGCTGAAGGGGTGGTAGGAGTGGTTAGGTCCTGCGAGATGCAGCATGTGGTGATGGTGTGTGTTTTAAGGGTGAAGAAGTATTTGTTGAATAGTTCTAGGTCCTTGTTAGCTGCTTGAATGAGCACGGTGCCATTTTTGTAGGATGTTATGTTCAGTGTAGCTCTGAGGTTTTGCGCAGGTGTTGTAGTAATCCTAGTTCCGTAGGGGATATTTTTATGCTCCTGGATATTTAATAGCTTGGAGAAGGTCAATCGCCATTTTGCTATTTTTCTTGTGAAGAATATGAGGTTATTGAGTATAGTGACTTTTTTGGCATTAAAGGAGGGATCTAGGAACAGGGTATCTGGGTTTTTTCTGAGCAAATTGTGCTTGAAGGTTTTAGAGGCATTTTTCGATAGGATAGAGGGGTATTGAATAGAGTATGTGCTGTTTCCATCCTGTATCATGTTAGGTCACAACATGCTGTGAAATTCCCTATGTACCGTGGGGGAGCGATCGTAAGACAAACAAACCGTTTGAGCTCCGGTTCTCAGATGGGTGTTAGTGGGTGTTAATTCTCCTTCTTTGGGTTGTTGTTACAAGGGGGTTGTTCATATTGATAGAATTCGAAGGAGTACAAAAATAGATTGTAATGGGAAGGCTGCCGTTTAGTTAGGGCCCATAAAAGGATCGAAAATGATTTTTGGCTTGGATGTTTATAATGCTAATAAAGATAAGTAGGGATAAAGAAATAGTCGAAAGAGATGGCTGCCGTTTCGGAGGGGTCTAAAGCCGGATGTCTGCGTATTTGGTGTTGATTGTATAAGCAATTAGCCGCTACAAGATGGCTGCCGTTTTAGTCACCAGCTTGAAGCAGTTTTGGTGTTAATGATTAAAGGTGATACCAACAGGATGGCTGCCTCTTTTGGATGGAGACCCTTCCAAGATGGCTGCTGTAGTTGTAGAAAATGTTGCAAGATGTCAGCCAAGTATATGAAACTTCAGTAGGTAGACAGTAAACTAGAAAAGATTGCCGTTCCAAGATGGCTGCAGATTAGGTGGTAGCCATTTTAAATGCTGGCTGCAGATTAGGTGGTAGCCATTTTAAATGCTGGCTGGGAAAGTGGCACTTAGTATGAAAAAGGCTTCAAACTACATGGGAGGCGTGTGAAAACAAAGTTTCTCTCACATATTAGGCTGAAATCAGTGCATTAATTACGAAAGTCTACTCACAAGAATTGAACTTGTTGCCTAAGCAGAGACCCGCCCCATATTGGTCTGGGTGGTCGGCCATTCCTTCATCAACCAGATGCAGATGTGGTGGATGCACGGCGGGCACTATCATAAGGGCAGGTCTGTAGCCACATGCGTTAGGTGGTGGGGCCACCCAGGGATGAGATGGGAGCAGCTGTCGGCGACCTTGGAGAAACAGGTGGCAGCCGCTTAGCACCCCGACGTTTCGGTGATTCACCTGGGGAACACTGACCTCACTCCACTGGGGAGGATGGACCTCCTTCACTACATCTGCCTAGGCTTGGTGCAAGCAGCCAGATTGTTTGGCAGCACCAACAACATATGGTCTGAAATAATCCCCAGGTTGACATGGCAAGGGGGCTTGTCAAATAGGGCAGTGGATAACTCCAGGCGGATATTAAACATTGTAGTCAGCAGGCACAGCTAAACCAATGGTTTAGAGAGCATCAGGCATCACCTGATCAACTAAAGACGCCCAGAGCTCTACATTCCGGATGGGGTTCATCTGTCAGAGGATCTCAAAGAAAGTCCCACAAAGAGGAAGGGGGTGTTGCCGGGACACGGAAGCCTCCCATGCGGCGCGGCGTATACTAAGGAGCCTAAAGAGAGACACCGGCAGGGTGATGTGCAGGAGAAAGGCCACTTACCTGGGCATGCATTTTGGCCGAAAAGGGGGAGTAAGTGCAGACAGCACTCACTGCCCAGACCCACCGGAAAGCAGGGCACAAAATGGGCAGACTGGATAGCGAGTTGGGGCCTAACTACAGTAACAGGCTACCCCCACATGCAATCGGCAGAAAAGAAGCAAGGAACTTTATGACCCCATAAAAGGACATGTATGATGGCCTGAAAAATCTAAGCGGTGCTACAAATATGGCAAGCTGATAACAGAACTTGATTGTGATGTGTCAGAAATGATTATGACTTGTTATCTGTTAAGTTATGACCTTTCACATGATTTATGAGCCTGCTAGAAGTGACTTGTGATCTATCATTTGGATTGATTAATGACCTGTCATGTTTATGATTTATGATCTTGTTAAAAGTGATTTATGGCCCCATGACGTTGATTGATGGCCCTGTCGTACTGATATATGACTGGAGTTCTGTGATGCATATAAAAAGTATGATGCAACTATTTAATACGTTAAAAGAAAAAACTAAGGCCAACATTTACCACAAGAAACAAGACGTGTGTCTGGAAAACGTTATTCAAAATGTATGTGAGTAACGATATGCATGTACAGGTTGGAGTGGGCCCAGTGCGAGGGTTAGACCTCTGGGGTTCCCAGTCTCTCACAGGGATGGCCCTTTAATGTATGCAGATTGAGCAGGGTCAGAGGACCAGAGCAGAAGTGGCCCCACTTATATTCAGGTGTGGTTCACCATTGGGAGAAGTGTGGCTCAATGGTTAGAGCGGCAGACCTCGATGCAGAGCACTGGTCCGGGACCAGGGTTCGATTCCTGTCGTGGCAGGGTCTCGGGCTATAAATTCCGCGGACTGGATATTCTCGCCTCAGTGCCTATTCTAATCATGGGTCCCACGCTGCAACTCTGGGCAATAGCTTGCTTAATCTCCACAACGGCCCCACAGAGCTGGGGATGCCTGGCTTCACCCTGGGATGCCCAAGAGTGGACATTTCACAGGGAAAAAGCCAGGAAGGGTTCCCTAGCGGTATGAATACAGCGCCGGGAGTCCCCGGTCTGGGGTAGCTGTGCGCTATATAAGTACAAACACATTTACATTTACATTGTGCACTAATTCGTGCACAGAGTCCTGGCAACATTTGCATGTTTGTATCTCTGTGAAGTTAAGAAAACATGCCTCTTCTAGACAATCCGCAAATGTGGCCCACTTTCTTTTAGGGTGCCTGGGCCTATTTGTGATCCAAATCCATTCCTGCCCATGTACCTTGCTAAGTCACAGAATATTTGACGTGCTTTATACATTGCGGACACACCCTGTTAAACCTGACGGCTTGGCAGACTGCCACGCGCCAGCCTTCGGGCTGCTCAAAGGAAGGATTGTTTGCGCGCCGAAGCCAGGGAGTGCTGTGGGACTACATGCCTCCCATTGTGAATGCACAATATGTCACCTTCTGGGCGCATTACTTATTAACACGGCGACTCCACAGGATCACAGGACGAAGGCGCAGAGGGCTGAACTTCAAACTGAAGCCAGGCAAGAGCTGCACGAGCTGGTGTTCGGGAGCAGCATTTCATTGTACCTCCCGGATGGCACGCTGCTCACCCGTAGCAAGTCACAGCAGGGGTTGCTGTTTTTCTGCTTCTGAATTCCAGATGGAAAATCTCAGTGCAGGCAGCGGAGAGGAGTGGGGCCAGGGGGCCCATTATTCTCCAGGTTATTTCAGGGCCCGGAGCTCTTGCTCGTTATAGATTGGCCTTCTGGTAGATGATGTCACAATACATCCGAAACCCCAGCTGATGTGGTCAAACCAAGCAACATTATCAAATGCATATTATTAGTGAGTTTTTTTTTCTTTCTTTCTCTACTGGATTTCCCATTTAAGGCAAAATTGCCCTATTTTATAATGACATGACAGTTAAGACATCTAACACATCAAGACAGCACCAATCGTTTGACATCCCGTATTTTCTTTCTCTCCCTGCAGGACTTATGTTTTTTCAAACTTTGAGAAAGTCCCTCATCCAGTGAAGTGTCTCACTTGATTTTGTTGACCCAGACCCGCAACATATCCGACATGCCAAAGTGAAGGGCAATGTATTTTTTTTTCAGATAGTTGTTCCCAAAGCACTGGTTAATTGCTGATCCAGGACACAATTTGGTTAATAAAGGGGGGGGGGGGAGGGGGTTGAACGGGCAGTCCTGTGGTAAATTAAGGATGAACAGGAGGTTCATTTACAGTGCTCTAGATCAGTAGATTTATGAAGAGATGAATTTTCAGCACGCTTCTGAATTACAGTAGTTGCGTTAAAGACAGAGATGCTGAAGAAAGGAGTTCAAAATGGAGGATCCTTAAAGTATAGGGTTCTACCCCCAGAACAGTTGTACTTTGGATGGATGGTATGCAGCCAACCAGGTTTTATGAAGGCAACCTTATGCTTGTGGTCGTTGTTGGCTGAAAATGACCCAGCTACCTGATCACCAATTACCTCCTCGACTGACCTCTCCATCACAAACATTACCTTTCTAGCGAATGCTCTTCCTGCCAGAAACATCAGCAAGTAGGAAAAAAACTCAGTTTCCCATCCCTCCTGTGACCTCACCAAACATCTTGTCATCTGCTATAAAAAGCACACTCACATATTTTACAAACTGTTTTACCTTTTCTGATCCAGGTGAGTTGCCAGGAGCCAAGTATGTATAATATTTGGTTTCTTTATTATTCTATGATGCTTTAACAGCCACTAAGCTGTGGGTAAGAGGAGGTCCTGTTGAGGAGACCCACTGATGACACCATTTGAGAAGTAAGAGTTTTGCAAACCCATTCTGGGCAGTCTGTTTGGACCAATAATATTGAATACATGATTATACATGCACATGTATAACTTGAGGAATAAATGTAAAACTTGAGTAAAAGAGTACATGTTTGCATATGCAAGTATAAAAAAGTGTAAGTGTAAAGACGTGAATAAAGAATACATACTTATATGTTTACACTGAATATTAGTGCACGCGTATATGAATCTCAAGTCTTTACAATAGTTTCAGTCAAGTAATACATTTAAATGTTTCACACATGTTAAAGAAGTTAAGGCACACTTTGAATATAATGTCAGCGATAGGAATAAAAATACACAATCGTGATGTATAAGGGTGGAGCCCAAATTGCGCTGCTCCAATGGCAGAATTACACCTCATGAGTCAACAGGCTGTAGCTGATCCTTTTAACCCCTTGCATGCCCGCCCCTTTCCCCGCCCAGTGCCGCGCTTTGCATTAGCGGGCGGAGTTCATGACGAGCTGGACTCGTCATGGGCACAGCGCCACCGCAGCCCATGACGAGTCCAGCTCGTCATGGGCACTGAAGGGGTTAAAGCACAGGAGCTCAGCTTTTCCAAAGAGACAGAACAAAGACATTCCAGACACTTTGGGCCCAGATAATGGTGATGTTGAGGAGGAAGTCAAGAGAAGATTCATTCAGGGTTCTAATCTAAAATACATTTTACAGCATAGTAGATATAATATGGCTTGCCCTGAGGCTCCGACAGCGGATGAAAATTACAGTTTTTTGCAAATTCTCAGAAAAAAGAGCCAGAGGCTTTGCCTCCTTTTAAAGCTGCTTGCAATGTTATAGAAGGGGAATGGAAAGACATGGATAAACATTCTTTTCCTCATTATCTAGTTAAGATAATGAGGTTTTGCGTCTGAATTCCCAACACTGGTAATGGTCGATTGCTTGATGGCTGGTCTGGCTACACAAAATATGGTTATTTCTCAGGATGCTGTCCCTGCAGATGCTGCTGACACGATGATTGAGCTCGCAATCAAAAGTTCTATGTGTCATCTAAATTTGCCCTCAGGGCTGTGGCCTATACCAGCTATGTTGCACAGTTCTTGACAAAGGGTTTTCAAGGGGTAGCAGATCTCATTCAACAAGTGGCAGACATCATGGACAATTTAGCGATAATGGAGGTGTTTCTTGTCATACATTCCCTCTGACACTTTGAGTACAGCACAGCTGTTCTTCAGTGGCAGCTCATAGGCAGCTTTGGATGAGACCATTGAAATCTGAAGCAGCTCTGAAGATCTTCGGATGAGGTTCCCTTTTTCTGGTTCAAGTCTATTTGGAGATCAGTTGGAGGCGATGATTAAGAAATTAGCTGAGGATAAGAATGTATGAGTCCGAGTTCCCGGAGGGCATTTAGTCCATCCTTTCAGGCAAAGATACAAAGCCAACCCTTTGAGGGAAGGGATGTGACCAAGGGTCCCTTCCTCATAAAAACCCCAGGTTCAGCTGCCCCAGGACAACCAAGCCAGCAGTCCTGACTATGCCATTGCAGAGGCGAGGCTGCCAGTGGGGGCTGCCTCAAGTATGTTTTGGATGCATGAAAGGATTCAATAAATGTTACAGATTATTTGAGAAGTGCATCGGATATAGTTTCAAGAGTTTTCTCCACAATATTTTTGCACCTCTTCCATTCATTCCAGTTGATAAAAAAGCACTATTAATTGGAGTCCAGAAATTGGTTTTAAAGAGCTTATTGTAAAGATACCAGTTCACTAGAAAGAAGTAGGTACATACTTAATCTTTTTGGGGGGCAGGGCAAAACAAAATAAGGATTTAAAACCTATTCCTAATCTGAAAACAGTGACATCTTGTATGTCTCACATGAAATTTAAAATGGTGAGTTTGCAGGTGATTCTTCCAATTTTTTTTGAAGAGGAGACTTTTTGGCCTCTCTTGTTTTAAAAAATACATACCTGCTTGTGCCAGTGCACCCAACTTCCCAAAAGTTTGTACGGTTTTGTGTGAACAGAGAACACTACTAGTTCCAGGTATTGTCTTTTGGCCTTTCTTCCTCTCCGATTCTATGGTGAGGCAAAGAAGTGCAGGCATAAAGCCGGTCTGCATGGGTGGAGGAGTGCTTCGCGTTCTAGTGGAGGCGCGTGTTTCTTCCGCCCTGATTTCAATTACCTTTCTCTTCCAGGTCACAAAGTGTCGCGAGCGGCGTTCTCATCAGGCTGCTGTGCGGTGCCTAGCCTTGCTCCTGGTTCCTGGTCTCGGTCTCCACGGTAGATTTACTCGAGACTTCAGTTTCTTGGAAAACTGCAAATAAACCAAGAAAAATACAATGGGTCATTAAAGTGTTGACTTCTACGAAGCGGTAGCACGCTTTGTGCTGGCTGAGTTATGTTGGCGATACTTATCTGATAATTGTCCCCACGGCATTTTGGAAATTCCATTCTCATTTGTACATTCCCGTTAAACTGCTGTAAAGACACAACAGACTATTTATTTTCTCCTGAGGCTTAAGGAGACATTTAGAATTTAGCCCTGCATTCTTTTGTGTTCTGACTATAGAGAAACAATTCATGTTGTGACTGCATCCTCTTTTCCTCTAATGGACATATGTTTTTGGGAATTTCCTTTGCCTCCCTGCTACACAATGCTTTTAGGTGTGTTTTAAGACTGTTCCTTTCATTTCTTATATTCATTTATTTTCTGTTGTGTTATGTATATAGAATTTTTCTCTTTTTTATTTTCATAGATTGCACACTGCTCCTTCATATGCAGTTACTTTCTTATATGCAGAAGAGAGGAATTAAACAGGTAGCTACAGCGTTGACATAGATATAATTAAAAATAATTGTTCGTTCTATCTGTAATGTTCATATTCGTTTCTTTACCTGCAGGGAACACATAGGAATACTTTGAACCTTACCTTCTTCACTGAGTACCCTGAGAAACATGTGTCTTTTCTCTTCCCCCTTTTTCCCTCTTCCCCCATTTCATCACATTTTGCTTTGACATTGTTGGGCATTCTGGGTAGGTGAAGGAAGTTTGAACCTTCCTTCATGACTTGCATATCGCTCCTGCAGAAATATCAGGTGAGATGGCACACTCCCAGGGTGTTTTTATAAAAGTGTTGGCTCTCCTGGGGCCGTATTCTGCATTGTGATTGTTTGTGCCCGGCGCACCTTTTTAAAGGTGCGCCGGGCGCAAGCATTCACAGTGCGCCCTATTATGATGCATGCACTGCCCCCGGGGCAGCCGCGCACTCGACCTGCCCCCAGGGCAGCGCATAAATGTGAAAACACGCAGCAGCAGCTCCGTGTTTTCACAATGCATGCGGCACCCGGGTAATAGAGATCCCTTGCAGGCGGGTGCAGTCAGTGACTCCACCTGCCTACAAGGGAATGTCTGGGGGGTCCATGGGACCCCCTTTACCCACTGCAGACGGCTGCTCTCAGGAGGCGCACTGACGATGCGCCACCTTTTAAATGGCGCACTGTCAGTGTGCCTCCTGAGGGCTACTTTGACTCTGCGCCTGCATCTGTAATATGGTGCGGGCACAGAGTCAAAGGAATTCCCTACTTTGCATAAGGCACAATCCTATGCAAATGAGGGAACACCCTCTGAAGGTAGCGCTGACGCTTTAAGTGCACCAGCGCTACTGGTGTTATAGAAGGGGACCCACCAGCGTCTGCGCCCCCTTCTATAATACCAAGGTGCCCTGAGGGCGTACAAAGTGGGCGCAAATGCCCATTGCGCCTCCGGGGCACTTATTGTAATATGGCCCCTGGTGACATTTTTACATTTTCAGGAAATTCTGATTTCTGAATGATTGGTTAATTTATTAATCTTTTTCTAAGGCATAAATGCATACCAAGGAGGTGTGTAGAGTGGTGGCACAGCATGCACTGCTGATAAACCAGGAGAAGGCACAATTGCTACTATCCCAGGATCTGCAGTTAATTGACAGACACTTCAGAAGGGATCTGGACAAGATGTTTTGTCCTTAGTCCAGAATAAATAAATTACAATCAGAACGGAGGGCACTTCTGTCACTCAAGAATCCCACAGCCAGGCAATGGTTGAGAGTGCAGGAATTGATGGCCTAGACAGTTACGATCCTGCCAATGGCCAGGCTTCACATGTACCCATTGGTGGATTACCTGTTGTCAAAATGGAGCCTTAGTTCATAGGACAACGATCAGTCTATTACATTGATTCCCCAATTATCGCAGCAGATGCAGTGGTGCTGGAAGAGAGAAATTTGAACAAGGGGTTCCCTTCTCCTCAAAACCAGCAGTGATATTGAAAACAGATGCCAGCAAGTTGAGGTGAGGCGCAGTTCTGGGGCAGCAGACGGTTCAGGGTCTGTGGTGAACTCAGGAGGCACAGGCCTCTTCCAACTGGATAGAATTGAAAGCAGTTCAGCTGTCTTAGCTCATTTTACAGCCCAGATTTTTCAACAAGAAGTTCAGATCAGGTCAGTCAACTGAGAGGTGGCTTGTTACTTGAATCATCAAGGCACTGCAAGAGTTCAAGCACAACATATTTGTGTCTTTGAGGGCTATTCATCTTCAAGGTTCACAGAATTTAAGGGGGATCAGTTGAGCAGGATTTCTTTGGTTCTTTATTCAATGTCATTGAGAAGGAAGGTCTTTCAGAGACTAGTAGAGAGGTTATTTCTTCCTCAGAATAACCACTTTGCTTCAGGGCAGAATGCTTTGCTTCCATGATTTCACACAATTAATGTCATCACCCCCCTCCTGCTCCCTCTCTGTCACAGCCCCTCTTGCATCTAGCATGCAGGGCTCATGATGCTTTAGCCTTATGGCTCCCTATGAACACTATGACATTATGACTGATGTTTCCCCATTCCTCATGATCCATGTTCCCCCCAACTCCCTCATGACTTATTTCTTCCCAGCAACCCTCATGTCTGATGCTCCCCTACCACACTCATGACCGATGCTTTCCCTGCACCTTGTGATTTCATTACATTTGCACCCCTGCACGTGTTTCCTAATAACCCTGTGATTCCCATGCACTTGATTCCCCACCCCAGGACCTGTGAACCCACACAGCTTCTTGCACCTGTTGTTCACTGGGGCCGTGGTGTGTTTTCCCCTTGAGTCTTGCAAGCTTCCCCCAGTATCCTGGCATTCACTGTTACTCGGGTCTGGTGTTGTTTTCCAACATGCACGTTCAAGTAAGAATGATAAATTCATTTCTTGTTGTTGGTTCCGATGTTCATGTTGCACCTGCCCTTCCTACAAGGTCAAAGCGAGTGTACTAACGTGTTTTTCTCCAAGCACCATGAACCTTCCAGAAGGCCATGTGCCCCACATGCCCTCGTGCCTCACTTGCAACACGACCTAGATACTTCCTTTGAGCCTTTGAGAGGATATATAAACCCCGCCCTACCCCAAGCATTTGCGTGGCCTACGCTGCCTGTGGAATAAGCTTTCGCCTACGCACTCACTTAAAGAATCAACTCGACCTGGGCAATGCACTTCTCTGATGCAGCTCAATCTGCTTCAGTGATTCCCTCAGTTCCAGATCCTTCAATGCATCATTCGTCCCCGCCTCCTGCTCAGCTACTTCCTGAGTCAAGACCTTGAGACCTTCTTCAAACTTAGGACAAGTTTAAGTACTAGGCTAAGTAATGATATCAGGTTAATGTACACTATCCTTTAATAGTAATAAGCAGGCCAGAGTATTGGCATCGTCAATAATATAGGCTTGTCTTCAAGTTTCCTGCCAGTGACTTCCCTCCAGTTCACCTTGATTGTTCTTGCTCCAGACCCTTCCTACAACCTTGGCCTTTGAACTGTGTTTATACAAGGACCAGAGACTTTGCTCTGTACTGCTCTTATGAAAGAGTAGTGCTTAGAGAATTCTCTTCAGAGCGTTTGTTTCATATGTGATCCTTGTACTGAGTTCAGAGTTCCTAGTATACCTTAGGAGTGTCATACTCCAACCTGTGTTCCTAGTCTACCTCGTCTACCTCGGGTGTGTCAACCCCAATCTGTTATGAGTGTAACCTTGGGAGTGCCGGAAACTCCAATCAGTGTTTCGAGTGTAACCATGGGAGTGCCAGAAACTCCAATCCATGTTTAGAGGGTAACCTTGAGAGTGCCAGAAACTCCAATCCATGTTTAGAGGGTAACCTTGGGAGTGCCAGAAACTCCAATCAATGTTTTGAGTGTAACATTGGGAGTGCCTCACTCCAATCTGTGATTTAGGGCATTCTGCTCTCATGCTGTGCTGCTGGTGAAACCTGTAAGTGTGTGTAATTGAAGTCAGTGCATGGTCATTGTATGTTGAGGCCTGTTAATATACTGATGGTAATCACTTCCTCTTGTTATTTCCAGTGTATTGCCTTATCGCAAACCCAGAGGCTCACGTCCAGTACATAGCTACCTCCCAGACAGAAGTGTCATTCAGGTGGACAAGTGAGTTAACATATGCTTTTCCTCCAATCCTGATAATTCAGGAGGTGTTATTAAAGATAAAGCAGGATCAGGCAAGAGTGTTGTTAGTGGTTTCATGTTGCAATCCTCACCCGTAGTATCCATTGCTTCTGCAGTTAGTGGTGCTTCGAGTGTGGTGAATTCCCCTAGATTTGTACCCTCTAGCTGGTCAGCAGTTGACTCTTCCAGCCTGAGGTGTCTGCAGCCTGGAGCTCGGCTATTGAAGAGATAGCACTGGAATCTAAGGGTTGATGTCTGGAAATAGCCTTATTTATTCAGCAATTGAAGCATGCAGTAACACTGAAAGTATATGCACAGCATCAGCAATTTTTTGATAAGTGGCACATGTCAAAGGGTTCAACAGGTTTACTGGTAAAGAAGGTCAAGGTGCTGGATTACTTTAATGATGGCTTCGACTTGGGATTACGACGTGTGGGCAGAGGATGCGCACTCGTGACGAGTAGGAAAGGTAGTCAAATTATTTGAGTTTGTGGGTGCAGACGAGTAGATCCCCCTGGGTTGGGATATAATCAGGATGAATCACGTTCTAGCTAAGAGCGCGTCGCTCGTGTTGCACTCCGATGCGGAAATAAATCCTCCAAAAGTAAATTCAAAAAAGTTCAAAGTTTATTCTTTAAAGTAAGTTGTGTAATTGTCATCCAGTTTCAAAGCATTACAAGCTGGGATACGAATTAACTTTAATTCCATATACTACAAAATAGCCCAAAGGTGCACAATTAATTATCAGCTTTAGCAACAGCATTTTCCAAAATTTGTGTTGGATAGTCACGTCTGAATTTCTCAATACATTCATTTTTGCTAGATTCATATCGGTCATCAGTGCTTGAGATTCTCTTCAGTCTGAGTAGTTGAGAATAGGGTAAGTATTTCTTGAGTGAAGGTTGGTGGAAACTGCCAAAGTGTAACAAATTGTTGCGGTCCGTTGGTTTAGTGTAGACCTGTGTAATTAATTGGTCGCGTTTGTTGGTGACAAGAGTATCTAAAAATGTTACATCATCTCTCATAGAAAGACTCAACACAGTTGATCATCGGATTGAATTTACTCATTCTATTAGTCATGATTCTGTAACATTTTTAGATACTCTTGTCACGAACAAACGCGACCAATTAATTACACAGGTCTACACTAAACCAACGGACCGCAACAATTTGTTACACTTTCGTCACACCATCAAGTTTGATATAGACGCCTGGATGAAGGCTGATTCCTTGTTTCCTCTTTTGTAGAGTGCTTCCCTTGATGAAGGGCTCTGCCGGCCCGAAATGCATTGGGCACCTTTGGGCTATTTTGGAGTATATGGAATGAAAGTTAATTCGTATCCCAGCTTGTAATGCTTTGAAACTGGATGACAATTACACAACTTACTTTAAAGAATAAACTTCGACTTGGAATTAGCCACTTCCACCTTATGAGCCCATGCACAGCAATCAGGGCTTTTAAGAATCCAGATTTTGAGTCCACAGGTTCTTTGGGTTCTAGACAAATGGCTCCCAAGCTTCATTGAGCCATGGCCCACTTTTTAGAACGATAAACATTTGAGACTCACCTATGTTTAATCAACATGAGGAGCAGTGGTTTTTTAATGTATCTAAAGCATTGTGGGTTAGAACATTGTCAGTTACAAACAGCTTGTTTGCTATTGAAATGGCCATTGGCTTTGCACAGACATACAGTTTTACTGATAAAACTATATAGCCCACAAATAATAATGTGTGTTTTTGTGAATATTTTATCATTTTTGCATCACCAATTAAGGTTTCTAGATTTGTTTTGATCATATTAAAATCTGTTATCAGTACAAAAAAATGTGTTTCATTCTTGCCTTCCTAATTGCTGAATACAGACAGTTCATTTGCAGGTATTTACATTTTGTTGTGTGTAACAAAAAAAGATCACAACCTTAACTTTCACATTTTCTTACTTCAGCAAAACTGTCACATAATTCAAGGTAAATACTCCTCTCACTTAGCAGCCAGAGAAAGAAAAGTAAACACCAATACCACAACAATTTGCCAGAAGACATAGCCTCACAACTGATGTCTCTCTCTGAAGAACCTGGCAAAGTGTGACAATTTAAATACAGAATTTAAAGGCATCTATATTTATTGCTTGGGCTTTCCCGAACCACCAAAAATCTACTTGCAACCCAACAGTGGTTCACAACCCACAGTTTGAGAACTACTACCCTAGCATATGATACTACATGTACCCCGGGACTGTAAATTAAATGCTACCAGTGGGCCTGCAGCACTCATTGTGCCACCCACTCAAGTAGCACTTTAAAGCATGTCTCAGGTCTCACATTGTAGCCTGTGGTGCAATTTGTAATTGTCATTTGGACCTAACAAAATTAACCTTCCTTTTTAATACTTACAAGTCACTCCTGAGGTAAGCCCTAAATGCCCACACAGTAGGGTGCATGGTATTTAAAAAATAGGACATGTGGGTTTAAGTTTTGTATTTCTTGCTAGTGGAAAACTCCTAAAGTAATGTTTAACTACTGCAAGACCTATCTCTCCCGTTGGATAACCCTGCGTTACCTTATTACATTTAATAAATGCTCACTTTGGATTGGAAGTAGATCGAGATGTAATGTTTAGAATCAAATAAATTGTAATTTAAAATCCTTTTTAATGGTAAAGTCAGATTTTAAGTTACAATTATGAAATTGGCACTTTATAAAAGTTGGCATGTTCTTGTCCTAACCATTTGTGCCTTCTGCCAGTGACCTGGGTCACATGAGTGTATGTCTCTGCTCTTAGGGTTTGTGTATTCCTCCCAGACAGTGACAGAAAGGGGACTAGATGTGGGCGGGATGGGCCATCCTGCCAAGATGGCTGGAGGCAGGGCTATGCCCTGCCCCACATGCACTTCAAAGAGCTTGCCTCCAGCACAGGAACCTGACACAAGCCTTTTGTCACCCCAGACTTCTTGGTACCTTGTCAGGAGAAGGAAAGAACGTTCCAGAACCAGTTGTGGGGGTAGGACAGGATGTGCCCCCCACACACAAAGGCTGGCATCAGGTATAAATATTGGACCCTCAGAACAACTCTTCAGTTTGCTCCTGGACCTGTGGAAGAACTCATATGGACTGTCCTGCTGTCAGAAGGACTGCTCTGCTGCTTGAAGGACTGCCTTGCTACTTGAAGGACTTCCTTGCTGCTTGAAGGGCTGCCTTGCTGCTTGAAGGAGAGCTGGACAATTTCCTTGAACCCAGGATCACCAGAAGTGACTTCAAGGGCTACTTGGCTAGCCTCCTATGCACTCTACAGGGACATAACAAGCTCCTGAGCTCATTAGGCATTGAACCCAGATGCAGGCCTCTGCTGGAGTAAATCCTAACCCCCCTCATACCATATGTGGTGCCCTCAATGTCTTGGACCCTGGGTAGTGGTGTTGGTGATACTTCTCAAAACGTTGCCACCTAGAAAGTTTTCCACAAAAACGTCCTAGAGAACCAACAGACGACCTGGACCTACTTGCCAGCCGATCATCCCAAGGAGCGTCACCGGTCAGCCTGGCCTTGCAGTAGCTCCCACTACATTCTTCTCCACAGCAGAAAATCCTGTTCATCCATCTGACACTAAACCTACTATTATCACTGACACACAAACATTTAAAATGGGCAGTGAAAGCATCCTGACCAAAGAGGCCCCATTGAGAGGCCTGCTTTTCACTGCACCACACACATAGCGTGAGACAGAATCCTGTGATAAAGCATGCCCCCTTGGTGGGTGAGGATTCGTGTCCCTGAAGGAATTTCTTCCTTGCTTTCCTGTGGGGCTGTTCACACCATAAATCATACTATATTCATATGGAGTACCAAACTATTAGGTTCATCTCTGGTCTCTCCGGAACGTCCATTTCACGATTTCATGCAAAGACTCCCTCCAACTGCTGAGCCTACAACAAACAGGTATAAAAGTACCATTATGCCAGCCACACAAAGGCAAAGCTAAGTCAATGTGCTTGCTGCGCACCCTGGCACCATCGATTGACAGGGCCTTCAACATGCATGCACAAACGCTACCTACTGACTGCACAGCAATCACGTGCACTGCTAATCCACGTTTCAAACCCGCTGTGACAGATAGAAGCTCTGCGGACACACACAGACACAACTAGTCCACTCTGTATGTAACAGATACAGGAACTGCCATTCTACTGTGACATAAACAGGCACTGCCAACCTAAAGTACCTATGACAAACAAGTATTATCAATCCACCACAACTGTGAATCAAACAAGCACCACTGACCCCCTGCACCTAATAAAAACCCACTCCCTGCATTGTGCACAGACAAATCAAATCCACTCTGAGAATAGTACATGCTCTACAGACCTTTGGTGAAACAGGAGCACTGCCATCCATTGTGCATAAGATACAGAGACACTACAAAACCTTAGTGACATATGTCTATTGCCTACCTACTGTTCCAACTACCCTCAAGCACTGTGTAATCACAGTGCCATGAACAAAAATATTTCTGTCGCCCATACAAGCGGATCATGTCGTGAACAGAGATTAACTGCCTGAAACACACACAGAACTATCCCAATGTACAGTGCCAGAGGAGCACAGTCACTTTCATCATGCTTGTTGTATGCAGGCAGTGCCAACCACTGCACCGGAGACACACTCCACATGCTAGGAAAAACAGCCACTGCCAATTCACCAAAGTCTGGAAAAAACTGACACTTAAAGCCCACTACTCCTGAAACATGTCAAATAAACTACTAGACAGCTGGTACTGTGTCACATAGCAACTCTTTGGCCCCAACAACCCTGGAAAGTAGCCAGGGTTAAGGTAGCTCATTTCTAAGCGCTGCGCTGTGGCACTTGGTGCTGTACTTATTTTTAAAAACTACCCGTTTTTTGTCCCTTTTGTTATAATTATTTAAATCCATTTTCCCCTGTTCTTAAAAAGTCACTCTTACCTGCATTATAAATTGTACCCTCACCCCGGCTTCAGCGGGTCTTCCCTAGCGCGTTTCGCGCTCTTTGGTCAATCTCGGCGCCATCTTGGGTAGGGGACGCTGACAGGACGCTAGGCTACGTAGCGCTCTAGCAGTCAGGTGGACTGGTCAGAGGCAAGTACCAGTGAATAGTATTTAAGGGGCATTGGAAGGTAGGTCTTCTTTCAACCCCCCACCCCTTCAGTTTTGTTTTGTCTGATCACGCGCCCTTATACTCTGACGAATATATCAAGAAGATTTGTGAGGGCCCTTCCCTTTTCACTGACTCTGCAGACTCACCCTCCTCTGTCAACATTTCTTCAGCTGAACAATTAGAAAAGTGCAAAAAGAAAACAAGTGCGCCTGCAACTCATGATCCGCATGTTAACAGAATACCTTAAAGCAGAGACAATTCCCACAGGGCTACAAGTACGAAACATCCCAGGAATATTCACGGACAACCCCAAGTATATTAACAGTTTTAGTTATATCGGTACTACCTGTTCACGACATTGGTTAGTTTTAGGTATTGACACGGCTGCAGAAGCCCTTAAAAAACTTGCAGAGGAAATCCTAGAGATAGAAAAACAGATTAAAGAATCCTGCCCAATAGCTGACAGTAAAAAATTACTTGAACAAATACAAAAAACTGTTGACGATTTCCACAGAATAGAGCAAAACAAAAAATCTGTGAAGGTTCACAAAGATATTAGAACATACAATATCGAACGTACCTACCCATATTTACAGAAGGATTTCTACTCACAGAGGACTTACTCTAACCCACAAAACAGTAGACCGTGGGGCAGGTATAACAGACGTAACAATCTAGTGGGATTTTCCGATACCTCGGCTGAATCTTCAGATAACTCTGACACAGGTGAGGGAACCAGTACCTCTACTTGTCCCCCTGGTGCTTCTTACTCAGGCCAAAACAGTAATTTTTTAGGCAGAGGACACAACGAACCACCAAAACGTGGCTGTGTCAAACAACCTCAGAGATGGTACAACCCACCGGGCGAACGCCAAACTCGCCAAAAGTTTTACCAATGGTAACCACAGACCAACACCAAAATATACCCATCTTCAATCTTTCACACCATTTACTCTCAGACTCTGAGCTTTCCCTACTCAGCAAGGGATTATCCTTTGTTCCTACTACACATCCCAATTTTTTAGAACTTCACACTGAACTTCTTAGATTTTTTAGACGCTTACGTCTACATGCATTTTTTCTCTTGAATCCATCTCCCCCTCAGATCGCACATACTCCTTTCAAACCTCCATCCAGCTTCTCACCGTCATCCAGTATGATCCCAAGTGAGATCACCACGTTTGAGAAATTAGTCCTCAGTGACTTAGCTGCCTTGGAAACCAAAAAACGCTTCATTCCTTACAACATCACCCTACAAGAGAACAAAGCCATTACTTCCTTGAAAGATAATGACGAGTTAATCATCAAATCAGCAGACAAAGGCGGTGGGATAGTCCTTCAAGAAAAGGCCATGTATAAGGCAGAAATTCAACGCCAACTGTCTAATACAGATCATTACTGCAGACTACCAACTAATCCCACAAAAGAACTCCAGACACTTATTTTACAAATAACTACTGATGCCAAAATGGAAGGATTTCTAAGTCAGAAAGAATTCCTTTTTCTTAACGTCAAATCTCCCCGCACTCCGGTCATATATACTCTCCCCAAAGTTCATAAAAGTCAGACTAACCCGCCCGGATGCCCCATAGTTTCTGGCTGTGGGTCTATCCTTGAGCCATTAGGTCAATACATCGACCATTTCATCAAAGAATTCGTCCCCGTAACACACTGCTACGTCAGAGACAGTATGGCGATGATCAATCTCATCGAACATCACCCCTTCCACCCTGAACATAATCTCCTCTGCACCATGGATGTAGAATCACTCTACACCAACATTCCACAAATCCCGGCACTCCTAGTTATCCGTGATATCCTTGACTCCAGACCCCGCCCCCATTTTGTCCCTACTCTCTTCATCATTCAATTGTTGGAACTCTGTCTGACCCGCAATTTTTTCAGTTTTGAAAATGATTTTTACCAGCAAGTGAAAGGTACATCCATGGGTGCAGTTTTTGCGCCCAATCTGGCCATCCTCTACATGGATTACCTGGAAGTAAGGACAATCCTCGCCACCACTAACCCTTTCCTCTCGGCTATTGTCCTATGGCGTCGCTACATAGACGATATTTTCTTGATTTGGAACCAAGATGAAACCACCCTTTCCCAATTTGCCCACTGGCTGAACAACAACTGCTCTGGTCTCACCTTCACCAATACACACCACAGGTCACACATTCCCTTTCTAGACCTCACTATATATCACTCCAATGGAGAATTACTTACCAAACTATATAGGAAAAGCACAGAAAGGAACACCTTACTCCGGTATGAGAGCAATCACCCCAGAGCCCTTAGAGACTCTCTTCCTTACTCCCAATTCTTGCGCATTAGACGCAACTGCTTTGAAAAGGAAGATTACTTCGCTGAAGCACTCACCCTTACCAACAAACTCAAAGCACGTGGCTACCCCAAAAGATTAGTGAGGAATGCGCAAAAAAGAGCTTGGTACTGCCCAAGGGAAGTCCTCTTATCCCCCAGAGAAAAAACCAAATCCAACCGCATTGTTTGCGTAACCACCTTTTCCCCTGCCTCAAACCCTATCCGCAAATCTATCCTGCATCACTGGCCAGTGATCAATGCAGGTATTCTCTCACTTGAACGCCCCTTATTTGCCTTCCGAAAGAACCGCAACCTGAAGGATCATCTTGTGAGAGCTGCTCTCCCCGATCAATGTCCACTTTGGACGAACTGTGGGGACGAAAGCCACTGATTGGACATGCAAAATGTGGGAATTGTAATGTATGTAGCGCAACCATTGAAGGTACTAATTTTGTATTTAACAATGTATCTATCAAATTGAAAACGTTTTCTAATTGCAATACTAGCAATGTCATTTACTTGATATCATGTCCTTGCGACAAAGTGTACATAGGCCAGACCCACCAAAAAGGTCAAACTGCGCATCGGCCAACACAGGAGTAGAGTACGATGTAGAACTCTTAATGCTCCAATGGTTGAACATTTTTTGGAAATGGGACACAAAGAAGATGAATTCAAATGGACAGTGATCAAAACAATCAAACAACCGCCAAGAGGCGGTGACATCACCAAAATCCTGAACAAGGAGGAATTAAAAATGATTATCCGCATCAATAGCATCAGGGATGGCCTGAATCGCGTTGAAGACTGGACTAATCTCATTTAAACCATCTATTGTACTTCGATAATCATCTCCTTCACACTACAGAGGCCATGTCTGGCTCATCCGTTTTGCAGAATACTTGCTCAGTGTCTCTTTCATACTGTTACTGTATGGACTACTTTTATTTCCGTACAGTTTTATCCTCGGTACGCCCTTGCACTTGTAACCTTCCTTGACCCCTTGTTGGTTTTTGCACTGTGAACCTTTAAGTCCGTTTTGCCACTGCTTCCTTGTTTTCAAAGTATCATCGCAAATTCTGTTTAGTTCATTGAACCGTATAACTCATCCCCCTATTTGATGTTTAGCCCATGTCATTTTCTCATGTATATTTACTGCAATTCGTTTTAATTCTCTCCATTGTCTGTTTCGTCTAATACCTTAATTGTATTGCAATGATTGATGTACAGTTTCTACCTCAAGTTGGTTTTCATTAATTGATGTCCAGTTTATATCACATTCGTTTTTGTACTCTTTATTCTTAAATTCCTCCCTACTTTCGTTAGTTGTATATCTATCGTAATGCGCACCACTTGTCAACTCAACTCGCTACACATCCTGTTCCAAAATGGCGCCCCTTTCGGCATTCTCACATCGATTGCACTGTGTACTCCCCAGTCCCTCCTCTCTGTTGTCACTACCCGTTCCAAGATGGCGCGACGTTGTCATGCTTCCACTCCGAGCGCACGTTCGTTCCCTCAAATACCCTTGCACCGCCCGGCTTCCCTGTCACTCCATATCTCTTCTCCGGAGGTCCCAGGCAGCTCTGAGGTAAGCGGTCGCTAAGGTTTTAGAGTTTTTTCCCCCCCCTAGACCATGACTTGATTCCGCCCGCCATTTCGCTTAATTTTCTTTCTCCTTTACCCTCAGTGCATTGTCACCCTGCCACAATCAATCGGTGGATTCCCCTACCCTCGGACCGGAACTCCCGGCCATTTACAGCCCGGTTGCCTCGCCTCCTTACCTCGACTGGATTACCCATTACGGCATTGGTTCCGTGGCTTGGCTTAGCTGTTCGGCACTACCAGTGTGCCTTTTTCCGAACCCTTGGTCTCTCTACCCTCGGTCAGGAACTCCCGACCTGTCACCACACAGGTACCCTTTCCCCTATGCTCTTCGTATTCCTTCCCAATCCATCTCCGAATAAGGGTTTTAATTCTATTTTTTAATTCTATTTTATTTTACCTTAGGTCAGCTACACCTGACCTTGCTCCCGTTTGAGCCCTGTCTCATTCAGCCGGCCACCTGGCCCTGCTCCCGCGACCAGTTGCTGAGATCCCCATGGTAATTTTTGACAGCTTCACAGCTCTCACTGACTCGCCGCAGCACATTCATTCCGTACACAAATCGCGATCACTTTTTCTCCTCGCTCCATGTACTCACAATTAATTGCTAAAATGATCTCACATCACCCTTGATCAAAACTCACTCCACGCATGACTCCCACTTTTCCATCGATTTAGACACAGCTGTCGGCCCCCCAAGCATGCCGCAAGCTCATTTCTAGTCACTTTATGCCCCCTTATAGTGCGTTGATTTCCACACGCACTCCATCGTCTGCATGATATTCCTTCTGATTATACGGAATCATAGCACAGGCCATCGTTATATTCTTTCATAGCACTCCGCTCGTGGCGCCTTCTCACCACCGGTCGCATGCTTAGTGTTCGGCATGCTAGCTTGTTTCTAAAACTCAAACTCTCTTCTTCCTTCATATCTACCCTTTTCCTTTTATCTTCACAGGCAATTTCTTATGCTAAGGCCAGCCAATTATTCTTGTCCTGATGATGATCCTAGTATTTTAGACAGGATCGAAACGTCGTCGACCCAAGTTAACAACTTGCACATTAAGCCAGTGTGTTAAAAGAGTGCAATTGTAGTTACTCAAAAAGCTTTTACATTGGATCTGTAACAAAGCTCATTACGTCTTGCCTGAAATGCCCCTTTGTATGTAATTGTTTTATATGTATTGTCTCTCCCTTTTTTTCCCCAAAGGATACAGGACTGTGTCCCACCATTAGTATGTCATTGTAATTGTTATTTTTTCATTCAAGAAATAAATAGGGCTGTCCGGCTGGACATCCCAAAATACAATATAGTTTCGATTCTGCTCTTTCCAAGGACCACTGTTTCTTTTAAAAGGTACTGTGTCACATAGCAACTCTTTGGCCCCAACAACCCTGGAAAGTAGCCAGGGTTAAGGTAGCTCATTTCTAAGCGCTGCGCTGTGGCACTTGGTGCTGTACTTATTTTTAAAAACTACCCGTTTTTTGTCCCTTTTGTTATAATTATTTAAATCCATTTTCCCCTGTTCTTAAAAAGTCACTCTTACCTGCATTATAAATTGTACCCTCACCGCGGCTTCAGCGGGTCTTCCCTAGCGCGTTTCGCGCTCTTTGGTCAATCTCGGCGCCATCTTGGGTAGGGGACGCTGACAGGACGCTAGGCTACGTAGCGCTCTAGCAGTCAGGTGGACTGGTCAGAGGCAAGTACCAGTGAATAGTATTTAAGGGGCATTGGAAGGTAGGTTTGCAGGTTAAGGTTGCTCATTTCTAAGCGCTGCACTGTGGCACTTGGTGCTGTACTTATTTTTAAAAACTACCCGTTTTTTGTCTCTTTTGTTATAATTATTTAAATCCATTTTCCCCTGTTCTTAAAAAGTCACTCTTACCTGCATTATAAATTGTACCCTCACCGCGGCTTCAGCGGGTCTTCCCTAGCGCGTTTCGCGCTCTTTGGTCAATCTCGGCGCCATCTTGGGTAGGGGACGCTGACAGGACGCTAGGCTACGTAGCGCTCTAGCAGTCAGGTGGACTAGTCAGAGCCCTATATAGGCTCCACATGCAGGCGCGCAGCTTGTGTGCGCGGCGTGTGTGCCGTAGCATCGCCGGAGTCACGCCAGAGTCCAGCCCGTCTGCGCCCGTCCGCGCTAGGGACGGGCTGAATGGCTGGGAAACTGGACATACCAATCGTGCGCCCATAAGAATTGGTTATTCCTGGCAGTACGTGATCACTCTGAAGCCTCCTAAGCTCCTTTGTCATCATGGGTATGCCCCGGAGGCGTTTCAGACCTCCCCTGGTTGTAACTGTTTCCGGTCCTCTACCTTGGGGTCGGCTCCTGTTGCTGCTGTTCCATCTACAGATCTGAGTTTCAAGTCAGGATCTAGCCTGAAGAGTGATAAGGGGTTTCTCGTAAATGCGAGTTCATTGATCAAGAATAATCTTGCTTTCAAGGATTTCGTATTGGCTAGAGAACCCGCTTGGGTTTTTATTACGGAAACCTGGGCTAAGGACTCCTCGGGTCCTGATTTGGTTGAGGCTGTACCAGAAGGCTATACACTGGTGAGGGTGGACAGAGTGGGACGTATGGGGGGAGGGCTTGGTATCCTCTATAGAGACTGCCTTTCTTGCCATATTACCCCTTATATGAATCTCAAGATACCTTTCAGGCCCTTCAGTTTTCCATTAATGGATCATATGCACTGCCGTTTACTGGCTTTCTCATCTATAGACCTCCGGGGACCAGAACTGATTTTGGCCATCATATGCTCAACATTTTAGAGTCACATTTTGGCTGTGAGCACTTCACTGTTCTTGGTGACCTGAATTTTCATTTGGAAAATCTGGAGTCAACCGAAACTTTATCCTTATTGAATATCTTTTCTGGTTGTGGGTTGAAACAGTTAGTTAGGGGTCCCACTCATCAGGCGGGTCACACGCTTGATGGGGTCTTTTCCAATGAAATTTGGCTGACCACGGACACTCCTATCCCTCTCTCTTGGTCCGACCACTATGCGATCCCTATAGAACTAACGACCGCTTCTGTCAGTAGTAAGGGGAACGAGCCAAGTAAGATGGAATCGAGACGTAATCTAAAAAATATAACCAATAACGTGCTCGCTCCTAGACTGGCCAGTCTAGCGATTTCCCCAGAGGAGGATGTAAGCTCTGCAGTAGTGAGAATGGAGACTGCCATAAAAACAGCTCTGGACGATTTGGCTCCAGCCACATTACGCTACTCTGCGAGAAAAAGTCCCTCGGCCCCGTGGTTCTCTGAATCACTAAGACTTCTTAGGCAGGGACTACGGAGACAGGAACGTCTTTGGAGGACCAGCTGGGATTTGCGGGAGAGGGATAGGCATAAAATCCTCCTAAAGAACTACAAGATGGAGGTGATAAGAACTAAGCAAGAGTATTTCACCTCTCTTACCTCCTCTCTCTCTTCGCCGAAAGAGCTGTTTAAAATTGTAGACACGCTCACTTCATTGAAGATGCCTGATCCTGTCGTCAGTTCACAGCAGCTCTGCAATGATGTCGCACAATTTTTTCAATCTAAAATTGGTGACATATACTCGGCACTAGAGCTTCAGAGGTTAACACTATCTTCCTCTTCATGCACTCCTGCTATATCGTCATCATTACCCAAGGAGGTGTTTTTAGGGTGTTTGTCCAGCTTTCCACCCCTTTCCCCCCAGGAACTCGAAGGCCTCCTGGATAAGATTAGGTCGGGGTCCCCTTTAGACCCTTGCCCTTTGAAACTCCTTAAACAATGTAAGGAGAGTCTTCTGCCTCCGTTGTTGGATATTATGAACAGGGCAATGAGGGATGGGATCTTTCCCTCTCAGTGGAAGAAAGCGGTGGTCAAACCTTTGTTAAAAAAACCTTCTTTAGATCCGGGGGTTCTTAAAAACTTCCGCCCCATTTCGCTGCTCCCAGCCCCTGCAAAAATGCTGGAAACCCATCTTAACTTGCATCTTGCAGCCTTTCTGGAAACCTCTGGCCTGTTAGATCACTCGCAGCATGGATTTAGGAGAGAGCATAGTACGGAGTCGCCCTTACCATTGTGCTTGATAACATCCGCACTAGAGGTGATAAGGGTCAGACCACTCTCCTTATCCTGTTGGATCTTACGGCTGCGTTTGATACCCTGTCTCCTTCAGTTCTAACATCTAGGCTGAGGGAAGTAGGGGTGGAGGGGCCCGCATTAAATTTGCTGGCCTCCTTTCTGAGCCAGAGGGAACAGAGAGTTAAGCTGGGGGAGTTTTTATCTCCATCCCTTCCTGTGCATTGTGAGGTCCCTCAGGGGTCGGCATTAAGTCCGACCCTTTTTAACATCTAGGTGACCCCACTTGCCAGGCTTATTAGATCTTATGGGATGGAGGTAATCTCCTATGCCGACGACACGCAGATATTGATGTCTTTCGCCCAAACTGCCATCTCTGCTGCCTCCAATTTTAATGAATAGGTAGAAGGGTGCCTTCAAGGGATTTATTTGACAATTAATTTGTATAAACAGAAAAACACACAAAGCTAGCGGTATCCCTCTAGGGCAGCACTGGATTTAACAATAACCCAACGTGTCTATTGGTGATATGTTCCATTCACCACAAGTGTGCAATATTGGTTAGCACCCGCCAGCACAATGCCGTTCCAGTTACTGGAGTGTACATGAAAAAACAGCACCAAATGCACCACTCAACTTATACAATATAATTTAAATAAGTCCATATCCTTAGAATTTTTTCTTTTCAAAGTTCTCTTCTTTATTGTTCAGTTTGTCATGTAAATATTAAAACATCCAAAACAGCCAAAGCAGCCGACGCGTTTCGTCCACCTCTGGACTTCTTCAGGGCTGCAACGAATTTATACAAAAGGGAAATACAATATAAATGACACACATAAGGACTAAGCACAAACAATTATAACAACACATTAAAGGACATTATAAACATTATAGACATAACCAAATACAATTGGACTCAATTACCAAAACGTTTACATATAACATCAAAAGACAATTCTAAGTCTACATGAAGTGTACAAAAATGATACATTTTTTTTCGTAAAATAACTATTCATTATTTACAACATCGTATTCGCGACATATTAACCAGTTAAAATGACAGATAAGTGTGAGATGTGTATATGGACACTCCTCTCAATATGTCACATTGTAAGACCTAGTATGACTAATCGGTCAAGGATAAAATTCCAATATTAGGCAATAGGTGGCAGACTAAAAAAGCCTATTCTGAAGTATGATATGGAAGGAGATAGGAGTGAATCGCAAACGGGTGAGCAAAGTCCCTTACTTAGTAGGGGCAACAATAATAATTTTCCCCAATCTCAATCTAGCACGGGACGGGGGAAACCAGAAGAGGTTTAAGTGCTAAGAAAACAAGGAAGATGTATACCCACCAACAAAAGGATGTCACAATCTTTATGTTCTTTCGTACTTTCTTCTCCCTCACTACTTCGATTTGTAGTGTTACGGAAAATGATAAACAGTGTCACTAAGGGGGAGAACAAACACATAGGGCGCGCGCCAGTATAGTGTAGGACTAAGCACACATGACATCTGAAATAATAATCGTAAAATATAAGATTTTACTCACTTTAAAGAATTAAAATCCAATGAAGAAAGGTTGTCTGCTGAGTAGCTCAAGTAAATCATGTAAGTATAAGGCTGGTCCTGTTCAGGAACTCATCCAGTGATGAGAGCAGTTATATCACTCTCCAAGATACCTATAGTCAAATAATATAGAAACATTCAATCAAAAAGAAATCAATAATCAAATGTTTGCGATGTATCAAAAAGCAAAAGGATTAAAAGGGACGAGCATCATCCCATGGGGAAGCCTAAAGAGATGTAGGGCAAAAAACATACCGAGCCAAAGGACATGTAAATAAAAGCAACGCCCTCATGGTCTCAACATGTCCCCTTATTGTCCCCTTCTCGGCACTCAATCATCGAGTATATTGATTCCACAGAGCCAAAAAAGAGGATGAATGAGCGAAACAAACGCCCTCATAATCACAGAGTGTCCCCCTATCGTGCCCATCCAATCATCAAGGGAATTGGTCCCACAGAGCTTAAAGGGACCCGGACGAGAGAGGGGAAATGTAGCTATAAATATCCCCAGTAATGCCTAAATGGAAAATCACCATAAAGCCATATCCCAAAAAAGGCGGGAGATTGTACTATAAAATAAGGACTAACCCCATGTAATCTCATAGGTGTGATCCCAAACCGCAGAGTAAGCCTCGGAAGGCAAGTGTTGATAAAGGCGTGCGAATCAACTTACCCGATTCCGTCTCATTACACTGTTGCAGAAAACACCGACCCTGTCAAGTTGCAACGGGAACTGTGAATGTGGGTTCATGCTTATATAGTGTCATTAATGGGTAAGAGTGGTAACACCTGAGTTAAGATCCTGGAGCGCGGGAGTTTCGAAACATAGATCAAAGGTGTGACCGATATAAGTAAAATGCTGGCCGCCATCTTAGAACGATATTGTGGACATACGTGGTGGCCGAAAAAAACAAAAAAAAAATGTATTTATTTTTAACAACCATTGAAACCCAATGATATAGTGTAATTTTCAAATTTTGTTAAAGCTAAACGATATTAAAAAGAGCTATGTCGATGATGCAAAAAAGGCGTTGCTAGGGGATCGAAAATGCAGATCGAGGATGACCTAAATAAACGCCATTTTGAAAAAGTAAAAAGTAAAATGCTGGCCGCCATCTTAGAACGGTATTGTGGACATACGAGGTGGCCGAAAAAAACTACAAAATATATGTATTTATTTTTAACAACCATTGAAACCCAATGATATAGTGTAATTTTCAAATTTTGTTAAAGCTAGACGATATTAAAAAGAGCTATGTCGATGATGCAAAAAAGGCGTTGCTAGGGGATCGAAAATGCAGATCGAGGATGACGTAAATAAACGCCATTTTGAAAAAGTGAAAAAGTTAGAATGTCATACGAAATGCAAAAAAAGTATTAATAGACAAGTATACTGGAAATAGTCGTCAATAAAGATACCATTTTAAAGTTTTTGGGAAAGCCAGGATCATAAAGAGGAAAAAAATGGTATATAATAGTGAAAAAGGGCCGATAACAGGGCATAGGTTCAGGCTCACATAAAGCCAAATTTACATGAAAAAGTCGTTTAAACTAGTTGAAGCAAAGAGATGTATGAGAGAGCTATGTAAATAACTCCAAAAGAACAATGCTGGGAGATCGAGATATGGATTAAGGATGTCGTATATGATCGCCATTATGAAGAAGTGAGAAAAAGTATCATACAATAATAAAACAAGTGCTAACAGTGAAATGACATGAATATCGTGATCACTGAGGACACCATTTTAAAGTTGTCAAAAAAGTCAGAATCGGGAAGGGAAAAGAAAACAACAAAAACTGATATATGATGGTGAAAGAGCCGGTAACGGTAACTAGATTAAAGCTCACATGAAACCACATATTCACAAAAAAGATCGTTTAAAAGAGGTCACTAGGTTTGACAGAGATTAAAATATTTGAGGATAAGTTTAAGAAAGGTAGATATACTCATAAGTACATCATCAACTGAAGTGCAAGGTAAGCCTCCGTCTTATATGAGTGAGGGTATTTAACAAGACAGGGAAAACCAGCAAGATATTGCTAAGTATAATGCCCCCTCGTAAGAGGTAAAAGTGAAGGAGGGGCACTATAAGAGAAGGTGGTCGAAGGGGCCCAACTACAATAGTTGTTCAACCATGTTGTCCCCAATAGCGCTTAGGGCATAAATTAAAGAAAATAGTGCATTTCAGATTCACTATTGCGACCCATTTCCACACAACGAAGTCTGCATATCCAACTAGCTTCATTTCTTCTTAAATCCTGTTCTCTATTTCCTCCCCTAGGGTGTATCGGTATATGGTCTATTCAAAAGAACCATAACTCGTTAGATTTGTGTTGTTTATCCTGGAAATGGGATGTAAGGGGATATCTAAGATCCCCATTATTTACTGCTCTTAAGTGTTCTTGTATCCTGACCCTTAATTCTCTTTTGGTGCTGCCTACATATATCGTGTTACATGGACAGCCCAAAATGTATGTAACAAACTTAGTTTTGCACGTGATGATGTGTTTGATCCTGTGCATTTTTTCGGTGTTAAACTGGAAAGTACGAGTTCTATTTTTTACAATTTTGCATACACAGCACTTTGTACATGTAAAAATCCCCCCCTGACCTTCCGTCATCCAATTGGGAATTTTAGGGGATGTGACAAAACTAGGGCAGAGTATATTTCTCAAGTTTTGGCCACGCCTATAGGTAACCCTAGGATTTTTGGTTATTTCTTCCTTTAGGCCTGGTACTTCCTCAAGTAGTCTCCAGTGTTTCCGCAAGATGTTAAAGATCTTACTACTGTCCCTATTGTAACCAGTTACAAGGGCAGTAGGCGAGCTTTGCCCTTTCCTTATTGCGTGGCATTCTTTCTTCAAGTGTGCTTTCTCGTTTGACATTCAAGGCCCTCCACTCAATTTTATTCATCAGGGTGACGGGATAACCCCTTGCCAAGAATCTCTTTTTGGTTTCCGTACATTCTGAATAAATGTTTCCTGGGTGCTACAGACCCTTCTCATTCTTATCATCTCCCCGAAAGGGATATTTTTTATCACATGTCGGGGTTGGTCACTATCATCATCATCATCATCATAGTCTTTATTCGAATTAAAAGTAATTCATACAAGACACAAACATATACATAAGACAAAGTTATAAAATCCAATTCACTAAGAATATAATTTTTTTTTACAATAAATAGCTAAAAAACAGATTTAAGAAGAGAATTAAACATATCAGCAGACTTCAGATGAAGCGAAATATCAATAAATGGTTAAACAGTATGACATCCAAAGATGGGACCCTACGAAGGTGGCACCTCTATTCGCCGTATAACATTACGTCTTAAGGACCATGCCCATCCCAAGTATTTAGCTAAGGCGATTGAGTGGACTGGAAAAGTGCTGGTGCTTAGAATCCTAATGGCAACAGCAGAACTCCTTGTGCCCAGTAATTTGCACAAAGGAGTAAGCCACTTTCGTCTGGGGTTCACGTATACAGGGCAGACAAACAGAAAATGAGCAATGGATTCTTTCGTGGCACCACAGCCAGGACAAGTGCCTTTACCTATACCAAACCACCCGCTAGTTAAGGCCCTGAGTGGAAGGGAGCCTGCTCTGAGTTGAAAATAGAGTTTCCTGTCTCTAGGTGAGGTGATCAAATCCCAATAAGGTTCAAAGAATGGAGTGGCCTTTACCTCTAAGAAACGACTAGTCATCGAGGGGGAGACGGAGTCACTCCACGCCCTATGATTTACCCTCTCCCAATAGAGCGTTTTCAAAAGCTTCTTGGCGGGAAGACCATCAGTAGCAGGGTCGCTCCATAAGCCTGCCAGTCCCAAGTCTATCAAAGTTTCCCGGAGGTTCCTAAGCCACCCTATCTTGTGAAACTTGTCGGCCTGCATTACATCCATGATACCCATTGCATATGACCGAAGCTCCGGTGTAGTCCACAGTCTCCTCCAGTATAAGACTGGGCGAAGTTTGGCCAAGTCCTTAAGGGCCTTCCTTCCTAGGTCATAGCGCAATGGGACCAGAGGCGTGCTTTGTGGGAGGCCTGTTATACAGCGGAAGAATTTGTTTTCAACAACTGTTAGGGATGATAATACGTCGAAACCCCTGAGCTCTGCCCCGTACAACGCTGAACTAAGGGCCTTTGCCTCGTATACCTGGAGCACGGGTTTGACCGGCTTGGTGAGGGATTTTTTGTGCTCAATAATCAGTGTTCCCGTGATCTGTGTGAGTTTCAACGCAGACAACTCCAGGTGTCTATTCCACTTATTATTGTGTGTCACGTGAATGCCCAAGTAGGCGAAGTTATTTACCTCCTCGAGGACTTGGCCATTCATTGTGAGTTTACCTGTTCTGTAGCTTGGGTGCGGGTTGAATGTCATGAGCTTGGTCTTGGTCACGTTGACCTCCAAGCCATATTTGTTACAAAAGTCTTCAAAGACTTTCAAGGCCCTTTGCATGCCACTTGGAGTTTTTGATACTATAAGGGTATCGTCGGCAAACATCAATATTGGGGTAGGAACTCCAGCCAACTTTGGAGCATCAGTGCTGGTTTGGAGCATATAATCAACTCCGCCATTAATATACAAAGAGAAGAGCGTGGGTGCCATGGCACAGCCTTGGCGCACACCACGCTCAACCGGAAACTCGGGGGTTGTATCCCCCAGGCCTCCCCACTGTATTTTGGCAAAATTAGGTTCATGGAGCCTCCTGATTAAAGTCAGTAGTTCCAAGGGAAGGCCGAGTTTTTCAAGTACCCACCAAAGTTGCTTTCGAGGGACGAGGTCAAAGGCAGCTCTTAGATCTACAAAAGTGACATAGAGACTGCCTTTGCCTAACGTAACTGTCTTTCAAAGCAGTTGTTCAAAGCGGAACACCTGGTCCTCAGTGCTGGTGAATTTACGAAAACCTGCTTGGAGGCTAGAGAGGATCCGATTATCTTCGATCCAGGCCAGTAGCTCATTCAATACCATCCTCCCAATGACTTTTTGGATTGTATCAATTAGGCTAATAGGCCTATAGTTTCCTGGGAGGGTTTTGTCACCCTTTTTGAAAATGGGAATTATAATGGCGCCCCCCCACGATTTAGGTACTGGGGCACCTTCAGCCACAGCATTGGCCAGGAGAGCGATGTACTTGCTCCAGGGGGTCTTATTGTTAAGAAAGAGGTCAGATGGAACACCATCCAGCCCTGATGCCCGCCCGGCGGCTACACAAGCCAAAGCAGCTAGAACGTCCTTAGGGCTGAAAGGACCGGACGAATAGAAGCCATATGGGGTTGACCCCAAACTTCTATAGAGGGGGTCGCGTGCGTATTGGGGTTTAAAGTACCCCAACCAGTCATCTTGGGTCACGTGGTTTGAAGGTTTTTTGGGGGAGCCACCTCTGTTCCACTTGATCACGTTCCAGAACAGTCTAGTGTCCCTGGCATAACAAGCCTCCTGCAAGTCAAGCCAATAAGATTCGTCCCATCTTTTCTTTGCTTTGGCTAGGCACTTCTTATAAGAGGATCTGGCTTGTTGTGTGTATGCCTTGTTCCCGCTAGAGAGAGCTTGTGAAAGAGTACTTCTAGCGCATTTACATTCATTATCATACCACCTCAATTGCTTGCGCGGTGGCTTATTGCCCTTTCTTAGTGGTTTGAGAAAAAAGCCGCGCAAACCTTCGAAGAAGGATTCATGTATTCTAGTTGCTTGGTCGCTATTTCCTTTGTCTTTCAAAGCGTCCTCCAACCTCGTAATGGTTGCGGAGAGCTCAATGTCAATACTAGCAATGATCGTGACGTTGGTCATTACCTGAGGCCACTTTAACCTCCGCATGTCATTAGACGGAACGCATCCAGTAGAAGCCATGAGTGTCTCCTCACACATCGAGCGGTGGTTCCCCCACCAACTGTGGGAGACACAAATGGGGTTGTGGTCGCTCTCTAATCTTGACTCGACCACCATGTCAATAGGTTGGCGCCACATGCTCAAACCACAAAGCACATAGTCTATCCTGCTTGTTGAGCGGCCATTGTCAAAGGTGGGTGCTCCCAACCTGTCCCCTGGGGTCCTGCCGTTCAAGGCCCTTAGGCCCCTCTCAAGGCAGAGTGCGTTTACCTGCACTGCTACCGAGGACCACCTTTTGATGGGAGAGAGTGAGAGTGCTGGTATGCCCCATAATCTATCCTCTTCGGGATCAAGGCCACTTTCTAGATCCGGATCTAGTAAGGGTTCAAATGTGACGTTAAAGTCACCAGCAACAATCAAGTCCCTGTTGCACGATTCGGTTTCTATAAGGCTAATCAAGGTATCCAGCACCCTTGACGTTTTCCCTTTCGTGCCACGGAGATATAGCTTGTAAATACCCAAACTACCACTATGGTCAAGAGTTAATCTCACTAATTGAATATCCGGAGAGCCCGTGTCAATCATAACGGCGCTCGGGAATATGTCCTGGCGAGCCCAAATGATTAGTCCACCCATTGGACGACCTAACGGGCCTTGGGTGGCTGGGACGTGAAAATTCAAATATCCCAACAGGCACCGAGCCTCGCAGGCCCATGTTTCCTGCAGGAGACAAACATCATATTTACTCACAAAACTAACCCATTCCGGTGAATCTAATTTGGTCTTGATACCAGCTAAATTCCAAGACAAAAGAGTCCCTTGCTGGGTGCTAGATGGTGCAATGTGGGGTGCAACAATCTGGCCTAGTGCGCTTTCCCTCTCGCCCATCCTGGAATTAGGCGACGAAGGAGCCCCAGGGATTAGAAATGGTCCTGTCAATACAAGGGAGGCAACATCATGGTCGGCCGTGGGTATACTTTCATTGACCCTCGGCGTCTTAGGAGATGAGGCGTTTGTCATACAAGGGGATTGTCAGTAATTGAAGCCCGTATTGTAGAAGTTTAAGTTATGGGCCTCTATCCCTGTTCTAAATCCGTGTGGTGGATATTCCGTAATAAACCTTGGAAGACGTGCGTCTTCGAAATTAACGATGATGCAATCTCCCTGAGTATTTTTAGGTTGGGGGCCTACCCATTGTACTCTTCTGACAAATAGAATCTGCCCATTAAGGTGAGTAGGGATTGGCCTATACATATTAAGCCAACGACTCGTTTTATTTTTTAGTTGGTGAAAGGATTCAGTTTTGCCAGTGGGGAGTTCAGGGACACCGGTTAAGATCACAACATAGGGTAGGGATTCAGGGGGTAGATGTATTTGTATTGGGGATGCTCTAGGCACAGTGTCTGGGGTGGCTATCTCATTAGCTGTTCTCGTGCCCACAGATTTCTTGGGGTTAATAACCGAAGATGCTTTGCTTGTACATCCCTCCCACCCAAGTGGCTGATGGATATCTGGCACCCCCTCCCGCCCTAGAGACTGACGCGTATTTGGAGGTTGTGAAGGCAAGGCTGTACCTGGGCCTGTGCTTGCGTCAGTTAAGACGGGGGGTTTGTCCGTTAAAAGCGGCGTAGGGGTCATAGAATTTATGCCATGAGGGCAATTACTTTTGCCAATGTCCCTGGTAGCTAGCTTAACGACATTCTTTAGTGAACAAAAATTGTCCAAAATAGTTTGTTCTAGTTTGTCAACTTTTTCTACAACTGTTATGATCCTTTCTAATAATGGTAAAATTAAGGAGCGAACAGTGTGTTCTAACTGGGAAATCATGTCATTGCCATTAGGCAAGGAGAAAGTGGGTGTACTTGCATCGACTAATGTTGGGCAGGCTGGAGAACTGAAAAAGTCAAGAGGTGACGTGTTATTAGTTGGTTTGGATATTTTCGCCTGCCTGGCGCCATCAATTACCCCAACCCTTTTCCTTTTGTGATGCGCTGGTCTAGAGGGTTTGCCCCCTGCCCTGGTCTGGGGTCGAGTGGCTTTAGACTTGGGTGTTACTACAGGTTCCACTACTGGAACCGGGTCTGTCATAACTGGAGATTGTGATAACCTCCCGGAAGATGATGGCAAATTGCGTGATATTTCAAACTCTGTGTGGGAAGGAACAACCCCCCGTGTGTGGTCTCTATGTTTGATTGGTGACTTAGCAAGAGCTAGCGGGCCCAGGGAGGAACGTCTGGCAAGCTTGGGGTCAATGGAAAGACGTCTTTTGGTAATGGCAATTTCATGCTCAAGTACCGAGACGGCTCGAGTAATAAATTGGTCCATGGTGCCAGACACTGTTGAAGGGACCGCGGCACGTTTCCCCATCCCAGACATTTCTCACAAAGCAAGTACGTTCCCAAAAATGGTAGCAAGGTAGCACGAATGTCAAATGTCATACAATAAGTCCTCCGAGGGTTCACAGGATGTACTCACTGAACAGAAGAATGGCCCAGCCCAGCCTCGTCCACCCACGGACGGCCACAGACGGTCCCGCCCTTGTCCCGGGCTTCTCCCGGCGCCAACCCGCGCGCGGACCCGCGATGCGGTGGCACAGGTGAGATTTAAGCGCCTCCAGGCACGAAAGAAGGTCCGGCGGCTTACGGGTCCGCCGCTAGGGCTGATGGGAGTTGTAGTCTCCAAGCCCCGATCAGCGGTGAAGCGTAGCAGACTGTCGGGACCTCGCCGCACACCAGCAGAGAAACACCACCTCCTGAGGTAAAGGGCTTGAAACCAGAATGTCACTCCCGCTCTGTCAGCGGCACAGGTGAGATTTAAGCGCCTCCAGGCGCGAAAGAAGGTCCGGCGGCTTCCAGGTCCGCCGCTAGGGCTGATGGGAGTTGTAGTCTCCAAGCCCCGATCAGCGGTGAAGCGTAGCAGACTGTCGGGACCTCGCCGCACACCAGCACAGAAACACCACCTCCTGAGGTAAAGGGCTTGAAACCAGAATGTCACTCCCGCTCTGTCAGCGGCACAGGTGAGATTTAAGCGCCTCCAGGCGCGAAAGAAGGTCCGGCGGCTTCCGGGTCCGCCGCTAGGGCTGATGGGAGTTGTAGTCTCCAAGCCCCGATCAGCGGTGAAGCGTAGCAGACTGTCGGGACCTCGCCGCACACCAGCAGAGAAACACCACCTCCTGAGGTAAAGGGCTTGAAACCAGAATGTCACTCCCGCTCTGTCAGCGGCACAGGTGAGATTTAAGCGCCTCAGGCGCAAAAGAAGGTCCGGCAGCTTCCGGGTCCGCCGCTAGGGCTGATGGGAGTTGTAGTCTCCAAGCCCCGATCAGCGGTGAAGCGTAGCAGACTGTCGGGACCTCGCCGCACACCAGCAGAGAAACACCACCTCCTGAGGTAAAGGGCTTGAAACCAGAATGTCACTCCCGCTCTGTCAGCGGCACAGGTGAGATTTAAGTGCCTCCAGGCGCGAAAGAAGGTCCGGCGGCTTCCGGGTCCGCCGCTAGGGCTGATGGGAGTTGTAGTCTCCAAGCCCCAATCAGCGGTGAAGCGTAGCAGACTGTCGGGACCTCGCCGCACACCAGCAGAGAAACACCACCTCCTGAGGTAAAGGGCTTGAAACCAGAATGTCACTCCCATCATAATGTAAAACGCTGTTACAGGCAGTGTCCTTCCTGTGGACTGTACTTTGTATTGTATTGTTGTAAACAAAAAATTGGATGTCAAGAAAGTCAATCCTCTCCTTATTCCAATTTAAAGTGAATTTCACGTTATATGGATTGTCATTGAGATAATTGTGGTAATCCATAAGTTCAGGGACAGGTCCATTCCAGATAATGATAACATCGTCGATGTACCTGCCCCAGAAGAGTACATACTCCATCCATGTGGTGGAGTGTCGGCCCCAGGCATACACCCGCTCAAACCAGCCCATAAATAGGCCAGCGTAAGCGGGCGCAAACCTGGAGCCCATGGCCGTACCCTGTATCTGCTGGAACCACTCATTGTCATGAAGGAAGTAATTTTTAGACAGGATTATATCTGTCATTTCCATTAACATTTCATTATGGGACAGATGGTCAGCCGTCCTCTGTCCCAAATAGAATTCCATAGCTCTAACACCAAACTCCTTTTTGATGCTGGTGTAGAGACTAGTTACATCAAGAGTGACAAAAACCATAGAATCCAACCATTCCAAACCCTCACATTTTGATAAAATGTCCTTGCTGTCTTTTACATACGCAGGTAATTTCTGCACCAATGGCTGAAGAAAACCATCCACGTATTCGGATAGCCTTTCCGTTGGGGAGTTGATACTGGAAATGATCGATCGCCCAGGTGGGAAAGGGCCTCCCTTGTGGACCTTGGGTAGGATATAGATACATGGGGAAGTAGGTTCCACGACTGTTAAATACCTATATTCTTTTTCATCCAGAAGGCCAATTTCCCGCCACTCAAAAAGTTTAGTGTTGATGTAGTCACATAGTGGTCTAATGGGATTGAGGGTTAGTCTCTTATAGCAGGTGGTATCCGCTAATTGCCTCTCAATTTCACCCATGTAATCCACCTTATCCATCACGACAACATTACCCCCTTTGTCCGCCTCACGGATGACTAGTGTGGGATTAGATCTTAATTCATTTAGTGCCTGATTTTCGGTCATGGAGAGGTTGAATGTCATACTACTTGTTCTAGTATGTGATGCCTTCAGTTTGTATAAGTCATGACTGACCCTCTCATGAAAGGTATCAATATTGGGGTGTGTCCCTGTTGGCATAAACTTAGATTTTAATTTGAGGCCACTATTTATACTCAAATCCTCCGCTAAGTCCAATTCCATACGTAGGGAGTCCGTGTCTATTTCTGTCTCAAGCTGAATTAAGGGTGTTAAATTCTGAGACAGTCTGCTGGGCACAAGTTCGATCAGGGTATTTATCAACACATGGAGGCAAAGCATTTGAAAAATGATCTTTTAATTTTAATTGCCGCACAAATTTATACAAATCAACAAAAATGTCAACATCATTACCTGGTTGCGTCGGGCAAAAACCTAAGCCCTTACTAAGGACAGATATCTCACAATCAGAAAGCTCTTTTTTAGATAGATTGACAATTTTCAGTTTTTCAGTCGTGTTAGCCTCAAGCTCACTTACTTCCTGGTTCCTCCCTTCCTTGATCTGGTTGTCCTGTCTGAGATCTCGTTTGTCGTTGCACGTTTGGACGGCGAACCAACCTAGACGTCCAGACGTGCATGGATTAGTCAAATCGCCAGATCAGCCTACAGATCAATTCGTGGGTACCTTTACAACCTTCTGAGTCTTAAACGGAGCCGGTAAATAAACGCGACATTCGGCTCTCAACACTGACGTGTATGCGTGATTTAAAAAACAGCCTTCAGACTGAAACGTGGGCATCTATATAATCGCTAGAATCTTATGAACCGCGATATATTGGGGCAGCTACGCATTTGCTACTTGACGCCCTTTGATCTCTATTTTCGATAAAATAACCAACAGCTCTTTGAGGGGTCAACCTTGTAAATAAATTTGTCCTGAAGATGGTCTTGTTAAAGAAAATCTAAAGACCGAAACGTCGACTCTCACACTGTTTTCCAGAGAAAATTACACCATTGTGAAAAAGTGTTTGATCAATTTGAAAGTGAAGGCATCAATAATTGAAACATTTCCTTTCACTGTATCAATAATTGTTGTTATTTGAAGTACCCTTTTGAACTTTGAATATAAATTCAATTTTTATACATACACCTGTCTTTATCTCCTCCTTCTGATTGATTGTCTCTATTACATTGAGTTTAACATATGATGATTCATTCGCATTTGATTTAACTTTGACTCTGATAAACTAAGTTGACTTAAGAATACAACAAGTGATAACTGTAGGTATATAACTAACCTACCTTCAAATAATAAGTGAAATTATACAAATTAATTGTCAAATAAATCCCTTGAAGGCACCCTTCTACCTATTCATTCACATTTGCCCGAGCCCTCAAGGGTATATTGGGTTGTCCACTGTACTTACTCTGCCTCCAATTTTAGACACTGTATGGAGGCAGTTGCTCAATGGATGATTTGCAATTCATTGAAGCTTAATGGCGAAAAGACAGAAATTCTGGTGTTTGGAGGAAAGGAGACCATCTGGTCGGCGGATTGGTGGCCCATTTCGCTGGGTGAGTGTCCGTTACCCACTACATTGGCCAGAAACCTAGGAGTCATGATTGACCCTACCCTGGGGATGGGTCAGCAAGTGAAGAGAACTATTTCCACTTGCCGGGGTCTAATAAACATCTTACGGAAGATTAAACACTATCTGTCCCTTCAAGCCAGAAAACAAATTGTTATTGCTTTAATAGGCTCTAGACTTGATTATTGTAATGCCTTATATTTAGGCATCAACAAGGGCTTGTTATTGCGACTTCAAATGGTGCAGAACGCTGCCGCCAAGTTTGTATTAGATTTGCCTAAGCGGGCCTCTGCTCTGGCTGCCAGAAAGACACTGCACTGGCTCCCAATTGAGGCCAGGATTTCTTTTAAGTCTCTGTGTTTGATTCACGGGGCTTTGGCTACAAATAGATCTGGAGGCCTAAGGGACCTGCTGGCCCCCTATACCCCTTCCAGATCCCTCCGTTCTGCGAATAAATTCTTGCTATCAGTCCCCCGGGTTCGTAGAGCTAAGTGGGGGGGCAGAGCTTTTTCAACTTTGGCTCCTAAGTTGTGGAACACTCTACCAGCGGAAATTAAATTCCTTCCCTCAAAGCAAGCCTTTAGAAGGGCCCTTAAGACGTGGCTATTTGCCAAAGCCTACCCTTAGTTTTGATCTGCCTTTTATGATTTTATTTGGTTAGGCGCCTTGATGCCTTCGGGCTTAGTTGCGCGTTTATAAATTTTCATTCATTCATTAGTGCAGCAGGTGCAGAAACACCAGGGTACAGAGGTGTAAGGGCCCAATGCTCCAAATTTATGTCTGTATTCCACTCATAAATTGGGGGCAGGTAACTCATTTTTCATGCTTGCATTACAGCCTATCCCACCCTTGCTACGTCACTGTTGTGCAGCATGACAAATGACAGCTAGAGGTACCTGTGAAGATGGCATAAGGATGAAGCCAAAACAGAACACAAGAAAAGGGGGAGGAGATAAAGACGGTAAAACTATGACGCAATGGGGAAAGAAGATGTTTTAATGTTGTGAGTACACCTACCTATGTATTATTTTCATAAAGTGCGTTGATACCATTTTCTTGTGGGCCCTGTTTGTGCTACATAAAAACTCTAAATGAATTAAATGATATATGTTGTCATGGTTGGCTAGTGTTGTGGAAGAGAGGCGGGGAAGTGGTCGCGGGATGGCAAAAAAAACCAAACATTAAAACTACTTACCTGCAGCTAACAGAGACGCCTCATAGTATGAGAGCAGCGTCTGGATTGGATGTGAAGTCTGTCCCAGGGACTGCTGGGAGGAGCAGGGGAACGAAGGAGCACCGGAGCGTGAGGCGGCCGCAGGATCAGGTAATTATTATTATTTTTTTTATTCAACCCTCCCGCCGTCGCCGCTGCTGCCCTGCTGACCCGCCACCGCATATTGGCAGCAGATGTGACTGTTACAGGCTCATCTTCTTACGTCTCCCTTTTTAAATCATGGTCATTTTTTTCTCTCGCTATTCTCTTTTAGGTCATCTGTCTCCAGAGGGGTTTGGGAATGCCTAGATGCAGCTCCTTGATACCTGCGGGTTTAGAGAGCTATATAAGTTTATTTTTCATTTCATTTAATTTCACTCCATCTCAATATACCCCACTCTATTCCAATCTACCCTCCTCCAATCCATCCAACCTTCCCCACTCTAGTCTACTGAACTCCACTCCACTCCACTCTACTCCACTCCACTCCAATCTACCCCACTCCACTACACTCTTCCCCTGTTTACCTCACTCAATCTACCCCAATCTACTCCACTCTATACCAATCTATTCACTCCCCCACTCAAATCTACCCCCTCCAGTCTACCCCAATCCAATCTACCACACTCCAATCTACTCTACTCCAATCCACCCCACTCCATTCCAATCTACCCAAATCAACTCCAATCCACCTACTCTGTTGCACTCCAATCCACCTGACTCTATCCACGCCAATCTGCCCCACTCTACTCCACTAAAATCTACCCTAATATACCCCATTCTACCCCTTTCACCCCACACCACTGTACCTCAATCTACCCAACTCAATCTACTCCACTTCAATCTACCATAATATACCACACCCAATCCCACCCCACACCACTACCTTTTAGCCATGCCGAACAGCAGCCACGCTGTTGTACAATATGGCTTAAACACATTTCCAAAGCCAATGGCTCTTTCACAGGCGAGACCTATTGCTTTGCCAATGCTTGTTCGGCTACTGCATGTTTTCTGTTTATCAAGAATTTTATTATATAATTCAGCATTTCCTCAACATAGTTCTAAAGCACTTTTGCCAGTAGATGGCAGTAGCGCCTCATAAGTGCTCTCCCTCTTCACCTTCACCGCGCTTCACTTATTTCTTTCGTCGTCTATCACCCGGTTAATCGCATCTGAGTGGGAGTTAAAATAGACTCGTGTTTCCCAGGGCGGAGGCGGGACAATATCGACAAAGGTGCATTTTGAGTGTGATACTGACAATCATTCGTTCCTAGGGGCATCGTACCGCTCCCATCTGCTCATTATTATAATTTTACACATTTATTGGAGAAAAGTTCATGTTACAGCGTGACAACATTTGAAACATTGTGGTGGGACCCTGCTGAAGAGCCGTGTACGTGCCTACTTTTTAGCACGTACAAAGTTTCACCCTTTCATTTATACAATGAATGTACATCTGTGGGTAAAGAACCCAGGTTTTATGAGATTAAATAGTATGTCTACACCACTGGGGCAAGATTCAGTATGCACTACTTCGTTGTTGCTATTGTGCTATTTATATAAAGACTTATGTTTAGCTGTCAGTGCATACAAATAAAGAATTCACCTCAAGTTTTGTGGCTTGCAATCATAAAGTCATTGTGACTGGTTATCCTGCTGAAGGCCGCGTGACTGGCAGTGACCGTGGCTGGGTTTGGGGTGATTGACACTGCGTTGTGGTGTTTGGACAGGTAAACCCATGAGTGATCGCCTCACCACTGGAGTGGAACCCGGGATATTTATGTTCAGTCAGTCCTGCCTTACTCCCTGCTCAACCACCCTTGTAGACCTTAATTGGAATAATGAGTATGTATAACTAGAACAACAGATTTAAAAAAAATGCTTTTCTAGGTTTTCAGTTTTGTCTTACATTTTGCCACATCTGGCTGGCAGTAGAGTTGTCTACAAAGCACTAGCACTACTGATATAAGTGTAGTTTTCATCTTTGTTAAATCATGCTTTTTAGGTCTCGGTTAGACAGCGCTTGTGCTGTCTCTTCGAGACATGCTGTATCTACTTTGTGGGCTTCAGTCCGCGCATAGGCTTCCCATTTGCTGGCTTCATTGTCACTCTCCTATTCTTTCTCTTCATTTGTCCATGGTGTGCATTTGTCATGCCTCTTGCTGTGTTTACCACTCCCCGGTAGCAGGGACTAAGTACTAAATAAATACAATGGTAACCATTTTAACATCTGTTCAAGACCTCCTTTTTCGTTAATCTGAACCACTCGAGACACGGCTTGTGGTTTACCGAGCTCTGCTGTAAACCGGGCTGTAAATCTAGTTATCTAGTCACATTTACTGGGCATTCAAAGACCGAGATCAAATGTCAGACCAGTTTTCTCGAGGGTGAGTGTTTACTTACTGTCCCGGGTTTGCTTGTAATTCCCTCCCTCATCCATGCCACCTCTCTCGTTAAGGCTCCTGCAGCTATTTTAATCTCTTCATGTAAAGCCATGCTGCCCTGACAGGGAGCTGACTACCCCTTTCTCCCGACCAGGTACTTCCTTTCCACTGCTGTTGCCGGCAGGTCCCGCCATCCCTCCAGCATGCTCATTCCCTCTCTCTGCTCCTGGTTATAGAGTCTGTCCCCTGCTCTTGCATTACTGGATACGATGCAACGCTGCCAAATGGTAAACACCTTTAAAGTGCTTTAGTCATGGTCTCCGTCAAACCCATATAAAATTTAGTTATAACCAGCTCATCAAGCAGTTGTTATTCATGCGGGTTGTCACTGTTTTCCCATCACTGTGTTGCTAAAGTCGCTTATTCGTGGCTTTTTAATCCAACGTGGTCGCATAACCTTGCGTATTTTTTTTCCAACGGGATCCTTGCTCGTTAAAAAACAACTGCTTGATGAGCTGGTTATAAACTGAATTTTATATGGGTTTGACGGAGACCATGACTAAAGCACTTTAAAGGTGTTTACTATTTGGCAGCGTTGCATCGTATTCAGAACAACCTTCCTGCACTGAATAACTATACGTGCAATACACAAGGGAGTAAGAAAATCGTCTTGCTAATTATAGCGATTTGGGAACCACACCAACTCAACCTGAGTGCGACTGCACTGGCAGGATACAAGGTTGTGAAACTGGGCTTCTATAGGAATTCACAAGGGCATTATCAAGCCCATTATCGCCGCTTTAGCGGCAGTTTCCTGCAGCTCAAGCGGCGATAATGTTATCGCCGTTCCTTGATAAAATGGCCCCATATGCCTGTATTTAAGGAAATATCATACTCCATGCTATCTGCCTGCTCATCTGTTGCCTAGAATTCATGAAAGACAGCATAGAGAGTTTCTCATAAGAAGCACCATTTTCACAATTTTTCCGCTTTTAAAAATAAATACAGACAGGAAACACATTGTTTTCTGTCTGCATTTATCTGTAAAAATCAGTAAAAACGGAAAACTGGAAGCCTTACTCATAACCTCAAGGGTTACACATAATGCGTTAAAATATCAGACATAAGAACAATGAAAACCTGGTAATGTCACACATGTGAACGCATATAGCTTGGCAGCTGTTCTGAGGTTGTCTTAGTTTTGATGCTAGCACACATGAGCAGTGTGATTACCGAGCAGGCGCGCAGCGCCAATTGGGCTGAAAGGGCTTTACTCCCCCCATGTTGTCTCAGGTACACCAGGCTGTGGAGTGCACAGGCAGTTCATCAGCTGTCATGGTCTGGGGCTGGCCAGTGGCTTACAACTCATCCAAAGTACTTTGCAGGTCTTCAAAAGACCATTTATCAGTTAACAGGTCTGTGTGTGTTTTAGTTGCTACCAGCCCCCCTGCTGTTACCACTCTTGCAATTATGGACTGTTGCTGCCAGAGTGGGAGAAAGAAAGGATGGAAGGAATTTGTTTAAAATACAATTGTGGGCATGTATCACATTAATATAAAGTACCTAGACATTGGCCTGATTTGCCTCTAAGCTCCAAAACAGGAACTGAGCCCTCTACGTGGAATATCATTCATCATTTAAAAATCTGCCTAAGTCTCACATTTCAAACTTTATATTTCTTTAACTTGGAAGAGCTTCACTTAAGAATCTTGTAAAATGAATTTCTGCATTGACTGAAATTTATCAGAATTCCCAGTTTCCAAAAGTAAACTTCGAAACATTCATGCCTGCAATGACGATGCTATTAGGAGGGCAACTGAAATTATGCAATTCAAGTGTTTTTCGAAATATATTGGATGAGCCACATTTGCCACATAATCCTTTGTCTGGCTCATAATCTATAGATGTTGACCAAAAAATAGTATCCAGCTCAAACGGATCAAAATTTACTAAAAACATGGTGATATATGTTCCTGCGCTCTGGAAGGCCCTTTGCAAATGTTAAATGGGCATATTTTAATTGCTTAATGCTGTATTTAAATGATAAATTAGTATTAATAAGGTGAAATCTTTCATAGACAGTGTTACCACCTGTCAAAATGACAAAGAATTAGGTAATACTATCACAAAATGTGCATCATTACGCCGCATAATATGCCTTTTCTTGACGTATAAGTTAATCAACAATGCTGCATACTTTGGTCCTCCTCTGCCATATAATTCCAGTGGCCCTAGCTAGTAGTGAACCAAAATGCAAGTCAGTTACCATGTGAACCCTGCTTAAATTTTTAGAACATATGGAGCAACATTACAGTCTATTAAAACATATAAAAGTGAAGTTTTTATCAAGGGCACAAGCTAAATAGATTTTTTCAAAGGTGCTCTTATAAGGGACGATCAAAGACAGGGAGGCACAGTGAAATAGGGTAATTGTAGGGAAAAACAGATTTTGTCTAGCAGGTAAACAGTGTTTGACACCAGGTTTCCTGGTTTTGCAGTGCATAATTTAGCCACTACATGACAGGGAAGCGGCTTCATGACTGATATAAGGGCGTGGGTGACAGAATCCACAAGACGTCTTGGCCCGAAGTTCAAAGAGGACTTTTTCCAGAGCCAGAGCTCAGCATCTGGGACTGGCCTTCAATTATTTCTCTTGAGGGGGGAAGACATCTAGAAAAGTAACTTTTGGCACACCAAAAAGGCAAACATTTTGCTGCAGGATCAGCTTTGATAACCATAGTTCAATTTACACCTCGATCCCAACTTGCCAACTGCCATGGATAAGGTGAATTACATGGAGTGTCTAGGGATATATCATCGTGCATTCACACAGCCCACACTACACTTACACAGGTTCATGAGTAATCCTCCGCTCACACAGGCTCATCTTTTCCTTTTCCTATCCACTCAGAAGAACACGCTGGTCACCGAGTTCTCACACGGGCACACCACACACCCTGCATTCACAACTCTCACCCTGCACTCACTCTGCTCACCCAGCACTTACACCACACACTGTCACTCAGCACTTCCAGACCACACCTATAGCACAACACACATTAAAACTGCCCAACACTTGTGAACACGCACACATGTCTTTAAATAAAGTCACGGAATATCTGTTCTTCCTGCATCACTAGATGCCTATTCAGTTCCACCCATAACTACAGATCCAAAGAGGGGAGAGTGTACTAAGACGGTGGGATGGTATAGGAAAGGAGATTGAGCTGAGGCTGTGGGGTCTATGAGGGCTAGTGTGGGAGTTGGGATCAGTCTTAAACTGTGGGAATCAGGCAAGAGGGAGTGGTGAAAGCAGGCGAAGGCAGCAGGAGGGTGTTAGACCTGGCATTCTTGGCATGGTTTTCCAGTCTTTTTGCCTCTCCCTCCTGTACTTTTGACTGCATGCTGGACTTAACTTTTGCTGGCTGGAGTACGCTGGGCACTTTACCACTGCTGATCAGTGCTAAAGTTCAAGTACTCCCTATGTAAATTGTGATTATGATTTGTTATCCATGATTGGCATATTTGATTTACTATTAAGTCCCTAGCAAAGTGCACTTTGTGTGCCTAGGGCCTGTAAATCATCAAAGGCTACTAGTGGGCCTGCAGCATTGGTTGTACCACCCACAAGAGTAACCATGTGAACATGTTTCAGGCCTGCCACTGCAGTGTCTGTGAGTGCACTTTTAAACTTCAATGTCGACCTGGCAAGTGCAACCACTTGCCACTTCCAAAACTTTCCTTTTTATTACATGTAAGGCACCTCTAAGGTAGGCCCATATCAGCCCCATGGGCAGTGTGCAGTGTATGTTAAAGGTAGGACATTTACTGGTGTGTTTTAGATGTCCTGATAGTGTAATACTGCCAGCTTCGTTTTTCACTATTGCTGGAAATAGGTCTTCCATAGGATACCATTGGAGCTACCTTGTAACATTTTACAGGTCTAACTTTCAATTGGGAAAGCTAGAGATTTGGATTTTGGGCTCTCTGAGCTCAGAATTTAAAAACACATATTTTAGTAAAGATGGTTTTTAAATTGTGTGTTTGAAAATGCTACTTTTAGAAAGTGCTGCTGCAACAAATGATGGACGGAATGCTGAATAAATCAAACATTTTCCCCCAGTCAAGAGATCTGGGTTCAATCCATCGTTCTTTTGCTCACTACATCATCCAAGTTTGGATCCAGCCATATGCAAATCAGTCTTGACCCTGCTCCTCAAGAGAACAGTTTAGCCCAAGCTGCCAAGGCAGGCTGGCTTCCAGGCGCTTCAGGTCAGGGGTTTAGCTCTTCCAGCAAGTAAAGACTCCAGATGATGTACTCTCTCCTCTAGGAAGCTGGCTGTCACACAGACAGCAGTTCTGGTTGTTGTACAGCAGTCCTGCAATGACAAGTCCTGCACTCTTAATGTGACACAAACATGTTTATTAACACAAACACAAGTAATATCTTAATACTAAGGTCCACATAGTCTGTCACTTGGGAGGCATGGAGCTGCTGAAGTCATCATGTTACATGCTTTCCAACTGAAATCCCAACAAATCTCCCCTTTTTTATTAATACAATTTCAACATAATAAAAATGATAACCAAATGCAGTTGAACATGTGTGTCCACCAAAAGTTAGACTTTCACATTGTCTATTGAAACATCAACACCTGGCTATGCAATTACATTTTTATCCTTTATCATTTATCATATCATGTTCACTTTCTTCATATTGATTTAGAACATATTTGATTCTATTACTTTTTGCTCCTCTCCACACTTTGGCATAATGGCCCATTTTGCCACCATTCCTACACTGCTGGTTCACAGTTTGACAGTGTCTAAATGAAGACACATGCGTAGGCAAAACACATCTGTAACAAAACAGTATTAACTCTACTCTTACTGATACAACCTTGCTTTCTGTTGTCCTGAACTGTAGCCGTACTCTGTTTTCTATTATGTTGGTTTGAGATCTTTTACTAGATAACACCCCTGATATAGTGGTTTTAGAAAGTTTTACTTCTAATTGCTTCGTATCCTCACAGGAACATTTTATGCTCTTTGCAATGTCTATTGCTTTGTCTAACAAAGGATCTTTGCAAGTCAACAATCTCTCCTGAATTTTCTTAGAATAGCATCTTGCAACTAACTGATCTCTTATTAATGAAGAAGTACATTTTTCAAATTCAGATTTAGCCACATTTAAAGTTGTTATAAATGTATTTATACTTTCATTAGGGTGTTGCATTGTGGTAAAAAATTAGTACCTATGTACCAGAACATTTTTGGTTTTTGTAAAATATTTGTCCAACTGCTACTTCAAATTCATGCAAGTCTTCATCTTCTGAAGGTTGATAAACCAGTTAATGGTTAAACCCATTTTGACCCTCTATTCCTAAATAATAGTACATTAAGCTCTTCTTTCTTTCAGTTTACAATCTTTGGCCTTCTATTGCTCCAAGAAAAGCCTTGAATGACCTCAGATATCATTTTCATTCCAACGGTGGATCGCCCGGTTCCTGAAGAAAAGGTGCTAGAGGTGTTACATTCTGCATTTTTATTGTGTGAACTGAAATTGATACAAGTGGTAAAGACTGGAGCTAAGGACAGGTATTAGATTCAATTGAAGTACAACATTTCAGGCTATTATTTCACATAGAAAAGCATACGTTCAAGTACAATAACCATAATATATACACATGACCAGTGGCGGCTGGTGGAATTTGAAACTGGGGATGTATGCATAACGAATGAACATATGTGAGCGAGCGTTGGGAGCGAGCTCGACAGCAATAAAGGGGGTTCGGGGGGGGTATCCCCCGTCAATAATTTGTTTTTTAAATTGGCATCTTTTGGGGGTGATTTTCAGCACTATTTCTGTAATAAATGGACTAAAAATTCAGTTTTTCTAGGCATTCATAAAAGAAAACTCATACATCATTTCAGAGAATTTCTGGGTTGCCAAGTAAGTCTGACTTCTGAAGAGGGCTAGGGTACTAAGCAAGACTGCTTTGGCTCTACCCATTCCAATAGAAAACACTAGTTAGCGATATGAACAAGTTCAATGGACAAACCTGGGGTCCAGGGAGAGTCCCTCTCCTGAGAAAGAAATTTTAAAATGATTGGCAAATGGTGCATTTTAATGCCCACTAGATCATAAAAGAGGCCCACCAGATCATAAAACAGGCCCACCAGATCATAAAAGAGGCCTACAAACAGTCAGAAAACAATGACCCACACACGGGCCTGTCAGGCAGCCCTTCTAGCACTGCCCTGTAGGCCAGCCCTGCCCTGGTGATGGACTGTGATCAATCTGATACCATTATGGAATCAGCAGAGGCAATGATTTGAAGGCATCACACCACTCCACTCTCACTGTGGCTAGGATGCCATTCGAATTGCTAAACAGTCGGAGCTCTATAACTTTGTTGTCATCTGGTCACATTTGGTGGTCCGGAAGATATTGCTTTGATCTGTCACTGTTTTATGACTGTTTGCTATGGCAGTTTCAAGCCCACGTGAATGAGCATGAGAGAAGTACAGTATTGTTCAATAAGTCTGACAGATTTGCAGTCAGTGTTACTGTTTTACTGTGTCGGGCGTTTGCACAGTCGGAGGGATTTGCAGTCGGTGTTACTATGGCGTTTCTGATAGAGATCAGGGTGTGTATAATATTCTCACTACCATGGATAGAGTAATCTCACAGTTACACGCACATGCATACATCATACGCTAGGGCCCATTTCACTAACATACGTTCAAATACTCTACCAGCAATAAACCTGTAGAAAGAAAACCAGCAATAAACCTGTAGAAAGAAAAAGAAAAACTCCTAATCACCCTGCATCTATATCGAGGTCGATAAGACCTGGTTTTTGTGACTATCCTTAAACATAATCTATACAACATATACAGCAATAATCAAAAATGTAAACCCAATAATTGACAAGAAAGAATATTCAACACCATGTTTAAAATTATATTGCTTTATCTAAAATTAGTCAAAGTAAAATCAATCAGAGTAAATCATTTCTCATAGTTACCTATTCTAGCTAAATGTCAGAACAGGTCAGGACAAGTCTCTCGGTAAATGTCTCTCAAGACGAAGTCCCTTCAGCATCAATCCTCAGCAACGCAGATTCGGTACGCGGCAAAGGCAAAATGGCAAGTGGCAAAAACCCTCTCTAGGCTAACATTTCTTATAGTCTCTAAACAATGGAAAGATACATTGGAAACATAGAAAAACTGTAATGTCCGCCGGACCTGCTGAGCAGAGCGAGAAGGAAAGGATGTAACATCGCTACATTTGAGAATCTCCGCTCAGGAAAAGTTCACATAATGAAGACTACGGAACAGGAACCAAGAAATAAAACATGTATCATATTAGTTCTACTTCTCCTCGGCAATCAAGCCACAGTTCAGAGCTTCTCTCTAAGGCTCCTTTGTTTCCCAAGGCTGCCAAGGACATTTTCACTTCACTTGGAGATCTCCCAAAACTGCTGCTGTCCTCATGGAAAGTTTTCAAATAAGCAAGCAAGGACCATGGTCAGTTAGCTTCAGGACCATTTCCAGCAGGGGTCTCCCTCGTCACAGTTTTCATATTATAAATCACAGCCAGGCTCACAAATCGGCCATCTTTCTCTAGGCCATCATAGGCCTCAATAGACCATCTTAATTAAAAGAAACAAAAACAATGTTACCACAGCATAGTGATTAAACAGTGTTAACCCCACTAATACCCTTATGTGTATGCATTTACCTAGCACTTGCAACATAGAAAAGCATTAATTCGGAAAGCATTTTGTGCTCAAAAATAAACAGCACATAGCAACGTTTAAACATGAAAACACGCACGTTATTTTTTAAACAGCACATTTATGCGCACCCACGTGTAACTCTCTCTTGTTAGGACAAACAGATTGATTAATATAAACACACTTGCACAAGACAAATAATTAATTATTAATTATTAATAAATTAGTACAACGAATAGACATGCCAGAGCTTCAAAAGCCACTGAATTTTCAAACTGAAAACTCTGCTCCAGCAATCCCCCCTTTGGTGATTTTATCACCAAATAAACCCAAAAAAAAAATTCGTGAAAATTTAGTCCCATTTTAGGAGAAATCGGAAATGTCTTTTCCCCTTACACAACATTACACACCAGTCACTCTTTCATCATCCCTTTTTGTCTCTAAGTAAACACTTTCCCTCAATTCTTCTAATTCAATTTCTTGCGGTTCTCTTTTCAACCTCTTGTTTTTCTTTTCTTTATTCAATTTCTTCTTCCCTCCCCTGTTTTTACAACACACACACACCAATCTTATTATCAATAAAGCAACAATTATACAAGTTAAGGGAAACAATATTCTACCTATAATAGTACTACCTATTTTTGCAATAAAATCCTTAACAGCTATCATTCTATTAGCTATTTTAGTCCATAAATTCTCAGCTTCAAGTGGTACTAATTCTTCATGCAAATCAGTAATATTTTTGATATAGACCTTCAGGTCTTTGCTTTCGTCTGGAATGTAAGTGCAACAATGTTGAACTTTCAGCATTCCACAGACTCCACCCTCCTTGGCCAATAGAATATCAAGGGCAAGTCGATTTTGCATAGACATGGCACGTACGGCACTTAATTCCGTATTCACCAAAAGAAACCCTCCAGCGGTATTTGTCGATAAGCGATCAACCACTGTGGACAGTTTCCGAATTCCATAAGCATTCAAAGAAATTCCCACTGCTGGAATCAAAACCCCAAAAATGTCACCCACTATTTCAGACCAAGTTTCTCTCTTAAAACGCATTAGTAAGTTAATATGTTCTACATCTGTTATTTTATCTATATGAAAAATCTTTGGAAAAACTAGGCCCACATAACACATGCCATACCAATGGTCAGGCAACTTGTAATAAGCCTTATTCCCACAAACATAATATACTCCTGGAAAAATTGTATCTTCTCCACCTCTGAAACCCCAACCTGTTGCAATGAAGTATGTATCATGGCACTCACTAGTCCCGACAAAATATGTATCATATTGGGATTTCCTTCTTGTAATACAAAGTTTACCCTTCTGTGGTGCATCTAGAGCTAAAGTTGGACTAGCCCCATTCTTCAACTCTTTTCCCATTTCAATGTCCCAAATTGTCTCACTCACTTTGTATTTTCCTGCTTTCTCATGCATGTTCAATCTCCTTTCTTCTACCATATCCAGGAAAGCTTTCTCCTCTCCTTTCAAACTACAAGTTAAATTATTCTTAAAAATGTAATCTAATGTTAATCCTTTTTCTTCAATAAAAATCTCACCAAAAGTGTTAGCTTCTTTAGCTGGATTCAGCTCTTTGTTCATTGGCAAATGCCCAAAAATACTATCTCTATTAGACATCTTATAATCTACTTTCCCTAACAAATAAAAAACACTACTTAAAATACTACAGGAAATACCATATGTAGCTGGTAAATGATGATAAGTAACACCCTCTGAAACGGATGCAGGTAATTGCATACAGACGTAGCAATCCCTTACCTCCATTGTTTTCACATATTCATATAACAGTTTTGAAAAAACATTACTAGAAAAGTTATTAATTGACCTATCTTTGTGTATGTAAGTATTACTAATTCTAATTGGAGCTACCTTTTGCGAATTCTTCTCTTCATTTGTCACATTCTTTGTATGCATTTCAAACTCTACTTTAAAAGTAACTAATAAAATTAAAACACCCCATAGAAGCATTAATAATCCAGTACAGCAGCAGCACATCCTACACCACCTTTTTAAGAAGGCACATCTATTTCTATTATCCTCTATGTTAGCCATTTTACTACTTTAATTTAGCCTCTACTACTCCACTACTGTTGGAACTTCTTCAATTCTTCAGCAATTCTTCAGCTTTCAGTTTATCCAAATGATCTTTCCGTTCACTTAATCCAAGTGAATCCTTCCTTTATTCAGTTTGGATACTTGTCATTCTTCACTTCAATTTCTTCAACATCAAATTGTATCAGATCTCCAACATCAAAATCCTCAGTACTCGACTCTTCTCCAATGTCAGTCAAAAGTACTTTCAGAATTTCACCAGTATCTTCCTCAACCACTTCTCTCAAGATCTCTTCCGGATTATCTCGAGTCACTGTTTCTTCTTTTCCTTCTTCAGACAGTGCCACATAAGACCATTCCGGTGATCTGTACTTTTGGTTGGGTTTTCTTACTCTTTTTATTTCTACTGGTTCGTTTGACTCCTTCGATTCTTTTCCTTCAGCTTTTGAACTCTGACTCGAAACTTCATTCACTTGTTCAGCTTTCGATGTACTTGCTCTTATTATTCTGTATCTCAGCCTCTTAACTCTGTTGTTAGGCCAACGATCTCCTCTTAACACCTTCTTCGGTTTTATTTCTTTATTATTTCTTTCTCCAATCCAAGTTCTCTTTCTCAGAACTCGATCCTCTGTTTGTTCATCCTCATCATCTGTTTCAAGTGCCTCTTGTTTCCGTTTTCCAGCAGCTCTCTTCTTTACCACAGATTTTTTCACCACTGTTTGAGACTTCCCTACTCCTGTCCCTCCTCGGGTCTCCAACACGCAATCTTCTTGCTGTCTACTTGTCCCTTCACCTAGCTCATCAAGAATGTTCCCTACACCTCCTCGGGGGTCTTCCGCAATCTGTCCCTCTCTATCTTCTTCTGACCCTGATTCTTCAAGTATAATCTCAAGTGGTTCTTCAATCTCCTCCTCTTCTGATTCAGGAGTAGTCTCTGTGTGATTTCTCTTTTCTTTTCTTTTTCCTTCACTGCTGTTTGAAACTTCAGGCTCTCTTACAGAATTTGATCTCTTCTCTGATACTCGCAGTGGTTCATTCGAAGCTTTTCCTACTTCTTTCCCCACTGATTCTGTATCTTCATCATCACTGGAATCTGACTCTTCAAAATACTCTTTACCAGTCCCTTCTTTTGGGTTTGGAACTCTCAGAGTATGACTTGCATGTACCCAGTGCTTCACTCCAGCACACTTCACTGCAGTCGTCGTAGTCAGAATAACTTGTCTCGGCCTTCCCCACCTTGGAATCAAGCAATTTCTTCTTCTGTGAACTTTTATCCTCACCCAGTCTCCTGGACTCAGATCATGGGCTTGCTTCTTCTCAAGTGTGGCAGCTTCTTCTCCAACCTGGTGAAACACAGAATGAACTGCGTCAGCCAGGCCTTTACAGTAATCCAAAATCATGTCATCAGTTATTGTCACCAACTTATTGACAGGCACGAATGCATGGCGCATTGCACGTCCCATGATTATTTCGTGCGGACTCAAACCAGTAGTTCTATCTGGAGTAGATCTCATAGTCATCAGAACTAGAGGTAAAACATCTGGCCATTTCATGCCAGTGGCTAAACACATTTTTCCAATCCTATTCTTGATTGTGCCATTAATCTGCTCAACCACACCAGAAGCCTCTGGTCGGTATGCACAATGTAGCTTCTGCTGTATTTTCAATGCTTCACAAATCAAACTCATAAGCTCATTTTGAAAATGTCCACCTCTATCAGACTCAACTGTTACTGGAAACCCGTACCTAGGAATCAACTCCCTTAACAGTAACTTTGCCACTGTTAATCCATCATTTCTTCTAGTCGGGTAAGCTTCCACCCACCTTGAAAACAAACAGACTACCACTAGAACATACCTCAGTCTGTTTACTTGGGGCATCTCAATGAAATCAATCTGCATTCTTGTAAAAGGACCTCCTTCTCTGCCTATTGTTCCCAGACTCACCACTGTCTTTTTCCCAGTGTTAAATTGCTGACAAACTAAACACCTCTGACAGATGCTTTCTGCAATTGTCCTGAACTTTGCATTGTACCAGGTTTGCTTGAACGACCTAACCATCGCATCCCTCCCCAAATGTCCCTGGCCATGATACATCCTTGCCATTGACGACAAGATGGAGTTGGGCATTACTGGTCTACCATCTCTGTAGACCCAAACATGGTCTGTTTCTCTTGGAGCACATCCTGCCTTAATCCAATCTTTTTTCTCTTCCTCTCCTGCCTCATCTTGCAACTGTTTCACTTCATCCCAGGTTTCTAAGACATTAGTAAACATCACAGAGAGTAAAGACATTTCCCCTTCTCTGTCCCTGTTGATGGACTGATTTGTTTTGGCACAGTATTGCGCAACATCGTTGGCATAACGGTTTCCGACCGTTATAAAATCCTCCCCTAGTCCATGGGCAGCACATTTTACAACTGCTAACTCCTTAGGCAGCTGTATCGCCTCAAGCAATTTACCAATCATTTCAGCATTCTTTATCGGAGTTCCACTCGATGTCAAGAAACCTCTTTGTAGCCAAAGTTGGCCAAAATCATGCACCACTCCAAATCCATACTTACTATCAGTCATTACTGTTGTCCTCAAATCTTTCCCAATTTCGCAAGCTTTTGTCAATGCCACCAATTCAGCAACCTGCGCAGATTTCACTCCTTTCAATGGTGATGCTTCCATGACCTCTGAAACTTTGCATACCGCATATGCTGCACATAGCACACCATCATCATTTCTCAGGCATGATCCATCCACAAACAACACATGATCACTCTCATTCAAGGGTAGATCCCTTATGTCTGGTCTTGGTTTTGTACAGTACTCAAGCACATCCAAACAATCATGATCATCTTCCATTTTCACACCCACATTTTCAATATCTGGCAAAAGTGTCGCTGGATTCACATTTACACATCTCTCAAGAGTCACATTTGATGCTCCCAGAATCACTTTTTCATATTTAGTCAACCGACTATGTGACATGTACTGAGTTCTACTTCTTGTCAAAAGAATTGCCACATTGTGAGGTACGAATACCCTTACAGGATATCCCATTATGATTCCCTCACTCTGTTCCAGACTCCTGCATGTTGCAGCCACAGATTTCAGACAACCTGGTAAACCCACAGCTACAGGGTCAAGTGTCGATGAGAAGTACGCAATAGGCCTTCTCAGTAATCCATGCTTCTGAATTAACACTGAAAGTGCACATCCATTTCTCTCACTGCAGTACAGCTCAAATTCCTTTTCATAGTCAGGCCTACCCAAAGCTGGAGCCACACACATTTTATTTTTGAGCTCTTCAAATGCTGCCATTTGTTCTGCATCTAGATCCAATGGATCTGTCATTTCACTTTTTGTCAGTTTAATCAGTGGCTTTGCTATCAAGGAAAAATTAATTATCCACTGACGACAATAACCCACCATACCCAGGAACATTCTCACTTCTCTCTGGGTTTTTGGAGCTTTCATTTCTCTGATTATTCTGATCCTGTCATTAGTCACTTTTCTCAGACCCTTTTCAATATTGTGTCCAAGATAATGCACCTCTTTCTTGCAAAATTGCAATTTGGATGGAGATACCTTTAACCCTCCATCTGCCAGATGATTCAGTAAAGCTATGGTATCTACTTCACAAGCTTCACGTGTCTTTGATGCCACCAGTAGGTCATCAATATACTGCACTAGCACTGAACTCTCGGGCATGATCAAACTTTCCAACGATTTCTTCAATAACTGATTGAATATCGAAGGACTCTCCGTATACCCCTGTGGGATTCGACACCATGCTAAGATACGCTGGCCAAACCTAAATGCAAAAATCGGCTGGCTATCATGATGCAATGGAATTGAAAAGAACGCATGACACAAATCAATCACTGTATACCACTCAGCATCATGTGGAATTTGATACAGGATCACTGATGGATTTGGCACAATAGGACAACATGCCACCACAATTTGATTAATTTTTCTCAAATCCTGTACAATCCTAAATTTCCCATTGGGCTTTTTTAGTCCCATTATCGGTGAATTACACGGACTACTCAGTAGTTCTCTCAGGACTCCTTGCTGAATCATTTTCTCAATTATAGGAGTTATCCCTTCAATTATTTCTGGTGTCATTTTGTATTGAGGAATGTTAGGATATGTGATTCCCTCTTTTACTGCAATTTTCACTGGATCTACATTATTCATCAATCCCACATCCTCTCCAGTAAAATCCCAAACTGTCCTTTTCACTGTGTCTCTCAGCTCTTGAGGCAAATCCTCCGGATTAAACACAGCAAATGCACCAATTAACTCACTTTCTCTATTCTCTAGAGTCACTCGGTACAAAACATCTTCATCTGGTGTCTCAAAGGCTATTCCATCCGGTGTACAAAAAATTGTGCAGTTCATTTTGCACAACAAGTCCCTACCCAACAGGTTCACTGGACTCGTGTCACAGAAAATGAATCTGTGCATGTCTGAAAACTTCCCTATCTGTACTCTTACAGGTTCAGTAAGACGTGTTTTGATTTGCGTATTGGCTACACCAACTACTTGGATTGCTTCATCCGAGAGAGGAAGATTTCTAACATCTGTTGACCTGACAGTTGATCTTGTCGCACCTGTGTCTACCAAAAAAGTAACACTCTCCTCATTTATTTTCCCATCCACAAATGGTCCTGCCTGGTCTATTTCTAGAGTTGCACCAAGTATGCACTCTTCTTCCGCTCCTCGGCACCGTCAATAATCACCCTCAGACTCACTCCCTTCACTCTTTAACAAGTACTGTTGTACTTTGTTAGAACGTCTTGGTTTGTTTACCTGCTCATCATTGTAGAATCCTGAATCCTGATTATACTTTTGTAACCCTCTATTCTGCGGCAAGGGCGGTTTTGGCTCTTGACTCTGCTGTCTCACAACTTTCTGTTGTTGCTGCTGTTGATTATTTCCTTCGTTCTGCACCTGTTGATTTAAGGATTTATTTTCATTACTCACTAATGGTGGATTAGGACACTCCGATCTCCAATGCCCCAATTGGCCACAGTTGTGACAAGGAAACTTTTTCTTCGCTTCCTCAAGACTTCCTTTTCCTTTCCCTGCATATCTAGGTCTATTCCCTGCATTGTTTCCTGGATTATTCGCCTGTTCCACTAACTGTGCTTCCTGTCTTTCCGCAACTTTCACTTGTGCCCACATTGCTTTCTCTTTCAGCTTTCTTTGTTTTGCTTCAATTTCATCACTGAAGTATTTTGCATGTCTCAGGATCTCATCTACTTTCTTACTCTGCCAATCCACTGTGTGCTCACGAATTCTCTCACCAATTTCAGGTCTAAGGCCATATACAAATCTGTATACAAAATGATTCAAATCTTTGTCACCCAGGTGTTCATCTCCACTGAATTGTTTAAATGCCAGTATCAGCCTTTCGTAAAAAGCATGAACTGATTCTTTCGCTTCCTGTTGTGTTCGATCTATCTTTACCCAGTCTGTCTCTTTTGCAGGTACTTTACTCTTCAGGTATACCATCACCTGATCATACTTTCTCATTACCTCTGGATCTGGTGCCCCTGTTCTTGGGTCTCTTGGATATTCCTCAGTAGGCCAACTCACAACTATTTTACACTCAGTCCACAAGTCTGCTGGAACAATTATATCAAACAGACTATTCAGGTCAACCCACAGCACTTTTGACAATTTCACAAACCTATCTACCTGCCTATACCACTCGACTGGCTTTTCTCTCAATCGAGGGAAATCATTTGTGAATGATAAAATATCCTGTCTGGTCCATGGAACATGTACATATCCTCCTCCAGGTATTTCTCTCATAGGATAATTATCCACTGGTTTCTCTTTTTCTCTCACTGGAAATGCTGAATAAGTTGTTCTATCTTCAGCCTCATCTCTTTTCTTGTACCACCTATCCTTCCACTTTTCTACATCACCCCATCTTCGCAATAATGCTACCATTTCCTTAATCTGTCCTGTTCTACCAGTAGCATTCAAATTCTCAATATCCTTCTCTGTAAAATCCATCCTGTAAGTTCTTTGTAAAGCTTTCACTTTATCAATGTGAACTCCCTGTTCATTTGCTATTGCTCTTAGCCTGTCATGTGTATTTCTTGCTCTCCAGGTAACACTCTTGCACATAAACATTAGTTCACCATCATGATGACTCTTCAGAATCTCTGTTGGAACTGTTCCTGTAACAAGCTCTTCTAGTTCTACACGTAACCTAGCTACATCAATTACTTGTGAATCTTTATCCCTTTTCTGTAGAACCTTCATCCAATCATTCAAATCATTAACTGTTATTTCAGCAGTTTTTCTCACTGGAACCACTCTCTTTTGCGGTTCTAAAATTGGCATCCCTGAACAACTAGCTTCACTAGCATCCAATATTTCACTACATGTGTCATGTCTTGATTGTCTCAGGTCACTTCTTTCTGCTCTTTTGCCTAAATCTCCTGAAGGACCAACTGAATTTGTCAGATTATTCCCAACATATGGAATCACCAGTCCATTCTCACCTGTCCTCTGTTTGTCAAACACAGGCATAACCGGACCTATTGTTACAGGTACCGTAACAGCTTCTAGATTCTTCGTTAACTCCCTAATCTTCTCTGTCAACTCTGTTGTAGTTCTGGCTAATTGTCTGGCATTCTCATCAAGGTAATGATCACTTCTTACCTCAGGTGTCTCATTTTCTGTCTCACTAACACACACTGTATCTCTTATCGGAGAAACAACTGGTGTACTTTTATCCGGTTCTGGTCTATATGGAGGTGGTCTCTTGTAAATCATGTCATTCAAGACCTCATCCTCATACTCATTAACTCCATATTTTCTTATTTCTGACTCAGGAACCCTTTCTGCTCCTCCTTCAACTGTTCTCATCGGATATAATCCCTCTGACATACTAACATCTCGCCACCTTTTCATTCGATCATGATGAGTCTCACGATCATGTCTCCTCCCAAACATATACCTATAGTACCCTCCAGATCTCTGTTTTTCTCTCTCATGTACTTCCTCTTCCCATTCCACTAAAGCCTCAAACTGTGTAGGTCTCGGTTTCGGGTCAAGACATAGCATCTTTTCCCGTAAATTTCTCAACACGGCCAGATTAAATGAACCATGTTCTGGAAATGCTAGAACACCATCTTCTTTAGTATACCTAACCCAATTCTCCAACCATATACAGGTATGAAACCCATGTCTCGCAGCCATGAAGGATGCAGGTGTTTTCGGTGGAGGTAACAATTCGCCCTCTCTTGTCTTAACATCTTTATCCTTGCTAAACCACTTTTTAACTTTACCAAAAAATGTCTTCTCTTTTTTCTCTTCTTGGTAATACATTTTAGCGTTTACAAAGAACTCTCTACTCTTTCCGTATTATAAATATACAATACGAATTTTTCAACCAATTGCAGCGCGACTCACACTAACGCACCAATCCTGGAACGTCTACGTCACTAAATAACCCTTCCAATCCCTGCGCGGCTCACACTAACGCACCAATCCTAGCGCGAGCACTATTCTGATCTACCATCCAATCAGAGCGCGGTCTTTCTGACGTCAACAGTCGCTGCAGTCGCTTGTCTCCTGTCTTCTGTCACTCGTCTACCCCTCCTTTACAAAATCTTTTCAGTAGACTTTGTGTCAAAATTTCTACAAAATCTATTAGTTACAACATAAAAACATCTCCATTGTCTGCTTCGCTAACCACAGAATAGTAAAAGAGAGTCTATTTCATAAGAGACCTTTCATTGACACAGTAGCACTTCCTCTACTCTGCCCTACTAACATACATTCATTAACTGTTTCCTCTAGGACTTGTCCAAAGAGTCTTACAATCAACTAAATGTACAAACATTCACGCACATTCATACAAGAAAATATAGTACATACGCACAGAATCCTGCTTCCCAAGAACAGACAATCTGCTCCACTACAGAATTATAACATACACCAACTAAGCAAGCTTTCTTTGCCCAGTTCTTCAAACAAGCTCAGAAAATATCTATTACTCCTCCCGCGATAAGCTTTAATGGAAATCCTTACGGATCCCTGGGACTTAAGACCAGAGTTTCACAGATAACCTTCACTATCATACACACTCCTTATATACCAGAAATATCTAATAGTAACATACGACGATGTCACTGATTCCGAACCCAGACAATGTGACGCGCAACTTCAATTGTCACACGTTATTCCTTACAATTCCGTCTTTCCCGAGAGCAGCATATACTTCCCTCTGCCCTACTACGGAACTGCTACAGCTTCCAAGTTCCAGAAGCACTACATATAACTCAACATTACGACTCCAACATATAGTATTAGTACATATACCAACATGAACCAATAACCAATAATCAATAATCAATAAACTAATGTACAAGCAATCTTATCAGATCAAGATAATCATCAAAAACCATCCTCTGCTACCAGGAAATTGATAGAGATCAGGGTGTGTATAATATTCTCACTACCATGGATAGAGTAATCTCACAGTTACACGCACATGCATACATCATACGCTAGGGCCCATTTCACTAACATACGTTCAAATACTCTACCAGCAATAAACCTGTAGAAAGAAAACCAGCAATAAACCTGTAGAAAGAAAAAGAAAAACTCCTAATCACCCTGCATCTATATCGAGGTCGATAAGACCTGGTTTTTGTGACTATCCTTAAACATAATCTATACAACATATACAGCAATAATCAAAAATGTAAACCCAATAATTGACAAGAAAGAATATTCAACACCATGTTTAAAATTATATTGCTTTATCTAAAATTAGTCAAAGTAAAATCAATCAGAGTAAATCATTTCTCATAGTTACCTATTCTAGCTAAATGTCAGAACAGGTCAGGACAAGTCTCTCGGTAAATGTCTCTCAAGACGAAGTCCCTTCAGCATCAATCCTCAGCAACGCAGATTCGGTACGCGGCAAAGGCAAAATGGCAAGTGGCAAAAACCCTCTCTAGGCTAACATTTCTTATAGTCTCTAAACAATGGAAAGATACATTGGAAACATAGAAAAACTGTAATGTCCGCCGGACCTGCTGAGCAGAGCGAGAAGGAAAGGATGTAACATCGCTACATTTGAGAATCTCCGCTCAGGAAAAGTTCACATAATGAAGACTACGGAACAGGAACCAAGAAATAAAACATGTATCATATTAATTCTACTTCTCCTCGGCAATCAAGCCACAGTTCAGAGCTTCTCTCTAAGGCTCCTTTGTTTCCCAAGGCTGCCAAGGACATTTTCACTTCACTTGGAGATCTCCCAAAACTGCTGCTGTCCTCATGGAAAGTTTTCAAATAAGCAAGCAAGGACCATGGTCAGTTAGCTTCAGGACCATTTCCAGCAGGGGTCTCCCTCTTCACAGTTTTCATATTATAAATCACAGCCAGGCTCACAAATCGGCCATCTTTCTCTAGGCCATCATAGGCCTCAATAGACCATCTTAATTAAAAGAAACAAAAACAACGTTACCACAGCATAGTGATTAAACAGTGTTAACCCCACTAATACCCTTATGTGTATGCATTTACCTAGCACTTGCAACATAGAAAAGCATTAATTCGGAAAGCATTTTGTGCTCAAAAATAAACAGCACATAGCAACGTTTAAACATGAAAACACGCACGTTATTTTTTAAACAGCACATTTATGCGCACCCACGTGTAACTCTCTCTTGTTAGGACAAACAGATTGATTAATATAAACACACTTGCACAAGACAAATAATTAATTATAATTATTAATAAATTAGTACAACGAATAGACATGCCAGAGCTTCAAAAGCCACTGAATTTTCAAACTGAAAACTCTGCTCCAGCATTTCCACAGTCTGTAAGTGCTACAGATAACTTCTGCAAGAATAGCTGGGGTGACCGGGTCAGTGTGGCTTTCATCGCTGCACAAATTCTGGCATTAGATCTGTCAAGGTCCTGTCCCTCTCAGTAGGCACTGTCTGAGAGCAGAGATTACAGATCACATTACCCAGACCAATAATGCACACAGAGCAGAGTGGCATTCTCACACAGCCGTGTGGCAAGGAGTATTCACCCCAGTGCTCTGGTTGTGAAGCATAGTGTCAATATCGGCAACTGTAGTCACATAACACACATAATACATTAATAAACCACACGACACTTTTGTAAGTGGAGAAATATTGCTGCAGGTTTATTAGCATAACCAATATGCAAACATGGTGGGTTATCTTACGGGCGATCCCAGGGCAGACCAACCCCTCTGCCGCCTGCCCGTCTGATAAGCCTAAATGACACTGTGCCAGTCGCCAATTGGTGCATACCAAAGCTTGGGAGGGGCCACCCCTCCCATCCGTGGACCACCAGTCCACTTGCTTACTCACGCCCCCCCGAAAGAGGTGGGCAGAGCTTCTTCTGGCAGCCCCCGGTTGCTCAGACCCACAACCGCCCGTAGGACTAATGGGGCGCCGTAGTTCTTCCAGGGGACAATGCTAAGACATCCCTGGGTATCCTGGCTTAGCACCACGCTGTGCTGCTGCATGAAGTACCCCTTGGTATCTGCAGACTCTGGATCGCCCTGTAACTCTTCCACAGCTCTGGGGGTGGCCACTGTCACAACCAGGGCCCCCCACCAAGGTAGGCCTTATCACGTACAACATGCTGAAACCGGGCCTCTCCCAGGTCCCGCCAAAACAAGTCTTAGCCCATACAGGACCGGGGGAAGGATGGGAGGGGACAGCCTAAATACCCCGGTCCCCTCCCCCCTCCCCGGAAATGGGTTGGCCGGACATCTTCCCTGGCCGTGGCCCAGGGACTAGACCGGCGACCCCAGTGCCTTCCTGTGGCACTAAGGCGGCCGCCCTTTTAGGGTGGCTGCTGCGCAACCCCCCGGGCAGCCTTGCAGGAACAGCAGAGCTGCCTGTATGGTCCGGCTCCACAATCTCCTGACGAAGTTATCCAGACCACTGCTGTCTGGTTACTTGGTGTGAATCGCAGCCTGAACCGGATTTCTGGACATGATTGATATGCGCCTGTGTTATGTTTACAAGGGCGGAGACTTTAAATTACAGCTGTATGCAATCACTGGGCCGTTCGCGTTCGTATGAACATGTGCATACATCCGGCCTGTAGAACGCTGCTTACTGCATTGAGCTCCCGCTCGGCCAGGCTGCAGCTGTAAGGCGCAGGGGGAGATCTCGGGGCCCCCGGCCCCCATGACAGGAGTGAGTAGTCCCATTCTACTCTTTTCATCCCCTTCAGATAAAGTTGGGGCTCCGGGAGCAGCTCTACCGGGCCACTGGCACCTCGAGGTCTCCGTGGGAGACTTGGTGCTAGCGCTTGATTACGTAATATTGGTTGAAATGCTCATGCACGGCCAATTGTATTACGTTAAAATATAATGTTGGTCACTCGAAGGAGAGTAACCGGAGCATTCACCATGTGCGGTGCTAAGTGATTCCATGAACGTGGCTTCCTCTGGGGTGGTGAGCCCAAGGAAGCATGGAGGCGGCACTTTCATCGAAGCTACCCACGCCAATCTACGTCACAGCTGTGCCATGCAGCGATGCCCTCATATCTGCACAGGTGAAACATACCGGTCCTTTCCCTTGTCGTGACCAATAGCACTTATTGTATAGTAAGGAAACAACAACCACCCTGACACACACACTCACACACACCCGCACCACACACACACACACACACACACACACACACACACTTAACCAGTGCATGCCAGTTCTGCAACATTACCTGAGCCAAATGCTGAGCACTCCGGCAGAAGAGTGTGACAAGTACAAAACACTACCACAGAATACAGAAACAGAAACAGCAGCATCACTGTAGTGTAGAGAAGACAACAGACAGCATGAATGCTGCACAACTTTGATTCGAATCCTCCCATTACTATAGGAAAACTGCACTGGAGTATGCTAAATACGCAGTGTTGTCCTATGAATACTGCACAACATTGTGATAAGTACACGTACTGCACTGTGTTATGCAAATCCAGAGCATTACAGCAGGAATATTGTACTGCAGTTTACAAAGGTCATAGTATGGCCATAAAATACAGAACTATCTTGTATTAAACCCCCAGGACTACCTTGCAGATTTTGCACTGCAGTGCGCCATATCTGCATTATGGCCACGTTAGCACTATCCTTTGTGTGCCAAATCGCCAGCATGACCATATGAATACTGCACTCGCCAGTGCCAATATTACAATATTCTATAGAAACACTGCACAACTGTTTGTCAAACTGTTCTGCAGTGTGCTACATTCACATTCCTATAGCAGTATTTCTCCGTAGTAGGCCACAGAATTATCAAAAGAATGCTGCAGTACAGTGTGCCAAAATCACCTAATCACCGTGAGAATAGTGCACTGTAGTGAGGTAAATCAACAGAATGGCCTGGCATACAGTATTATAGACTTCCAAATGCACAGTATTGCCATGGGACACTACAATAACTCGAATCTACATCATTGCCACGTGAATACTGTCCAAATACATGACATGTCGATATATTGCACTCGAGTGAGCCAGTGTCACTACGTATCTATAGAAACGTTGCACTGTGTGCCAAATTCTAGAATTGCGGTGGGAATGCTACTCTTGAGCGAGCCATCTTCACATTTTAATTGAAGCGCTTCAGTGTGGTAGGCCACATGCAGAGCACTGCCAATGGGATGTTGCACTACAGTGTGCCAAGTGCACACAATCACAGCGCGCTTACTGCCCTAGTGAGGCGAGCCCACATTCTGCATTACATAGTTCCAAATCCACAGCATCAATGAACATGGGAACACTGCACTGCAGAGTCCCGAATCACCCACACGACCATGGGTACACCGCACTATACTAGGCCAAAATCACCAGCATTACCACAGACATATTGCAATAGAGTGCCAAACTCATCAGTTCTGCAGAAATGTTGCAGTTAGGTGTTGCACATTGGCAGCATTAGCATGAGGATGCTGTACTGAGCTATGCCAAACGCACACTTCTATAGTAATAGTCCCGGCTCGCTCTCCAATACTTGAGGGGGAAAGTTGGGCGTCGCGAACGGCGCGGGGGAGATTAAAATAAAGCATTAAGCAATTTACCGGGTCCGCGCCGTCTCTGCTCCTCCTGGGCCGGGTCCGACTCCCACGTTGGCGCCTTGGCAAGTACCGCCTGCGTCTCAGCCAATCCAGATGCTGCTCCAGTAGCAGTGCCATGATTGGCTTGAGCAGTAGTGCGCATGTTCTGTTTAGGGCCTAACATTTTTTGCGACCAGCCCGAACATGCGCACTAGGCTGCTCATTAGAAGAGCGGCATGGAACTACCCTCGCTCTTCTAGAGAGCAGCGCCTAGTGTGCATGTTCGGGCTGGTCGCAAAAACGTTTAAGCCCTAAACAGAACTCCGTCGGCCACCGACCTGATACATGTTATCGCATCAGATACTTGCAGCTGAACTCCTGTAGTGCTGCCCTGCCCCCTTCTGAGCCGAATGCCTCCTGCTCCGGCGGCCCGGGATAGATTGCATTGTAAATGTGAGTGAGTCAGAGAGAGAGACGGCAACGCTCAACTCGAGTACGGTGCCGTCCTCAAATTAATTAGTGGGGCAACGCCCAAGCGCCCTAATGGACGCACCGCCCCTGCACATGACCATAAGTATGTATTATTTCCACAAATTACTTTTTTTATTTCAATTACTTGAAGGTAATGTATATTTTTTGTATTATAAATATAGATATATAAAGGTATCAACAATAAATATTTTATGGTTTTTGTAGTGATTGCTACTCATCCTGTCTTGCTCATCCACTGCTGTCACATGTGGAATGTTGATATTCATGATGACACATTAGAATGTTGGGTTCCTAGCTCTGTGAATTCAGTTGGGAGCTAGGGGCTGAGCTGTGAGGAGACAGCTCCTGGTGGGGTTTTTATTCCATACTATTTAACATCCTGATACCTTGTACCATCTACCAAATAAATACTTATTCTACAAGAACCTACGTGGACATGATCTTCATTCACATCACTACAATTTTGGCGACGATCTGGGCACTTCAACTTTATTCTTACTTTGAATTTCAAGCAACAACATATGGACTTTCTTCAACAAGGTAACCATTTAAGTTTTAATTTCTTCAATTGACTTTCTAGCATACTGGCACGCTAAAAAACCCCACCAGTGACCATTTCACAATTCTGGTCGCCCTCATCTCAACAAGCCAGTCCCTGCTGCACAGTCCTACTGTAACTTCCTGGTACCTTTAGAGGCTGGTTCAATATAGTATAAGTTCCTGACTTTCCGTTCTTCCCATCACTTCGTGACTGATGTGCCTATTTTACCTGTGTGCCTTCAGCAACTTACTGCCTGCCATACCATATTCAACATCTTCAAATACAATTCTGACAGAGATGCAGCTGGCCTGATCACCCTGCTGTGTTTTTCTGGCACTTGGCATCAAGTTTGGCTCTTCATACAGCGAGCGCAGTCCGTGTTTATTAGAAGCCAATGGCTTGGGGTTGTGACGGGGATTACATTCACCTCATTCTGTAGACTTATCGTTTTGATGCCAGCTACATAAAGACCAAATATTTCTTGCATTCTTCTAACAAATGCCATTCATAAGCAATATTCTTTTTGGAGCTGTTTCATGACTTTGTGTACACGCTTATACTCCTTATCTGCTTGTGCTGGCAGTTTTTGAAACATTTGCGGTATTTTTTAATATTAACTATGGGACTGGATTCATCATTTTCTTTTAACAGTTCAACCGCTCTCTCAGTTTTTGAAAAACAGCGCGCGCCATGCTTAGCGCGCGCTCTTACCTTCATATTTCAAGCCTCAGCCGCAACAATGCTTTCTTCAATGATGTACCTTCTCTCTCCGCCTTTGGTGCTGCCTCCGTGTCAATGGAGCAACGTTTGGTGCAAATTTCTGCCTGAAGCCATCCTGCACGGCGTGCTGTACGTGCCGCCATCTTGTGGCTGACATCTACTTGCATACTGCAATCTTCTGGTATTTTCTTCAATTGCCAACTGTGTTTTTCATCGGATGTGAGGCAGTTTCATCGTCAGTATGAGCACCGAAGGTACATTTTTCAAGTTCTGTCACAATGCAGGTTCGTCAGAACAGTCTTCTCTCCCAGGATGTGTAAGAAGGACTTGTGACTCTGCGAATGTGTCATTTTCCGTGGCATGTTTTCACAACAACTGCAAGTCGTTTCATCTCTGTGCTTATATTTGCTGCATTGATTTCACGAGTTCGATGCATTTGAAAATTGGTCATGTTCCTAAATATTTCTGCATTGTCGTTTTTACGAGGATGTTTATCTTTTTCTTGGCATAGTGAACATTATTCTTATATCTGTGTACAGTGCGTCATCTTTTGTGTTCATTTTTTAAATTGCTTATTTTTATTTTTTAACAAGTTTTTCTCATTCAAGGGCACATTCGGGTACTAGGTCGAGTACCGGTGTTATTAGTTCTTGCTGGATTTAATTGTTATTTTACTCAAAAGATATCTTCTGCATTTTCATGTTAGAATCTTTTCCAGTACATCATTTATTTCGTCATACTGGGCTATTCATTTTTAAATTCATTTCCACTTGCATTTTCGTTGTGTTCAACGTTAATGTTGATCATTTTTTTATCACCACCATAATGTTCTAATGGTTTCAGGTGTTCAATGTTTTATTCATTCAAAATGTTTGAGCGAACCTTCAGTTTCTTTGATTCCTATTTCGTGAATGATTGTTGTACATGTTCATATTCTTTAAGAATGTAATCTCAAGCTTTAATGTTTGATTCTAATTTCAAGTTTATGATTCATTTCGCAGTTCTGCTGTTCAAGTTATAATGACATTTTTCATATTTCTGTATTTCTAATGAATGTACGTACATTATTTACATACACCGGTTTTTAAGGTTAATTGCTGACGTCAGTCCTCAGTTTTAGTGCACAAAACCTTTTTATGATTTTCAAGAGCTCTATGATTTTATTCTATTCGTATGCCAGTTTTCTTTGCGCAAAGGTGTTACTTCATGAAATTTCCTGGCAATTGAGGTTTTATTCTAATTAAGTTTGTACTCCAGTGTTATTCCTGAGCTTCATTTATTCTTCTGTTAGGAGTACTTTTTCTTCCATTACTCTAGTTGTTATCTGCTGTTGTTTCTGACGTTCGTTGGTTTTCATCTCCACTCCTGTATGGCCAACAGTTGTGTTGTGGATGTAATTCTCAACTTTGCGTCGTCTTCTTATTTTTGCTATCTTTTATCCCTTTTACTGTGTAATTTCCTCTTCTTTTTGTGTCATTTTTAGGGAGAAGATGTGTTCTATCACCTTCTATCTCCTATATGTTCCATCTCGTATCTTCTTCTTTATGTTCTTTCTTCTTCGCTTATCTTCTATTCTTCTATTATATTAGAGTTGTGTTCTATCACCTTCTATCTCCTGTATGTTCCATCTCGTATCTTCTTCTTTATGTTCTTTCTTCTTCGCTTATCTTCTATTCTTCTATTATATTAGAGTATCTTCTTTTCTCCAATTATATTTTTCCCTTTTCAATCTTCTTAACACTGTTTTTTCTGCCTTGTATTTCTCCTTTCTCGTGATGTTTCCTATCCTACTCTGAGTATTCTCTTTCTAATGCTATGTGTACGTTGTACATTTTAGTTGTTTTTTATAAAAGGTATAAAAGGGGAAGATGTGTAGTGATTGCTACTCATCCTGTCTTGCTCATCCTCTGCTGTCACATGTGGAATGTTGATATTCATGATGACACATTAGAATGTTGGGTTCCTAGCTCTGTGAATTCAGTTGGGAGCTAGGGGCTGAGCTGTGAGGAGACAGCTCCTGGTGGGGTTTTTATTCCATACTATTTAACATCCTGATACCTTGTACCATCTACCAAATAAATACTTATTCTACAAGAACCTACGTGGACATGATCTTCATTCACATCACTACAATTTTTCATATATTTGTTAATTTCTCAGTGGTTATTGATCCATATATACAATACACTTATTGGTCTGTGAAAGACAAAATCACCTGTCTAGAGAACCTATAGACATACATAAACATGACAAGTACAATTACCATCACAAAACATAAACATTTAAATAAAGGGACAAATAATAATTAGATTCTAAAACAAGAGCTGGAGGTAGCGCGCTTCTACTTGTACGCCTTCTTCAGATAGACCGTCTTAACTTTCTCTACAACAGAATAGACATGGTGTTACCATGCAAGTGCACTGAACACCTGACAATGGTAACTTCTTATTATTATAAGAACAGTTCATGCTTCTTTGTGCTAAACAGTCAGTGCGAGAGCTTCCAAGGGAGCGCTTATGTCTAAAAGTTCTATTAAAAGCTAAGTGATCTTAAAATTGCACAGTACTGCTCATGTAGTGTGCTGATTGTATATCTCCATCACTGTGATTACTAAAGCTAGATACCTTATAGCCGAATAGAATGTAGAGAATCAGCATCATGCGGTCACGTTGCTGTTAATAAAGCTTTCACTTGCACAATATGAGTAGAAAAAAACATATTTGTTTCCTTAGCGTGCAAATCGCTGTATTTTGCACAGTAGATATACAAATTCATACACTGCCCACAATTTTCCAATTGGACTTGCACAGTAAAAGAAAGAAAGAAAAACATTTGCCTACAAATCGCTGTACTCTGCACTGTGCACTGTGGGTGTATCAATTAGTACACAACTTCTCAATTTGCAACATTATTCCTCCCTCGGTACCTCAGTCCCTGAATGACTGAAATCGATCTCAATGGCACGCCACGTTTAAAACTATCTCTGTGCCCCTCACTTTAAATGTCCAGCAATGACCCGACGATACAAATAGGTAAACACTACTTACAGTTTTTCTCCCTGAAATACCTTCAATTTTTAACTTGTCACTGTGAGAAGTTGGCCTGGTATATGATGCTCACTAGTTAAAGTGATCACCTTGTACCATGCCAAGCAACCCTTATGGTGTGGTTGTAAGTCAACCTTTTCGGACTAGCTGCCCTAGTGGTAGCGTAGGCTAAGCAGTCTTTGAGGCTAAACTCGTGAAGCGTGTTAAGCCAGCTGTTTTACCAAATGCAACCCCCTTTTATACCAATGAAAGGACACCACACAGATATATATTCAAAATATATATGTATTTATTTCTCAAAGTAACCCCTAGTCTCTTTATGAGCACAGGAGCACAAATCGTCAAACAAGATTACAGTAGAATACACAGAAGTTGCACTTTATATGGATAGGCCCTGGTGGCCGCTCAAACCATATACTAAAATAGTGGTATAAGTACCACGAACAGAAAAGGAAAAAGGCCTAGGGCCTCTAGAATTGCTGGGCCCACAAGGAGCTAAATTCAGTTAGTGACCAGGAGGTCCACGGGTGGCGTGTGCAGAGCAAATAGTCACACGCGTGCTCCCATAGGTTTCAATGGGTGCGTAAAAAGTACAAAGTTACTGCAAAGAGGATCTTCCGGATGGACTAGGAACTCAAGATTTGGAACACAGGCACTAGAGATGTAATACTACACTTGGGCACAGGTGTGTCAGCTTTACCTCACCCACAGGAAGCGGGTGCATAGGCCTCGAAGTGCGTCGGGTTTCTTCTATCTGTTCCGTGGAGCCTGAAGACAAAGATGCTGCAGGCGGTCGGTCCGGGAGAGATGCAGTGGATCCAAGAGTGGATCGGAGATGTTGAAGACCTGTAAGCAGAGGGGACAGTGTTCACAGTCACTAGCCAGTGACCAGCGTGGCACCAGGTGGGTACCAGGCGATGTCGGGTGCAAACAGGAAGAAAGGTGTAGCTTGTCTCTGCAGCCACGTGGTCCCTGGAGGTCGACGACGTCCAGGAGTCGGTTCACGAGCTGTCCCACGCAGGCTCTCGCTGTCGGCGGTGTCGGCGACTTGATCGAAGCAAACAAGCCTTGGCAAAAGCAATTGTTGTAGGAGATGAAATAAGCTGATGGTTCTGACCAGCAAGGTCAGAAGGACTGCTCCTTTGGAGGGGAGCAAGGGCCAGTCTGGAGCAACCAGACCAGCGGTGTATTTCGTAGAGTTCGTCGCCAAGATGGCTACTAGCCAGCGGGCCAGCAACCGGTTAGGCGCGTCGAGTGGCAAAATGCAGAAGGGCCCCACGCAGATCGTGGAGATGCTGGAGGGCTCACCTTTGGTGCAGATGCTGCTCGGGTGTTGGGCTTCTCAGATCCCAAAGCACAACTTGGAGGGAGCCTCGGTTGTTGCACTTGTCAGCTTGTCGTAGTCGTTCCAAGATGGCTGGCTCCACGTGTCTCGGTGCCTCCACGGGTCTCCTCTTTTCAGGGACTGTGGATCGGGCAGTGAGAGGTCTGGAGGTCCAGGTCTTGTCAGTCTCTGGGCTCGGGCTCCGGCGGGAGGCGGCGGCAAAGCAGACGTTGATTCGCTGGATGGTGCTTGCGTTAGCAAGGTGGTCACTCCCTGACCACAGGGGAGATTTGCTTCAGTCCTCTGTGCAGCAGAGCGTCGAAGTTCCCGTCTTCTTCTTAGTGTTAAGTTCATTCCAGGATGTCTGAAGTCTTAGGACACAGCTCCTACCTTTAAGCGGATTCTAGGGGCCGGACTACCTGCTAGGTCCCTCCCTATGGGTGGGACCAGGAAGGGGGGTGGTTACACCCCCAATCCTTTGTCCAGCTCGCCCCAGGCCCGGGACTGGTGTGCCCCAGGACCGGTTTGAACTGGCATATGCACCGAGGCTCCTTGTGAGCCACAGGCATGTCTGGTTTCTTACAAGCCCTACCTGACCAATACACAACATCCTGTCTGGGGTGGTGCACGCACCTCCCCTGGCAGGAAACCCTTTGTCCACACCTCCCAAGCTGGAAGGACTCCCAGCAGCAGGAGGGCAGACTTGTGTCTGTGGTGGCAGCATCCATTTTGTGGAGCTGAGGCTATGTCTGATTTTACCCGGGTTTCAGGGACTGTACATGTCGTGTCCCTCTAGAAGGGTGGAATGCTAACCCCGTCGCCAGAATTGGCGAGGGGTTAGTATTCCAATTCGTATGACACCTTACTCGACATGTTTTGATAAAGCCAAACCAAAGATAGCATTTAACCGCGAGGTTCATAATGCACTTAAGAGTATATGGTATGACGATATCTGGAAACAGTAGAAGGAAGTTGTTCCGACCACTGCAGACAGGCTCAGCTCATGCCAGAGCACCATCTCACATGGAACCAAGCACTCTGCCTTCAGGATTGTTAAGGCCTGCCATAGGAGTGACTTATAGGTTACCAGGTGTCCCATTTAAGGTTAGGTATAGGTATACTACACCTAAGTAAGAGGTGATTACACCAACTTACCCCAGCTGAGTGATCAGCCAGTTGTGTCAAATTGTTAGGCCAAGCCTGGGGTGGCATAATACATGCTTCAGCCCCTGGCAGGCCTTGGGTACACCAATGCCCTGGGTACCTAGTGTACACTGGTACAGGGGCTGACAGGGTGATCCAACCAATTGGGTATGTACCTAGGGTACATGGAGTCCATTTTAAAGAGAGAACAGCCAGGCTGAGATCCTGAATAGCAGGATCTCAGGCCAACTAAGTCGAAAAACCAGCTAGACACTAGGCAAAAATTTGGGGGTAACCATAGTCAGATATCCACCTTCCTACACAACCCCCCCCCAAACGAAGGGAGATAAGGCTGACCTTGACCAGGTAAGCCTATATTGCCCAAGTGGCCATATAAGGAGGAACCAGCACTGGCATGGTTACCCCCTGTCTCATGGTCCACTAAGCAATCCCTCACCCTAAGGGTATCAGAGGGTCTCCACCATAGGGAATCTCTACCTTTGGTGTGTCTTGGCAAAGTAAAAGGCTGGTGTTGAGATGGAGTACTGAAGTGAGTGTCCTCAAAGTGAGGCCTCACCTTCCTCCAATCCCCCTCCACCATGGATGCCTTTCTTTCCTTAACTGAGTTGCACTGTGCTCTCAGGGTCAGCCTCTGGCTACCTAAAGCTGGAGGCTGGGTCCCTTTTGTGGGCTTACTGGAGGGACAGGTCAGGTCTGGGGCCCTAAGGTCCCATGTTTGCCTGTACCCAACAGAATCCCTCTGGGGGAGGTCCCTAACTACCTGTAAAGGAGATCCCTCAGGAATGTTTTTACCCATCACCTGACTAGGGCTACTAGCCAGGCGATCCTCATTCTTTTGATGGGGGGGTTCTTGTGGACAGGGGCCCTCTTGGGGTCCACTGGCCTCCCTGACCTCTGCAGCCCTGGGCTGACTGAGGCAGGGTAGAGAGAGGCAGGCTACCTGCACCAGACTGGGTCCCACCTTGGAAGGGGCCACTGACATCAGAGGCTCTGCCAGGCCAGGCCTGGCTACCTCTGGGGCAGTTCCTTCACAAGGGGTGAGGTCAGCTCCCTGAGGAGGCTGACTTTTTCCTAATGTCTGGGGAGAGGGAGACTTTTCTTCCTCCCCACTACTCTCTGTTTGTGTGGAGTGCTCCATAGTTTCAGGCTTCACTACACCTATGTCAGTCTGAGTATAGGCTGAGACCATTACAGCCTTGCCAACCTTTTCAGGGGGGCACTCAGTTTGTGTTTGAGCTGTGACTGTCACAGCTCTGCCAGTCTCTACAGGGAAGTCTGTCTGTGCCTGGGCTGTGGCTACCACTGCCCTTCCAACCTTTCCAGGGAGGAAATCTATTTGGACAGGGGTTGTGAATGGCACAACCCCACTACCCTTTTGTGAAAGGCCTACCATTTTAGAATGGGTGTCTTGTTCAACTCCAGCCCAAGCTGAGAGTTCTAAGTCATTCCCCAGTAAGCAGTCTACAGGCAAGGTTGGGGACACTGCCACCCTTTTAGGGCCAGTGACACCTCCCCAGCTGAGACATACCTCTGCCATGGGATGACTGTTCTGTTTGCCATCAATGTTGGTCACCTGGTAGGAGAAACCAGGCAAAAGCTGCTCAGAGGGAACTAGCCAATGGGCCACCATTGTGATGCTAGCTCCAGTGTCTCTGTAGGCCTCAGCTTTTGTACCATTGATGTAGGGCTCCTGTCTGTACCTACCCAAAGTGTTGGGACAGGCAGTGAAGTTTGCAAACCCCATGCCACCATCACAGACAAGAGTATCTGCTGCAGGGGAATTGGCTAAGCCAGGGTCCCCCTGTGTTCCCCAAGTAAACCCACCCAAATTTTTGGGGGCACTCCCACCACCTGGGGGATTACTGCTGACAGTAATAGGTGGTGTGACAGGAGTAATTGGAGGAACAGTTTTGTTTGTAGCCCTTGGGCAACTGCTGTCAGTTTTCCAATGCCCAGGAGTTTTACACTCATGGCAGTAAGGCTTTTTACCTGTGGTAGAGGAGGGAGCTTGGGACCCACCACCCTGTGTGGAGTTTTGGGGCCCTGAGGAAGATTTCTCTTTTGCCTTATCCCCTCCCTTCTCTTGAGGTTTGGTGGTATCTTTCTTTTGGTCACCACCCTGATTCTTAGGCCTGATCCTGGTCCTGACCCATTTATCTGCCCTCTTTCCCAATTCTTGGGGAGAGGTCAAATCTGAGTCTACCAGGTGTTGATGGAGGAGCTGGTTTTGACAGTTACTTAAAATCTGTTCTCTCATCATCAAATTGTACAATCCTGTATAATCAGATACCTTACTTCCCAGCAACCAACCCTCCAAAGCCTTAGTGGCACATTCAACATATTCAGACCAGTCCTGAGTCTGTGTCTTTTGGGTGTCTCTGAACATTAACCTGTACTGTTCAGTGGTTAAGCCTAACCCATCAACCAGAACACTCTTCAGGACTCTGTAGTTTCTGACATCCTCTTCTCTAACAGTGAGGAGTCTGTCTCTGCCTCTTCCTTCAAAGGAGAGCCAGAGGATTGCTGCCCACTGGTCTTCAGGAACCTGCTGTACTTTGCAGGCTCTCTCAAGAGCAGTTATCCATTTGTGGATGTCATCCCCACTTTTGTAGGGGGGCACAACCTTAGACAGGTTCCTATTATCAAAGACCCTATCTTTGTCCTTAGGGACAATGCTGCCACCAGTGGGTATAGACCCACTCTCTCTAGGTTGCCTAGCCTTGTTCAGTTTCTCTTCCATCAGGGCTACTTCTAGCTCCTGCTTCCTGATCCTCAGCTGGGCTTCCTGCATTCTGGCCTCATGTTCCCTCCTCTGAGGGGTGGTCATCCTTTTCCTGGAGTGACCTTGAGAGCCTCTAGAGCCATGGGAAGCATTGGAGTCACCTGAGCGATTCCTTTGCCTCCCAAACCCTGTGTTAAGTCCACTGGGGAGATCCAATGGGGTAAACCCACTGTCAATCCCCAATAGCCTTAGTTTAGCTGGGCCAAGTATAACACTTGGCACTGGGCTAGTTCTCCCTTCACCATCACTACTTTCTGTATCCTCACCACTTTCCTCCCCTGTAGTATGATTCTCATCTAAGGGATGGCTATTGGAACTGGGTACCTCTGTAGCATCTTCAGAAGGGGGGCCTCCTGTTCCTGACCCTAAGGGGGCTAACTGGGAAGCTTTCCTGAGTTCTCTCTGATTCTCATCATTTTGTAAGAGTTCTCTGAGCTCAGCAGAGGTAGGGTTCTTGGGCTGTTTAAGGCCTCTAAGAGTTGCCAAATGCCTGAGCTCATTCTGGTTAAGGGTAGCAAAGCTGGATGGTGCCCTCTGGGGGTCACTCTCAACTCACCCCGGCCATTGCTCTTAAGTGTGGGTGGATGTGTTGCAATCTACCTACACTTGGGTTTACCTACTAAACCTATCTAGCAGTTGTAGTCAGGGTGTGCTACTCCCTTTGCTCTACAACAACTAAGTTCAGTAGAACTTATGTATATCTAATCTTGTTTTATATGTACCTACAGGTACCTATGTGATCTTTCAATTGGTAACCAAGAGATTACAATGGTAAAACACAGCAAGCTCAAATCCAACCGCTGCTCACCAATGTGAGAAGTTGGCCTGGTATATGATGCTCACTAGTTAAAGTGATCACCTTGTACCATGCCAAGCAACCCTTATGGTGTGGTTGTAAGTCAACCTTTTCGGACTAGCTGCCCTAGTGGTAGCGTAGGCTAAGCAGTCTTTGAGGCTAAACTCGTGAAGCGTGTTAAGCCAGCTGTTTTACCAAATGCAACCCCCTTTTATACCAATGAAAGGACACCACACAGATATATATTCAAAATATATATGTATTTATTTCTCAAAGTAACCCTTAGTCTCTTTATGAGCACAGGAGCACAAATCGTCAAACAAGATTACAGTAGAATACACAGAAGTTGCACTTTATATGGATAGGCCCTGGTGGCCGCTCAAACCATATACTAAAATAGTGGTATAAGTACCACGAACAGAAAAGGAAAAAGGCCTAGGGCCTCTAGAATCGCTGGGCCCACAAGGAGCTAATTTCAGTAAGTGACCAGGAGGTCCACGGGTGGCGTGTGCAGAGCAAATAGTCACACGCGTGCTCCCATAGGTTTCAATGGGTGCGTAAAAAGTACAAAGTTACTGCAAAGAGGATCTTCCGGATGGACTAGGAACTCAAGATTTGGAACACAGGCACTAGAGATGTAATACTACACTTGGGCACAGGTGTGCCAGCTTTACCTCACCCACAGGAAGCGGGTGCATAGGCCTCGAAGTGCGTCGGGTTTCTTCTATCTGTTCCGTGGAGCCTGAAGACAAAGATGCTGCAGGCGGTCGGTCCGGGAGAGATGCAGTGGATCCAAGAGTGGATCGGAGATGTTGAAGACCTGTAAGCAGAGGGGACAGTGTTCACAGTCACTAGCCAGTGACCAGCGTGGCACCAGGTGGGTACCAGGCGATGTCGGGTGCAAACAGGAAGAAAGGTGTAGCTTGTCTCTGCAGCCACGTGGTCCCTGGAGGTCGACGACGTCCAGGAGTCGGTTCACGAGCTGTCCCACGCAGGCTCTCGCTGTCGGCGACTTGATCGAAGCAAACAAGCCTTGGCAAAAGCAATTGTTGTAGGAGATGAAATAAGCTGATGGTTCTGACCAGCAAGGTCAGAAGGACTGCTCCTTTGGAGGGGAGCAAGGGCCAGTCTGGAGCAACCAGACCAGCGGTGTATTTCGTAGAGTTCGTCGCCAAGATGGCTACTAGCCAGCGGGCCAGCAACCGGTTAGGCGCGTCGAGTGGCAAAATGCAGAAGGGCCCCACGCAGATCGTGGAGATGCTGGAGGGCTCACCTTTGGTGCAGATGCTGCTCGGGTGTTGGGCTTCTCAGATCCCAAAGCACAACTTGGAGGGAGCCTCGGTTGTTGCACTTGTCAGCTTGTCGTAGTCGTTCCAAGATGGCTGGCTCCACGTGTCTCGGTGCCTCCACGGGTCTCCTCTTTTCAGGGACTGTGGATCGGGCGGTGAGAGGTCTGGAGGTCCAGGTCTTGTCAGTCTCTGGGCTCGGGCTCCGGCGGGAGGCGGCGGCAAAGCAGACGTTGATTCGCTGGATGGTGCTTGCGTTAGCAAGGTGGTCACTCCCTGACCACAGGGGAGATTTGCTTCAGTCCTCTGTGCAGCAGAGCGTCGAAGTTCCCGTCTTCTTCTTAGTGTTAAGTTCATTCCAGGATGTCTGAAGTCTTAGGACACAGCTCCTACCTTTAAGCGGATTCTAGGGGCCGGACTACCTGCTAGGTCCCTCCCTATGGGTGGGACCAGGAAGGGGGGTGGTTACACCCCCAATCCTTTGTCCAGCTCGCCCCAGGCCCGGGACTGGTGTGCCCCAGGACCGGTTTGAACTGGCATATGCACCGAGGCTCCTTGTGAGCCACAGGCATGTCTGGTTTCTTTCAAGCCCTACCTGACCAATACACAAAATCCTGTCTGGGGTGGTGCACGCACCTCCCCTGGCAGGAAACCCTTTGTCCACACCTCCCAAGCTGGAAGGACTCCCAGCAGCAGGAGGGCAGACTTGTGTCTGTGGTGGCAGCATCCATTTTGTGGAGCTGAGGCTATGTCTGATTTTACCCGGGTTTCAGGTACTGTACATGTCGTGTCCCTCTAGAAGGGTGGAATGCTAACGCCGTCGCCAGAATTGGCGAGGGGTTAGTATTCCAATTCGTATGACACCTTACTCGACATGTTTTGATAAAGCCAAACCAAAGATAGCATTTAACCGCGAGGTTCATAATGCACTTAAGAGTATATGGTATGACGATATCTGGAAACAGTAGAAGGAAGTTGTTCCGACCACTGCAGACAGGCTCAGCTCATGCCAGAGCACCATCTCACATGGAACCAAGCACTCTGCCTTCAGGATTGTTAAGGCCTGCCATAGGAGTGACTTATAGGTTACCAGGTGTCCCATTTAAGGTTAGGTATAGGTATACTACACCTAAGTAAGAGGTGATTACACCAACTTACCCCAGCTGAGTGATCAGCCAGTTGTGTCAAATTGTTAGGCCAAGCCTGGGGTGGCATAATACATGCTTCAGCCCCTGGCAGGCCTTGGGTACACCAATGCCCTGGGTACCTAGTGTACACTGGTACAGGGGCTGACAGGGTGATCCAACCAATTGGGTATGTACCTAGGGTACAGAACAGCCAGGCAGAGATCCTGAATAGCAGGATCTCAGGCCAACTAAGTCGAAAAACCAGCTAGACACTAGGCAAAAATTTGGGGGTAACCATAGTCAGATATCCACCTTCCTACAGTCACCAATGCTGCAATGACAAGTCCTGAACTCTTAATGTGACACAAATGTGTTTATTAACACAAACACAAGTAACGTCTTAATACTAAGGGGCATAGAGTCTGTCACTTGGGAGGCATGCAACACTTACATCACAGAAGCTGCCAATTTCATCGTGTTCCATGCTCTCCAAATGGCATCAGTACAAGGCCTCAAAGTATGCTGCGGAATACTCCATTCCTTGGTGAATGGACTTGGAACTGCAACAAAGATGTAAGTAGCTCCCACCTGTATGCAGTAAAAGCAGATAATGATTGTGGATTCTTTGTCTGCAATCTCAAAACAGGTTTGTGGCGGCTCTTCTGTCTAGTGTCCTCTCTAGGGTATTCTCCAGACAGAGCCTTTGTGTAGAGTGATGCGCTTCACAGCAGGGTAGTCTCCAGTCTAGAGTACTCACAACGGAGGCCCAGAGAGGTGGAAAGTTACTGTAAGTGGCTTTTGACCAGCCACACTGAACAGTGAATAGGATGAAGACAAAAGGCTAGCTTCTCCAAAAAGTTCTCTCTCACCCTGAACAACAAAGATGAGAGTCCCACCTAAACACCTACCAAATGTCAGTACTACAGGAAAACTAATTAGCAGCTCCTCTCAGCAGGAGCTGCTTAAGTGAATTGTAAAGGAGCCATGTCGCCTCCCTTTATTTTCAGGACCGAGAGCAATCATCTTCCACTATCTGGAATAATAATCTCACCTACATCTTGTGTACAGAAGCAGGCTAGGGGCTACCAAAATGAGACATTGAGGCCTCCATTACTCTGACTTACTCAAGTACAAACTGCATGCACTACACAAGCCGCAAACACACACAATTCACTTTGATGTTAGTACTAGGATCTAGATCACACATTGATGCAGAACTTTAAACAAATGTGGCTGGCTACACCGATAGAAGGACTGACCAAGACTGTGGTTTTCAAAAAACACGTTATGCTGCCATCATCACTGTACATGTTAAACCCATGATAGTCAACTGTCAGCAAAATGAGAGCACAATTGGTGCACCCCTCCCAATCACAGGACAGTTGCAGGTCTTCAGGGACAGGGGTAGGCTTCCGCACATGCTATATTAGCGTGAGCCTAGAACCAACATTGAAAACTGGGATATAAGTGAGTCACAATCAAGCACTCAGAACATGGCAACATGACTGCACACCCCGCAGAGAACATTCTCAGTCAACAGCATGTTCAGGCAATGTTATTTTTTTCCTAAATTAACATGGCTTTTGTTACGGTCTTCTCACTACATATATCTTTACTTAACTCTTATAAATATGTTAATTTGTGGAAAGTGGAAATTTATGTCTCAATGTATAATCATTGAATGTACATTATTTGTTATCATTGTCCATCCCTAGACAGTGCATACATGCAGGAACAGCTGTTCCTCACCCTCTAAATGGTGAGTAACTTGGATGTTTTGTTTTGTTTTCTTCACAAGAACAATGAGTTGGTATTAAGGAAAGCTGACTGGAGCCAGTACAGTTAACACTCCTTGTGACCTGGAAGCTGCCTTGCTCAAGGGAGACCTACTGTATGTCCCGGAGAGGTTACATACAGGTTGTAGAGCCAAGACTAGCCACAAACCCTTAACACAGGCATAAGATTTAAATGGCAAGAGCTGGTGAGGGGCCTTCAGACCTGATGAGAGGCCTCAAGGTCACAAACAATATCGCCACTAAAAGATTTCAGAGCAAAAACGATCCTCCAGCCATAAAACCTGAAGTGGTAGTACCTTAGAATATCTTGATCCCTTGGCAGTATAGCTGAAGGCCTCCTCACCATTAACCCTTGCTGTTTGGAGGGCAAATCTGCATTACGTCTCACCCACCAACCTCACTCCTCTTGCATCCCTTACCCCTGCTCAACCACAATTCTAGAAGCTCAATACAGTTTACCAGATAACAAAACAGAAAAACATCTACAGTCACTCACCTGTAATCTCATCAAGGCTTCATCAATCCTTCATCAATGTTGCAAATGCCTGTGGGCCAGTCAACGACTAGCTCTGCAGCTAATCTAGTTAGAACAGTCAACAACTCATTGAATATATGTATATTCCCAAAGCAACTCTAAATGCCTCACATAAAACCCTCCCTAAACCAAACAGGCTTTGAGCCAAGAGATTCTTCTAACCCCTGGCTAATAACAGACAGTTTGTAGTCAAAAAGATAGAACAATTGAAAGATCTGACTCAAAACATATACATAAATTCAAAGAAAATTACCTGCTTTAAGACTATAATAACAGATTCTGGTTTAGCTGAGGCACAGAAGCAGGGGTGATTTCCACATGGGATTATTTTAAACAGTGGATTAAAACTGGAGTACCACCACACCTATTTCTTGAACTGTCCCTTGCCTTTGTTCACCATCCCAAGCTTCCACAGAGACTTGACAACATCAGAGTGCAGGGCGCAAAGCTGAAGCTGATTGCATCGTTTCTTTCAGAAAAATCATCATCTCACTGCTCCCTTCATGTCAGCTCCATTAGTGGTCTAGTAGTCACATCTCCATATGCATAAATGCTGACGCCTGAGCGCACGCGCACTATCTAGTTTCCTGAGGCGGAAGCCGGGAAAGCACGCTAGAGCTGGTATTTCTTGCTTTTAAATCACTGTTGCTGCTAATTTCTTAAAGCTTTTAAAATTGCTAATTTTGCACTTACGTTGCGCTGACTGTCTTGCCTCCCGGGAATCCACGTTCTCGGTCACCGGGGGCAGAGACCGGACTTCCTCTTGGGACGGCCGCCATCTTGGTGGTACAAGTGGGAGGCGGTCTAGTAGTCACATCTCCATATGCATAAATGCTGACGCCTGAGCGCACGCGCACTATCTAGTTTCCTGAGGCGGAAGCCGGGAAAGCACGCTAGAGCTGGTATTTGTTGCTTTTAAATCACTGTTGCTGCTAATTTCTTAAAGCTTTTAAAATTGCTAATTTTGCACTTACATTGCGCTGACTGTCTTGCCTCCCGGGAATCCCGGTTCTCGGTCACCGGGGGCAGAGACCGGACTTCCTCCTGAGACGGCCGCCATCTTGGTGGTACAAGTGGGAGGCGGTCTAGTAGTCGCATCTCCATATGCATAAATGCTGACGCCTGAGCGCACGCACGCAGCGGGCGCGCACAAGGCAAGCCCGTCTGCACCCTTACAAGCCCCAAGCCCAAAAGCGCTGCCCAAATCAGTTGTCCCCCATTTCCCCCGACTCGGATAATCTATCCTCCCAAGGTAATATTGGACTGTAGAACAGGGAATGCTTCACAGTTCTCTTCCTTGACTAACTGCCCGGACACTTTTCCACTTAATCTTGAAGGACCGGTGGCATGCAAGACATGTTCCTTCTGTTGCAAAACAAACATCCTGGACGGCCCAAACAAGAACGTCTTGGTGGACGTAGGCCATTCGAGTCCAATATTTATCCTCTGCAATGTCAGATCCCTAGCCAAGCACCCCATTGAAATCTGGGATATGGTCAGCTCACATTCTCCAGACTTGTGTTTTTTCACAGAAACATGGCTAAACCCCTCAAATCACCCCCAGATTAACCTAGCAATACCTGACGGCTATACATTTATCCACTTGGATAGACAGGGAAAACAGGGGGGCGGGATCGCAATAGCCTTCAAGGAACACCTAAACGTCCAATGGACGGCCACACATTGTACGGCTAGTCTCGAACTAGGCTTCTTTAAGCTCATTAGATCACCATCGGACAGCTGGAACGGGGCTCTGAGCTATCGGCCCCCGGGGCCCAGGTCCCACTTCTCGAACGAACTAGTCGAGTTGATCGCCCTGCAAACCTTAGCATCCAGCAATTCTATCTTACTTGGGGACTTCAATTTTCATGGTGAAGCCTCAGGGAACCTAGAGATGACCAACCTCCTAAATAGCCTAAACCAAATTGGGCTTTCCCTACTTTCAACGGTCCCCACGCATAGGGCAGGACACGCTCTTGACCTAATCTTTACCAATATTGTGCATCTACTTGAGCTCCCCCCCCCTTCCCTTAACATGGTCTGATCACTACATGGTCCCCTTCTCCATACGACGGCAGTTTACCAATGTACTACCGGGATCTGAAACTCGCTCCTTTCAACTCCGCAGACCATGGAACAACTTATCCTTAGAAGCCTTCAAGGCCGCCTACAATTCCCTGCCACAGGCACCTACACCGGCAGTTTGAGATGCCTCGGGACGGTTGAAGAATTTCACCACCAAACTAACTACAGTTTTTGATACCCTAATTCCCGCGGGAAAAATCCGTCCCTCCAAACAGCGACAATCAGCCCCCTGGTATACAGGAGAGCTTAGCGCAGAAAAATCCAGGTGCAAAGCCCTGGAGAGATGCTGGAGAACCAGTCAAACCCCCATGGACCGGCTCACCTACAAACAATCCTTATCTAAATATCATCGGAACATAAAAGTAGCAAGGAAATCCTTCATCCTAAAAAAAAATTGATCAAGCTACCAACTCTTCAAAAACTTTATTCAACATAGTCAAAGACTTTGTCTCCCCCCAAGCCTGTAGATTGCCTCAAATGGAGTCACAGGAACTCTGCAATTCCCTTGCAACCCACTTTGAGGATAAAATTAATTTGATTTATGCTAATTTCCCATCTCCATTAGCTCAGACCACAACTTCCCTTGCGAGCTCTGTTGTAATTAATCAGAAGACCCCCGCCAAGCTCAAACAATTCGAATCCCTCTCCTTAACGGAAGTTAACACTTTGCTCTCTTCTGCAAAATCGGGTTCCCCTAGTGACACGTGGCCCCCCGAGAACTATGGCCCTCATAGCCTCATGTTGCGCCCAGGAAGTACAAGGAATCTTCAATAGCTCCATCAAGTCGGGCGTTATCCCTCCCATCTGGAAGGAAGCGTTTGTCCGCCCCATCCTGAAAAAAACGACAGCTGACCCCCTTGTGCTCGGTAACTATCGTCCCATATCACTACTGCCCTTGTTGTGCAAATCACTTGAATCAGCCGTAAATAAACAGCTGAGTCACTACCTTGAATCAAACAATTTTCTAGACCCTTCGCAATCAGGTTTTCGTCCAGGTTTCAGTACTGAAACTGCAATCTTGGCAGTTACTGACTCACTGAGGCAAGAAATGGACGCCGGAGGATCAGCTATTCTGGTTCTCCTGGATCTCTCCGCAGCATTCGACACTATTGACCACTCTAAGCTGTCGGAGAGATTGCGTTCCTGTGGCATCCAAGACCAAGCACTGAAAGGGCTACAAAACTTCCTTGCGGATAGAAACCAAACAATCATGCTGGGACCTTTTCGTTCAGGCAAATGCTGTCTGGACAAAGGTGTTCCCCAGGGTTCTTGTCTCAGCCCCACCTTGTTCAATCTGTACATGTCCCCTTTAGCTAAAATAGCAGAGACATGCAGGTTTGAGATAATCTCATACGCGGACGACACCCAGCTTATCTTTAAAATCAATCCAAAAGCAACTTCAGAACACCTACGTTTTGCAGCTGGAATGATCACCATCTCCAATTGGATGACCGAGAATTATCTCCAGTTGAACCCGGGTAAAACAGAGATCCTGTTAGTTGGGAAAGCTTCTCTTTCTTGGTCCAAGGAGTGGTGGCCATGGGAGCTGGGTACCGCACCGGCTCCCAAACAAGTAGTGAAAAATCTGGGCTTTAAACTTGACCAGGCACTCTCCATAAAGGAACATGTAGCAGCAATCGCCAGCTCCTGCTATTTTAGCCTTCGGCTTCTTCTGAAGATCCTCCCTTATCTCCCCATCAAGCACCGCAGAACACTCGTCAAGGCCATGGTGATGTTTCTCCTCGATTACGGCAACGCTCTGTTGGCTGAACTTGGCCCGTCGCTGCTAAAGAAGCTACAGGTCATTCAGAATACCGCTGCTCGAATGATCCTAAATCGCCCTGCAGGCTCGCCTTCAGCCTCTCTGCTTCTAGACCTCCACTGGCTCCCGATCTCGAAACGATCACACTTTAAGACCTGCTGCCTTACGTATAAGGCCTTGAATGGTAAAGGTCCCAAATATCTAGCAAACAAACTAACAAAAAGGACCACTACTCTCAACTTAAGGTCTAATGCTATGGAGCTCCTGAAGACCCCCAGAATCCGCCTTACCCGTACTGGGGGGAAGGCTTTCTCATATCTTGCGCCACGTTATTGGAACTCGCTTCCCATTTCCATACATAATTGCCCCTCCCTTACAATCTTTAGGAAACAATTGAAAACCTTTCTGTTCTGATCTCTCATGGCTCTTTTGCGGCTGTGTCTTTCCCCCTTTCACTTCCCTTTCAGCGAGATGCTCCCGGGTGAGTCGTGCGCTCTAGAAGTACACCTAACATAACATAACATAACATTAATTCACAACCAACCAATGTACCAAACATCTTTACCCGCTTTTTAACATTTACTTTAGTTCTATATTGATCCAATCTGCTCCTTCAATTTCAAGTGTTACTGTTAAGAAGATAATAAAAAAAACTACTTAAGTATGAAAACTCCACTGACTTTGACTCATACTCAATCAGACAATATCTCAAAGGCAAATAATGGACGATATCTAACCACAGCAAAATAAACACATCACAGATCAAAATATCCATATGCAATAAATGGATCAAACACTGCCCTTCAATAATATGGCCTCAGCAAGTAGGCCTGCCACCAAACAGCTGAGCCTAAGTGAGGAATCTGGGAATAACTATGGACTCCAGTCTGTCACTCATAATAATATTATGTTTATCAAATATGTTTAAACTGCAGTTTGGCACTTCTCTCCCTTATATTGGCTATAAAGATATCTCCACCTACATTGCTTGAAATGATTGTTCCGCCCCACTGACTGAAGAGTTAGCCCCTCCCAAAAGTTGAGTCTAGTTGTTCCCCTGGGACCGAGTAGGGGCCAATGGTGCAACAAACCTTTCTGAATTATTCCCATGAATACTATCACCAAACATAGACACAAGATACTGGCCTGGTGGGGGTAGAAGAAGAAGGCTACTCTCAGAGGTCCAATAACACTGACAATAGGTGGAGTGGTCAGGGGGAGTGTGGGGAGCATGACTAGCCATGAAGCAAGAATGCCACCTAAATTAGAACTCCTGGGCTAGGTCAGTGAATTTTGAATATAAATTGTGACAGTACAGTCCCTATGGGTATAAACAGGGCGCACAACAGTCAAAGACATCTGGGTGGCGGTGGCAGTGGAGGGAGTATGCCCAACGGTGGCCTATTCCTGTGCAATAAATCTCTTTCCACTGCTCCTGCTGAAACCACTAAATCCTTTCATCCTGTGGAAATGTGGTTTGCCCTACAATTCTTGCCAAGGATAAGATGTTGATATATAGTTCCCATGCAAGAGTGTGAGTGAACAGGGAACCCTCTGAACCTTTCTATTTGGATGGTGGGATGATATAAGAGTGTCCCCTCTGTCTGTTACTCTTTGTGCTGGATGAGGAGCCACTAACGGTTCAGAGGACTAAGGTTGACCCCCACAAAGGTGCGAGACGATATCCCAGTTTGCCGGTGATGTCCTCCTAAATGCAATTGACGTCAAATTAAGAATTACATATTATACATTTTTCACAATGTTCAGTAGGTAAACTGTATGAATTAGCATAAACCCCAAATTCATATACCTAATTCAGAATACACCAAAAAACGTACCTGAGATCTTTTTTCCAAAAAACTGGCACCTAAGTAAGGCTCCACGTTTTCCATTTTTACTGATTTTTACAGATAAATACAGACAGAAAACATCTGTTTTCTTTTCTGTATTTATTTTTAAATGTGGATAAAAACGAAAATTGGTTTGCTTTTTGAGAAATTCTAAATACTGTCTGCCATGACTGCCAGGCCAAAAGATGTTTGGCTTGATAGATAAGGGGGTTAAAAAAGAAAGGAATTTTAGTAAAGAGGCTTTAACAGCAGTAGAGATGCCCAAGGTTGATACTGAAATGTGCATATTTTCATATAAGTGCACTGATTTATCTTCTGCGGGTGTTCACAGCACTGAAACCTGGAAGACATTCAAGCATGAGTGCATATTTATAGGTTAAATTATTGTGGAAATATACTAATTTCAGCTTAATTTTTCCACAAAACCCAAAATAAATATGGATAAAATACAGATAAAATTATCAAAAAATAAATATGGATAAATACAGACGGAAATGGCAAAAAAATAAATACCATAAAACCGGGAGCCCTAAACATAAGTGTGTTGCTGATTGGAAGTTCACTATGGATCACATTGGACACTCTGATAAATGGAGTATATGATGGGGGACTTGAATTACTGGATCTGAGAAAGATTTATGAGGCAACACAATCAGTTGTGATTAATTATTGGGTGTTTCCTAGGGGTGGGCGTTACCCATGCAATTTGTTGCAGCGTAATTACTGGAAATCACAGCGAAACTATATGAGATTATGCAGAATCACGTGAGGAACATAACGTAGCATTTACCACTATTTTCTAAGTACAAAATGCACCCTCTTGTCCAAAATGGACCGAGGATGCATTTTGCACAAAGATAATAGCGCTAAGTGCAACAGAACATAAACAGCAGCAGCCAGCAGCTGCTCACGCTTGCTAACTTCGCTGTTCCTGTGCTTTGGCCAAATGACTCATAATTACACTAACAGGCGTAAATTGACAGGAACCAACCCTCTGTGAGCAAGTAAAAGGCTAAAAGTACTGGATTACATGCAATGTTTCTGAGACTTGGACATGATTGGGATGTTTACCCTGGAAGATGTCTGGATATCAGATGACTTAAAATCATTTCATTAACTCGCAGGAGGATATAGCCTGGAACACAAATAAATATTCCAAGATATACAATCTCTCTACACCTTAAGAATTTACATTATAAGGGACTCATAAATTTAAGAAGAGACACCACTGGAATACAGGATATAATCTGAGCGGTTTTGCATGAAAGCACTATCTATGATCTACAAGGCACTGAGTGATAATCCACTAGGTAACTTAAATAGATTAAATGCTCTGTGAATAGTGGATCTAGGAAAAATGGAGGTCTCGAATGGGGAGGGAGCCCTTCCGCACTCGAGAGAGATAGCTATCCGAGGAGGACGTAGACTGTTCCTGACAAAGATATAACATCCAGTGTAATATACTTATCAAAGGCAGTGTCATTTTAAGGGTTTGGGATGCCCTGGTCAAGACACATGTTGGGGGACCCTGTTGTTGGAAACTTAACATTTTATTACCAATTTCATACTAATTCAATCCTGCGTGGTCTCAAAGTATATTGAGTTATACGTTAAACTTTTGGAAATTGTGTCACAACACTGGGGGGCCGATTCACAGAACTAACTTAAGACAAAATCCTAAACTTACTACTTTTGGTATTCACAGAAGTTAGGATTTTGTCTTAAGTTTGTCCTAAGACAAACTTAAGACAGACTTAAGACAGACCTAAGACAAACTTAAGACAGACTTAAGACAGACTTAAGACGAACTTAAGACAAAATCCTAGCTTAAGTCTGTCTTAAGTCTGTCTTAAGTCTGTCTTAAGTTTGTCTTAAGTCTGTCTTAAGTCTGTCTTAAATCTGTCTTAAGTTTGTTTTAAGACAAACTTAAGACTAAATCCTAACTTCTGTGAATACCAAAAGTAGTAAGTTTAGGATTTTGTCTTAAGTTAGTTCTGTGAATCGGGCCCTGGGATGGCAGAGTCAGAGGTAGGGACCGGCCGGCAAATGGAGAAAGGTAGTGAAATCGAAAGAACAGAGGTCCAATAGTGCGAATGTTCACTACTAAGGTGTCCCCTTGGAAATTGTGGCCCTGGACAATTGCCCAATTTTCCCATGTCTTTAAACATCTCTGACCAAGGGGTAAAGAAGATGGGAAAAATAATTGGACTTATGTCTGAGGGGATGAGGCCAGGTTGGGAGAGTTTTTTTAACTAACATGGAGTGTGTCAGAGTGAGGGCATTCTGGGATGAGGTCACCGGTTGTCTGAATTTGAGCCTAGAACACAGGGTATCACCAAATGTAAATGTAGTGCTTTTGTAAACATGGTCTAGTGGAATTCTACCAAATATTTAATTTTGTGGTCATGATTGTGTGCGGGGACTTTGCCCGACTTTGGGAAAGCTCAGAGGTACCAAAGGTAAAAAATGGACTGGTGTAAGCTTTCAAAGAAATTTGTATACAAGGGTAGGGGAAAATATGGGGGCCCATGGAAGAACCACAGAGACAAACTGAATTGAGACAGTGCAACACTAGTATTAGCCTTGGTGAAATTTGCGTATTTTCCTTGGCGGTAAATAGTCACAATGCAAACAATTAGGCCACATTACATTATTATGCAAAATGCTGGTTCTGTATCTCGTGTCCAAAATTGATTCGAGGTGGTAATTCATGCCAAAAAAAATGCAAAATTGCTTGTGACTTGAACAACTGATGCTCGGTTCGACCTGTGCTCCTGAAACAGAATCTTTAAATGGAATTAAAATTTAATTTGTACTGCGCACTACTACCTGGCTGTGTCTAGGCCCCCAAGATCTGCATCAGAGGGAAGAGAAAGAGGTAGTTGAATGCCTTACTTATTGACAGCCAGGTTTTAATGGATTTACAGAAGGAAAGTAGATCAGATTTTTTTTAAGAGCAAGTGCCCCGCCCCACCCTAACCACCCCCCGCCCTCCCTACAACCCCCCCAAGAAGCTGCTTTGGCTTTAGGAATCACAAGATTGAAGGCTGATGAGGAGCGCAGATGTCTAGTGGGGACTTACAAACAAAAGTTTTGTTTGAAATATTCGAGACCAAGGCCATGCAATGCCTTAAAGCCAATGCAGAGGGACTTGAATTTGAGCCACCTTTTTACTGGAAGCCAATGCAGCAATGGCAAGACATGTGTTACCGACTGAAATTTTGGTATGGCGAGCAGCAAATGAGCGGCTGCATTTTGAAGGATTTGTATTCTTGTCTGGATATGAACAAAAAAGCGCTCTGCAGTAATATATTTTTGACAGAATTAGTGTGAAAATTACGGCTTTCTGCAAGTCAAGAGGAATAAAAGGCAGGAATTTCCTGAGAGTTTTTAGCGTAGAAAACAGAATGATGTTATGGAGTTTACTTGGCTCTCAAAGGAGAGTTTATCATCAAAATAGACTCCTACTTTTTTAACCTTGGTGACCTGGGTGGCGAGCTCTCCCATCTCCTGTGGCGACCACTTAGGTGGCCAAAAAGAGGTATCCCTCCCAAACAGCAGGACCTCTGTCTTTCCAGAGTTTAATTTAAGACAGTTGTTAGACATCCATTTCCTGATTTCCCGCATGCAATAAAGGAATCTGGAGGCTGTGTCCTCTGGATTGCTAGCCAGTGATGCCATGATTTCTGTATCATCAGCATATGACACAACTGTAAAGCCAAACACCTTTATAAAGTTGTCCAAAGGGGTTACATAAAGATTAAAGAGTGTGGGGCTCAAAGATGATCCCTGTGGAACCCCGCAAAGGAGAGAAAAGGACTTAGACCTGAAACCATTGAGCTCCACAAACTGCTCTCAATCTGAGAGAAAGGAGTTAAGAAGTTTAAGCACCTTGCCCCTGATGCCCAGGGCAAAATGACAGTCAATAAGAAGTCTATGGTTGACCGTATCGAATGCTCCACTTTTACCCAAGCTAAGGGGTCTATTGCGATGTCCGCCCGCCACCGCATGGGCTAAAGGGACCGCTGGCCATGGGTGCAGCGGTCCCGCCGTAGGCATTAGGATGCGCCCGCAATACCGTGCGCATCCTGTATTTTTTACATTTAGGCGGGCGGTGCTGCAAGCAGCACCCGCCGCAAGGTTAAAAATGCATGTTGTGCACCGCGCTGTGCCTGCCACCTTGTGCATGCAAATGCTGGGGGGTAACATAGGTACCCTCCATGTGCACCCCTATCCCCCCAACACCCTGGGGACCCGCTAAGGACCCCCAACAGCAAAGTCCGCAAGCCTTTCCATGGCGGCCATGGAAAGGCGAGTGATCGCCTGCATCTTAATGTGGATGGCGGAGTCTTGCAGACACCGCCACCATGTTGAGGCCCTTTTCCGCCCGCTCGACTTGTCGACTGGCAGAAAACCGGCGACAGTCGGCCCATCCGCCGGGGGCCCCCCCCCCCACCATCGTAATGTGGCGGGGGAAAAGGTAGGCGGGTGGTGAATGTTGGCGAGCGGATCGCCATGCGGGGGTGGCGATCCGCCCGCCAACATAATTGGCCCCTAAATCTTGTTTTTGCGGCATGGCATAATGGTTTAACCTCAGGCATTATGTGTACAATCTTAACATGAAATGCTGGATGTTATGCAAAATGATGCAGCGTAAAGAAAATTTCACGAGGGCTTCTGCGTGTATTATGGAGACGAGATATATGCTAGAATGAATAGGGTGGCCTCCCTCCCATCTTTTTCCACTCTCCAGAGGGAACTGTTAGATAGCTGTGTGGGATAAACGCTTTTGTATCCCCATATATACATGATAACAAATCGATCCCTAAGCTTTTTATGAGAAAAAAGTAGTTAGCTGATACTCTGTTCATTTGTTTTATGTTTACTGTGTTCAACTGAAAGAAAATAATAAAAACAATTAAAAAAAACTATGCCTATCGGAGTTGCTGTTGTGGGTCATTATGGTGATAGTCCCGTGGTGCTGTCAGTGCCATGCATGATTGGGGTGAGCTGGCCAAAGGTTGGGTGCGACTGGATTCAGTGGACAATGCCTCTTCTGACCCACTGGTCCACCAAATGTGGAGCAAACCCAGTTTTTGGATTCCAAATGGCAAAATGTTTTCTCAGCCAAACTTATTCTCCTGACTGACTCCTCATTGGTTAATTCATTATTTGGTAATGCATTTCTTTGATATGTAGCTTCATCTGGTTCTTCCAATTCCCTCAAATAGATGGAATTTGCTAAATAAGCTGGTTGCTTGGTTACCACAACAGAAGCATGACATTCTTTAACTTTGGTGGGTTACTCGTGGTACTGCAATAGATATGAGGTGCTCCCATATATTGTTGTCCAATTCCGATGACTATTCTTCAATTTTGGGTTTCAGTTTGTTGCACCTTTTGTGAACTAAATGTCATATGACCAGATTTGTAAAGTGCAATAATGTATTTGGAATGCAATTTGTAACTTAATATTCATTTATTAATGATTGCCGACATGCCTTTCACATAAGCAATTCATCACAGCATTTCAATTGTATCTGTAAATGCAAACGTGGTTGAAATCATCCAATAATTACCGTTAAAAATCAAATTAGAGTTAAAACACAAGTACTACAGTTGTGTTCATTCTTAGTCTGCAACAACATGTACAGTGAATATCGGTAATATCATTAGTAGTTCGGTATTTTTCCAAATGTTATTTTCCATTTTGTACACAAAGGGATCACAGTCTTTCAACGTCTTTTCGTAGGAAAATGGAAAGGCAACAATCCATTCTCAACACAGGGTATACTAGTGCTTGTTCATTACGCTTCTTCGTTTGCTAAAATTATTGTTGAATTTTTTTAATGATCTCAAGAAAATAAGGGGCATATTATCAACGGCCAGCGATAATTATCTCTGGCCGTACATAGCGATAGAAATATTATCGCCGGCTATCGCTGAATATTATCGCCATGATAACGCTATATTTACAACGCATAGCGCTATGGCGGTGTTTTCAATGGAACATCGCTGGTTTTCCAGTGATGTTCCATTGAAAACAGCGATAACATTGCTGATACGACCCTGTGGTCCTATCAGCATAATCCATCTCCCATTAAAAGTATGCCTTAGTCAGGAATTTAACAGACGTTAAATTCCTGAGTTAAGGCTGAGGTAGCGCAATTTTTTTTATCGCTGCACCTCCTTGTTAATATCCCGAAGCTGCCTTCACGATATTAACATGTGTTGTTTTCACAGCCACACCTTCTTTGCATCTCATTAGCGATGTGAGGCTAGGCTGTGAGAAAACGGGCTCTAAATCAAGGAAACATGCGCTAGCGTGTCCTTGATGATATTGCAATATAATTATCGCCGCTTTTAGCCCAAAAACGGACGTTAAAGCGGCGATAATTATATCGCCAGCCCTTGCTAATAAGACCCTAAATTCATATTTCCTTTAACAGGATGTTTCTCTTAGGCTGTATTTCCTCATATCACGAGCTGCTGTAGCCATTATACATATGCATGATATTTCTAGAAGTTGGATAAAACAAGGGTTAAGTTAGAGGGGTTTATGAGCATTTAGTTCAATTGTTAATATTTAACCGATCGTTGTGTATATAGATCAGTTTCTCAATAAAATGTCACATCGAGGGGTTTACAGTCATTATGGGAATACTATTATTGGACGCTAATCAATCAACTTATCATTTACATATCACAATAAATATCAAAACAACATTCAGGTGCCGATTCCGATCCGTTAAAAATAATTTGCGTACGACCCGTATCCGTATTTTTTTACGTACGAGTCGTACAAGTACCGTACAAACTGTCAAGTACGATTCGTCCGTGAAAAATAACTATGAATAGCGTCGGGAAAAGTCTACAAGAGTGCATCGGAAAGTTTTTACGTCTGAATATCGTCGGGAAAAGTGTACGAGAGTGAGGCGGACATTTTTACGTGCAAATCGTAAAACACAAGTTCGAGCGCGCATGTACGATCCCGACCGTCCGTCCGAATACACAATTGCACGTAAAATGGCCCGTACGGAGCCAACGCAGTAGCACACATGTACATGGGTAAACTTATGCCCGAGTACGAGCCGTACAACCCCCCCACCCACAAATATGTCAGCACTGTACACCACCCTGTCCGCAGCCCCGCAACTGTACGTGCCGTACCCCCCATGTACGCGCCGTACCCCCATGTACGTGCCTTACCCCCCCTGTCCGCACTGTACCCCAGCCCCGCACCCGTACGTGCCGTACCCCCCCATGTACGCGCCTTCCCCCCATGTACGCACCGTACCCCCGCATGTATGCGCCGTACCTCCGCATGTACGCGCCGTACCCCAGGGCCGCACCTGTACGCACCATACCCCCCCATGTACACGCCTTCCCCCCATGTGCGCGCCTTACCCCTGCATGTACGCGCCGTACCTCTGCATGTACGCGCCATACCCCAGGGCCGCACCTGTACGCACCGTACCCCCACCGCATGTACGCGCCCTCCCCCCATGTACGCGCCCCCCCATGTACGCGCCTTACCCCATGTACGCGCCGTACCTCCGCATGTACGCGCCATACCCCAGGCCCGCAAGTGTACGCACTGTACCCCCACTGCATGTACGCGCCTTACGCCCCCCCATGTACGCACCGTACCTCCGCATGTACGCGCCGTACCCCACGGCCACACGTGTACGCACCGTACCCCCACCGCATGTACGCGCCGCACTCCAACACCGTACCCCAGCACCCTCACCCAGCATCACGTATGTACGGATCGTACCTACGCGAAAAAGACTCTTACAGAACCAGGACACTGTAAAACAGCACAAGGAGGGTCAATTCGACTCGCACAACACCACAAAACATGTCTACATGACAAAATACATCTCGATGACTGACCTGGCACATCCAAACAGGCAAACAGAGGCCCCAAATCACAACCACCTCTTATAACACACCCACCAAAATTCAAACACAGCCACACCCAAAAATGGACCAATAAAAAGGGCCCACACACACAACCCATGAGCCTTTGCAACAGACCCACTGCTGCCAGACCCCACTGAAAAACAACTCCACATTACTCATACCTTCACTACACCTTCACTCACACACCTTCACACAACCTCCTCCACAAACATCCCCCTCTTCACATTCACACACACACCGTCACATTCACACCCACACACCCACAACCATCCACACCCACACCCACACCCCACACCATGCCCACAGACAAGAATCCAAAGTTCACAACGGTGGAGCTGGACCTCCTTGTCAACGAAGTCATCAGTGTCGAGCCACAGCTGTTTGGAACATTGGTCAGACAGACCAGCATAGCTGAAAAATCTGCCATGTGGCAGAGGATTGTCGATAAGGTGAATGCTGTTGCGCCCATCCGAAGGACCAGGCATGAATGCCAAGCCAGGTGGTACGATCTGCGCAGGGCGGTCAAGAGGAAAATGATCAAAGAGTATGCCCAGAGTAACATCACTGGAGGTGGGCCACCCCGCAGACCCGTACACTACCATCCCTGGAAGGAGAAGGTGATGGCCCTGCTACCGCCGGTGGGAGTACACGGAGTCGAAGGAATCGCAGAGCCTGGTGAGTACACAAACAACTTACGTAACATGGGGGCAATTGGGTCCACACCACATATACACCAAATGCACGCAACTTCCCCCAAGCACTCACCGCACACAACAACACTCTAAAACCACGCTCATGCCACTAACGTCTCCATGCACCCTTCACAAATCAAGGCAAGGCCATGTCCATGGCTACGACAACCATAAACACAAGACTGGATGTCCGGGAGGCTGGGAGGGTGGGCCCCACACAACACATTGTGAAAATGAGATGCAGACACCAATGCCCTCAGCCCATATGGCATAGATACATACCCATGCACAATGCACAGGGACTGGCAAAGTACTGACAAGGTAGCTGACCCTTGGCCCTGCTGTATGCAGCACAAGGCCCTCCTGGGACCACTGTACACTCAAACACCAACTCCACAAGCACAGGTATCTAGCACAGGAACTCATACTCACTGTCATGCCAGCATGCACCATGATGGGACAGACACATCACCTGGGAGACCCAATGACAACTCACACTACACACAACAGCAGGCCCGGTCACAAGCCCCCCCCCTAACGCAAGCACACACCCCCGGGGCAGTCAACGGATTTACACACTCCCACAATGGACATGTGACACAACAAGACCAAGCCATAGCCAAATAAGCATCAGAGCCAACAATCTACAGGTCAAACACTCAGGAGAACATCCCAATCTGTCCCCCGCAACATACCCATCCCCAAGTGGACATTGAGAGGAATGCTAGGCACATCCAACTACCTGGAGGAACTGTGTCAACTTGAATATGTATGAAACATAGATGTCGCATGAAACACCATTAACATTGTCTCTCTCTCACACACAGGGCAACGTCGACGATCTCCCCCCAACACTGGGGGGGGAAGAATCACAGTCCCAGGCTCCGCGTGAAGACGATCCCACCGGCAGTGACAACTCTCACCACTCCGTGGATGACCCCGACCAACCTGGACCCTCTGGTGCCCAAGCCCCTGCAGCACCTGCGTCAGGTACATCTGTGCCAACCACCACCCCCATTCCTCCCACATCCCAGGACACACCCAGGAGCCCTGCTCGCACTGAACAACAGAGCCAGTCTGACCAGGAGGGACAAGGTTCTCCGGGCGCCCAGGAGGAGGCAGGCAACCCTGCAAATGCCATCCCTCAGGGGTCCCGTAGACCCGATGTGCCCACAAGGACAGGCTAGGCTCAAGTGGGCAGGGGTGGTGGGAGTGGAGGCAGGCGGAGGCGCGAACCTGACCAGCCAGCTTAGGACACCGGTATGTCACACATACGCAACAGCCTGGACTCATACCGGCGTGACACCAGAGGCATCAACCAGGTCGTGTCCAGACTCTCCGAGATGCAGGGGACCCTCGATGAGATAAAGAACCTGCAGGTCGAGCATCATGCCAGTCATCAACAGCACCAAGGACGGATGGAGGCAAGACTGGCTGAGCTCCTGGCGGTGCACAGGGACATGAGCCAATCACTCCGTCAGATCGCCCAAAGCATGGGCAACCCTCCCTGTGCCACCAGGTGTAGACCAGCACCAGACACAGGGAGGGCCGTACACGTGTGAGTACGTGCCTATCACTATAGTTGAGGGTACCGTAGGGCCTAGTGATACGGCACGTACTCACACGTGTACGTGCCGTATCACTAGGCCCTACAGTAACACAACTATAGTGATAGGCACATACTCACGCGTGTACGGCCCGTACACACGTGAGTACGTGCCGTATCACTCGGACCTACAGTAACACAACTATAGTGATAGGCACGTACTCACGCGTGTATGGCCCGTACACGCGTGAGTACGTGCCGTATCACTCGGACCTACAGTAACACAACTATAGTGATAGGCACGTACTCACGTGTGTATGGCCCGTACACGCGTGAGTACGTGCCGTATCACTAGGCCCTACGGTACCCCCAACTATAGTGATAGGCACGTACTCACGCGTGTACGGCCCGTACATGCATGAGTACGTGCCGTATCACTCGGACCTACAGTAACACAACTATAGTGATAGGCACGTACTCACGCGTGTACGGCCTGTACACGCGTGAGTACGTGCTGTATCACTAGGCCCTACGGTACCCCCAACTATATTGATAGGCACGTACTCACGCGTGTACGACCCGTACACGCGTGAGTACGTGCTGTATCACTCGGACCTACAGTAACACAACTATAGTGATAGGCACGTACTCACGGGTGTACGGCCCGTAGATGCGGGAGTATGTGCCGTATCACTCGGACCTACAGTAACACAACTATAGTGATAGGCACGTACTCACGCGTGTACGGCCTGTACACGCATGAGTATGTGCCGTATCACTAGGCCCTACGGTACCCCCAACTATAGTGATAGGCACGTACTCACGCGTGTACGGCCCGTACATGCGCGAGTACGTGCCGTATCACTCGGACCTACAGTAACACAACTATAGTGATAGGCACGTACGCACGCGTGTACGGCCTGTACACGCGTGAGTACGTGCCGTAGCACTAGGCCCTACGGTACCCCCAACTATAGTGATAGGCACGTACTCACGCGTGTACGACCCGTACACGCTTGAGTACATGCCGTATCACTCGGACCTACAGTAACACAACTATAGTGATAGGCACGTACTCACGTGTGTACGGCCCGTACATGCGCGAGTACGTGCCGTATCACTCGGACCTACAGTAACACAACTATAGTGATAGGCACGTACTCATGCGTGTACGGCCCATACACACGTGAGTACGTGCCCTATCACTAGGCCCTACGGTACCCCCAACTATAGTGATAGAGCACGTACTCACGCGTGTACGGCCCGTACATGCGTGAGTACGTGCCCTATCACTAGGCCCTACGGTAACCCCAACTATAGTGATAGGCACGTACTCACGCGTGTACGGCCCGTACATGCGTGAGTACGTGCTCTATCACTAGGCCCTACGGTAACCCCAACTATAGTGATAGGCACGTACTCACGCGTGTACGACCCGTACACGCGTGAGTACGTGCCGTATCACTCGGACCTACAGTAACACAACTATAGTGATAGGCACGTACTCACGCGTGTACGGGCCGTACACGCGTGAGTACGTGCCGTATCACTCGGACCTACAGTAACACAACTATAGTGATAGGCACGTACTCACGCGTGTACGGCCCGTACACGTGTGAGTACGTGCCCTATCACTAGGCCCTACGGTACCCCCAACTATAGTGATAGGGCACGTACTCACGCGTGTACGGCCCGTACATGCGTGAGTACGTGCCCTATCACTAGGCCCTACGGTAACCCCAACTATAGTGATAGGCACGTACTCACGCGTGTACGGGCCGTACACGCGTGAGTACGTGCCATATCACTGTAGTGTTGGTGCCCTAGGGGTACGTGTGAAACGCGCCGTACCTGTGTGGGGATTTAAGAATTACAATGGGGACACATGAGGGACAAGTATTAGGGCCTAAATGGATGCTGGTTGTCATGGATACCGAGTTTCAAGTTCAAAATTTTACATCATGTGGTCTGGAAAAAGCAGTTGGCCACATTATACATTGTTGCAAAGTGGTTGTTGACTTGACATGATGCTGCAAAATTGAAAGATGCAAAGGTTGTCACTGGTGTATGTTTAAAGGGATTGGAGGAAACGTAGGATGCAAATGAGTCTGACCAATCACTCTGTACTCCTTTAAATGAAATAGGCCAGCAAGGCAGATATAAGGCAGGCAGAACCAATGAGAGGGCACTTGCCTGCACAACATGTCAGTCGATACCACTGCTGCTGTATTGTCTCCCTCTGGCACCATGTCAAGGACTGTGGAGAGGGCCCAGCCTTTCATCCAGGAGGAGAACGAGGCCCTGGTGGATGTGATCCTCCCACGGTACCCCATGCTGTATGGTCGACCAGGGGAGCAGGTGAGTGCTGACTCCACTACCTTTGCCAGTGCACCTTTATTGTGTCTGTCACTTCTGGCATTGTGGCCAGGTGTGACAGACATGCAATGTTGGTTGGAGTGGGTCCCGGGGGGGGGGTGGCTTATGTCTCTCATGCGGGGCTTGATGTAGTTCATGTGTGCACTCCTCACTTGCATTGTGCTTACTGTGACATTCACTGCATAGTGCATGGCACATTCCGCCAGCCTAATCCTCTTGGGCATTCTTGTTCTATTGTCCTGCGGTGATTCAGTGGTCACCCCGGTGTGACAGGTGACTGCACCCACAGATGTGTGTGAGAGTTGAGTGGAGCTGTGGTGAGAGTGGTGAGAGTGTCCAAATGATGTGTACGCCCCCTGGACATTGATGTGTGTGAATGTTTCTTGTCATGTGGGTGAGTGTCTATGTGGAGTGTTGCACCACAGCTGCATGGAGGAGGCAACTGCTCAATCCATCTGATGTGTGAAGTAAGCCATGCTGTGTGTCTGACTTGCTGAGCTAGCCCCACACCTGTGACCCCCCCCTGGCAAGTGGCACATGTGCAGAGTGAGGTTTGCATCCGCTGTTGCCAATGGCAGGTGATTGATGTGTGCCTGTGTGTGTCTGTGTACTCTGCTGAGGTTTCGTCAGTGGCCTGGGGCATGTGACTGCTTTGCGGTGCTGTCCATCAGCCTTGTGTTGCTTGGGATGCACAGTGTGTGCCATGATCAGGGATTGTTTCGCACCCCTCATGCCACCTGTGTACTTACTATGCCATGTAGTGCATTGCTGCGTCCACAGTGGAAAAAGTCCCTATGACTAAGGTGCTATTACTTGCCAGCATACTATGCCCTGTTCAACAAATCTAAGATGTTCAAATGTGTGCCTCTGTGACATGGTGCAGGTGTAGTGATGTTGTCCCACTTTGTCATCCACACAGGTATCCCCCTACCACAAGGGGAAGAGCTGGAAGGATGCCGTCAAGGCCGTGCAATCGGTGGAGGGTTGCAGTCGGCGCCTGCCACAAGTGAGGAAGAGATGGCAGGACATCCGGTGCTGGACCCGGAGGATCGCCCGGGTCATGCTGAAGGAGGAGGCTCCTCGCAAGCATGGCGGGCGCCGGCGCCTGACCCACCAGATGCGGCGTGTTCTGGCGGTGGTCTTCCCTGACCTGGATAGGCGGATACAGGAGTTACAGCAGCAGGAAGGGGGTAGGTACATGTGTGTTTGTTGTGTGTCGCCAGCTTTTGGAGCTGCTCAGTCGCCTGGATACACTGCCAGGCTATATATGTGCAGTGCATATCCTGTTCCCCCAAGTCAACCTGTGCTGTTCTTCCTCCCTTCCCCTCCTTGACATGTGTTACCTGATCTGTGTGTTATCACTATTGCACATGGTCATCTAGGCTGCCAGTTTATCAAGGTGCACACTGCTTTCACCATCATGTGTGGGGGTGGTCTGCATGTGCCCTGTCCTGTTCAGTCATTTGGGGGTGCATAATTGTTGGCACTGATGCTGAGTCTCAACATAGGAGTGTGAGGGTTCAAATGAACAGACTTGCAGCATGCATTACCAATGTTGTGGCCTCAGACATGATGTGCATGCATGGGATATATGCATAGTGCCGGGATGGTTGCTCCTGTAACAGTCAGCTCATTCCAGGACCATGGAGCAGTGTGCACACTACAGTCCCCTGACACAGCCTGCCCTCCTACTCATGTGTGTCATCCAACACTGTGCACATTCACTGTGGGTTCATCATGGCTCTGCCTCTGTGGCATTGTTCCCTGGCCTATGTAGTAGTTTTCACATGTGTGATACATTTGCCCACTGGACAGGAAAACACCAGTTTGCTTGTGCATACTCACACTGGGCAGTGCCTGTGTGGCTATTCACAACAATCTGTTGATGTTTGTTTGTGACCAATATGTTTTGGCAGCCCTACAAGGTGATGTCGTCTTAATGAAGCTAGTTTTCAAGCACAGTTATTGTAACCCTGAATACTTCTTGATCGGTATCAGTCACATTGACTCAGGTATGGGTGTGTGTGTGCGGGAGGGGCGTACATGTTCACCCCTGATGTTTCATTGCCAGTTCTGACTTGTGTGTGATGATTCGCAGTACAGAAAGTCATCGTGCAGTGCCCCCGTGATGTTGGCCAGTGCTTAATGTTCGTGCTTCATTGCCTGTGTCAGTTTTTGACAATCATGTATCCTGCTTGTACATTTTTGCCACCTGTGTGTGGTTCAGATGCTACACAGTTGTGACTTTGTGTGCTGACATCTGTGGGTACATTGTGGCTTGCCATGAGGGGGAACCCACAGTACAGATAGGCTTTTTTGCTAAACAATTGCAGGCCCATTAGCTTATGCATTGTCCTGGGTGTGGACATGTGCGCCACTCCAGATGACAGTCAGTAGGTCATATGTGTAGCCAACTGTGTGATGAGGTGACGGATAGCCATGTGACAAATGACATTATTCAAGTTGTTACTCAGAGAAAATGTCCATTGGCACTCACTACACCTGTCAACATGTCTCAATGTTTCATATGCTTGACCTTGTTGTTTTGTTGTGAAGGACAATGATGTGCCTGCATGACAGATGTCTCCCAAGGAAGTGCACAAGACACCACCTTTACACTTTCCAGGGACACGCTGGCACATTTTAAAGTAAGGCACAGTTTGAACAAAACTTGTTTGGAGTTAATACATATACATGTTCCCACAGTATGGTAGCATTTGGGTTAGTCCTTGGTTGTTGCTGATACCAACTTACGAGTGTCAAGTCATCCAGACCACCGTGGTTTCATGTATATGTACTTACTGATACGCCATTTCTGCCTAACAGTGGCTGAGTTGAATGAGTCTGGCAGCTCAGACAATGACTGTGTACATGTAGTTTGGTGTGCACCTCCTTGTGTGACTTCTGCTATACAGACACATGTGTGTTGTGTTCACAGAGTGCCACATTCACACATGCTAGACATGTCCATTGTGTAAAGGGTTGTGATTCTCCAGGAGTCACAATGTATTTCTTTGGGGTGTCAAAAGTACTCACAGGTCTCTGAGTGTGGGGACACCTTCTGCATTGGCATGTGGTATTTGGCCTTGGGTGCGACAATACTGTTTGGTTCACAGTGAACAAGAGGTGGCATGCCTTCCTAGTCTTGCTGTGCTCAACTGATCCCAGACACTAGCTTCTCATGATCTTGTGATTTCAAGTTATTTGCTGTTGTGTCCTAATTTTCATTGTTTCCAAGTGGCATGGTGGGTCAACCAACTGGGGAGTGCAGGGCTTACATATGTGGGGAGTATCCTAGATGTTACTCATGATGCCTTTCCTGATATGCACTGTTGCCTATTTTGTTTGGACTCATGTGTCAGATGTATACAGGTGACTGATTTTTTCCTGTCTCTTCACCTTGCCCACAGCATCATTGGAGGACACCGAGGGAGACACCGGCATGGACGTGGAGGAGGGATCGAGCAGTGGTGCCACCACTGCTGAGGAGTCGGTGGAATCTAGTGGCACGGAGGGCGAGGGGAGTGAGGCGGAGGACCTGCCCAGTACCAACACTGACTACGAGGCAGACGGGTCCAAGGCTGAGCTCCCAGAGGGGGCGGAGGCTGCTCCCACAGCTGAAAGCAGCAGTACATCTCTCGCCGCCCCCTCCATTCCCATCACCACCCTCCCACTTGCTCGGGTCCCTTCTGTCCGTGCTAGGCCACACCGTGTCTCCTTCGTGCCAGGCACCGAACCCCCTGCCCCTGTCCCCCCTGCTGCCCTCACTGCCGAGTCTGTGGACATTCAGCGGCAGTTGCAAGTTGGGCAGACATCGATCCTGACTGTCCTCCATGGCCACACCAGACTGCTGACCCAGATGGTGTCGTACATGGAGGGCATGTCATCAGCGATGTCTGACCAACGGATGTTGCTGAGGTCCCTGGACTCGTCACTGACGGCAGTAGTGAGTCACCTGCAGCGCTGCGTCCCCCCCCACCCCTGCCCCATCCACAAGTCCCACACCCATGCCTGTCCCAAGCACACCAAGACATCCACACACACGCACCCCACCAGACAGAAGCAGCACACCACCACGTAAGGGCAAGCGCACACCTCCTGACACGCACACTCAGGGGGAAGCAGGCACACCCACTGGGTGTGGGGTACACAGGCAGGCACGCAGCCACAGTCCTCGTCCATATGACTCACTCCCCAGTCCCTCCGATGTCACTCCCCTGGCTCCCCTGCCCCAGATTCGGAGAAGGAGGCCTACTTTGCTGGGCTGGGCCTCAGCCCAACTAGTTCACCTGGCCGGAAACGGTCAAGGCACTCCACGGGTATGGGGAGTTATGTCACCCAGCCCGCCCACCACCTCCCCCAGTAGCGCTGCAACCCATCCCTCCAACCCCCCCCCCCCCCCCTTGGGGCCTGTTGTTTCTCCGGGTGCAGGGGAGACGCTTGGAGAACTGGCAGAAGTGTGCAGTGCCGAGCTCGCCTCCACCTTTGGCGCTGCCCCACCCCCTGTGGTGGAGTCGTCCGTCCCTGCACCCACCACACCTACCCTTCCCCCTCCTGTCCCTGCGGTGCCTGGTCCTTCCCCACATGATGCCCCCCCCAGTCGACAACACAGTCTTGTGATGTGCAGGCAAGCTAGGGGAGACGCATGGCCATGTGTCCCCCCACCAAGGACTGATGATATGGACTGGCCATTGGCCTTTGTGAATAGTCTCGTTTACACATTATTATTTTCATGCTGAATAAAGCATTTTTTTTTTTCGTTTGAAAAGTCTTGCATTTCAGGTATTGATGTTGATGCTGATGCTACAGGAGTTGGGGTTGTGGGCATGTGTTATGTTTCAGGGAAATGTTGTAGTCTGCTGCTCATGGGGGGGAACCTGGTATCTGCGTGCCATCACAAGGTCTCTGCAAAGATTCTTTGTCGTGTATGCTCTTTGTGTTTGGAGACATTGTCCCAAGGAGTGTTCCTTCCTCTGTGGCACCTGACATCTCCCCTGCAGAGAGTTGCACAATTGTTGTGTCGCCCTGTGTCTACATTTCCTTTGTTGGTGATGGATTCCTTCAACTCTGGCCATGCCTGCTCAGCAATGTCTCCGGCTGCATTGTCTGTGCCATCCTTGGTACTCACTGTACTTGTGTATAGAGTATTTTGCCATGCCTTCATGGAGAAATTGTCCCTTTTCTGCACAATGCATGTGTGTAATCCCAGCCTAGTACACATATGGTACTTGTTCTGCTGGGTATTTGAACACCTGACTCACAATTGTGGCCATTGTATCTGTGGGAACTCCACCCTATTCCTTCCATGGCAGACAACATCTTGGTGGCTGGCCCAGCACCTGAACATTCCTATCAGTCCTGGGATGTGCGTGACAGTGTGTGTTCTCTTTGGCTCTCTTAGTTTATTAGGCAGTGACATGACTATACAGTCTTGTGGCATGATCTCAGTGTGTGTATTGTGCTGCATCTGCCAGGGGTGGGTATGCATGTGTTATTTGTCCTCACACCCACATGTGGTGTGTCATGCAGTGGGGGAAAGACATCCATCCTCCTGGGAGTGGGACACTGCTGTCAGTGATGTGTTGTTATGGCACTATCATCATTGTCCAAAGTTAGGGATACGTACATTCACCCATGGAGTTGTGGTCATCTGATAATGATGTACACCCCCCAATGTCTCTGTCCACTGCTGGGAGTCCTCTGCACCCACCCCCATGTCTCTGTCCACTGCTGGGAGTCCTCTGCATCCACCCCCATGTCTCTGTCCACTGCTGGGAGTCCTCTGCACCCACCCCCATGTCTCTGTCCACTGCTGGGAGTCCTCCGCACCCACCCCCATGTCTCTGTCCACTGCTGGGAGTCCTCTGCACCCACCCCCATATCTCTGTCCACTGCGGGGAGTGATGGGCACCCACCCCTCACATGTCCCTGTTCACTGGTGGTATTCCTCTGCACCCACCCCCATGTCTCTGTCCACTGCTGGGAGTCCTCTGCACCCACCCCCATGTCTCTGTCCACTGCTGGGAGTGATGGGCACCCACCCCTCACATGTCTCTGTCCACTGCTGGGAGTCCTCTGCACCCACCCCCATGTCTCTGTCCACTGCTGGGAGTCCTCTGCACCCACCCCCATGTCTCTGTCCACTGCTGGGAGTGATGTGCACCCACCCCTCACATTTCCCTGTCCACTGGTGGTATTCCTCTGCACCCACCCCCATGCCTCTGTCCTCTGCTGGGAGTCCTCTGCACCCACTCCCATGTCTCTGTCCACTGCTGGGAGTCCTCTGCACCCACCCCCATGTCTCTGTCCACTGCTGGGAGTGATGGGCACCCACCCCTCACATGTCCCTGTCCACTGGTGGTATTCCTCTGCACCCACCCCCATGTCTCTGTCCACTGCTGGGAGTCCTCTGCACCCACCCCCATGTCTCTGTCCACTGCTGGGAGTCCTCTGCACCCACCCCCATGTCTCTGTCCACTGCTGGGAGTCCTCTGCACCCACCCCCATGTCTCTGTCCACTGCTGGGAGTGATGGGCACCCACCCCTCACATGTCCCTGTCCACTGGTGGTATTCCTCTGCACCCACCCCCATGTCTCTGTTCACTGGTGGTATTCCTCTGCACCCACCCCCATATGTCTTTCCACTGCTGGGAGTGATATGCACCCACTCCTCACATGTCCCTGTCCACTGCTGGTATTCCTCTGCACCCACCCACCCACCCACTTGCGCCCTTGCTGTGGTACACTGCTGTCCTGGGCATACGCCACCTCCAATTTACAGCTGATGTGCTGCTCCAAGCCGTACACCTACATCCGTGGCGTGTGTATGCCTTGTATCCATCATGTAATGGGGCTATAGGGGTACGCGTGGTACGGCCCGTACCCATGCTCTGGGGGCGTGGGTACGGGCCGTACCACCATAGTGGCGGTGACGTAGGGGTACGCGTGGTACAGCCCGTACCCACGCTCTGGGGAGCGTGGGTACGGGCCGTACCACCATTGTGGCGGTGACGTAGGGGTACTCATGGTACGGCCCGTACCCATGCTCTGGGGGCGTGGGTACGGGCCGTACCACCATAGTGGCAGTGACGTAGGGGTACGCGTGGTACGGCCCGTACTCACGTTCTGGGGGCGTGGGTACGGGCCGTACACGCGTACCTCTACATCACCACTGCACTGGTGGTACGGACCGTACCCACGCTCTTGTGGTGGTGACGGGTACGCGTCCACTTCCACTTCCGTTGTGGCGGGACGTGGGATTGGTGGACACGCCCCCGAAGTGACCAGACCATGGAGGTAATTAATGTGCAGGATATATTAGTATTTTGTGGGGTGTGGGTAATATTTCATGCCCCTTGCACCCCCCCCCCCCGCTTTGCCCCTGGGGGTTGTTCTGACCTTCTGCGGCGTCTGCGGCGGTTTATGAACACAAGGTCGTAGGCTATGAGGGCCGGGATGACGCGTAGGTTGGGGTCCATCGCTGTCCGTCGCGTACCGGTGCACCTTGTTCGCATCGTCCTCAATTTCCCGGCAGTTTTTGGCTCCCGTAAAAAATGCTACGTGCGGAGTGACGTAGGCACGAATCGTACTTGCTGGTCCGTAAAACGCTGCCTGACTCCGTCCGGATGTCGCGTATGCGCCGTCCAGAATCAGATTTGTATGTATTTTTTTGCCGGTCGGTGTTTTTCACGACTCGTACGGAAATTGTATTTCTGTGCGAATCGTACTTGCGAGTTTGTAAGGTGTTTATCCCGGGTACGAGTCGGACGGAGAAAACGCTCCGTACGACCATTTGTACCCGGGTTTTACAGGATCGGAATCGGAATCGGCACCTCAGTAGAAATACATCCTACCTTTAACGTGGTACCTTACGTGAAATACAGACGGACACTGTATTCGTTGTGATTGTGGAAAGCCGCCAGTTAGGCTTTGGCTTAGGGTAACATTGCCTTTTAAACACCACTTAGCGTAAATAATACATACTAGTTCATCATATTCTTTTGTATGACGCAGAAGCTTTTAAATACCTGTAATTGAGGTTAGCAGCGTCTCCAGTCTGGTATTCAGTTGGGTATGGTGCTCTTAGCAAGTCCATCTTGAACTATTTAATGTGATTGTACACAATGGCCACTGCGTTCAATAAACTTTTGTTTCTGATATTCCCACGCCAATCTCCATGGTAACCAGAAGCAGTCACACATTAAAGTCAGTCAGTAGCACTATTTCTGTGTTTGTATGGTCAAAGTGGCTCCAGTGATGGAACAGCTCATTATGTCATATTTCCTATGTGACAGCCTGCACTTCTAGTGCACTATAGCTCTCTTCCTATGTATGGGGGGGATAGCTTTAATGACAGAACCTCTTAAATAAACTTCAGAGAATGGCACTCACTCAGCACGTGTTTCTAGGACCAGAATGAGAATTGGAAGTAGGGTTTTCCTGCTGACCATCCATTGGAGACACGAAGTATGAAGTGTATGGTGATGACTGTGGACGCTTTATTTATCTACATACCGTTGCACTCCAGACAAGGTATGCGGCAGGGAAAAGCAAATTATGAGGAGACAAATTATGCATCAGATGCTCTGGCATTGTTGCATAGTTCAACATCACAACAAACTAATGTGAAAGGAATACAAATGCTATAAACATACTGTTTTCGTTATAAAAATAATACATCCTATTCGAAATGTTATTTACCAACAATCAATAATGTTGCCTTGCTTCTAAGCAAAGGAACTTTTTTTATTAATTGTTGTTTTACCTCTCGGGCCAAAAAAAGATTATGCAAAAAGATTACAATGTTTCACGTTTCAGAAATTTCCTCCAAGACTAAAATAGATTGTGTAGGACATGTACAATGTTTCAAGTTTCAGAAAATAGTTTTACTTTTACACAAGTCTTGTGTGGACTTGGCACAACCAGAGCAATGCAAGACAGAACAAAACGCATCTATACATGGATCTTGGTATATTTCCAGATTCACCATCAGTGGTAGACCTCGGAGCTAAGACCATCAGTCACAAAAGGAAGCCCGAGGAATTTTAACAAGAATACGCCTGAGAGAACAGAAAAGTTTTCAGTGCTTTGCGGAAGTGAGAGTAGATGGGAATGGATCGCATAGAGAGGGGAAGACTATTCCAGAATCGGGGGGCCAGAACAGAAACAGAGTGCAGTACATTCCACTCAGAACAGGGCCCGGCTTTCACTTCAAAAGAGTATCAAGATGCTGTGGCATCCCTGAGTGTACAGGTGCATTATTCTTCTCCAGACTGGCCTGAGGGCAATTCTATTGTGGAGACAATCAACTGTCACTTAAAGCATTCCTTAACAGCTAGTGTATTAGGTGCTGGCGTAGTTGGATACATACCTATACTTGGTTCAAAGGGCTCTTAATAACCTCCCTAAGAGATCTCAGGGTGAGCTGGCCCCATACAAAGTTCTTTTTGGCATCAAAATGTATGTTCCAGACCTTGACGGTCCAGACATCGTGGCAACAGCCAGGATCTTCGACGTAGATAATCGTTGTGCTGTCTTCCAGGATCTTCAAAGGTTCTGTGACAGCCGATCTGATGAACATTTAAAGATGTCTCTTTCTGCGAGAATCAAGGAGAAACAAGAAGCTTCCAGCTGGATTCCAAAGATTGGAGCTCCCGTACGTGAAAAGGTGTCAGTGAAAATGGAGTATGGACCGTCATACCGAGTACCGGTGCCAGTCCTTGGCATCCAAGCCACAAGTACTGTTATCTTGCCACTGCTTCCTGGTTCCAAAGATAATCATTTTGTCTTTATTGATGGTGTCAAATTACACCATATGACTAATTTTAAACAGTAGGCCACGGGGAGTTCTTGGTAGTTCCCTAACTCCTCTCGCTACCATACAGCAAGTTCTCCTCTAGCTGGTGAGCACCACCAAAGCTGTTTCTCCCCAGCTGGGGTTGGAGGCGGAGAATGCATTCAAATGAATCCCTGCATCCGCAACCAGCAACATGACTGAATGGACTCCTGCTGTCACTTCTGCCTTTTCTTCAGCGGATGTCGTTTATACAGATCCAACGAAAGAAGGAGCGAGATTTCACTCCAGTCCGGTGCACAGCTTGCTTAGCGATACACAAATGTATATATTGATAATCCATGTTTACAAAAATGATGGTTTCAAAGTATTCCAAGTGAATTTCATAAATTGCATTTATTCTCCATAATACAGATCCACCATTTGTGGATCCACCTTTTGGGGATTTTTCGAGTCCTATTGGAATGCTAGAGCCACCAGTTTTTTAACTAACTGCTTCTGGATATTATATGTATCAAGATGATTTTTCCTCTCTGACAGTTCTTCTGTTTTCGAGCCTCCTCCATTAAGGATTTGTATTTTTATTTAATGGCTGAAACACACTTACCTGGTCCCTACTGGGATATATGTTTGGATCATACTTTCCTTGGTTTTCCTATTTCTGTGGATTTAATTTGTGACTATTTTATTCTAGCTGATAAATGGCCACTATCTTCCAGAATGCTTTGCTACAGAACTGGTCCACGGGGTGATGTCCCTACAATCATCTTCACATAAGCTAAAAGAGACTTGTCCTTCACGAACATTTCTGCCATTCCAGTAGCTGATGGAATTGTTTGGGATAAAGTTCATTTCGATGTTTTCGGTCCTATGGAGATCCTGCAGATACCATATGTTTTGTGGTTTTTATGGGTGATGTAATTATACCTGGGTTACATTCAGATGATTGAGATATTGAAACTGTAAACTCCATGCTCTCGGAGCTGGATTATTATACTGTTTTTGAATCAGAGGATCTGTACATGAATTCTATTATTTCAGACATAATTTTCTACACCGAGCCACTGTCCAATGGACCATTTTCAATTATACACAATGGAAGGTTTGCCTGACCCCCCCCCCGCCCCCTGGGAGTTCTAAAGCGCAAAAAGGAGAAAAACCGCTGACCATATCCATCAATTGAGAATGTTAACACAGTCTGAGCAAAAATGAAATTACTTACATGCTTGTTACAGCAATTACCAGGTGCAAAGTATCTAGTTCACTTTCTCAAAATGTCAGACATGAAGTTTCATCACATGTGGAGATATTTCAATGACTTGTGAATAGATTGAGCTAGAAACTAATTCTTTTTCTTAAATTCATACATGTACACAGAGGATAGTGGATTATGTAGCAGGCAGAGCAAATTAAATTTAGGGAGATGTAAAAAACGGTGATTGAGGAATTTTTCTAGTGGCCCTGGTTATATGCCAAGATGGTTTATATTACACGTTATTATGCCATTCTGTTCTATGCTATAATGGAATCACATCATAGCATGCTGTGCTGCACTGTGTTATTTTATAATATAATACACAATGCTGTATTACATTATGCTATATCAACCTGTGCTATTATATATTATGGTGTGTTGCGCTGAGATAGGTTCTTATCAGCTCTATTATGCCACTAGAAAGGGTTGTGCAGAGTCAGCCAATGCACTCAACTTTGAAGCCTGACGTTGCTCTATGGAAGAAAATAAATGAAGTTGCCATGGTCATGCAACTTTTATTGCTCTTTATTGCCTACTGACCCTAGTGTCATAACAACAGCTAATAACTGATGATGAGTTAGTCTTGATCTATGCTGAAGAGAGAGTAAAAGTGAAGTTACCTGAAATGAGGCATAATGGGCACAAACTCACTGTGCTTCAGAACTGAGGGCCCCTGCACAACAAACTCCTGTCAGTAAAATCAGTACCACCCTTTCACAATGACTGACCAAACCCATGAAATTCAGTGCTTTGTTTGTAAAAAAACAAAAAAAATAAAACGTTAGTGCCAGGGCCCTTCTCGGGAGGCCACTGCAGCTTGCACCTCCTATTGCCACTGCTGAAATGACAGTACAAGCACAACTTCTAACCATCATCCTCCTACAAGTATGAATATTCAGGTGATACCAGGCTCCCCAAATCTATAAGAACGGTATGGATGGCAGGAATTATTGAATTATAAAATACTTTTATTGTGTTCTTCGTAAAATTAGACAGACAGTGCATCCATGTGGGGGACTGTCATTCATGCCGGTGTTGAAAATTAGGTGCCAGTGGCGAGCATGGGAAACCTCTGCCTCAAATTAACCACAGATGGTAATAGTGACTCCCTGCCTGAAAAAGCTTCCCAAAAGCAATAAACATAACGTGTTAGGCTGTGCAATGCTCCGTGCATGGAAACAAACTGCATTTTGTAGTTCGCTTAGAAGTACTACAATAGTACTACTAACATATTACTGAATGCTATTCACTAACCTACGTGTGGAGGTCTACACCTCACCTCTTGTCTTTTATGTGCAGAGATCATCGCTCCATTGGCTGTTATCTCTGCATACGTAAGTATACCTTTTAGTAGTAAATGTGGGAGGTACTTGGGGAGTGGCTGTAAAATGGGACTTTTTTATGAATAAATAGGAGTGGTTCAGAGAGGGGTAAGGGGGAGGGAGGGCTAGGAAGAAGAGGGCACCCACAAACGTTTAAATCCATTCCTATTCACAAACTGCACTTCTGTAGTTAGGTGGGTTTCATTTAAAAAAGTGTTACTTTTTCATTTGGTTTATTTTTATTTACTTTAATTTATTAAAACTTTAATTTCAAATGTCGCTAATATTGCAGTAATTTTTAGAAAAATACTCTACATTTAAAATACATATAAAAAATTGGTATTTAACAAACGTTTAACATGCAAAAACATTTACTTATTTTTTTTAAACTTTAATGAACTTTTGTTAATTTTCCAATCCTTTTTCTTAGGGAGATTGATCTTTGTCACGATTGCGGAGATCATAAATACAGTGGTACAGTCATTAACGGCAGTAATCTTGTGTTCATATTGTAGGTTTTTACTGATTCTATCCCTTATTTCAAGGGGTGGGGAATGCATGTCTATACTTTTGAGAGATTTTATATTTGTAAATGGTTATAGCCAAAAGTACCAACGAGATTCAAATGAGTAAGAGTAACTTTAGATGTGTAGATGTACTCTATGTTATGTTACATTTATGAACAGCCCCCTCAATGTCTTTCCACTTCGAGGGAGGCAGGCCTGTGAGTTCTTTCAAGCACCAGCCAAAACAGACATGTAGGGTAACTATGCAGCTTCCTTCACTGCACTGTGGACTACGAATGGCTCCTGAGGCTCGAGGCTAAATGAGAGCATAGATGAATCCATCAATACTTCTATGCCGCCATTGATCGTTGTCAGAGGTCACATAATGCCACTTTATGAATTGTCATTAGAGGGAGATAGCATGTGAAATGTCACAAGCTCCACTTCTGGCATTTTAGTGAACTGACAACCAGGAAGACCATGCACTGTTTTTAGGTTACACCTAAGACAGCCCATGCATTGTCTCTTGTGCAGCATATTGTTATCTAACAGTTGGCCTAGATGCCACAATTGCTCCATTGTCACTCTCGTTTGCTTGCTTCTAAATTGGCCAGCTGCCATAGGCTTCCTTCCTTTTCATGTATTTGCCTCTCCTCTGAAGCATGGACGCATTACTTGCGTCCTTCTGATGCTCATTATTTTAGGCACTACTTTTTTCTTCGTGTTTAAGCACTCTACCAGAGTGTTTATTTTTCAGCTGTCTCCCTATTCATGCTGTTACCTCTCCACCTACTGTCTCTCCATTGTCCATGTTGCCCAACACCTGCCATCCCCTGTTGTCCGTAATACACCTACCAGCCCTCCCTCTGTTGTCTGTGTTTCCCCCACTACCTGCTATCTCTCCATCATGTGTGTTGCACCACCACCCACCTTCCCTCTGTTGTCCATGTTGCCACTCGCACCCCCCCCTTCCTCCATTGTCCTTGTTGCCCCTCGCAGCTGCTTGGCCCCTCCTCCCCTTTGCCTGTGTTGCCCTTGCTACCCACCGACCATAAACTATCCATGTTGTTCCTGCACCGGCCCTCCATCCGTTTTCCATGTTACCCACTCACTCTCATAATAAAAGAAAGTGCAGGGATGAGGCTACCGCTGGCCGGGTCAAATCGCTTTTTTACCGCACCCTCTGTTGTTCTTGTTGCGCCCCCACACACACCCTCCATTCCTCTGTGTTGCCTCCCACACACCAACCTTCCTCCTGCCAGCAATAAAAAAAGCACTACAATACAGCCTGTACTGACCACGTAATATACCTGTTTATTTAGCGCTTCTATACAGCATGCCTTAAAACATGACAAAGCCAATACCGCATTCATGTAGGTGAAACCTATTGACTTCGCCAATTATTGTTATCGGTCAAGGGGGTCTAGCCCATGAAAACAAAGCAATGGAAAAGGAACCTTCAAAATATAAAAACGGAATAACTAGTTGTAAAAATGCCTTGTCTCCCCAAGCAGGCTTAAAGGATGTTCATATCGCCCCTATTTCTAGTGTCATGGATGCTATAGCCCCTTTACAGCACAAAAATGCCTCCAACAAAATTTACAAACCTTGGTTCAACTCCAACTTAAACTCGGAACGCCAGAATTGAAGATGGTCGAAAGATCATAGGGATCCATACCATCCACTGAACACTTAATCCTTCTCAGAGCTATCCGGAATTCTTGCAACAAAAAAATCAAGACTGCTAAAGCCGACTTCTTCAGATCCCAACTTAATCAAGCTAATAACAGCCCTAGGAAACTTTTTGAACTCATTAAACAACAATCGGTCAAGGCACCCTACTGCCATGACCTTGGTGACGGCTCTCCTACATGTAACACTTTTGCTGCCTTCTTCTCCCAGGCAACTAACAGCATCAATTTGGCCATTGAATCAAAGAGGGCTCTTCTCCCAATGTATGAAACCTCGGCCCCACCTACCCACCAAGAGCCATTCAGCCCTCCTAGTTTAAGCCTCAAAAACAATGCATTCTGGCACACCTTTACTCATCTCAGTGAAAGTTACATTTACAACACTCTTCTTGCAATCAATCCATCTAACCACTTCAGTGACCTTCTTCCACCTCCCATCTTCAAGGAAATAAAAACCTCCATCCTCCCCTTATGGTCCGAGTTCGTCAACGCTTTAGTAGTGCAAGGCACGATCCCCGATAAAAATAGCACAGGTTTCCCCCATTCTAAAAAAACCTAACTCAGACACCTCTGATTTGAACAACTTCCGCCCCATTTCCGACATCCCCACTCTGGCAAAACTTATTGAAAAATGCCTGCTAATTCAATTCTGTTCACACATTGAGTAATTCCAATTGTTGGATCATTATCAATCTGGTTTCAGGAGAGGACACAGCACCGAATCTGTACTCACGCACATCATGGACGACATCTTAAAGTTCCTAGACCATAATGAATTGTGCTTATTGATCTTCCTTGACTTATCTTCTGCCTTCGATACTGTGAACCATGAGAAACTACTATCTACTCTAGAACACAGGATGGGCTTATCAGGATCGGTATTGAATTAGTTCACTTCTTTCCTTCAAAACAGAATCAAGCTCTTTCTCAGCCCTGTACAGTAACTATGGGGGTTCCACAAGGGTCCGACCTTTCACCCATACTGTTCAATTTATTCTTGGAACCATTAGCAAACGCCTTGAACTCCGCAAACATTCTTTTTAATATGTATGCGGATGCCACTCAACTTTATCTGAAAATCACCTCTCCAGAAGACACCATCCCACTCAACTTAATCTTAAAGAGCACTCAAAACTGGCTCACTGACAACTACCTCATGCTCAACACATCCATAACTGAATTCCTTCTCATCGCTCCTCCTAATCACACTCCCAAGACTGAACTTTGGATGAAATACATCACAGACATCAACTGCTCCCCCCACATTATTAATTCAGCGAAATCCCTCAGAATCATGCTTGACATGGACTTGAATATGAAGAACCACATCAGCAATGCAACCAAGGGAGCTAAACATCTGTTGAGTTTACTAAGGAATTTCAAACCATTCCTTCCACAGAAAGACTTACAAATTGGTGGTACAAGCTCTAGTTCTGCCAAGACTAGACTACCGTAGTTCCACGGTATGTGGTCTCCCCAAACAGAGCCTGGCCCCACCAAGGGTCTCCCGTAATGCCGCAGCTAGACTGATTACTGGGACAAAAAGAAAAGAACACATATCCCCAGCCCTAAAATCCCTAAACTGGTTACCTGGTTACCCTACGAGGGCAGAATTCAGTTAAAGATTGCCTGTATGACGCACAAAGCCCTTCATTTCAAGACCCCCATCTATCTGGCTCAAAAACTAGAACTATCAGGGGGCTGCAGAGCGTCACGAAGTGCAAGCACAATGCTCCTGAAACCGCAGATTTTCCACAAAAAGAGATCGAGTAATAGGGTCTTCTCTGGCATTGCTCCAAAGATTTGGAACTCTCTTCCTCCGGAAATCCATACAATCTCCTCCACTGCTTCCTTTAAAAAGGAAGTGGAAAAAATCCTCATGCTCAAGTTCCTGCGTGAATAGGCCTTGGCTACTAGACTCTATTACTGCCCTCTATTCGCTCATCTTGATTGACTTGTGATATGGTTATATACCTTGGAACATCATCGTTAACATGCATTGTACATTCATATGTTTGAATGTTTCTCACCCATTACTGTACCCTTATGTGATGAGTTCCGATACCTAAAGTAGTCCTGCACGCGTCTTGCATAATTATGTAATGATTATTTTGCCTTCCAATACTATATCCCTCTTACCCAAAATTGTGAGGCGCTCTGATACCCGTAAGGATCCCATTCACGCTATAAAAATCTTTATAAATAAAAAAAATTAAAATAAATTGTTAAATGCATGCCTCACAGCTGCATCTCGAGTCTCCGAAATAGGCCTGGGCAGAATTTCGTTTATGCCAGTGGTTCCGGGTTACTCTTTGATTCGAGATTACCGATAAATATGCGATTACTCCTACTTGCATAATTAAGAGTAATTTGTGGGATAAAAAAATCTACCAAGAAAGCATATTTAGCAAGCTGCCACTCATGTTCGCTATTCGTGTTCTGCTGCATTTAGCACCATTTCTCAGTTCAAAATACATCCTTGCATTCATTTTGTGTGCCTGGTGCATTTTGTGCTAAGAAAATTGTTCTAAACACCAGTAGTAAATTAGCAAAAAAATCCTCCAAGACTGCATTTACTTCTGGAAATCTGTTGTATTTAGTTCTATTTCTTAATGCTAACTGCATCCTCGCGTCCATTTTGGGGGCGAGAGGTCACTTTTGCACTGAGAAATAAACGTTAAACGCTAAATTTCTCTTCTTGCATAATTAAAATATAATCACATGGAATTCTTAGATAATTCCACGTAATTACGGTACATGGAATTTCTCGAGTTACGCTTCCCCTATTCTGAGGCTGTTAGCGAGGTTCAGGCAACAGTAAGCAAATAATTTTTATTTTTTGTCTTTCCACTCAAATTTTTTGTTATCTGTGTCAAAAACCATGCAATCATTTATCCAGATCTGTATTTGTTTTGTGTTATTTCCAGCACTGGCTCTGAACATGAGATCTCATTTCCAGTGATGTGATGTCATCGGTATGAATACTAATTAGTGGTTTTGTGGCCTGAAAAGTCATACCTCTTTTGAGTCAGACAATTTTGGCATGTATGCCACTTCCTAAATTTCTAAACTGCTTTGTGACCCATCAGAGCCACTGGAAAAATCAAGGAAACGTCCTAGGACAGATCGTCGAAAGGGCTTTGTTCGGAGTTTGCCCGATGCTAAATCTCCACTTTTGTATTTCCACGCTGGTGAATCGGCTTGCCCTATCTTCTTAGTAACAAATAAAACACTTCTCCCTGCAATTTCCAGTGCATGAATCGTCAGTGAGATAACTCAAAATGATCGCAAAAGTATTGGCCACAATTGGTGGGAGATTCTCAAACATTTTGCCCTGGGTTAGCATCACAAAAGTGATGCTAACCAGCACAAAATGCTTTTTTTTCCTGATTCACTGTCCAGTGCAAAACTTGTTATGTGCTGGAAAGTACCCTAGACCCTAATTTATGGGATATTTGCTTAGGGCAGTGCAGCAAGGAACCTTACAGCGCTGCCCTAAGCCTAAGTGAAAGGGCAGGAATGCACTGTATTTATGCCATATGATGCATTTCTGTCCTCTCTTCCTGTGCTGGCACTCTTCCGACATCCCAGCGCCAACATAGGCACCCTCGCAAGGGTGCCTCCATTACATGCAGGATTGTTTTTGTGCAGAAAGTGGCACCAACTGCAAAAAAACATTCATAAGAGGCGTTTTCCACTCATAGAAAATAGAAAAAATGAGAAGAAATAAATGCATTTTTCCAAGTTATGCCTCACCTCTGGAGGCGTGAGGATTTTGTGCTTTCCCATGATTACATGATATTGTATATCTGGGGCAGCATCAAAATCCATGGGTGTTGTGTGGGAGATGCCCATGGAACACCTCCCAGGCAGAGAGTAAGGCGACGCCGCGATTTGCACTGCGTTGCCTTACTTCTGATTTATGAGGCCACTCAAAGCCATGCAGGGTGGCTTTGCGTGGCTTTATAAATCAGATTTAGACCCCTGAATCATGCATATATTACTTTACGTGTTGGAAAAGTGACTCAGGAGTTTCATAAATAAGCCCCTAAAAGTAATGCAAAGCAAATTGAAGCACTGCTTACTTAGTGCCAAGGGGAAGTTACATGGGTGGTGCATGGGCGGTCCCATGCAACCACCTATGCCTTTATATGCAAAATCGTATCTACAAACAGTATTACACAGGGATTAGCACCAAACGTTACCACCATTTGAAAGGGGGTGTTAAAAAGAAAAATGTTTTTATTTCTCCTTTCTTTACCGACTTTGCATGCATGGTACACTATACAACACACATGCAAAGCAGGTAAACTTTAAAGTGTGCCTAAGCATAGGGCACCCTTCTAGTACAAAACCTGTGGTAGACTGAGGCACGCACCCTGGCATTATGCCGCTAAGGTGTGTGCCTTGCTCACAGCAGCTAAAATCTGCGCCGGCGCTATGGAGAGGGAGGAGAGAGCCATATCTCTGTAGATATGGCGCTCTTCTGCTCCCTCCTTTTCACTCAAGGCAGTGCAGCATTTTTGGCTGCTACGCTGTTCCATGATTCTGTTGAGAATCTGGGTCTTGGTGGTGGGTTACTGGTTTTATTAGAAATACATTGTGCCCTCTAGTGTGTTGTTGTTTAAATTCACTTCACAATTTTTGCTCTTCAAGTTCTTTGTTGTAGGATATTCATGTAGAATGATGATGGCAAGATATTCCCTGTCTCTTTTCTATTTTTGCCTGATATACCTACTATCTTTTTGGCAGTTTCCATCCTCTGCATAATATAAATGGAGAGCCTGGTCGTTTTAATACCTGGGTTGACCTGACAGGCCTTGAGTGGCAGGAATGCCAGAGACAGTTTAAGAGCAGAACAGAAGAGCAATAATGTGGATAATTGCATTTTGAAACAATGAACAGTGGAGGTTGCTTACCTCTCCTTATCATATTCCTCATCTCCATCCTTACTGACATAAACTGTGTATATTTAACAGGTCCACCAAAACTTTAAGCCTGCACCCAGTGACAGCTCCTCTGCTAAGGCGGAGGAGCGTTGTCCCTCTGCTATTCAGCAGTGACAGAAAAAAAAATGATAATAACTCAATGTTATTATAATTTTATTTTTGCTTGTTTTGGGCACTGCAGCTTTTGGAAGCGGGATGGGACGGGGCTGCTCTGCTCTGCTGAAGGAACAGGGGAGGGCAGGGGTGGTTTTCACTACCGACATGCGCATGCATGTTTGGCCAGCCATCTCGGGATGGCCAAACATTCATGTGCACATAGCATGCTCTTCACCCATGCTGCATTACAGCCTGGGTGGAGAACATGCCCAGACCCCCATTTTCCGTCTGAGCGCAGAACCACGGCACTTGGAGCAATCACAACGCTGCATTGCAGTGTTGTGATTGGCCCAGGGGAGCCATGGCGTTTCTGGTGTCCTTCCTGTTCCGGCCGGAAAAAGGAGGGGAGAGACGTGATGAAGACGACACAGGACATGGACAGGAGGTATGTTTTTAATTTTTTATTCACCCCCTTTCCACAATCCCACACCCGCTTCCTCGGCTCACCACCCCCAATCACTGCTGGCCGCCACTGTACCCCTTATGCTGTATTGTCCCTTACTGTAGCTGGTCCAGTGGGTACCCTGAGTCATAAAGGTCTGACTATATTAGCACATCGGAGAGGACCATTTTTGATTTGCCTGGCTACTCTGCGGTCTGTCCTTCATCGTAGAAGACGCATGTACAGTAGCAATTTTGGTTTAGGGCTGCCTCCTACTTCCTTCTGACTTTACTTTGGATCACCAAATGTCACTCCTGGCTTGTTAGATGGTGTGTATTGTTCTGTCTGGAATGTGCCATAGGAGAGTAGGAATAGGCTTTCGTCAGTTTTTCAAATGCCTCTGCTGAAAGAAGAGTTGTCTTCTGAGATGGATGGGTGGTGCCCAGAGCTGCCATGGTGATCTCCGTAATGTACAGTATAGGGGGAAATGTAAAACATTTATTAACCTTTAAAAAAAAATAGTAGGAATATTTTTTATCTTAATGGTATATATTTTAAATGGGAAAAATAATACAAAGATAATACAGCATTATTACCCTAAATTTGGATTAAATATTGAATTAATTTAGACATTGAATTAAATTTAAAACATTTTTTTAAAGATTTTGGGAAAAATCCTACTGATAGTAAAATGTTTATATTTATTTATTTTGTATTAAAAATCACAGTTTGATTTGGAATCAATTTAGTTATATTTTTTGAAATATAGTTAAATTAGTATAAATAAATATATGTTTAAATTAAAAAGTTCTTAAAATATTTTATCATAAAATAATATTTACTTTTGAAATATAATTACATATTCATCATTAACTTAGATATATAAAGTCAAAATAATGTAATCTAATTTCAAATTATTTCCTACGGGGTTCTATTTTAAGTGCCTGTCCCATTAATTTCTGTGGGTGGTGTTGCAGTATCAGTGGCTGGCCATGTGTTGTGCTGGATTTACTAATGCTCCATTTTCCTGCAGTAACTTACATTCATAAATTTGTTTCAGGGTGTTTGAGATATGTAAGCCTAAACTTTCAAGTAACTTCACACTTGTAAATGGTGAATAGCCAAAGTAGTAAAGTTCCTTGAATGTGTAATAGTAAACTTATACATGTAACTAACTCACAGAGGTAAGTTGCCTTTCTAAACAGCACAGTTAGTTCTTGCCAAGAAGTCTGCAAGTTGAATAAAGCTTTCAACTGTTCTTGTTCACGACTATAATTTTGTACTGTGTTTTTACTGCATGAAAACAATTGGTAATTTCTAGAATTGAATATATTTTCTTTACTATCATTTTGAAATCAAATGTGAGTAGATACCTAAGCACTCATAACAAAGCCCTACAAAATATGTATCCAGTCCATTAAAGTGAGGATTCCAGTAAGTTGAGTCCAATTTAATTTATTGTATTAGCATGGAATATTCAGCACAATACAAAGTTATTAAGGGGCTTATTCTGACACAAGTCCGCCCAAACTCCGGTTGGCAGTCCCGCCTAATTACGATGAGTCCGCACATGGTACAGTCGCATACTCACATTTCCCTATGTGAACATGTGCTACAGTCGTAAACCAGCCATAGCATAAGCTCCCATAGGTAAATGGGAGGTTGTGTTTATCCTTGCACTGGGTGGCAGACACCAGAGGTCCTGCCACTTGGTGCAGGGATCAACAAGGGGTCCCCCAACCAGAGGCCGCAAACAGAAGAGGGGCATGCTAGGGGCCCCCAAACTCTCTTGTCAACAGGCTTTCCATGTCAGAAAGCCCGCATGGAAAGCCTGCCGGAAACCAAGCATCGTAGTAAACCGGACGGTGTAAAACATAGTCCATATGGATTAAGTGCCGGTTCTGACTGGCTGACATGCTCCTTGAGCCTGTCAGAATCCAGCCAGAATGACCAGCTGGTTTCAATTCCGACCGCCTAAATTGTAATTAGGCGGTCAGGTGTGAAACCGACGATCTCTGTTAGCATGCTTCCGACGTAAGATTGGAGGCATTCCGACCGAGATCTTAATCGGCCCCAAAGTGTTAAAAGTTGCGCATCGCATTGATTTAAATAAATGTAACTTATCTGTTTTAATGTTACATTTATATGTAAATTGGAAAAAAATATTAAAATATTTTTAATAAAATAGTATTTATTGATAATGTAAAATTTTATTTTTTAACAGCAAAATAGATTTTCATATATTTGCAAAAATATCAAATACAAATAATATTTTTGCATTATTTTCTTTTGGACTTTATTTTTAGCCCTGTGCAGGGCCGGACTGGCCGTAGCGGCCACCGGGCAATACCCCGGTGGGCCACAAGGGTGGGGTCTGGTTTTGAGCCCCTGGGGGCCTCTTTTGTTACAGGGCCGTTTTTGCAGCATAGCTGCAAAATCGGCCCTGTAACAAAATTGGTAAAATTGGCCAAAAACCGGCCCTGGCAAAGAGCTCGGCTGCACCCCCAACCCCCGGGGGTGGGGAGGTGCTGCCAAGCACTTTGCCAGGGCCGGTTTTGGTTCCCAGTCTGGCCCAGGCCCTCTGCTCCCTCATTTTTTATCAGAGGATGTTGCTGTGCCTGTCAATGGCTATGGATGATGCTGGACCTACTCAAGCTCTGAGCTGGAGTACATTTATTACTGTTTTGGATCCTTTTTGGCTGAACTAACTTTAGAGGTGAAGTTTGTGGATCGCAACGGGCTTACTCTTTTGTGGGTGGGTGCATGTCCTTCCTTTAATCCCTCCCAAACCCTAAGTAAACCCCTGCCTATTCCACCTTAAACCTCTCCAATTTAATAATAATGATGCCTCTTTTTACAACCAACAACCAGGGGTTTACCAAGTAGAAAACGTACATGTTTGAGGCTCTCCCCATAGAAAAGATTGGAGAGGTGGAAACTGAGATTTACACTTTTAGATTTGTGAATTGTATTTTGTAATAATGTTGTACTACTGTAGTACTACTACTACAAAATACAGTTTGTGAATCTGGTCCTTTATATTTAATATTAATATTACTAACCCTTGTTTGATATTCTGCTTTAGGATCATTAGTAACTGCAATACTTGGAGTTTATGTTTGGTTCTTAGCTGACTTGAAAGGTCAAAATCATGAGACGCATCTTGCTTTACCAATTGTTTTTGTGAATAGGTAATTCAACACAATGGGACAACCATGCAAATAAGGGAATTCTACCTTCACCTGGCCTGGGCACAAAATGTGAGCCTTTGCTGAAGCATCTGCAACGCACTTTACCCCAGCAGCGACCGCCAGCTCCGAAATAGAGAAGTGCCCCTACTTACAAAAAGTTAGCAAAAGCAGCGGCTGGGAACCAAGGGCATTTTCCTGATATGACTCTTGGTGCCTCTCGCCCTGATAGTAAATTAAGGAAAGCAGGCCTTGGATGCTCCAAGGGTGACACTTGTCCTTTCAGTAGCTGGGCACAAGATGGTTTCTAAGGCCTCATGGAAATTACATTATTTATTGAATGTTCTTCAAGTTTTGCCTGATTAATGCATTTGTGAGAATGATATCACAACAGTTTAAGGGCCTGATTAGGAGTTTGGCGCAGAGGCACCAGAGCGCTCAACTCATAAAACGGCCAAAAAACACTGGCACTATCAATTGAACTTTCAACTGACATACCATTAACAAAGTGTAGTCTAAAGAACCTGCTAAAAAAGTGTGGCAAGAACATCTCGAGGCAACAAGACCTTGAATGGATCAGACCTGTTCAGGGTGCAGAAGGTCTTATTAATTCATATGAAACTACTGCATGCCAGCCCTATTTAAAAGCAGGTCTTGGAAGGCAAGCCCTACTAAGGGGCCGATTTCGATCCCTTAAAAATTTCCCCCGTACGACTCGTATCCGGTTTCTTTACCGTACGAATCGTACAAGTGCCGTACAAACTGGCAAGTACGATTCGTATGTGAAAAAATCTATACGATTCGCATTGGGAAAATTCCCCCACACGTCCTCGGGTCGGAAATAGTGTCCGACACGTCCCCGGACAGTTTTACCTACGAATCCGGAAACAGAAGACCGAGCGCGCAAGTACGATCCATCCCATCCGTCCGAATGCACAACCGTATGTAAAAAACACCGTACGGTGCGAACTCCCATAGCAACTATGGAGACGTCCAAATATGTGCCCGCATACGCGCCGAACACCCCCCGCACACCCCCCACATACGCGCCGTACCCCAGCACCCCCCCATGTCTGCGCCGTACCCCCACCCCACCCCGTAGGTATGGAGCGCACCCCCACCCCACCCCGTAGGTACGCAGCGAACCCCACCCCCCCTAGGTACAGAGCGGACCCCCACTACGGGGGTACGCTCCGTACCTATGGGGTGGGGTGGGGGTACGCACCATCCATAGGGGGGGCTGGGGGTACGGCGCGTACATACGGGGGGCAGGGTGTACGGCGCGTACATACGGGGGCTGGGGGTACTGCGCGTACATACGGGGGGCTGGGGGTATGTGCTGGGGGACGGTGCTTACATACGGGGGCTGGGGGTACGCACCGTCCATACGGAGGTGGGGGTACGCACCGTCCATACGGGGGTGGGGGCACACACCATACCCCCAGCACCCCGTATGTACGCGCCGTACCCCCAGCCCCCCCATGTACTCGTCGTACCCTGGGTTCACGTATGTACGGCATGTACCCCCAGGCCCCCACACCCTGCCCGTGCCTGTACGCACCCTACCCGAGGCCCCTACACCAGCACCCTCACCCAGCCGTGCGCATGTACGAGTCGTACCAAGCCATAGCAAATGTGAGCACTGTAAAACAACATGGCCGATGTACGCACCGCACAGACGCGAAAAACACACGTACTGAGCCAGGACACTGCAAAACACCACAAGGAGAGTCAATTCGAATCGCACAACACCACAAAACACGTCCAACAAGCCCAAAGACACCCAATACACTGACCTGCAACAGCCAAACAGGTAAACAGAGGCCCAAAACACAACCACCCCTTATAACACACCCACCCAAAGTTCAAACACAGCCACACCCACAAATGGATCAATAAAAAGGGCCCACACACACAAATCATGAGCCTTTGCAACAGACCCACTGCTGCCAGACCCCACAGACAACCCACAGCACCAGACTTCAACCTTTACTACACCTTACACTTGCACACCTTCACAAAACCACCTACACAAACACCCCCTCATCACATTCACACACACACCTTCACAACCACACACACACACCCACAACCATCCACACCCACACCCCACACCATGCCCACAGACAGGAATCCAAAGTTCGCAACAGCGGAGCTGGAGATCCTTGTCAACGAAATCATCAGAGTCGAGCCACAGCTCTTTGGAACATTGGTCAGACAGACCAGCGTAGCAGAAAAATCAGCCATGTGGCAGAGGATCATCGAGAGGGTGAATGCTGTTGCGCCCATCCGAAGGACCAGGCATGAATGCCAAGCCAGGTGGTACGATCTGCGGAGGACGGTCCGCCGCAAAATGACTGACGAACACAACCAGGCAAACATCACTGGAGGTGGGCCGGCCCGCAGACCGGTACACTACCATCCCTGGGAGGAGAAGGTGATGCGCACGCTGCCGCCGGTGGGAGTACACGGACTAGAAGGACTCGCCGAGCCTGGTGAGTACACAAACAAATCACCCCACATGGGGGGAACCGCATCCACAACCCAACTCCCGATAATGCACGCAACTACCCCAAAGCCATCACCGGATGCAACCACATTCCAACAACACGCACATGCCACTAGCGGCTCCATGCCCCATGCACCAAGCAAGGCCATGCCAAGTCACAGGCCACACAAAACACCAACACAAGACAGGATGTCCGTGATGCCGGGAGGGGGGGCCTCCAAATTCACATTGTGCAACTCAGAAGCAGACACCAATGCCCTCAGCCCATATGGCCTAGGGCAGAGCTATACAAACAGTGTGTCCCGACACTGTACTGTGTCGCCTGCAAATGGCGGCCGCGTCGCAGGATGACATGGGTATGAAGGCCCAATTAGCACATAACAGCAGCTAATGAAGAGGCAACACTGTGAAAGAGTGTCAGCACACACCGCCGCTGCAGCGCAGACTCAGAGACACTCTGCCCAATGGGGTCCGAGAGATTCTATACAAAGCCACATGAACAAGCCAATGGCCTTTGAAATACCTGCAAAGTGTGTGTGCCCAGGAAGCTGGGCTGAGGTGACAGAGGGTGACAGACAGACGGAGGGAGAGGGAGAGGGAGGGAGACAGGGGGCGACAGAGGGCGACAGAGGGCGACAGACAGACGGAGGGAGAGGGAGAGAGAGGGAGGAAGACAGAGGGCGACAGAGGGCGACAGAGGGTGACAGACAGATGGAGGGAGAGGGAGAGAGAGGGAGGGAGAGGGAGAGAGAGGGAGGGAGACAGAGGGAGACAGACAGAGGGAGGGAGGAGGGTGACAGAGGGAGGGAGAGAGAGAGACAGAGGTAGACAAAATCACCCTTGAGTGGTGTGGGCATGTCCGCTCATCAGCAGGTGGACTGTGTGCATGTTTACAAGATCTGGCAGTGCGTGAAACACCCCTCATTAGTTTGGAAAGCACTGGCCCATGCGTCAAACTGTGCACGAGTCGATCCTCGCTGCAGGCACAAACCTAACCTCACACCCAGTATACCCACTCACTGTGTTTGTTAGAACCCAGTCACAAATGCATAAGTTTCCTACCTGCATTCTCCAATAGACATGACAAAGCAACATTTGGACGCGTACAGTGCAACACGTAAGTCGGTTCTGCAGCGCTCGCTACGCACGCTTGCTACACTGCTCACTGCGTTCAAAACTGATGCAACAACAAAGAGTGTGTCACACATAGGAAAAGTGTTGACAGCCGTGGCCAAGGCACATACCCATGCACCATGCACAATGCACAGGGACTTGCCAAGTACAGACAAGGTAGATGACACTTGGCCCTGCTGTAGACAGCACAAGGCAAACCTGTGACCACTGTACACTCAAACACCAACTCCACATGCCACCTACCTACCACAGGAACTCACATTCACTGTCATGCCAGCAGGCACCATGAGGGGATAGACACATCACCTGGTAGACCCAATGACAAATCACACCACACCCAACAGCATGCCCGGTCACACCCCCCCCCTTACACAAGCACACACCCCCGGGGCAGCCAACGTGTTGGAAGGGCGATCCCAGGTGGGTTACAGAACACGTTCATGACCACCCTGTGACCCACCTCTCCCAGAACCAAGCCGAGCACCGGCGGTGAGGCCCCTTCAGGAAGGGAGGTCTCGTACTTGGGCCCGCACGCGCTGAGCTTGCACTACGTGACAAAGAGACACCACACAGTAGGTTTCAGTAGACGGAGATCTTTATCTAAGATTCGTTGGACCTTTATGATCCGCAAGGTAGTCTTTGGTCGGTACAATAAGCTTGGTATTTCTTGCACAGGGGGGTTGGGGTAGCGGGACAGTTCTTGGTTCAGAGTCACTGCCGAGTATCCTTCGCACAGCTCTCAATCCTCGAGCCGGGGGACACAGTGCAGTCTCGGGTTCAGCCGGACCAGTATGCTCTCGAGCCGCGACCACGTCCGCAGGGCTCTGGCGGGAAGGAACTGTCGATCGGGTGATCTTCAGGGAGCCGCGATTCACTCGGCAGGCTCAACCGGGCTTGAGTTGGTGGGAACCGCGAGTCTCTCAGCAGGCTTCGATGGTCTTAGGGTCGGGGGAAGCCGCGAGTCTCTCAGCAGGGCTCCAGTGTTCTCTGTTCTCGGGAGCCGTGACGCCGTCAGCAGGGCTCAGGTGGTTTCCAAGGATCGGGTAGCGTCTTTCCTTCAGGTTTCGTCGAGCCGCGACCAGGTCCTCAGGGCTCTCGTAGATCCAGGTCTTCTCTCCCCCAGACCCCTCAGCACCCTCTGTTATACGCCTTCTTCCCTTTGAAGTCCAGCGTCCTCACAGAGAGGGGTCTTGGCGTCGGGGGGCCGTGTGTTGGGATTTCCTGTCGCTCGGCTCTTTGATCCTTTGAAGTAGGGCCGGGAGGGACTCCAGACACCCAGCATGCGGGGAGCCAGCCCCCTGGGGGCCCGGAGGGTGATCGAAACCCTCCATTGAGAGGAGGTCAGAGGTGCAACAGAGACTACTCCTCCCTGTCTTGCTTGGGGGGGTTCCCTCTCCCTTGGCCGGGCATGGCGCGTCTAAGGTCTAGGTTTCGCTGGGGCCCTGGGTCGGCCATCGGAACATCGGGACATGGTGGCTGGGTGTCTATAACCAGGGATCGGGGGGTGGCATGAGTCGGGTTGGAGGGACTAATGGTCAGGGGGGTCCACGCCACGAGGCCGGTCCCACACAACGCAAATTGGCACTCCCACAATGGATATGTGACACAACAAGACCAATCCATAGCCAAATAAGCATCCCAACACTCATTAGACAGACCAAATAACCAGGAGTACATATCAATCTGACCCCCGCAACATACCCATCCACAAGTGCACTGTGAGAGGAATGCTAGACATATCCAACTACCCAGAGCAACTGTGCCAAATTGAATATGTATGAAACATGGATGACGCATGTAACACCATTAACATTGTCTCTCTCTCACACACAGGGCAACGTCGTCGATCTCCCCCCAACACTGGGGGGGAAGACACACAGGACCAGGCTCGGCGTGGCGAGGATCCCACCGGCAGCGACGACTCTCACCACACCGTGGATGACCCCGACCAACCTGGCCCCTCTGGTGCCCAAGCACCTGCAGCACCTGCGTCAGGTACAACTGTGCCAACCACCACCCCCATTCCTGCCACTTCCCAGGATACACACAGGAGCCCTGCTCGCACACAACGCAGCCAGTCTGACCAGGAGGGACGACGGACCCCGGGCACCCAAGAGGAGACAGGCGACCCCGCAAATGCCATCCCTCAGGGGTCCCGGAGACCCGACGTGCCCACAAGGGCAGGCCAGGCTCAAGTGGGCAGGGGTGGTGGGAGTGGAGGACGGCAGAGGCGCGAGCCTGACCAGGCAGCTGAGGAACTGGTTATGTCACACGTTCGCAACATCCTGGACTCATACCGGCGTGACACCAGAGGCATGGACCAGGTCGTGGCCAGACTTTCCGGGATGCAGGGGACCCTCGATGAGATCAAGAACCTGCAGGTCGAGCATCATGCCAGTCATCAACAACACCAAGGACGGATGGAGGCAAGACTGGCTGAGCTCCTGGCGGTGCACAGGGACGTGAGCCAATCACGCCGTCAGATCGCCCAAAGCCTGGCAAACCCTCCCTGTGCCACCAGGCGTAGACCAGCACCAGACACAGGGAGGGAGGAGGAGGAGGATTCATCTGACGGAGCATCCCCAGCATCGTCAAGGCCTGCATCTGAGGGTCCCCGGAGGAAGGTGGGTCGTCCACGCAAAAGACCGTGAGAGTCAGCGGACCATCACCATCTCCCAGGTCACCTGGCCTGGCACCTGGCCCCCTGGCGCAACAGCAGCACCTCATTCAATGACATTCTCTGCCACATGGACTTGCTGGTCACTGTCTGACCAATGTTGACAAAGACTGTGGCATGGACTCTGATGACTTCCAATGGCAAGGATACCATCTCCCCCTGTGAACTTTGGATTCCATACCCCCGGTACAGCACCTAATTGCATCCCCCCAAACACGTACCCCACCACCAATAAAAATATTAGAAATCACGAGATGATGCCGTCATTTAGCATTATTCCATTACATGTGTGTGTTGGCAAGTCAAACCATGCCTGAGTTTTGAAGTAACTCCAACCATGCATACCCTGGGGTCTGAGTCTGGCACAGGACACACATGGGTCACAATGTATCATCCAATACAGACATGGAGCACCATACTCACCCGTGATGGACCCAACCAGCTGAGGGGGTGCCTGCACAACTGTGCGGACAGACCTATTTAGAAGAGCAACAGTCATGCGCAGAGGTCAGGGATCATGTGGAGTGTCCTGGGGTGGGAGTCCCAGGTATGTGTAGCCAGGTGGGAGAACTACGTCCTGCAAGCAGGAGTCAGGTGGATGTGGAGAATGGTGGCCAGGCCAAGGTTGGATGCATGGAGATGGCACAATGGGATCTTGGATGACAGTGCCACATGGTTGTGTTGGGGGTGTGGTCGTGGGCTGCATCCTGAGTGTGGACGTGGATTGTGAAGGTCATCCTGCAGATGACAGTGATCCATTGCCGCTATCCCTGTTGGACGGTGATGTGGCTGGGTTGCCGGATGTTGAAGCAGAGCTGTGCAGATGCACCCTGGATGTGGACAAGTGTCATAGGAGTTGTAAGGTACTTCTCCCTAGAGTGCAGGGTAGGATTGGACATGGATGTCGAAGTTGACCTGGGGGATGGTCTGTCTTGCCCTGAGGTGGATCGAACAGTGGACCTTGTGCGTAATGCAGAGTGTTCTGAGGCCTCAGGTACAGATGCTGGGGATCAGCATAGCACATGTGAGCAAGCTTTCCATGATGCACACCAGCTCGTGTGCGTGGACACTGTGTGCCTGTGCAGGGCCCTTGCGGGTGGGACACAAGCAGTTGACCCAGCTGTAAGGGGACAATCCGCAGATGAACACCTCAGTCGTGTACAAGTCCAGCATCAGGTGGCCAACGTGCAGCCATCTGCCAATGGATACCATGCATTATTCAATATGGGAACTGGCAAGGACTGCATCTTTGGGGAGGGTGAGGAGCACCTGCCTGTCAATGGTACACCAGATGATGATGAGATGCAGTGTGCATGTCATGGTGTAGAGGGGGATCCTGGACACATTGTAGACTGACACGCTGAGACATGATACCTGTGCCATGTGTCCCACAATGACACCATACTACATGCAGAGGCCTGGAGTACCACTCACATGGCCATGTTGGGGTACAGAGCCGGTGGGGAGTAGGAGGGACATGACCTGGTTGGTGTGACAGGGCCTTGAAGGCGTGCCAGCGCTGTGTAGGCAGTTGGAGTTGCACACTCATTATGCAAAGGTGTTGTGTGTGCGATGAGTGCATGCCTGAGTGCATGCAACAGATGTATTGGATAGACATTGCTTGGTGGGTGGCCTCAACATCATGGTGTAGCGTGATGTGGCACACGCAAGGACATGAGGTACGTGCAATGTGCACGTAACATGTGCCGACGGTCCAGCCTTTGCCACCGCAACTGTGCCACACACAAGCAGATTACACCAAAATGAATGGGTGGAGGGAGGAAGGGGGGTGTGTCTTAGAGGCGTGTGTGTGAGGGCAAATCTAGAAACTCTGTGTGCCCTTGCTGCAGGGCCTGCAGCAGCAGGCGCCATGTCCTGGAAACCATGCCACAAGTTGCACACTAACACAAGCATGTCAGAAAGGACTACTGCAAAAGGTGTATGAGAAGGGAGGAGTGTCTGGTTCAACATGGCACACACACAGACAATGGATGCACATGCAGCAAAGTGGCCGTTGTGGGGAGTGAGATGGCAAAATACCTACACAGCCATGTACATCGTGCACAATACATATCATAATCCCTGACAAACAGCTTGCATCTTGCTACTCTACACATAGACTCATATGCACAATCTGTGACAACTATGCCAGACATGCCACATGCACAGTGGCAAGAGACCTGCATTGACAGAGATGAGGCACCTTGGAGGCTGAGGGACACCTTTATTAGTCGTTTGCCGGAAGGCAAATGCATCTATATTAACAGATGCACAGGTCATGTGGATGAACATGTGGAACCTACACTGGCACCCCCCTTTGCACCACAGATGCAGGAAACCCATAGAACTGGCACACAAGTGACAGGTTTGAGGCAAACACCCCGTGCTGCTCACGGAGAGGCTGCAATTCACCATTGAACCACTAATGGGGATGTCCCACACTATGTCTACCCGGTGCATCCCGTATGTTTCCGAGGGCAGTGTTACACACATTGATGCCTTCATCACAATCCACAATCACATTACAGATGACTGTCACCAAGTGTGACTATCAATTCAGGTGAATCCAGCTCCATGTCATGTGACCCATGGTGATTCTACATGTATGCTAAGTAACCAAACATGAACAGGAGCAGTGCACACACATTCCAAACACATAGCACACCCAAAAAGCCGTGGTGCATCCCTTACCCTAAGGTGATTTTTCGACATGTCTGTGCATGTTACGCTGATTCAGCACACGTTGCTGTATTCATGAGGAATAGCAGGAGCACAACAATGCCACCAGCAGACAGCATGCGCAAATACCTGGGGATGAGAGACACACAAGAAGTGAGCCAAAAGAAGCACATCCGCATGCATGGGCATGTACTCGACACGTATAAGGTTGTCAACATGCTAGGTGAAAATAGTGTCTCAGGTAAGACATACTGTTATTACACCATCACTCGAGTGACACATCCAAACACACCTCTGACTCACTTGCCAGACATGCAGATGGACCCACACATTGCAACACATGCCACACAAGGCTCAATGCGTGCACACTCAGACACTGCAACTCACCACTAAGCAAAGAAGTTGCGTATGAGCCGACTCTGGATGTCCTCTTCCTCCTCTACATCACTTGCCTCGTCACCAAGCCCCACGTCCTCCACGGGTGGATGTTCCTGCTCATCCGGATCCAGGATGAGTGGCACAGCTTTCTTCACTGCCATGTTGTGCAGCATGCAGCACACGAGGAAGATTTTGCAGACCTTCACCGGTGCATATGGGAGTGCGCCGCCGATCTTGTCGAGGCACCGGAAGCGGCTCTTCAGGAGGCCAAAGGTCCTCTCTATCACTCGCCTGGTCTGCCCATGGGCGTTGTTGTACCGGTGATCGGCAGTCGTTCTGGGGTTGCGGAGAGGTGTGATCAGCCATGGCATGTTGGGATAGCCAGAGTCCCCTACATGGAAACATCATGGACAGAAGTGGGTCAGGAGAAGCAGTAAGACAGAAAGATGACGCTACATACAGGAGTAACAGAGTATACCCACCAACAAGACATGCTCGTTCGTTGCGCAGCTGCAGCATCATTTCAGGAACCCTGCTACGCCTCATGATGTAGGCATCGTGTGCTGATCCTGGAAAACGAGCACAGACATGGGAAATCACCATGTTAGCAAGACTCACCACAAGGGCATTAATGGAGTGGTAATGTTTCCTGTTCCTATAGGCTACCTCCTGTGCCTGTGGTGGTACCAAAGCCACATGTGTCCCATCAATAGACCCAATGACATGGGGCATCCCTCCCAGGGCATAGAAGTCACCCTTGACACCTGTCAACTGCTCAGGAGTTGGGAAATGTATAAACTCATCCAGGTGAACCAACATGGCCTCTAAAAAATCATGCAGGACATGGCTGAACATGGTCTGGGACATGCCACCAACATGAGCAATGGTATGTTGGAACGTACCCGTGGCAAAGAAATGTAGGGCTGCCATCACCTTCATCTTGGGTGTCAGTGGAGTAGGATACCTGTGTAGCGGTTGGAGGTGTGGTGCCAGCCTTGCTGTCAAGTTCAGGATCAACCGTTGGGTGAAGCGGTAGCGGCGTATACAGTCGCGTTCCCTCAGGGCAGCCAAGTCTGGGATTGGTCGGGGGAGAGGCGGAGCCCTGCAGTAATTTGGAGGGGACAACGAAGAGTGAGTACAGTACAACAACACTGTCAATGTACTGAGCACATGTTGAACAGCCAATACACATATGCTACATGCAGAGTCAGGTCTGTGCAATATATCCTGGACACGTATGCCAGGTAGGTGACACTCCTACCAAGAGCCATCTACAAACGTGGATTCACAAGCTCAACATGACATGGCATGAGACCAGCTGTGGGCCAGTGTAAGTGAACAGGCAGACGCATTACAGGAGTGACAGACATCCACATGTGTGCAGGAGAAGGATGTTTATCATACAGACAGGTTGCGGAAAACTAGAGGAACAGGTCACATGTCCCTGAAAAAAGGACAGACCACACACCTTGCCATGAAGGGGTACATGTCAAAACTGATCACACATACATTGATACTACGCAGATATGTCCTTGGCTCGCTAGTCCATGTTCGATGCATACATACACATGTTACGTCTGAATCCACATGTGTCCTGGTGTGCATTATAGTGTGCCATGCCCACCCACACACATGCACATGTTGGATGCAGCAACTGCAGATGCATTGGACGGTACACCAACAGCAAGCTTATGGGAACACATGACACACACATGACATACTCACATCTTGCAAAGCCGGTAGTCACATGTCAGGTGTCATTATCCGTGTACCTGGCATCAGGGGACAGTTGCGGGTGTTGGCAACTGTGCCATGCCAGTGACGCAGTGCTCAACAAGTCTGTACTACATGCACACATGTCAAAGGTGTTAAGGGGATGTGTGGCACATAGTGCAGCTTGACACATGACATGTGTACACAGCTCATCACACATCTACTGGGTTCAAACATGAGGAGATTTGTGCCACATCACAGCCTGACACACCTAGGCCCGAGATATGTAGGACTGCACTGACAATGACTTGATGTCCAGCCTCGGACAAGTATGACAGCTCAATTCCTTTCTGTGTGCCGCCTGTCACCAGTGTAAGGTGTGAAACGCACCGTACACACGCTCTGAGGGCGTGTGTAGGGTCCTTATCACTATGGTTGTGTCGCCGTAGGCGTACGCCATAGTGATACGGTCCGTACACGCGTGTGTAGGGTGCGTACCACTATGGTTGTGTCGCCGTAGGCGTACGCCATAGGGATACGGTCCGTACACGCGTGTGTAGGGTCTGTACCACTATGGTTGTGTCGCCGTAGGCGTACACCATAGGGATACGGTCCGTACACCCGTGTGTAGGGTCCGTACCACTATGGTTGTGTCGCCGTAGGCGTACGCCATAGTGATACGGTCCGTACACGCGTGTGTAGGGTCCGTACCACTATGGTTGTGTCGCCGTAGGCATACGCCATAGTGATACAGTCCGTACACGCGTGTGTAAGGTCCGTATCACTATGGCAACACTACCATAGTTATACGAACCCTACACACGCGTGTACGGACCGTATCCCTATGGCGTGCGCCTACGGCGACACAACCATAGTGGTACGGACCCTACACACGCGTGTACGGACCGTATCCCGATGGCGTACGCCTACGGCGACACAACCATAGTGGTACGGACCCTACACACACGTGTACGGACCATATCACTATGGCGTACGCCTACGGCGACACAACCATAGTGGTACGGACCCTACACACGCGTGTACGGACCGTATCCCTATGGCGTACGCCTATGGCGACACAACCATAGTGGTACGGACCCTACACATGCGTGTACGGACCGTATCACTATGGCGTATGCCTACGGCGACACAACCATAGTGGTACGGATCCTACACACGTGTGTACAGACCGTATCACTGGAGTAGTGGTGCCTTAGGGGCATGGAATGCTCCGTACCTGTGTGTGTATAGTGAAATTACATAGGGGACACATGAGGGACTATTATAAGGGCCTAAATGCATGCAGGTTGTCATGGAGACCCAGTTTCAAGTTCAAATTTTTTCTTCAGGTGGCCAGCAGAAGTCGGTTGGAGACAATATACAAAGTTGCAAAGTGGTTGTTGACTTGACATCATGCTCATTTTTTATAACATGCAAAGGCACACACTGGGGTAGGTTTAAAGGGATAGGAGGAAACATAGGATGCAAATGAGATTGACCAATCACTCTGTACTCCTGTAAATGAAACAGGCCAGCAAGGCAAATATAAGGCAGCCAGGCCCCATGAGAGAGCACTTGTCTGCACAACCTTTCATTCCACACCCCTGCTGCTGCTCGTGATTCCTCTGGCACCATGTCCAGGTCTGTGGAGAGGGCCCAGCCATTCACACAGGAGGAGAACCAGGCCCTGCTGGATGTGATCCTCCCACAGTACCCTTGCCTGTATGGGAGACCAGGGGAGCAGGTGAGTGCTGACTCCATTAGCTTAGACTGTGCCCCTTTTTTGTGGCTGTCACTTCTGGCATTGTGTCCAGGTGTGACAGACATGCAATGTTCTTTAGAGTGGGTCCCAGGGGGGGGGGAATGCCTCATGTCTCCCATGCAGAGCATGCTGTAGTGCATGTCTGCACTCCTCACTTGCATAGTGCTCACTGTGACAATCACTGCATGGTGCATGGTGCATGCCACATTCAGCCTGGCTAATCCTCTTGGGAATGTTATTTCTACAGTCCTGATGTGATTATGTGTTCCCCCCAGGGAGACAGGTGACTGTACCCACAGATGTGTGTGAGTTTAGTGTACCTGTGGTGAGAGTGTCCAAATGATGTGTTCGTCCCCTGGACATTGGTGTGTGTGTAAGTCCCCTGTCATGTGGGTGAGTGTCTATGTGGAGTGTTGCACCCCAGCTGCCTGAGGGATGCATATACACTACCCATCTGATGTGAGCAGGGAGCAGTGCTGTGTGTCTGACGTGCTGAGCCTGCCCCACACCTGTGACACCCCCCGGTCTAGTGCCACATGTGCAGAGTGATGTTTATACCCGCATTTGCCAATGGCAGGTGATTGTCCTGTGCCTGTGTGTGTCTGTGTACCCTGCTGAGGTTGCGCCAGTGGCCTGGGGCATGTGACTGCTTTGAGGTGCTGTACATAATCGTGGTGTAGCTTGTGATGCACAGTGTGAGCCGGGATCAGTGATTGTGTTGCACCCCTCATTCCACCTGTTTACTTTCAATGCCACGTCATGCATTTGGCCTTCCCCAGAGGATAATGTCCCTATGATGAAGGTGCAATGATTTTTCTGCATACTATGCCCTGTTCAAACCAGCCGAATTGTTCACATGTGTGTCTCTGTGACATGTAGCAAGTGTATTTATGTTGTCTCACTTTGTCATCCTCACAGGAAGGCGTCGATGCCAAGGGGGAGATCTGGAGGAGAGCCGTCAGAGCCGTGAGGTCGGTGGAGGGTCGGAGGCGGCGCCTGCCCCAGGTGAGGAAACGCTGGCAGGATATCCGGTGCTGGACCAGGAGGATCGCTCGGGTCCTGCTGGGGGACTCACCTGAGAGCCACAAGAACCGTGGGCGCCGGCGCCTGACCCACCAGATGAAGCGTGTGCTGGCGGTGGTCTTCCCTGACTTGGATTGGCGCCTAGCGGAGAAGCAGCAGCAGGAAGGGGGTAGGTACATGTGTGTTTGTTGTGTGTCACCAGCTTTTGGAAGTGCGCAGTTGCATGGATACACTGCCAGGGTTCATATGTTCAGTACATATCCTGTTCCCCAAAGTAAACCGGCGCTGTTCTTCCTCCCTTCCCCTCCTTTACACGTGTTCCCTGGTCTGTGTGTAGTCACTCTTGCACAAGGTCATCTAGGCTGCCAGTTAATCCAAGTGCCCAATGCTTGCAGCATCATGTGTGGGGGTGGTGTGTAACATGTGTTGGGACCTTGCCTGTGCCCTGGCCAGTTCAGTCAATGTGGGGTCCATGTTAGTTGGCACTGATGCTGAGTCCCGACATAGGAGTGTGTCTGAAAAGTGTACTGCCTTACAGCATGCATGACCAATGTTGTGGCCTCAGACATGATGTGCATGAGTGGGAGATATGCATAGTGCAGGGACATTTGCTTCTGTTGCAGTCATATCCATCCCGGACCATGGAGTAGTGTGGCCACTACAGTCCCCTGGGGCACCTTTTCCTAGGTATCATGTGTGTCATCCAACAATGTGGACATTCACTGTGTCTTCAGCATAGGTTGGGCTCTGTGGCATTGTACCCTGGCCTAAAGTGTATATACGTAAAGTGTGCTACATGTGTCCACTGTACAGGGTGACCCAATTTGGCTTGTGCATACTCACAGTGGCCGGTGCCAGTGTGTTTTGGTACAACTATCTGATGATGGTTGTTAGTCAATTTTATGTGTGGACAGGCGCACAAGGGTTAGTTCGTGTACAATCAGGATTTATTAAAGGGCATTTTAGTAATCCCTGAGTAAGAGGTGTAAGTACTTCCTCTGTGTCACTCACATTGTCTCAGGTAGGGGGGGGTTTGTGCGGGAAAGGCCTACATGTCCAAACCGTATGTGTCCTTGCCAGGTCTGGCCTGTGTGTGATGATTGTCTGGACATACACTCAACATGCAGTGACCCAGTCATGTTGGGCAGGGTTTAATGTATTTGCTAAGCAGCATGTGCCAAAAGTTACAAGACATGGTTCCTGCCCTTTTTTGGCTACGGTGTGTGGTCCAGATGATGTACTCGACTGTCCCCGGAGACTTGCTCCTCTGTCTAATTTGATATCAAGTTATTTGCTGTTGTGTCATGCTCTCCATTGTTTCTCAGTGGCATGGTGGGTCAACCAACTGTTTGGTGCAGGGCCTACATATGTGCGTAGTATTGTCGATGTTAGTCATGTTGCTTTTCATGCTATGCACTGTGACCTCTGTAGTTTTGAATCATGTGTCATATGTATACAGGTGTCTGATTATTTCCTGTCTCTTCACCTTGCCCACAGCATCGTCGGGGGAAACCGAGGGAGACACTGGCACGGAAATTGAGGAGGGATCCAGCAGCGGTGCCACCAGTGCTGGCGAGTCTGTCTCAGCGAGTGGCACGGAGGCGGAGGGGAGTGTAGCGGAGGACCTGTCCAGTCCCACCACTGACTATGACGCTGACGGGTCCGAGGCTGTGCTCCCTGAGACTGCGGACGCTGCTCCCAGAGCTGAGAGCAGCACTCCATCTGTCGCCGCCTCCTCCATTCCCATCACCCGCCTCCCACCTGCTCAGGTCCCTTCCCACCGTGCTAGGCACCAACAGGTCTCCTTCGTGCCAGGCACCGCACCCCCTGCCCCTGTCTCCCCTGCTGCCGTCAATGCCGAGTCTGTGGACATTCAGCGGCAGTTGCAGGTTGGTCAGGCATCGATGCTTAATGTCCTCCATGAGCACACCAGACTGCTGACACAGATGTTGTCGTACATGGAGGGCATGTCAGCAGCGATGTCTGATCAACGGATGTTGCTGAAGTCCATAGACTCCTCACTGACTGCAGCAGTGGATCTCCAGCAGCGCTCCGTCCCCCCCCTACCCCTGCACCATCCACACTTCCTACTCCCATGCCTGTCCCACGCACACCCAGACGTCCCCATGCACGCACCCCACCAGACACAGGCAGCACACCACCAGGGAAGGCAAAGCGCACTCCTCCAGTCATGCACACACAGGGGAAGTAGGCACACCCACTGGGTCTGGGGGCAAACGGCAGCCACGCAACCAGAGTGGGAGTCCACATTCCTCAAGACCCACTTCCTCCAAAACCACTCCCCTTAGCTCCCCTGCCCAACAGTCGGAAAAGGAGTCCTTCATGGCCAGTCTGTCCCTCAGCCCCAGTGTGACACCACCCCGCAAGCGGTTGAGAGAGTCCCCGGGCAGGGGAGTTGAGTCCCCCCCCTGTCCACACCCTCCCCCAGTAGTGCTGCAACCCATCCCTCTGACCCCCCCCTCTCAGTGGGGCCTGTGGTTCATCCGGGTGCAGGGGAGACGCTGGGAGACCTTGCCACCATATGCAGTGCCATCCTCACCACCACCTTTGGTGCTGCCCCACCCCCTGTGGTGGAGTCATCCATCCCTGCACCCACAACACCTACCCTTGCCCCTCCTGTCCCTGCGGTGCCTGGTCCTTTCCCCCCCATGATGCCCCCCCTTCTGTGGATGAAATGGAACAGTGAACTGTGCAGGCAAGCTAGGGGAGACACGTCCCTAAGTGTCCCCCACCAGGACTTTTCACATGGCCTGGCCTATGGGCCCTCTATATTCTGGACACTCATTTAGCAAATATTATTTTCTGCTGAATAAAGCATTTTGTTTTTCGTTTGCACACTATTGCTTTTCTGGTATTGCTGTTGGTGCTGCTGCACCCTGAGTTGGGGTGGTGATAATGTGTTGGGTGTCTGGGAAATGTTGTAGTGTGCTGCTCATGGGGTGGACCCTGGTATCTGTGTGCCATCACAAGGGCTCTGCAAATAATCCTTGGTCATGTGTGCTCTTACTGTATGGTGATTTTGTCCCAAGGTGTGTTCCTTCCTTTGTGGACCCTGACATCTTCCCTGCAAGCTGTTTCCCAATTGTTGTGCTGAGCTGTGTCTACATATCCTGGGTGTGTGACGGATCCCTTCAACTTTGGCCATGCATGCTCACCACTACATCTACCAGAGTTCCTTGGGGCAACTTGCTGGTGTGACGAGCAGTGTGCGGCCAACTGGATTTGTTATATAAAGGCTCCCTTGAGCCATTTGGGCTGACGAGCTCTGGACCAGCACCTGCGCGCCATGAGAGGTACTCTACTTGTTTTTACGTTATTGGCAGTCCACGCGGCACCCCTTTACACTTACCTACTCCCTGCTGACGAGAGGCAACTACCTCGAAACACGTGTCCAGGGATGGCTAATGCGACACATACTTTTTTTCAAACACTGTGGCATAGGCATACTCGCCGTCGCCACTACATCTACCAGAGTTCCTTGGGGCAACTTGCTGGTGTGACGAGCAGTGTGCGGCCAACTGGATTTGTTAAAAAAAGGCTCCCTTGAGCCATTTGGGCTGACGAGCTCTGGACCAGCACCTGCGCGCCATGAGAGGTACTCTACCTGTTTTTACGTTATTGGCAGTCCACGCGGCACCCCTTTACACTTATCTACTCCCTGCTGACGAGAGGCAACTACCTCGAAACACGTGTCCAGGGATGGCTAATGCGACACATACTTTTTTTCAAACACTGTGGCATAGGCGTACTCGCCGTCGCCACTACATCTACCAGAGTTCCTTGGGGCAACTTGCTGGTGTGACGAGCAGTGTGCAGCCAACTGGATTTGTTATATAAAGGCTCCCTTGAGCCATTTGGGCTGACGAGCTCTGGACCAGCACCTGCGCACCATGAGAGGTACTCTACCTGTTTTTACGTTATTGGCAGTCCACGCGGCACCCCTTTACACTTACCTACTCCCTGCTGACGAGAGGCAACTACCTCGAAACACGTGTCCAGGGATGGCTAATGCGACACATACTTTTTTCAAACACTGTGGCATAGGCGTACTCGCCGTCGCCACTACATCTACCATAGAGTTCCTTGGGGCAACTTGCTGGTGTGACGAGCAGTGTGCAGCCAACTGGATTTGTTATATAAAGGCTCCCTTGAGCCATTTGGGCTGACGAGCTCTGGACCAGCACCTGCGCACCATGAGAGGTACTCTACCTGTTTTTACGTTATTGGCAGTCCACGCGGCACCCCTTTACACTTACCTACTCCCTGCTGACGAGAGGCAACTACCTCGAAACACGTGTCCAGGGATGGCTAATGCGACACATACTTTTTTCAAACACTGTGGCATAGGCGTACTCGCCGTCGCCACTACATCTACCAGAGTTCCTTGGGGCAACTTGCTGGTGTGACGAGCAGCGTGCGGCCAACTGGATTTGTTATATAAAGGCTCCCTTGAGCCATTTGGGCTCACGAGCTCTGGACCAGCACCTGCGCGCCATGAGAGGTACTCTACCTGTTTTTTCAGTTATTGGCAGTCCACGCGGCACCCCTTTACACTTACCTACTCCCTGCTGACGAGAGGCAACTACCTCGAAACACGTGTCCAGGGATGGCTAATGCGACACATACTTCTTTTCAAACACTGTGGCATAAGCGTACTCGCCGTCGCTACTACATGTACCAGAGTTCCTTGGCGCAACTTGCTGGTGTGACGAGCAGTGTGCGGCCAACTGGATTTGTTATATAAAGGCTCCCTTGAGCCATTTGGGCTGACGAGCTCTGGACCAGCACCTGCACGCCATGAGAAGTACTCTAGCTGTTTTTACGTTATTGGCAATCCACGCGGCACCCCTTTACACTTACCTACTCTCTGCTGACGAGAGGCAACTACCTCGAAACACGTGTCCAGGGATGGCTAATGCGACACATACTTTTTTTCAAACACTGTGGCATAGGCGTACTCGCCGTCGCCACTACATCTACCAGAGTTCCTTGGGGCAACTTGCTGGTGTGACGAGCAGTGTGCGGCCAACTGGATTTGTTATATAAAGGCTCCCTTGAGCCATTTGGGCTGACAAGCTCTGGACCAGCACCTGCGCGCCATGAGAGGTACTCTACCTGTTTTTACGTTATTGGCAGTCCACGCGGCACCCCTTTACACTTACCTACTCCCTGCTGACGAGAGGCAACTACCTCGAAACACGTGTCCAGGGATGGCTAATGCGACACATACTTTTTTTCAAACACTGTGGCATAGGCATACTCGCCGTCGCCACTACATCTACCAGAGTTCCTTGGGGCAACTTGCTGGTGTGACGAGCAGTGTACGGCCAACTGGATTTGTTATATAAAGGCTCCCTTGAGCCATTTGGGCTGACGAGCTCTGGACCAGCACCTGCGCACCATGAGAGGTACTCTACCTGTTTTTACGTTATTGGCAGTCCACGCGGCACCCCTTTACACTTACCTACTCCCTGCTGACGAGAGGCAACTACCTCGAAACACGTGTCCAGGGATGGCTAATGCGACACATACTTTTTTCAAACACTGTGGCATAGGCGTACTCGCCGTCGCCACTACATCTACCAGAGTTCCTTGGGGCAACTTGCTGGTGTGACGAGCAGTGTGCGGCCAACTGGATTTGTTATATAAAGGCTCCCTTGAGCCATTTGGGCTGACGAGCTCTGGACCAGCACCTGCGCGCCATGAGAGGTACTCTACCTGTTTTTACGTTATTGGCAGTCCACGCGGCACCCCTTTACACTTACCTACTCCCTGCTGACGAGAGGCAACTACCTCGAAACACGTGTCCAGGGATGGCTAATGCGACACATACTTTTTTTCAAACACTGTGGCATAGGCGTACTCGCCGTCACCACTACATCTACCAGAGTTCCTTGGGGCAACTTGCTGGTGTGACGAGCAGTGTGCGGCCAACTGGATTTGTTATATAAAGGCTCCCTTGAGCCATTTGGGCTGACGAGCTCTGGACCAGCACCTGCGCACCATGAGAGGTACTCTACCTGTTTTTACGTTATTGGCAGTCCACGCGGCACCCCTTTACACTTACCTACTCCCTGCTGACGAGAGGCAACTACCTCGAAACACGTGTCCAGGGATGGCTAATGCGACACATACTTTTTTTCAAACACTGTGGCATAGGCGTACTCGCCGTCACCACTACATCTACCAGAGTTCCTTGGGGCAACTTGCTGGTGTGACGAGCAGTGTGCGGCCAACTGGATTTGTTATATAAAGGCTCCCTTGAGCCATTTGGGCTGACGAGCTCTGGACCAGCACCTGCGCACCATGAGAGGTACTCTACCTGTTTTTACGTTATTGGCAGTCCACGCGGCACCCCTTTACACTTACCTACTCCCTGCTGACGAGAGGCAACTACCTCGAAACACGTGTCCAGGGATGGCTAATGCGACACATACTTTTTTTCAAACACTGTGGCATAGGCGTACTCGCCGTCGCCACTACATCTACCAGAGTTCCTTGGGGCAACTTGCTGGTGTGACGAGCAGTGTGCGGCCAACTGGATTTGTTATATAAAGGCTCCCTTGAGCCATTTGGGCTGACGAGCTCTGCCAGCACCTGCGCGCCATGAGAGGTACTCTACCTGTTTTTACGTTATTGGCAGTCCACGCGGCACCCCTTTACACTTACCTACTCCCTGCTGACGAGAGGCAACTACCTCGAAACACGTGTCCAGGGATGGCTAATGCGACACATACTTTTTTTCAAACACTCTGGCATAGGCGTACTCGCCGTCGCCACTACATCTACCAGAGTTCCTTGGGGCAACTTGCTGGTGTGACGAGCAGTGTGCGGCCAACTGGATTTGTTATATAAAGGCTCCCTTGAGCCATTTGGGCTGACGAGCTCTGGACCAGCACCTGCGCGCCATGAGAGGTACTCTACCTGTTTTTACGTTATTGGCAGTCCACGCGGCACCCCTTTACACTTACCTACTCCCTGCTGACGAGAGGCAACTACCTCGAAACACGTGTCCAGGGATGGCTAATGCGACACATACTTTTTTTCAAACACTGTGGCATAGGCGTATTCGCCGTCGCCACTACATCTACCAGAGTTCCTTGGCGCAACTTGCTGGTGTGACGAGCAGTGTGCGGCCAACTGGATTTGTTATATAAAGGCTCCCTTGAGCCATTTGGGCTGACGAGCTCTGGACCAGCACCTGCGCACCATGAGAGGTACTCTACCTGTTTTTACGTTATTGGCAGTCCACGCGGCACCCCTTTACACTTACCTACTCCCTGCTGACGAGAGGCAACTACCTCGAAACACGTGTCCAGGGATGGCTAATGCGACACATACTTTTTTCAAACACTGTGGCATAGGCGTACTCGCCGTCGCCACTACATCTACCAGAGTTCCTTGGGGCAACTTGCTGGTGTGACGAGCAGTGTGCGGCCAACTGGATTTGTTATATAAAGGCTCCCTTGAGCCATTTGGGCTGACGAGCTCTGGACCAGCACCTGCGCGCCATGAGAGGTACTCTACCTGTTTTTACGTTATTGGCAGTCCACGCGGCACCCCTTTACACTTACCTACTCCCTGCTGACGAGAGGCAACTACCTCGAAACACGTGTCCAGGGATGGCTAATGCGACACATACTTTTTTTCAAACACTGTGGCATAGGCGTACTCGCCGTCACCACTACATCTACCAGAGTTCCTTGGGGCAACTTGCTGGTGTGACGAGCAGTGTGCGGCCAACTGGATTTGTTATATAAAGGCTCCCTTGAGCCATTTGGGCTGACGAGCTCTGGACCAGCACCTGCGCACCATGAGAGGTACTCTACCTGTTTTTACGTTATTGGCAGTCCACGCGGCACCCCTTTACACTTACCTACTCCCTGCTGACGAGAGGCAACTACCTCGAAACACGTGTCCAGGGATGGCTAATGCGACACATACTTTTTTTCAAACACTGTGGCATAGGCGTACTCGCCGTCACCACTACATCTACCAGAGTTCCTTGGGGCAACTTGCTGGTGTGACGAGCAGTGTGCGGCCAACTGGATTTGTTATATAAAGGCTCCCTTGAGCCATTTGGGCTGACGAGCTCTGGACCAGCACCTGCGCACCATGAGAGGTACTCTACCTGTTTTTACGTTATTGGCAGTCCACGCGGCACCCCTTTACACTTACCTACTCCCTGCTGACGAGAGGCAACTACCTCGAAACACGTGTCCAGGGATGGCTAATGCGACACATACTTTTTTTCAAACACTGTGGCATAGGCGTACTCGCCGTCGCCACTACATCTACCAGAGTTCCTTGGGGCAACTTGCTGGTGTGACGAGCAGTGTGCGGCCAACTGGATTTGTTATATAAAGGCTCCCTTGAGCCATTTGGGCTGACGAGCTCTGCCAGCACCTGCGCGCCATGAGAGGTACTCTACCTGTTTTTACGTTATTGGCAGTCCACGCGGCACCCCTTTACACTTACCTACTCCCTGCTGACGAGAGGCAACTACCTCGAAACACGTGTCCAGGGATGGCTAATGCGACACATACTTTTTTTCAAACACTCTGGCATAGGCGTACTCGCCGTCGCCACTACATCTACCAGAGTTCCTTGGGGCAACTTGCTGGTGTGACGAGCAGTGTGCGGCCAACTGGATTTGTTATATAAAGGCTCCCTTGAGCCATTTGGGCTGACGAGCTCTGGACCAGCACCTGCGCGCCATGAGAGGTACTCTACCTGTTTTTACGTTATTGGCAGTCCACGCGGCACCCCTTTACACTTACCTACTCCCTGCTGACGAGAGGCAACTACCTCGAAACACGTGTCCAGGGATGGCTAATGCGACACATACTTTTTTTCAAACACTGTGGCATAGGCGTATTCGCCGTCGCCACTACATCTACCAGAGTTCCTTGGCGCAACTTGCTGGTGTGACGAGCAGTGTGCGGCCAACTGGATTTGTTATATAAAGGCTCCCTTGAGCCATTTGGGCTGACGAGCTCTGGACCAGCACCTGCGCGCCATGAGAGGTACTATACCTGTTTTTACGTTATTGGCAGTCCACGCGGCACCCCTTTACACTTACCTACCCCCTGCTGACGAGAGGCAACTACCTCGAAACACGTGTCCAGGGATGGCTAATGCGACACATACTTTTTTTCAAACACTGTGGCATAGGCGTACTCGCCGTCACCACTACATCTACCAGAGTTCCTTGGGGCAACTTGCTGGTGTGACGAGCAGTGTGCGGCCAACTGGATTTGTTATATAAAGGCTCCCTTGAGCCATTTGGGCTGACGAGCTCTGGACCAGCACCTGCGCGCCATGAGAGGTACTCTACCTGTTTTTACGTTATTGGCAGTCCACGCGGCACCCCTTTACACTTACCTACTCCCTGCTTCCGAGAGGCAACTACCTCGAAACACTTGTCCAGGGATGGCTAATGCGACACATACTTTTTTTCAAACACTGTGGCATAGGCGTACTCGCCGTCGCCACTACATCTACCAGAGTTCCTTGGGGCAACTTGCTGGTGTGACGAGCAGTGTGCGGCCAACTGGATTTGTTATATAAAGGCTCCTGTGAGACCGGCCTCACGGCGTTGCCCTCTCCATCGTCCCGCCAACCTGCAACCACCCTCAAGACACGACATCCCCGACTCCGGCCGCCCCAGCCACCCCCGATCCACGGGCCGGCCAGAGACCTGACAGACTCAACACCCTACCACGCATGCCCAACCGAGGGAGCGGGAACCCTCGAGCCAGACCCAGAGGCGCCAGCCCAGTCACACCTCGGGTCGCCTTCCCCGGGAGGACTCAATCGGCCACCCGGCCCCTGGGGAGCAGGCGCCTCCCCTACCGAGCGTCTGGGGTCCCTCCCAGACCCACCTGAAAAGACCAAAGAAGTGAGCGGCAGGAAATCCCGCCGAACCCCCTCCGTCACCCCAGTCCCCCCTCTGCGAGCACTCCGGACTTCAAAGAACCAGCGGAGTATAACAAGGGGTGCCGGAGGAACAAGGACAGAGAAGACCTGGAACCATCTGAGCCTGCTGACGCTGTCGCGGCTCCTGAACGCTGAAGTCACGTGGGCCTGCTGAGTGACTCGCGGCCTCTTGCTATTGAACCATCTGAGCCCTGCGGAGGAGGTCGCGGCTCCCGAACACTGATCCACCTAGGCCTGCTGAGTGACTCGCGGCCCCCCAGCTATTGAAACCTCTGAGCCCTGCGGACGGAATCGCGGCTCCTGAACTCCGACCACCTGTGCCTGCTGAGAGACTCGCGGCGCTCCCCTTGAGGACGACTCGATAAGAGATCGCCCAGAGACACGACACCCTCCAGCTCGAGGATTGTGAGCTTCCGCAGGGTATTTCGCAGAGACACTATCTTGAAAGACTGTCCCGCTACCCCCATTCCCCACGACTGATTTGTGGTACGTTGTGCCACTGCTGTACTATTTGCCTTTGGGTCATAAAGATCCCTGAAATCATCGATAAAAGAACTTATCGTCCTACAAAGAATACGTGTGGTGTCCCTCTGTTTACAGTGCAGATCAGGGTGTGCGCGCCTGGTTCGGCTTACTTGGGAGAGGTGGGTCAAAGGGGTGGGCAAGACGTGTATCGAACCCCCTTCCGGCAGACGCCTTTCCAACATTTGGTGGCAGACGACGGGATCCGAGCCGACACCGAAGGAGAGCGTGCAGTAAACGACTGACGCACTACCAAACAGAAATGGAAGGAGAAACCTCCCTGGGTGCCACAGGTACCGAAATAAGCTCACCGTTCCGAGAAGATCAATTGGACTATTACACGCATAGAGAACTAAAACAGTTTTGCAAAGACCTTGGCATCGCTACCACCGGACTGAGCACAAAGGAAGACTACCAGAAGGTACTGAAAGCCTGGGTCGAGACGGGGGCGCCCCCGACCCAAACGGAAAGAGACTCTACCCATGAACAAACAAGCACCCCGGCGAGAAACAACGGGCCAGAGGGGAACCTGTCCTCCGAGGAACTAGCGGACCGAGAGAGAAGCCGCAACCACGAACTGGAACTGGCAAAACTAAAAATCGAGGGAGAGATAAAACTGGCAGAGAAGAAGTTAGCCGTCGAGCAGTTACGGCTACAAGGGGAACTCGAAGAGAAGAGACTCCAAAGGGAGCACGACGAAAAGAAACTCCAGCTAGAACATGAACGTGGCCTGAAGGAAATTGAGTGGCGGGCTAGACACGAAAAGTCACAGCCGCCCGGGAATCCCCAGCCCGCTCCCGCCGGGGAAACCAAAGTTCACATCCCCAAGGATGTGGTCAAGGAGTATTATAAGAACGATGATATCCAGCAGTGGTTTAAAGCCTACGAAGTCGCCATGACCTCTCACCGAGTCCCGCAGAAGGATTGGGGGGCTGGCCTATGGGGCCGGTTCTTAAGCGAAGGAAGGGACACTCTGCTCGATCTGCCCTCCGCGGTCATGAACTCCTACAGCCACATGAAGGAAGCCCTCGTGGGCCGGTACGGACTCACCCCCGAAATGTACCGACAACGGTTCCGAGATTGCAAAAAGATACCAGGCACCACGTGGGTCGAATACGTGAACTTTTACAGCCGAGCTCTGGACGGTTGGATCAAGGGCAGCAAGGTCTCCACCTTCGAAGAACTGTTCGATCTGATCGCCTGGGAACATTTAGCGGCCAATTGCTTTATAGAACTGCGCCAGCATCTCCTAGACAGTAAACTCACCGACCCTAGGAAGCTGGCTGCTGAGGCTGATCGTTGGGTGAACACCCGGGCCACCCGGGGCCCCGTGGGGGACTACGGCCGCAACAGTCAGGGTCCCCCCCGCCAGAGGGGCGGAGGGAACCACGGCCGACCAAGAGACTTTGCCGGGGGGTCCTCCACCAGTCCCCCCAGCAGCCCACCAGCGGCGGGTTCGGCCCAGTCTCCAGCCAGCACCGGAGCCCCAGGACGGCCAGGTCCACGAGCTAGGATCACCTGCTTCCGCTGCCAGCAGCCCGGACACTACGCCAATGACCCCCAGTGTCCCCAGTATCAGCGACCCACAACGACCAACCCCACGACCCGGCAGATGGCCTCCGTGGCTCTGGGGGAAGAAATGGAAGACTCCGAGGAATGGGAACCGGCGGGCATGGCCCTGGTCTCCCTTGGGGATCGAGAGATGGTCCCCGGGACACCCTTGCCCGCCAACACAGAGAAATACCGACAGCAGGTGACTATCAACGGCCACCGAGTCGAGGGCCTTCGCGACACCGGGGCGAGTGTCACCGCGGTCCACCGCAGCCTAATTTCCGAAGACCAGATCCTAGCCGGGGCCCTCTGTCCGGTCGTATCCTCCGACAATTCTGAGAGCCTCTGCCAGATGGCCCTGGTGCCCTTCGAGTGGGGAGGGGTCTCCGGAGAACTGAAGGTAGCGGTCCGGAACTCGCAGCCCGTAGACTGCCTCCTGGGCAACGACCTGGAAAATTCCCCGTGGGGGCAGGTAGAACGAAGGGCCCACCTAGAGATGATGGGCCTACCGGAATGGGTCTGCGCCACCACGCGCTCCATGACCGCATGAGTGGCCCCCTCCAAGGGCGGTGAAGCCCTCTTACCGAACGCTTTCCCCGAGAACAGGGACCCCCTACCAGAAGCAGACAACCCTCCTTCCGAGGAAGAAGGAGACACTAACCGAGGGGAAGGACCGGAACCTTCCGCCCCAGAGGCCCCGATGGAACCCGAAGAACTGCCCGAGTTGGCCCAGTGGCACTGCGAAGGGGGGCCCTCCCGCGAAGAGTTCTGCCAGGAACAGACCACTTGCCCCTCCCTCGAGGGACTTAGACAATAAGCCGAAGCCCAGGTCGCCGGTGATCAGACCGGAACCCATTGGGTTTATTGGGACAATGGCCTCCTCTACAGCGAGCAAAAGTCAGCCGAGCTAGGCGCAGCACGAGTACTGGTGGTACCCCTGCGGTTCCGGAGCCTCCTCCTGGGCCTGGCCCACGATGTACCCTTGGCAGGACACTTAGGCCAAGACAAGACATACCAGCGATTGGTGACCCACTTCTATTGGCCCAAGATGCGAGCGAATGTAGAAACACACTGCAAGTCCTGCCTCACGTGCCAGGGCAGTGGGAAGAGTGGCGGAAAACGCAGAGCTCCCTTACAACCGTTCCCCGTTGTGAGTACCCCGTTCGAGCGGGTTGGCATCGACATCGTGGGACCCCTGGATCCGAAGACCGCCCAGGGCCACAGATTCATCCTCGTCCTGGTGGACCATGCCACCCGCTACCCCGAGGCCATCCCCCTCCGCACCGTGACGGCTCCCGTGGTGGGCCGGGCTCTCATGGGGATCTTCTCCCGGGTCGGATTTCCCCGCGAGGTTGTGAGTGATAGCGGCACGAACTTTATATCCCGCTACATGAAGTCCCTGTGGCAGCAGTGCGGAGTTACGTATAAATTCACGACCCCCTACCACCCCCAGGGCAACGGCCTGGTGGAGCGCTTCAACCGAACTCTGAAGGGAATGATCCTGGGCCTCGAAGAGCCCCTGCGCCGGAAGTGGGACGTCCTCCTCCCTTGCCTCCTGTTCGCGTACCGGGAGGTTCCCCAAAAGTCTCTGGGAATCAGCCCCTTCGAACTGCTGTACGGACATCCCGTTCGAGGGCCCCTAAGCCTGGTCAAAGAGGGCTGGGAGACAAGCCCCCGGGGGACACCCCCAGATGTGTTCCGCTACATCCTGGCGCTCCGCAACCAGACGAGGAAGTTTAGGGAACTTGCAGAGGCCAACCTCGAGGCCAGCCAAGAAGAAATGAAGCGCTGGTATGACCAGAACGCAACCTTGGTCGAGTTCCAGCCGGGCCAGCAGGTTTGGGTCATGGCTCCGGTGAGACCCTGCGCCCTACAAGACAAATGGACTGGTCCATTCAAGGTGGTCGAACGGAAGAGCCAGGTCACGTATCTGGTCGACGTACAATCCCCACGGAACCCCCTCCGGGTCCTCCACGTAAACCGTCTCAAGCCCCACTTCGTAAGGACAGAACTGAGTTTGCTACTGGCCACCGATGAGGGGGCAGAAGAGGACACTGAACCCCTGCCCGATCTCCTGTGCACAAAAGAACTGGACGGTTCCGTGGAGGGTGTGAAACTGTCGGACACCCTCACTCCCCAGCAGGCCGACGACTGCCGCCAGCTGCTCGGACAATTCGCAGACCTTTTCTCCCTCATTCCAAGGGGGACCGACTGGTGTGTCCACGACGTGGACACCGGCGACTGCCCACCTGTGAGACACCGAGCCTACCGGGTGCCTGACCGGGTCCGCACCTGCATCAAGACCGAGGTACAGAAAATGCTCAACCTAGGGGTCATCGAGCCCTCCGACAGCCCCTGGGCCAGCCCGGTGGTTCTGGTCCCGAAGGCTGCCTCCCCAGGGGTCGCCCCCGAACTAAGATTCTGTGTAGACTATCGGGGGCTCAATGCGGTCACCCGCGCAGACGCTCACCCTATTCCCCGAGCCGACGAGCTCATCGACCGCCTGGGGGCCGCCCAGTTCCTCAGCACTTTCGACCTGACCTGCGGGTACTGGCAGATCGCTCTCACGGAAGGGGCGAAAGAGCGCTCTGCCTTCTCCACGCCAGATGGCCACTACCGCTTCAGGGTCATGCCGTTCGGGATGAAAAACGCCCCAGCCACGTTCCAGCGGTTGGTGAACAAGGTCCTGGCCGGACTCGAGGAGTTCAGCGCAGCGTACCTTGACGACATCGCCGTATTCAGCTCTCAATGGCACGAGCATCTCCAGCACCTCCGACAAGTACTAATGGCCCTGCGCCAAGCGGGCCTGACAGTGAAAGCCAGCAAATGCCAGCTCGGACAAGGCTCCGTGGTCTACCTGGGACATCAGGTGGGCAGCGGCCAGGTCGCCCCTCTCCAGCCGAAGATCGATGCCATCAAGTCCTGGGAGCCCCCCACCACGCAGACAGAGGTTCGGGCCTTCCTGGGCCTTACGGGGTACTACCGGAGGTTCCTTAAAAATTATGGTAGTATCGCAGGGCCCCTCACAGAATTGACCTCCAAAAAGCTTCCGCAGAAGGTGCAGTGGACCCCCCAGTGCCAGCAGGCGTTCAACGCCTTGAAAACCGCCATGTGCACCGCTCCCGTACTCAAGGCCCCCGACTACTCCCGAGAGTTCGTGGTCCAGACCGACGCATCCGAACATGGCATCGGGGCCGTGCTCTCGCAGTTTGACGACAAGGGCATTGATCAGCCCATAGCCTTCATCAGCCGAAGGCTGCTGCCGAGAGAGCAGCGTTGGAGCACTATAGAGCGAGAGGCCTTTGCCGTAGTCTGGGCCCTCAAGAAACTGCGGCCCTACTTGTTCGGAACCCATTTTCGAGTACAGACGGACCACCGGCCCTTGCAGTGGCTAATGCGGATGAGGGGGGAGAACCCCAAGCTACTACGATGGTCCATCTCTCTCCAAGGGATGGATTTCACTGTCGAACATCGCCCCGGGACGGATCATGCCAACGCCGACGGCCTGTCCCGGTTCTTCCGCTTCGGCGAGGAGAACCCCCCAGTGGATGGGTAGTTCTCCACGCCTTTCAGCTGGGGGGGACGCGTGTGAGACCGGCCTCACGGCGTTGCCCTCTCCATCGTCCCGCCAACCTGCAACCACCCTCAAGACACGACATCCCCGACTCCGGCCGCCCCAGCCACCCCCGATCCACGGGCCGGCCAGAGACCTGACAGACTCAACACCCTACCACGCATGCCCAACCGAGGGAGCGGGAACCCTCGAGCCAGACCCAGAGGCGCCAGCCCAGTCACACCTCGGGTCGCCTTCCCCGGGAGGACTCAATCGGCCACCCGGCCCCTGGGGAGCAGGCGCCTCCCCTACCGAGCGTCTGGGGTCCCTCCCAGACCCACCTGAAAAGACCAAAGAAGTGAGCGGCAGGAAATCCCGCCGAACCCCCTCCGTCACCCCAGTCCCCCCTCTGCGAGCACTCCGGACTTCAAAGAACCAGCGGAGTATAACAAGGGGTGCCGGAGGAACAAGGACAGAGAAGACCTGGAACCATCTGAGCCTGCTGACGCTGTCGCGGCTCCTGAACGCTGAAGTCACCTGGGCCTGCTGAGTGACTCGCGGCCTCTTGCTATTGAACCATCTGAGCCCTGCGGACGAGGTCGCGGCTCCCGAACACTGATCCACCTAGGCCTGCTGAGTGACTCGCGGCCCCCCAGCTATTGAACCCTCTGAGCCCTGCGGACGGAATCGCGGCTCCTGAACTCCGACCACCTGTGCCTGCTGAGAGACTCGCGGCGCTCCCCTTGAGGACGACTCGATAAGAGATCGCCCAGAGACACGACACCCTCCAGCTCGAGGATTGTGAGCTTCCGCAGGGTATTTCGCAGAGACACTATCTTGAAAGACTGTCCCGCTACCCCCATTCCCCACGACTGATTTGTGGTACGTTGTGCCACTGCTGTACTATTTGCCTTTGGGTCATAAAGATCCCTGAAATCATCGATAAAAGAACTTATCGTCCTACAAAGAATACGTGTGGTGTCCCTCTGTTTACAGTGCAGATCAGGGTGTGCGCGCCTGGTTCGGCTTACTTGGGAGAGGTGGGTCAAAGGGGTGGGCAAGACGTGTATCGAACCCACTTCCGGCAGACGCCTTTCCAACAGCTCCCTTGAGCCATTTGGGCTGACGAGCTCTGGACCAGCACCTGCGCGCCATGAGAGGTAGTCAACCTGTTTTTACGTTATTGGCAGTCCACGCGGCACCCCTTTACACTTACCTACTCCCTGCTGACGAGAGGCAACTACCTCCAAACACGTGTCCAGGGATGGCTAATGCGACACATACTTTTTTTCAAACACTGTGGCATAGGCGTACTCGCCGTCGCCACTACATCTACCAGAGTTCCTTGGGGCAACTTGCTGGTGTGACGAGCAGTGTGCGGCCAACTGGATTTGTTATATAAAGGCTCCCTTGAGCCATTTGGGCTGACGAGCTCTGGACCAGCACCTGTGCGCCATGAGAGGTACTCTACCTGTTTTTACGTTATTGGCAGTCCACGCGGCACCCCTTTACACTTACCTACTCCCTGCTGATGAGAGGCAACTACCTCGAAACACGTGTCCAGGGATGGCTAATGCGACACATACTTTTTTTCAAACACTGTGGCATAGGCGTACTCGCCGTCGCCACTACATCTACCAGAGTTCCTTGGCGCAACTTGCTGGTGTGACGAGCAGTGTGCGGCCAACTGGATTTGTTATATAAAGGCTCCCTTGAGCCATTTGGGCTGACGAGCTCTGGACCAGCACCTGCGCGCCATGAGAGGTACTATACCTGTTTTTACGTTATTGGCAGTCCACGCGGCACCCCTTTACACTTACCTACCCCCTGCTGATGAGAGGCAACTACCTCGAAACACGTGTCCAGGGATGGCTAATGCGACACATACTTTTTTTCAAACACTGTGGCATAGGCGTACTCGCCGTCACCACTACATCTACCAGAGTTCCTTGGGGCAACTTGCTGGTGTGACGAGCAGTGTGCGGCCAACTGGATATGTTATATAAAGGCTCCCTTGAGCCATTTGGGCTGACGAGCTCTGGACCAGCACCTGCGCGCCATGAGAGGTACTCTACCTGTTTTTACGTTATTGGCATTCCACGCGGCACCCCTTTACACTTACCTACTCCCTGCTTCCGAGAGGCAACTACCTCGAAACACGTGTCCAGGGATGGCTAATGCGACACATACTTTTTTTCAAACACTGTGGCATAGGCGTACTCGCCGTCGCCACTACATCTACCAGAGTTCCTTGGCGCAACTTGCTGGTGTGACGAGCAGTGTGCGGCCAACTGGATTTGTTATATAAAGGCTCCCTTGAGCCATTTGGGCTGACGAGCTCTGGACCAGCACCTGCGCGCCATGAGAGGTACTATACCTGTTTTTACGTTATTGGCAGTCCACGCGGCACCCCTTTACACTTACCTACCCCCTGCTGACGAGAGGCAACTACCTCGAAACACGTGTCCAGGGATGGCTAATGCGACACATACTTTTTTTCAAACACTGTGGCATAGGCGTACTCGCCGTCACCACTACATCTACCAGAGTTCCTTGGGGCAACTTGCTGGTGTGACGAGCAGTGTGCGGCCAACTGGATTTGTCATGCTCAGCAATGTCTCCACCTGCATCATTTGTGGCATCCTTGGTGGTCACTGTACTAGTGTATGGAGTATATTGACATGACTTCATGTGGACATGTTCCCTTTTACGCCCTATGCATGTGTGTACTCCCAGCCTCGCACACATGTGTTACGTGTTCTGCAGGGTCTTTGGTCACCTGACTGACAATTGTGGGCATTGTATCTGTGGGTACTCCACCCTTTTCCTTCCATGGGAGGCAACAACTTGTTGGCTGCCCCAGCACCTGTACATTCCTATCAGTCCTGGAATGTGCGTGACAGTGTGTGTTCCCTTTGGGTCTCTTAGTTTAGTAGGGTGGCACATGAGTATACAGTCTTGTTGCATGCTCTCATTGTGTGTATTGTGCTGCCAGCACCAAGGGTGGGTATGCATGTGTCATATGTCTGGGCACTGCTGGGGGGACTCTGCACCCACCCCTCCTATGTCTGAGCACTGTTGGGAGTGATAGGCACCCACCCCTTCTATGTCTGGGCACGGCTGGGATTGATAGGCACACACCCCTCCTGTGTCTGGGCACTGCTGGGAGGACTCTGCACCCACCCCTCCTATGTCTGGGCACTGCTGGGAGTGATAGGCACCCACCCCTCCTATGTCTGGGCACTGCTGGGGGGACTCTGCACCCACCCCTCCTATGTCTGGGAACTGCTGGGAGGACTCTGCACCCACCCCTCCTATGTCTGGGCACTGCTGGGGGGACTCTGCACCCACCCCTCCTGTGTCTGGGCACTGCTGGGAGGACTCTGCACCCACCCCTCCTATGTCTGGGCACTACTGGGGGGACTCTGCACCCACCCCTCCTATGTATGGGCACTGCTGGGGGGACTCTGCACTCACCCCTCCTATGTCTGGGCACTGCTGGGGCGACTCTGCACCCACCCCTCATATGTCTGGGCACTGCTGGGAGGACTCTGCACCCACCCCTCCTATGTTTGGGCACTGCTGGGAGGACTCTGCACCCAGCCCTCCTATGTCTGGGCACTGCTGGGGGGACTCTGCACCCACCCCTCCTGTGTCTGGGCACTGCTGGGAGGACTCTGCACCCACCCCTCCTATGTCTGGGCACTGCTGGGGGGACTCTGCACCCACCCCTCCTATGTATGGGCACTGCTGGGAGGACTCTGCACCCACCCCTCATGTCTGGGCACTGCTGGGAGTGTTAGGCACCCACCCCTCATGTCTGGGCACTGCTGGGAGTGATAGTGTTGGAGGGAGGACCACCGGGGAGTCAGGGGGCCCACTCCGGGGCACCTTCCTACCGCAAAGTTATAGCCGAGCGCCGCTGAGAAGCCTCCTAGGAGAGGTCTTTCTCCTATGATCGTACTAGGCCCTGTAACACCACCACACAGGACTCCGTATCAGTTGCTTATCTAGGTACTTTATCAATAGTAGCACATTCGAAATATTTACAGGGGGATCGAGAGATCCAGAAAGAGTCTCAATGTCTTTGTAGGGACAGGGTAGCGGGACAGTCTTAGTACCAGCCTGGTACGGGGAAGCTCTGCGCCAGACCTTGTGTTAGGCCGAAGGTGGCTCCGGGGATCGGAGCGGCAGGTGCTGGTCTCAAAGCAGCTCGGACGTGGAGAGCCGCGACGGTGTCTGCAGGGCTCGGGTGGTAGTTCCGCTTGGGTCGAGCCGTGACACAGTCAGCAGGGCTCCGGTGGTAGGTCCGCTTCAGTCGAGCCGCGACGCGGTCAGCCGGGCTCTGATGGCAAGTTCAACAAGGTCGGGCCGCGACAGCGTCAGCAGGGCCCCAAAGGTTCGTGAAGGTCTTTAAGCACGGTGGAGCCGCGACGTAGTCAGCAGGGCTCAGAGCGTGGTTCCAGGATGAGTCTTTCTCCGTAGGGTCAGCCGCGATCCGATCAGCAGGGCTCTTGACTCCGGGATACAACTGCTGTCCTGTTGCAGGGTCGCCCCAGATATAGGTCTGGAGCCCTTTGATGTCCGGACCCTTGCGCCCGGGGGGGCGGAGAGGCCGGTTCGGGAGCGGCCAGATGCTCAGCAGGAGAGGCGCCAGGCCCAGGAGAGCTGTGGGGCGATCGCACCTAGGTGTGGGAGGACGGTTGGGGGTCCCATTGATACTGCCCTCCGCCGGGAGTGGGGAAGTGTTCACGTGGTACCCCCTGGCCAGTTGTTGGTGCCTTGATGTCGGGGCTTGCTGGGGCCGAGGCCGGGTTGAGCGGGGTCACGTAGGCTGGTGCGCAGAGTCACGTACAATCCAAAATGGAGGAGCCCCGAGGTGCAAGGGACCTCGTGCGGCTTGGCGAGGGGGAACAGGACCACGCCACGAGGCCGGCTCCAACAAGTGTCCCCCCCAGCTGAAGGCAGGGAGAGTCACCCATCTCTTTGGGGGTTCTCCTCGCCGAGGCGGAAGAATCTGGATAGGCCGTCGGCATTGGCGTGGTCGTTGCCGGGCCGGTGCTCTACGGTGAAGTCCATCCCTTGCAGCGAGATGGACCATCGCAACAATTTGGGGTTCTCGCCCCGCATCTGCATTAGCCACCGCAGGGGCCGGTGGTCAGTCTGGACTCGGAAGTGGGTGCCGAAAAGGTAGGGCCGGAGCTTTTTGAGAGCCCATACCACGGCGAAGGCCTCCCGCTCGATGGTGCTCCACCTCTGTTCTCGGGGCAGCAGTCGGCGGCTGATGAAGGCCACATGTCTGTCGAGGCCCTCGGTGTCCATCTGAGAGAGGACCGCCCCAACCCCGTACTCCGAGGCATCTGTCTGAACCACGAATTCCTTGCTGTAGTCAGGGGCCTGTAGTACAGGGGCAGCGCACATTGCCGCCTTGAGGGTTTCAAAAGCGGTCTGACAGCGGGGTGTGCAGTGCACCGTCTTGGGCTGCTTTTTGGAAGTGAGCTCCGTGAGGGGGCCCACAATACTGCCATAGTCTTTGATAAATCGCCGGTAGTAGCCTGTGAGGCCTAAGAAGGCCCGGACAGCTGTTTGGGTGGCGGGGGGCTCCCACGCCTGGATGGCATCGACCCTCAACTGGAGGGGTGCCACCTGGCCACTCCCCACCTGATGGCCCAGATAGGTCACTGATCCTTGACCGATCTGGCACTTGCTGGCCTTAATCGTGAGCCCTTTGGAGAGCGGCCAGGACTTCTCTGAGGTGTCCTAGGTGCGCGGCCCACTGGTTGCTGAAGACTGCAATGTCGTCTAAGTAGGCCGCGCTGAAGGCTTCTAGTCCGGCCAGGACCTTGTTCACCAGTCTCTGGAAGGTCGCTGGGGCGTTCTTCATACCGAAGGGCATCACCTGAAAGTGGTAGTGCCCATCGGGGGTGGAGAAGGCAGATCGTTCCTGGGCGCCGGGGGTGAGTCTGATCTGCCAGTACCCAGCGGTGAGATCAAAAGTGCTTAGGTAGCGGGCGGCCCCTAAGCGGTCGATCAGCTCGTCTGCCCGTGGCAGGGGGTGGGCATCGGTCTTGGTGACTGCGTTTAGGCCCCTGTAGTCCACACAAAATCTGAGTTCCGGGGGGATGCCGGGGGCGGCGGTCTTCGGCACCAAGACCACAGGGCTGGCCCACGGGCTGTCGGATGGCTCGATGACTCCGAGGGCGAGCATCTTGGAGACCTCCGTTTGTATGCAGGCTCGGACCCGGTCGGGCACTCTGTAGGCGCGGTGTCGCACAGGGGGGCTGTCCCCGGTATCCACGTCGTGGACGCACCAGGGGGTCACCCCGGGCGTGGGAGAGAAGAGGGCAGCGAAGGGTTGCAGCAGCTGCCGGCAGTCATGGCGCTATTCTGGGGTCAGGGTGGTGGAGAGTTTGACGCCCTCCATGGAGCCGTCTTGGTCCGAGGACCCCAGGGGGTCGGGTAGGGGCTCGGAGTCGCTTTCGCCCCCATCGTCGGTAGCCAGCAGCAGGCTTAGTTCGGTTCGGGCAAAGTGGGGCTTGAGCCGGTTGGCGTGTAGGACCCGGAGGGGGTTCCTTGGGGACTCCATGTCGACCAAGTAGGTGACGGGGCTCTTCTTCTCAACCACCTTGAAGGGCCCGGTCCATTTGTCGTGAAGGGCGCAGGGGTCCACGGGCGACATGACCCAGACTTGCTGGCCCGGCTCGAACTCGATGGTCGAGGCATTTTCGTCATAACAGCGTTTCATGTCTTCTTGGCTGGCTTCGAGGTTGGCTTTTGCCAGGGCCCGGAACTTCCGAGTCTGGTTCCGCAGGGTCAAGAGGTACCTGTAGATGTCGGGCGGGGGCATCTTGGACGCTCGCCTCCCAGCCCTCTTTGACCAGGCTGAGGGGCCCTCGGACGGGGTGCCCTTGCAACAGTTCGAAGGGGCTGAAGCCAAGGGATTTCTGTGGAACCTCTCGATAGGCGAACAGGAGGCATGGCAGCAGGACGTCCCATCTCCTCCTCAGGGGCTCTTCCAGGCCCTTGATCATTCCTTTCAAGGTTCTGTTGAACCGCTCGACCAGTCCGTTCCCCTGGGGGTGGTAAGGGGTGGTGAACTTGTAGGTGACCCCACATTGTTGCCAGAGGGATCTCATGTATTTCGAGATGAAGTTCGTACCCCTGTCGCTCACCACTTCTCGGGGGAACCCCACCCTTGAGAAGATGCCCATCAGGGCCCGGCCCACCACTGGAGCTGTCACAGTTCGGAGGGGGATGGCCTCTGGGTATCGGGTAGCGTGGTCAACCAGTACCAGGATGAAGCGGTGGCCCAGGGCGGTTCGGGGGTCGAGGGGCCCCACGATGTCGATCCCTACCCGTTCGAACGGGGTGTGGACGGCTGGAAATGGTTGGAGGGGGGCCTTGACTCGACCCCCAGTCTTCCCGCTGGCTTGGTAGGTCTGGCAGGACCGGCAGTGGTGGTCCACGTCTCTCCGCATTCGGGGCCAATAAAAATGGGTCACCAAGCGGCTGTAGGTCTTGTCTCGCCCGAGGTGTCCGGCGAGGGCCACGTCATGCACCAGGTTCAGGAGGATTTCTCGGAATCGGAGGGGAACCACCAACACACGGCCGGCTCCTAGTTCAGCGACTTTCTGTTCGCTATATAACAAGTCATTGTCCCAATAGATCCAGTGCGTTCCCGTGGGGTCCCCCGTGGCCTGGGCGGCCGCTTGCTGTCGGGCCCCCTCGAGGGACGGGCAGGCCTTCTGTTCTTGTTGGAACTGTTCGCGGGTGGGGCCCCCGTCGTGGCCAGCTCGGGGATCTCGCTGAGGGAGGCGGTCTCGCCGGGGGAAAGTTCGGATGGCCCGGCCTCATCGTCAGTGTTAGACGGACCGGGAGGGTCGGCCGAGGACAAGGGGAGAGGTCTCCGGGGAGAGCCGTCTCCAGCGATCGTACAGATGAGTAACTTCCCCCCCACAGATATACACCACACAAGGATAGGATTTAACGTTCTTTATAAGCGATTTCTTAAGGTACGATGGAATGGTACAAGGAGGTCTGGACTCAGGGGTCCCCTCGATTCTAGTCTCTTGGTTTGGGAAAGGGGGTAGCGGGACAGTTTGGTTACCAATCTGGTAGCTGAAATGGTATGATGGATAGCTCACAATCCTCGAGCTCGATGTTCTAGCTTTGGACGGGCCGTGGCAGCGCCAGCAGGTCCCGGTGAAGGTGGTCGTTACACGGTCCGCGGCAGCGCCAGCAGGTCCCGATGAAGGTGGTCGTTACACGGTCCGCGGCAGCGCCAGCAGGTCCCGATGAAGGTGGTCGTTACAACGGTCCGCGGCAGCGCCAGCAGGTCCCGACGAGGATGGAGGATGCAGAAGGCCGCAGCAGCGCCAGCAGGCAGGACGATAGTTCACAAGGCAGGGCTACGGCAGCGCCGGTAGTCCGTCAAGGCTGAGTTCTTCTCGGTGTCTCTCGACTCCAGGATACAACTGCCTTCCTGCTCTGGAGCTGCCCTAGTTATAGGTCTGGCGCCCTTTGATGTCCGGACCCTCGCACTTGGAGGTCGGAAGGTCCGGGATGAGGGAGTCCAGACACCCAGCAGGGGGGTGGAGCCAGCGCCCGGGGGAGCTGGAGGGTGATCGGCACCTGGCGGGGGAGAGCCATCGACACTTCTTTCTCCCATTGACTTGCCAAGTGGTCCGTTCACCTCCTGGGTGGATGGTGGTGCCGGGATGTCGGGGCCTGGCCAGGCCCAGGGTTAGGGTCGAGCTGAGGCCACGCGGCCTCATGGTGCAGTGTCCAAGATGGCGGCTGGTCCGGCCGGGGGAGCCGGTAGTGGTTCGGCCCCATGATACATGGATGTCCGGGGGCAGGAGTTCCGTCGGGAGACGGGGTGCGGGTTGTTCTTGTGGGTAACACCTGGAGGGCCGGGGCTTGGGCCCTGTCATGCGGGGAGGGAGCAAGCCCTTCATGTGGCCTGTCCAACATGCGTCCCCCCCAGCTGAAGGCGGGGAGAGTCACCCATCCTCTTGGGGACTCTCCTCGTCGAGGCGGAAAAAGCGTGACAGGCCATCTGCGTTGGCGTGGTCTTGGCCCGGTCGATGTTCCACAGTGAAGTCCATCCCCTGCAGGGAGATGGACCAGCGCAATAGTTTGGGGTTTTCCCCCCACGTCTGCATTAGCCACTGCAGGGGTCGATGATCGGTTTGCACCCGGAAGTGGGTACCGAAGAGATAGGGCCGGAGCTTTTTGAGGGCCCACACCACTGCGAAGGCCTCCCTCTCGATTGTGCTCCAGCGCTGTTCTCGGGCCAGGAGGCGTCTGCTGATGAAGGCCACCGGCTGGTCAAGACCCTCGGGGTTCAGCTGGGAGAGAACCGCCCCGATGCCGTGGTCGGAGGCGTCCGTTTGCACAATGAATTCCCGACTGTAATCGGGGGCCTGGAGCACAGGGGCAGTGCACAGGGCGGCTTTCAGCTTCTCGAAGGCCGCTTGACAGTCGGGGGTCCAGTTAATCTTCTTCGGGTGGTTTTTGGACGTGAGACCCGTGAGGGGCCCCACAATGCTGCCATAGTCCCTCACGAACCGCCGGTAGTAGCCGGTGAGCCCCAAGAAGGCTCGGACCTCGGTCTGCATGACTGGGGGCTGCCAGGACTGGATGGCAGCGATTTTGAGTTGCAGAGGGGCCACCAGACCGCTTCCCACCTGGTGTCCGAGGTAGGTCACGGATCCCTGACCAATTTGGCACTTGCCGGCCTTGATTGTGAGGCCGGCCCGCTGGAGGGCCTGCAGGACCTCTCGGAGGTGGTGGAGGTGGTCAGACCAGTGGCGGCTGTACACAGCGATATCGTCCAGGTAGGCGGCGCTGAACTCCTCGAGCACCGCCAAGACCTGGTTCACTAGTCGCTGAAAAGTAGCTGGGGCATTCTTCATGCCGAAGGGCATGAACTTGAAGTGGTAGTGGCCATCGGGGGTAGAAAAGGCGGACCGTTCTTGGGCCCGGGGTGTGAGACCGATCTGCCAGTAGCCCGCTGTCAGGTCGAAGATGCTGAGGTAGCGGGCAGCCCCCATGCGGTCGATCAATTCATCCGCTCGGGGGATGGGATGAGCGTCGGTCCTGGTGACAGCATTCAAGCCCCGATAGTCGACGCAGAATCGGAGTTCAGGAGTGGTGCCGGGGGCAGCAGCTTTGGGGACCAGCACGACCGGGCTGGCCCAGGGGCTGTCCGAGGGCTCGATGACCCCGAGCGTGAGCATCTTGGATACTTCCTCTTGGATGCAGGCCCGCACCCGATCTGGTACGCGGTATGCCCGGTGTCTGATAGGGGGACTGTCCCCAGTGTCCACGTCGTGCAAGCACCAGGGGGTGACCCCTGGGGTGAGGGAAAACAAAGTAGCAAACTGCAGCAGGAGGTCCCGGCAGCCTTGGCGCTGCTCTGGGGTGAGGGCCTCGGAGAGCCGGACCCCGTCCACGGAACCATCTTTCTCCTGAGTCTTCAGGAGATCAGGGAGAGGCTCGGAGTCTTCTTCCGCCCCACTGTCTGTAGCCATCAGGAGGCTGAGTTCCGAGCGCACAAAGTGGCGTTTGAGTCTGTTGGTGTGGAGGACCCGGAGGGGGTTCCGGGGAGACTCCATATCGATGAGATAGGTGACTGGGCTCTTGCGTTCGACCACTTTGAAGGGCCCCGTCCACTTGTCCTGCAAGGCACATGGTTCGGTGGGGGACATCACCCACACTTGTTGACCAGGTTCGAATTCGACGGAGGATGCATTTTGATCGTACCATTTTTTCATGTCCTCCTGACTGGCCTCAAGATTCGCTTTTGCCATTTCCCTGAATCGCCGGGTCTGATTGCGTAGTGTCAGGAGGTACTTGAAGACGTCTGGAGGGGTCTTTAGGGGGGCCATCTCCCAACCTTCTTTGACTAGGCTGAGGGGCCCTCGCACAGGGTGCCCGTACAAGAGTTTGAAAGGGCTAAAACCGAGGGACTTCTGGGGAACTTCTCGATAGGCGAAGAGGAGGCACGGAAGTAGTACATCCCACTGGCGACGGAGGGGCTCTTCCAATCCCCCAATCATTCCCTTGAGCGTGCGGTTGAATCGCTCAACTAGTCCGTTTCCTTGAGGATGATAGGGGGTCGTGAATCGGTAGGTGACCCCGCACTGTTGCCAGAGGGACTTCATATATTTCGAAATAAAGTTTGTGCCTCGGTCGCTGACGACTTCTCGGGGGAAGCCCACCCGGGAGAAGATCCCCATTAAGGCCCGGCCGACCACCGGAGCTGTTACAGTTCGCAGGGGCACAGCCTCGGGGTAGCGGGTGGCGTGGTCCACCAGTACCAGGATGAACCGATGTCCTTGTGCTGTGCGGGGGTCCAGGGGCCCCACAATGTCTATTCCCACCCTCTCGAACGGGGTGGTGACAACTGGGAAGGGTTGCAGAGGTGCTTTGAGTTTGCGGCCGCTCTTCCCGCTGGCCTGGCACGTGGGGCAGGACCGGCAGTGGTTGAGGACGTCGTTTCGCATCCTCGGCCAGAAAAAGTGGGTCACCAGGCGACTGTAGGTTTTGTCCTGGCCCAGGTGTCCAGCCAGAGGGACATCGTGGGCCAAATTTAACAGGAAGTCTCTGAAACGGAGGGGCACCACCAGCACTCGACTGGCCCCTAACTCCGCGATTCTCTGTTCACTGTATAACAGGTCGTTATCCTAATAGACCCAATGGGCTCCGGTGGTGTCCCCTGCGCTCTGGGCGATGGCTTGCTGGCGGAGTCCCTCGAGGGAGGGACAGGTCTTCTGCTCTTGGCGGAACTGTTCCTGGGTGGGCCCCCCTTCTTGACGCCACTGAGCCAGGTCGGGAAGGTCCTGGGGCTGGGCGACCCCTTCGGGGGTTTGCTCTGGGGGGTCGGTATAGTCGGTGTCCTCTACTGGAGCGATCGGGGGAGGAGGTGCAGGCCATTCTGGTTCTTCTGGTCGGGGGATGGCACGGGCGGCCATGGACCGGGTGGTTACGCACGCCCAGTCCGGGAGGCCCAGCATCCCCAGGTGCTCTCTTCTTTCGACGGCGGCCCACGGGGAACTCTCAAGATCATTCCCCAGGAGACAGTCCACGGGGGCATCATCCCGGACCGTCACCTTCAACATGCCGGAGACCCCTCCCCATTCGAAGGGGACGCAGGCCATCCGACATAGAATCTCTGAATTGTCGGCTGAGCGGATGGGGCAGAGAATGTTCGGCAGGATCTGCTCTGGTTTTACCAGGTGACAGCGGACGGCCGTCACACTGGCCCCTGTGTCACGTAGGGCTTCGGCCCGGCGCCCATTAATGTTCACCCACTGGCTATATTTTCTGGTGTTGGCGGGTAGGGGGGCCCGCGGGACCATGTCTTTTCCCCCTAGGCACGCTAGAACCATGGCGGCCGGTTCCCACTCTTGTTGTGCCTGCTCGTATTCTTCTTGTTCTTCGGAGATTTGTTCTCCCCCCAGGGCGGCGGCAGCTACCTGGCGGGGTTTTGGAGTTTGGTTCTGTGGACAGTTCGGGTCATTGGCGTAGTGGCCGACTCGCTGGCATCGATGACACGTGACGTTGGCTCGGAACCCCGGGCGCATCGGGGGGTTCCCCCGGCTGGCCGGGGGCGGGGTGCTGGCAGCGGGAGCGGCCGGGACGGTGTCTCTCCCTCGCCCCTGGCCTCCTCCTCCTCCTCGGGGACGGTGCTGACCTTGGTTGTTCCGGTTCTGCTCGTGTGGCCCTCTCCGGCCCACTCGGGTGCTTTCCCACCGGTCAGCTTCGGCGGCGAGTTGCCGTGGGTCAGTCAATTTACTGTCGAGGAGGTGCTGCCTGAGCTCGACGAAGCAGTTGTTAGAGAGGTGCTCCCACACCATGAGATTAAAAAGTTGCTCGTAGGTCGTTACGTGGCTTCCCTTGATCCAACCCTCGAAGGCTCGGCTGAAATAGTTGACATATTCCACCCAAGTTGTACCCGGGATCCGGGTGCAGTCCCGAAACCTCTGGCGGTACATTTCGGGTGTGAGCCCATATCGGGTGAGGAGGGCAGCCTTCATGTGGTCATAGGATGACATCTGATGGTCTGGGAGCTGTAGCAGGGCATCGCGGCCTTCGTTGACGAACCTCCCCCATAGACCGGCTCCCCAGTCACTTCGATCGATCCGGTGGGAGGTCATGGCGAACTCGTAGGCCTTGAACCACTGTTGTATGTCGTCCTCTCGGACATACTCTCGGACGACATCCTTGGGGATGTGGACTTTCTTTTCTGTCGCTCCCGGTGTGCGCGGTCGCTCGGGCACCTCCGGTTCTTTGTTCTGCTTCCGTAGTTCTATTTCTGCCAGTTTGCGCTCGTGTTCGTATGCTAATCTTTTTTCTTCAAGCTCTCTCTGCCTCTGTTTTTCTTCCCGTTCTTCTCGGAGCCGCAGATGTTCTAGGTTCAGTTTTTGCTCGGCTAATTTTAGTTCACCGTCCATTTTGAGCCGTGCCATTTCTAACTCATGTAGTCTGTTTTTTTCTCTTTCTTGGATCTCTTCCTGCGAGAGGCCCGTTCCTCGCTCCTCGGGAGCCGTGGCGTTCCTCTCTGATGCTGCACCGTTTCGGTCTGGGGATCTGGCGACCCCGGTTTCTGCCCACGACTCAATGGCGTGCTTAAAATCGTCTTTGGTACTCAGGCCGGTGGTAGCAATGCCTAGTTCCATGCAGAATTGTTTCAATTCACGATGGCTGTACTCTTCCAATTTATCCATCTGGAATTTCTCGGTGGATCCGCTCTCTTTGGTTGACATTGTGGTTTTGTCGTGGGGTGAGCTAGTCTCTGTACGATTACGCGTTGATTCGGATCGCGCCGCTGGCCACCAATGTTAGACGGACCGGGAGGGTCGGCCGAGGACAAGGGGAGAGGTCTCCGGGGAGAGCCGTCTCCAGCGATCGTACAGATGAGTAACTTCCCCCCCACAGATATACACCACACAAGGATAGGATTTAACGTTCTTTATAAGCGATTTCTTAAGGTACGATGGAATGGTACAAGGAGGTCTGGACTCAGGGGTCCCCTCGATTCTAGTCTCTTGGTTTGGGAAAGGGGGTAGCGGGACAGTCTGGTTACCAATCTGGTAGCTGAGATGGTATGATGGATAGCTCACAATCCTCGAGCTCGATGTTCTAGCTTTGGACGGGCCATGGCAGCGCCAGCAGGTCCCGGTGAAGGTGGTCGTTACACGGTCCGCAGCAGCGCCAGCAGGTCCCGATGAAGGTGGTCGTTACACGGTCCGCGGCAGCGCCAGCAGGTCCCGATGAAGGTGGTCGTTACAACGGTCCGCGGCAGCGCCAGCAGGTCCCGACGAGGATGGAGGATGCAGAAGGCCGCGGCAGCGCCAGCAGGCAGGACGATAGTTCACAAGGCAGGGCTACGGCAGCGCCGGTAGTCCGTCAAGGCTGAGTTCTTCTCGGTGTCTCTCGACTCCAGGATACAACTGCCTTCCTGCTCTGGAGCTGCCCTAGTTATAGGTCTGGCGCCCTTTGATGTCCGGACCCTCGCATTTGGAGGTCGGAAGGTCCGGGATGAGGGAGTCCAGACACCCAGCAGGGGGGTGGAGCCAGCGCCCGGGGGAGCTGGAGGGCGATCGGCACCTGGCGGGGGAGAGCCATCGACACTTCTTTCTCCCATTGACCTGCCAAGTGGTCCGTTCACCTCCTGGGTGGATGGTGGTGCCGGGATGTCGGGGCCTGGCCAGGCCCAGGGTTAGGGTCGAGCTGAGGCCACGCGGCCTCGTGGTGCAGTGTCCAAGATGGCGGCTGGTCCGGCCGGGGGAGCCGGTAGTGGTTCGGCCCCATGATACATGGATGTCCGGGGGCAGGAGTTCCGCCGGGAGACAGGGTGCGGGTTGTTCTTGTGGGTAACACCTGGAGGGCCGGGCTTGGGCCCTGTCATGCGGGGAGGGAGCAAGCCCTTCATGTGGCCTGTCCAACAGTCAGGCTCCTCCGTGCCGGAGGAGGGTGGCAGTTCTGGACCCACAGGCTCGACGGGGGCCGCTGCAGCGGCTGGTTGGGCGGTCATGGACCGGGTGGTGGCGCAGGCCCATTCGGGCAGCCCTAGCATCCCCAGATGCTCTCGGCGCTCCACCTGGGCCCAGGGGGAGCTCTCCAGGTCGTTCCCCAGGAGGCAGTTTACTGGAGCGTCGTCGCGGACAGTTACTTTCAGGGTGCCTGACACTCCTCCCCACTCGAAGGGGATCCGGGCCATCCGGCACATGCTTTCGGTGTTGTCCGCGGTCCGGACAGGGCATAGGACATGCGGCAGGATCTGTTCGGGGGTCACCAGGTGGCAGCGGACAGCGGTCACACTGGCCCCAGTGTCACGGAGGGCTTCGGCCCGTTGCCCATTGATGGTGACCCACTGCTGGTACTTCTGGGTGTTGCTCGGGATGGGGGCTCGGGGCACCATTTCTCGGGTGCCCAGGCATACGAGTGACATGGCAGCCGGTTCCCACTCGAGGGACCCGACGTCGCGGTTTTCCTCCTCTTCTTCTCCTTCCCCCAGGGCTGCGGCGGCTATTTGTCGGGGAGGGGGCCCAGCGGTCCCGTTTCGTCGGTTCACGGGGCAGGCCGGGTCGCTCGCATAGTGGCCTGTCTGTTGGCAGCCGAAGCAGGTCACTGGCGATGGGGGTCCCCCTACGGACCAGGGTCGGGGACGTGTGGTTGGCGGCTTGGCCTCATGGCGGGCATCGGGGCGGCCCGGGGGGGCGGAGAGCCTGGGTCGGGAGCGGCCAGATGCTCAGCAGGAGAGGCGCCAGGCCCAGGAGAGCTGTGGGGCGATCGCACCTAGGTGTGGGAGGACGGTTGGGGGTCCCATCGATACTGCCCTCCGCCGGGAGTGGGGAAGTGTTCACGTGGTACCCCCTGGCCAGTTGTTGGTGCCTTGATGTCGGGGCTTGCTGGGGCCGAGGACGGGTTGAGCGGGGTCACGTAGGCTGGTGCGCAGAGTCACGTACAATCCAAAATGGAGGAGCCCCCAGGTGCAGGGGACCTCGTGCGGCTTGGCGAGGGGGAACAGGACCACGCCACGAGGCCGGCTCCAACAGATAGGCACCCACCCCTCATGTCTGGGCACTGCTGGGAGTGTTAGGCACCCACTCCTCATATGTCTGGGCACTGCTGGGGGGACTCTGCACCCACCCCTCCTATGTCTGGGCACTGCTGGGGGGACAATGCACCCACCCCTCCTATGTATGGGCACTGCTGGGAGGACTCTGCACCCACCCCTCCTATGTCTGGGCACTGCTGGGAGGACTCTGCACCCACCCCTCCTATGTCTGGGCACTGCTGGGAGTGATAGGCACCCACCCCTCCTATGTCTGGGCACTGCTGGGAGTGATAGGCACACACCCCTCCTGTGTCTGGGCACTGCTGGGAGGACTCTGCACACACCCCTCCTATGTCTGGGCACTGCTGGGAGTGATAGGCACCCACCCCTCCTATGTCTGGGCACTGCTGGGGGACTCTGCACCCACCCCTCCTATGTCTGGGCACTCCTGGAAGGACTCTGCACCCACCACTCCTATGTCTGGGCACTGCTGGGGGGACTCTGCACCCACCCCTCCTGTGTCTGGGCACTGCTGGGAGGACTCTGCACCCACCCCTCCTATGTCTGGGCACTGCTGGGGGGACTCTGCACCCACCCCTCCTATGTATGGGCACTGCTGGGGGGACTCTGCACCCACCCCTCCTATGTCTGGGCACTGCTGGGGCGACTCTGCACCCACCCATCATATGTCTGGGCACTGCTGGGTGGACTCTGCACCCAACCCTCCTATGTCTGGGCACTGCTGGGAGGACTCTGCACCCACCCCTCCTATGTCTGGGCACTGCTGGGGGGACTCTGCACCCACCCCTCCTGTGTCTGGGCACTGCTGGGAGGACTCTGCACCCACCCCTCCTATGTCTGGGCACTGCTGGGGGGACTCTGCACCCACCCCTCCTATGTATGGGCACTGCTGGGAGGACTCTGCACCCACCCCTCATGTCTGGGCACTGCTGGGAGTGTTAGGCACCCACCCCTCATGTCTGGGCACTGCTGGGAGTGATAGGCACCCACCCCTCATGTCTGGGCACTGCTGGGAGTGTTAGGCACCCACCCCTCATATGTCTGGGCACTGCTGGGGGGACTCTGCACCCACCCCTCCTATGTCTGGGCACTGCTGGGAAGACTCTGCACCCACCCCTCCTATGTCTGGGCACTGCTGGGAGGACTCTGCGCCCACCCCTCCTATGTCTGGGCACTGCTGGGGGACTCTGCACCCACCCCTCCTATGTAAGGGCAGTGCTGGGAGGACTCTGCACCCACCCCTCCTATGTCTGGGCACTGCTGGGAGGACTCTGCACCCACCCCTCCTATGTCTGGGCACTGCTGGGAGTGTTAGGCACCCACCCCTCATGTCTAGGCACTGCTGGGAGTGATAGGCACCCACCCCTCATGTCTGGGCACTGCTGGGAGTGTTAGGCACCCACCCCTCATATGTCTGGGCACTGCTGGGGGGAATCTGCACCCACCCCTCCTATGTCTGGGCACTGCTGGGAGGACTCTGCACTCACCCCTCATATGTCTGGGCACTGCTGGGAGGACTCTGCACCCACCACTTCTATGTCTGGGCACTGCTGGGAGTGTTAGGCACCAACCCCTCATGTCTGGGCACTGCTGGGAGTGATAGGCACCCACCCCTCATGTCTTGGCACTGCTGGGAGTGATAGCCACCCACCCCTCCTATGTCTGGGCACTTCTGGGAGTGATAGGCACACACCCCTCCTGTGTCTGGGCACTGCTGGGAGGACTCTGCACCCACCCCTCCTATGTCTGGGCACTGCTGGGAGTGATAGGCACCCACCCCTCACGTCTGGGCACTGCTGGGAGTGTTAGGCACCTACCCCTCATGTCTGGGCACTGCTGGGAGTGATAGGCACCCACCCCTCATGTCTGGGCACTGCTGGGAGTGTTAGGCACCCACCCCTCATATATCTGGGCACTGCTGGGGGGACTCTGCACCCACCCCTCCTATGTCTGGGCACTGCTGGGAGGACTCTGCACCCACCCCTCCTATGTCTGGGTGTTGGACAGGCCACACGAAGGGCTTGCTCCCTCCCCGCACGACGGGGCCCGAGCTCCGGCCCACCAGGCATAATCCACGAAAAACACCTGTACCCCGTCTCCCGACGGATCTTCTGCCCTCGGACCTCTACTCATCACGGGGCCCAGCCCCACCGGCTCCCCCGGCCGGTTCAAGCCGCCATCTTGGGCCCTGCACCACGAGGCCGCGTGGCCTCGCCCCGACCCTAACCCCGGGCCTGGCCGGCCCCGACATCCCGGCACCACCATCCACCCGGGAGGTGAGCGGACCACTTGGCAGGTCAATGGGAGGACGAAGTGTCAAAAGCTCTTCCCCCGCCAGGTGCCGATCGCCTCCCGCTCCCCCAGGCGCTGGCTCCACCCCCTGCTGGGTGTCTGGACACCTTCATCCCGGGCCCTCCGACCTCCAAGTGCGAGGGTCCGGACATCAAAGGGCGCCTGCCCTATAACTGGGGCAACTCCGGAGCAGGAAGGCAGTTGTATCCTGGAGTCGAGAGACACCGAGAGAACTCAGCCTTGACGGACTACTGGCGCTGCCGTAGCCCGCTCTTGTGAACCATCGTCCTGCCTGCTGGCGCTGCCGCGGCCTTCTACAACATCCATCCTCGTCGGGACCTGCTGGCGCTGCCGCGGCCCGTTGTAACGACCATCCTCACCGGGACCTGCTGGCGCTGCCGCGGACCGTACATCGACCATCTTGCCGGGACCTGCTGGCGCTGCCGCGGCCCGTTGTAACGACCATCCTCACCGGGACCTGCTGGCGCTGCCGCAGACCGTACATCGACCATCTTTCCGGGACCTGCTGGCGCTGCCGCGGCCCGTACCACCTAAGCTCGAGGATTGTGAGCTACTCATCATCTCATCCAAACTACCCGACTGGTAGACAGACTGTCCCGCTACCCCTTACCCTGCTTTGAGAGACTTGAATCGAGGGGACCCCGGAGTCCAGACCTCCTTGTACCATTCAACCGTACCTTAAGAAGTGCTTATAAAGAACACTGAACCTTATCCGTGTGTGGTATCTGTCTGTGGGGGGGGGAAGTTACTTGTCTGTACGATCGCTGGAGACGGCTCTCCCCGGAGACCTCTCCTCCTGACCCCGGCCGACCCTCCCGGTCCGTCTATCCTTTCTAACATTGGTGGCCAGCGGCGCGATCCGAACCAACGCGTAATCGTACAGAGAGTAGCTCACCCCACGACAACAACACGATGTCAGCCAAAGATAGCAACTCCACCGAGAAATTCCAAATGGATAAATTAGAAGAATACAACCACCGCGAACTGAGACAATTCTGCATAGAACTTGGCATTGCTACCACCGGCCTGAGTACCAAAGATGACCTAAAGCACGCCCTAGAGTCGTGGACAGAAACTGGGGTCGCCGGACCCTCCGACCAAAGCAGCATCACACCAGAGGGGAACGCCACGGCTCCCGAGGAGCGGGGAACGAGCCTCTCGCAGGAGGAGATCCGAGAAAGAGAAAGAACCAGATTGCACGAGTTGGAAATGGCACGACTCAAGATGGATGGGGAACTCAAGTTAGCTGAACAGAAACTCAACCTCGAGCACATGCGGCTCCGAGATGAACGAGAAGAGAAGCAGAGACAGAGAGAGCTGGAGGAGAAAAAAATAACACTCGAGCACGAGCGCAAACTGGCGGAAATAGAACTTCGGAAACAGAATAAAGAACTGGGGGTGCCTGAGCGACCACACACCCCGGGGCCAATCGAGAAAAAAGTCCACATCCCCAAGGATGTTGTCCGCGAGTATGTCCGAGAAGACGACATACAACAGTGGTTTAAAGCCTACGAGATCGCCATGACCTCCCACCGGATCGACCGGAGTGATTGGGGAGCCGGACTCTGGGGGAGGTTTATCAACGAGGGGCGCGATGCCCTACTGCAGCTCCCAGATCACCAAATGTCGTCCTACGACCACATGAAGGCTGCCCTCCTCACCCGCTACGGCCTCACACCCGAGATGTACCGCCAGAGGTTCAGAGATTGCACCCGGATCCCAGGTACAACTTGGGTAGAATACGTGAACTATTTCAGCCGTGCCTTCGAGGGTTGGATAAAGGGGAGCCAGGTCACCACCTACGAACAACTCTTTAACCTGATGGTATGGGAGCACCTGTTGAACAACTGCTTCGTCGAGCTCAGGCAGCACCTCCTCGACAGTAAGCTGACTGACCCCCGGCAGCTCGCCGCCGAAGCTGACCGATGGGAAAGCACCCGAGTGGGCCGGAGGGGGCCACACGAACAGAACAGAAACAACCAAGGCCAGCACCGTCCTCGGGGAGGAGGAGGGGGCCAGGGGCGAGGGAGAGACGCCTTGCCCGCAACACCCCTGGCCAGCACCCCGGCTCCGGCCGGTCGGGGCAACCCCCCGTGGCGTCCTGGGGTCCGAGCCAACGTCACGTGCCACCGATGCCAGCGAGTCGGCCACTACGCCAATGACCCGAGCTGCCCGCAGAACCAAACACCCAAGCCCCGCCAGGTAGCTGCCGCCGCCCTGGGGGAAGAGCGATCATTGGAGGAACCGGAGGAGTATGAGCCGGCCCAGCAAGAGTGGGAACCGGCCGCCATGGTCCTGGCGTGCTTAGGGGGAAGAGACATGGTCCCGCGGGCTCCCCTACCCGCTAACACCAGGAAATACGGTCAGTGGGTGACCATTAATGGACAGCGAGCCGAGGCCTTGCGTGACACAGGCGCCAGTGTGACGGCCGTCCGCTGTCACCTGGTGAAGCCCGAGCAGATCCTGCCGAACATTCTCTGCCCCGTCCGCTCGGCGGACAACTCTGAAAGTATGTGTCAAATGGCCTGCGTTCCATTCGAATGGGGAGGGGTCTCCGGCCTGTTGAAGGTGACGGTCCGGGACGATGCCCCCGTGGACTGCCTCCTGGGGAATGACCTCGAGAGTTCCCCGTGGGCCACCGTTGAGAAAAGAGAGCACCTGGGGATGCTGGGCCTCCCGGACTGGGCCTGCATAACCACCCGGTCCATGGCCGCCCGTGCCGTCCCTCGATCAGAAGAACCAGAATGGCCAGCACCTCCGCCCCCAGTCGCCCCAGTAGAAGACAACGACGAGGCCAGCCTCCCAGACCCGACGGCCGAAGGGGACGCGCAACCCCAGGACCTTCCTGACCTGGCTCAGTGGCGTCAAGAGGGGGGGCCCACTCAAGCACAGTTCCGCCAGGAACAAAAGACCTGTCCCTCCCTCGAGGGACTCCGCCAACAAGCCAGCGCCCAGAACGCAGGGGACTCCACCGGAACTCACTGGGTCTACTGGGATAACGACCTGCTATACAGCGAGCAAAGAATCGCCGAGCTGGGGGCCGGTCGAGTACTGGTGGTACCTCTCCGCTTCAGAGACTTTCTGCTCAACCTGGCCCACGATGTCCCCCTGGCTGGACACCTGGGCCAAGATAAAACGTACAGCCGCCTAGTGACCCACTTTTTCTGGCCGAAGATGAGGAACGACGTCCTGAACCACTGCCGATCTTGCCCCACATGCCAAGCCAGCGGGAAGAGTGGTCGGAAGCTGAAAGCCCCTCTGCAACCCTTCCCTGTGGTCACCACCCCGTTCGAGAGGGTGGGGATAGACATCGTGGGGCCTCTGGACCCCCGCACGGCACAAGGACACAGGTTTATCTTAGTACTGGTGGACCATGCCACCCGCTACCCCGAAGCGGTGCCCCTACGGACCGTGACAGCTCCGGTGGTTGGCCGGGCCCTAATGGGGATCTTCTCCCGGGTAGGCTTCCCCCGAGAAGTCGTCAGCGACCGAGGCACGAACTTTATATCCAAATACATGAAGTCCCTCTGGCAACAATGCGGGGTCACCTACAGATTCACGACCCCCTATCACCCCCAAGGGAACGGACTAGTGGAGCGTTTTAACCGCACCCTCAAGGGGATGATTGGGGGATTGGAAGAGCCCCTCCGTCGCCAGTGGGATGTACTACTCCCGTGCCTCCTCTTCGCCTACCGCGAAGTTCCCCAGAAGTCCCTCGGTTTTAGCCCTTTCGAACTCCTGTACGGGCACCCTGTGCGAGGGCCCCTCAGCCTAGTAAAAGAAGGTTGGGAGATGGCCCCCCTAAAGACCCCTCCAGACGTCTTCAAATACCTCCTGGCCCTACGCAATCAGACCCGGCGCTTCAGAGAGATGGCCAAGGCGAACCTCGAGGCCAGCCAGGAGGACATGAAGAAGTGGTATGATCACAATGCCTCCTCCGTTGAGTTCGAGCCTGGACAACAAGTATGGGTGATGTCCCCCACCGAACCATGTGCCTTGCAAGATAAGTGGACGGGGCCCTTCAAAGTGGTCGAGCGCAAAAGCCCCGTCACTTACCTCATCGACCTGGGGACCTCCCGGAACCCCCTTCGGGTCCTCCACACCAACCGACTCAAACCACACTTTGTGCGCTCAGAACTCAGCCTCCTGATGGCTACGGACAGTGGGGCAGAGGAAGACTCCGAACCCCTCCCGGATCTTCTGAAGACTCAGGAGAATGACGGCTCCGTGGACGGGGTCCGGCTCTCTGACGCCCTCACTTCGGAGCAACGCCAGGGCTGCCGGAACCTCCTGCTGCAGTTCGCTACCCTGTTCTCCCTCACCCCCGGGGTCACCCCTTGGTGTTTGCACGACGTGGACACCGGGGACAGTCCCCCTGTCCGACACCGGGCCTACCGCGTACCAGATCGGGTACGGGCCTGCATACAGGAGGAGGTGGCCAAGATGCTCACAATCGGGGTCATCGAGCCCTCGGACAGTCCCTGGGCCAGTCCGGTTGTATTGGTCCCCAAAGCCGCTGCCCCCGGCACCGCACCTGAACTGAGATTTTGCGTCGACTACCGGGGCTTGAACGCTGTCACCCGGACCGACGCTCATCCGATCCCCCGAGCCGACGAGCTGATCGACCGGCTGGGGGCCGTCCGCTACCTCAGTGTCTTCCACCTAACAGCGGGCTACTGGCAGATCGGCCTCACACCCAGGGCTCAGGAACGGTCAGCCTTCTCTACCCCCGATGGCCACTACCAATTCAAGGTCATGCCCTTCGGCATGAAGAATGCCCCCGCCACGTTTCAACGCCTCGTGAACCAGGTCTTGGCGGGGCTCGAAGAGTTCAGCGCTGCCTACCTGGACGATATCGCTGTATACAGCCGCCACTGGCCCGACCACCTCCGTCACCTCCAAGAGGTCCTACAGGCCCTCCAGCGGGCCGGCCTCACAATTAAGGCCGGCAAGTGCCAAATTGGCCAGGGGTCTGTGACCTACCTTGGGCACCAAGTGGGAAGCGGGCTGGTGGCCCCGCTACAACTTAAGATTGCTGCCATCCAGTCCTGGCAGCCCCCCGTCACCCAGACCGAGGTCCGAGCCTTCTTGGGGCTCACCGGCTACTACCGGCGGTTCGTGAAGGACTACGGCAGCATCGTGGGGCCCCTCACGGGTCTCACGTCCAAGAACCAACCGAAGCGGATTAACTGGACCCCCGATTGTCAAGCGGCCTTCGAGAAGCTGAAGGCCGCCCTGTGCACCGCCCCTGTGCTCCAGGCCCCCGATTACGGTCGGGAATTCGTGGTACAGACCGACGCCTCCGACCACGGCATCGGAGCCGTCCTTTCTCAGTTAAACCCCGAAGGTCATGACCAGCCGGTGGCCTTCATCAGTCGACGTCTCCTGGCCCGAGAACAGCGCTGGAGCACCGTCGAGAGGGAGGCCTTCGCAGTGGTGTGGGCCCTCAAAAAGCTCCGGCCCTATCTCTTCGGTACCCACTTCCGGGTACAAACCGACCATCGACCCCTGCAGTGGCTGATGCAGATGCGGGGGGAGAACCCGAAACTCTTGCGCTGGTCCATTTCCCTGCAGGGAATGGACTTCACTGTGGAGCACCGACCAGGCCAAGACCACGCCAACGCGGATGGCCTGTCCCGCTTTTTCCGCCTCGACGAAGAGAGTCCCCAAGGAGATGGGTGACTCTCCCCGCCTTCAGCTGGGGGGGACGCATGTTGGACAGGCCACACGAAGGGCTTGCTCCCTCCCCGCACGACGGGGCCCGAGCTCCGGCCCACCAGGCATAATCCACGAAAAACACCTGTACCCCGTCTCCCGACGGATCTTCTGCCCTCGGACCTCTACTCATCACGGGGCCCAGCCCCACCGGCTCCCCCGGCCGGTTCAAGCCGCCATCTTGGGCCCTGCACCACGAGGCCGCGTGGCCTCGCCCCGACCCTAACCCCGGGCCTGGCCGGCCCCGACATCCCGGCACCACCATCCACCCGGGAGGTGAGCGGACCACTTGGCAGGTCAATGGGAGGACGAAGTGTCAAAAGCTCTTCCCCCGCCAGGTGCCGATCGCCTCCCGCTCCCCCAGGCGCTGGCTCCACCCCCTGCTGGGTGTCTGGACACCTTCATCCCGGGCCCTCCGACCTCCAAGTGCGAGGGTCCGGACATCAAAGGGCGCCTGCCCTATACCTGGGGCAACTCCGGAGCAGGAAGGCAGTTGTATCCTGGAGTCGAGAGACACCGAGAGAACTCAGCCTTGACGGACTACTGGCGCTGCCGTAGCCCGCTCTTGTGAACCATCGTCCTGCCTGCTGGCGCTGCCGCGGCCTTCTACAACATCCATCCTCGTCGGGACCTGCTGGCGCTGCCGCGGCCCGTTGTAACGACCATCCTCACCGGGACCTGCTGGCGCTGCCGCGGACCGTACATCGACCATCTTGCCGGGACCTGCTGGCGCTGCCGTGGCCCGTTGTAACGACCATCCTCACCGGGACCTGCTGGCGCTGCCGCGGACCGTACATCGACCATCTTTCCGGGACCTGCTGGCGCTGCCGCGGCCCGTACCACCTAAGCTCGAGGATTGTGAGCTACTCATCATCTCATCCAAACTACCCGACTGGTAGACAGACTGTCCCGCTACCCCTTACCCTGCTTTGAGAGACTTGAATCGAGGGGACCCCGGAGTCCAGACCTCCTTGTACCATTCAACCGTACCTTAAGAAGTGCTTATAAAGAACACTGAACCTTATCCGTGTGTGGTATCTGTCTGTGGGGGGGGGAAGTTACTTGTCTGTACGATCGCTGGAGACGGCTCTCCCCGGAGACCTCTCCTCCTGACCCCGGCCGACCCTCCCGGTCCGTCTATCCTTTCTAACACTGGGCACTGCTGGGAGGACTCTGCACCCACCCCTCCTATGTCTGGGCACTGCTGGGGGGACTCTGCACCCACCCCTCCTATATATGGGCACTGCTGGGAGGACTCTGCACCCACCCCTCCTATGTCTGGGTACTGCTGGGAGTGATAGGCACCCACCGCTCCTATGTCTGGGCACTGCTGGGAGTGATAGGCACCCACCCCTCATGTCTGGGCACTGCTGGGAGGACTCGGCACCCACCCCTCCTATGTCTGGGCACTGCTGGGAGGACTCTACACCCACCACTCCTATGTCTGGGCACTGCTGGGAGTGATAGGCACCCACCCCTCCTATGTCTGGGCACTGCTGGGAGTGATAGGCACACACCCCTCCTGTGTCTTGGCACTGCTGGGAGGACTCTGCACCCACCCCTCCTATATCTGGGCACTGCTGGGAGTGATAGGCACCCACCCCTCCTATGTCTGGGCACTGCTGGTGGGACTCTGCACCCACCCCTCCTCTGTCTGGGCACTGCTGGGAGTGATAGGCACACACCCCTCCTGTGTCTGGGCACTGCTGGGAGGACTCTGCACCCACCCCTCCTATGTCTGGGCACTGCTGGGAGTGATAGGCACCCACCCCTCATGTCTGGGCACTGCTGGGAGTGTTAGGCACCCACCCCTCATGTCCGGGCACTGCTGGGAGTGATAGGCACCCACCCCTCATGTCTGGGCACTGCTGGGAGTGTTAGGCACCCACCCCTCATATGTCTGGGCACTGCTGGGGGGACTCTGCACCCACCCCTCCTATGTCTGGGCACTGCTGGGAGGACTCTGCACCCACCCCTCCTATGTCTGGGCACTGCTGGGAGTGTTAGGCACCCACCCCTCATATGTCTGGGCACTGCTGGGGGGACTCTGCACCCACCCCTCCTATGTCTGGGCACTGCTGGGAGGACTCTGCACCCACCCCTCATATGTCTGGGCACTGCTGGGAAGACTCTGCACCCACCCCTCCTATGTCTGGGCACTGCTGGGAGTGATAGGCACCCACCCCTCCTATGTCTCGGCACTGATGGGAGTGATAGGCACACACCCCTCCTGTGTCTGGGCACTGCTGGGAGGACTCTGCACTCACCCCTCCTATGTCTGGGCACTGCTGGGAGTGATAGGCACCCTCCCCATATATGTCTGGGCACTGCTGGGGGGACTCTGCACCCACCCCTCCTATATCTGGGCACTGCTGGGAGGACTCTGCACCCACCCCTCCTATGTCTGGGCACTGCTGGGGGGACTCTACACCCACCCCTCCTGTGTCTGGGCACTGCTGGGAGGACTCTGCACCCAACCCTCCTATGTCTGGGCACTGCTGGGAGGACTCTGCACCCAACCCTCCTATGTCTGGGCACTGCTGGGAGGACTCTGCACCCACCCCTCCTATGTCTGGGCACTGCTGGGGGGACTCTGCACCCACCCCTCCTATGTCTGGGCACTGCTGGGAGGACTCTGCACCCACCCCTCCTATGTCTGGGCACTGCTGGGAGTGTTAGGCACCCACCCCTCATGTCTAGGCACTGCTGGGAGTGATAGGCACCCACCCCTCATGTCTGGGCACTGCTGGGAGTGTTAGGCACCCACCCCTCATATGTCTGGGCACTGCTGGGGGGAATCTGCACCCACCCCTCCTATGTCTGGGCACTGCTGGGAGGACTCTGCACTCACCCCTCATATGTCTGGGCACTGCTGGGAGGACTCTGCACCCACCACTTCTATGTCTGGGCACTGCTGGGAGTGTTAGGCACCCACCCCTCATGTCTGGGCACTGCTGGGAGTGATAGGCACCCACCCCTTATGTCTGGGCACTGCTGGGAGTGATAGCCACCAACCCCTCCTATGTCTGGGCACTTCTGGGAGTGATAGGCACACACCCCTCCTGTGTCTGGGCACTGCTGGGAGGACTCTGCACCCACCCCTCCTATGTCTGGGCACTGCTGGGAGTGATAGGCACCCACCCCTCACGTCTGGGCACTGCTGGGAGTGTTAGGCACCTACCCCTCATGTCTGGGCACTGCTGGGAGTGATAGGCACCCACCCCTCATGTCTGGGCACTGCTGGGAGTGTTAGGCACCCACCCCTCATATATCTGGGCACTGCTGGGGGGACTCTGCACCCACCCCTCCTATGTCTGGGCACTGCTGGGAGGACTCTGCACCCACCCCTCCTATGTCTGGGCACTGCTGGGAGGACTCTGCACCCACACCTCCTATGTCTGGGCACTGCTGGGAGGACTCTACACCCACCCCTCCTATGTCTGGGCACTGCTGGGAGTGATAGGCACCCACCCCTCCTATGTCTGGGCACTGCTTGGAGTGATAGGCACTGTTGGACAGGCCACACAGAGGGCTTGCTCCCTCCCCGCACGACAGGGCCCAAGCTCCGGCCCACCAGGCATACCCCACGAAAAGCACCTGTACCCCGTCTCCCGACGGATCTTCTGCCCTCGGACCTCTACTCATCACGGGGGCCAGCCCCACCGGCTTCCCCGGCCGGGTCAAGCCGCCATCTTGGGCCCTGCACCACGAGGCCGCGTGGCCTCACCCCGACCCTAACCCCGGGCCTGGCCGGCCCCGACATCCCGGCACCACCATCCACCCAGGAGGTGAGCGGACCACTTGGCAGGTCAATGGGAGAACGAAGTGTCAAGGGCTCTCCCCCGCCAGGTGCCGATCGCCTCCAGCTCCCCCAGGCACTGGCTCCACCGCCTGCTGGGTGTCTGGACACCTTCATCCCGGACCCTCCGACCTCCAAGTGCGAGGGTCCGGACATCAAAGGGCACCAGCCCTATAACTGGGGCAGCTCCGGAGCAGGAAGGCAGTTGTATCCTGGAGTCGAGAGACACCGAGAGAACTCAGCCTTGACGGACTACTGGCGCTGCCGTAGCCCGCTCTTGTGAACCATCGTCCTGCCTGCTGGCGCTGCCGCGGCCTTCTGCAACCTCCATCCTCGTCGGGACCTGCTGGCGCTGCCGCGGCCCGTTGTAACGACCATCCTCGTCGGGACCTGCTGGCGCTGCCGCGGCCCGTTGTAACGACCATCCTCGTCGGGACCTGCTGGCGCTGCCGCGGCCCGTACATCGACCATCTTTCCGGGACCTGCTGGCGCTGCCGCGGCCCGTACATCGACCATCTTTCCGGGACCTGCTGGCGCTGCCGCGGACCGTGTACCGACCATCTCAACCGGGACCTGCTGGCGCTGCCGCGGCCCGTACCACCTAAGCCACCAAGCTCGAGGATTGTGAGCTAGTCATCATCTCACCCGAACTACCTGACTGGTAGACAGACTGTCCCGCTACCCCTTACCCTGCTTTGAGAGACTTGAATCGAGGGGACCCCTAAGTCCAGACCTCCTTGTACCATTCAACCGTACCTTAAGAAGTGCTTATAAAGAACACTGAACCTTATCCGTGTGTGGTATCTGTCTGTGGGGGGGAAGTTACTTGTCTGTACGATCGTTGGAGACGGCTCTCCCCGGAGACCTCTCCTCCTGTCCCCGGCCGACCCTCCCGGTCCATCTACCCTTTCTAACAGGCACACACTCCTCCTGTGTCTTGGCACTGCTGGGAGGACTCTGCACCCACCCCTCCTATATCTGGGCACTGCTGGGAGTGATAGGCACCCACCCCTCCTATGTCTGGGCACTGCTGGTGGGACTCTGCACCCACCCCTCCTATGTCTGGGCACTGCTGGGAGTGATAGGCACACACCCCTCCTGTGTCTGGGCACTGCTGGGAGGACTCTGCACCCACCTCTCCTATGTCTGGGCACTGCTGGGAGTATCAGGCACCCACCCCTCCTATGTCTGGGAACTGCTGGGAGTGATAGGCACCCACCTCTCATGTCTGGGCACTGCTGGGAGTGTTAGGCACCCACCCCTCATGTCCGGGCACTGCTGGGAGTGATAGGCACCCACCCCTCATGTCTGGGCACTGCTGGGAGTGTTAGGCACCCACCCCTCATATGTCTGGGCACTGCTGGGGGGACTCTGCACCCACCCCTCCTATGTCTGGGCACTGCTGGGAGGACTCTGCACCCACCCCTCATATGTCTGGGCACTGCTGGGAGGACTCTGCACCCACCCCTCCTATGTCTGGGCACTGCTGGGAGTGATAGGCACCCATCCCTCCTATGTCTCGGCACTGCTGGGAGTGATAGGCACACACCCCTCCTGTGTCTGGGCACTGCTGGGAGGACTCTGCACCCACCCCTCCTATGTCTGGGCACTGCTGGGGGTGATAGGCACCCTCCCAATATATGTCTGGGCACTGCTGGGGGGACTCTGCACCCACCCCTCCTATATCTGGGCACTGCTGGGAGGACTCTGCACCCACCCCTCCTATGTCTGGGCACTGCTGGGGGGACTCTGCACCCACCCCTCCTGTGTCTGGGCACTGCTGGGAGGACTCTGCACCCACCCCTCCTATGTCTGGGCACTGCTGGGGGGACTCAGCAACCACCCCTCCTGTGTCTGGGCACTGCTGGGAGGACTCTGCACCCACCCCTCCTATGTCTGGGCACTGCTGGGGGGACTCTGCACCCACCCCTCATGTCTGGGCACTGCTGGGAGTGTTAGGCACCCACCCTTCATGTCTGGGCACTGCTGGGAGTGATAGGCACCCACCCCTCATATGTCTGGGCACTGCTGGGGGACTCTGCACCCACCCCTCCTATGTCTGGGCACTGCTGGGAGGACTCTGCACCCACCCCTCATATGTCTGGGCACTGCTGGGAGAACTCTGCACCCACCCCTCCTATGTATGGGCACTGCTGGGAGTGATAGGCACCCACCCCTCCTATGTCTGGGCACTGCTGGGGGGACTCTGCACCCACCCCTCCTATGTCTGGGCACTGCTGGGAGGACTCTGCACCCACCCCTCATATATCTGGGCACTGCTGGGAGTGATAGGCACCCACCCATCATGTCTGGGCACTGCTGGGAGTGTTAGGCACCCACCCCTCATGTTTGGGCACTGCTGGGAGTGATAGGCACCCACCCCTCATGTCTGAGCACTGCTGGGAGTGTTAGGCACCCACCCCTCATATGTCTGGGCACTGCTGGGGGGACTCTGCACCCACCCCTCCTATGTATGGGCACTGCTGGCAGGACTCTGCACCCACCCCTCCTATGTCTGGGCACTGCTGGGAGGACTTTGCACCCACCCCTCCTATGTCTGGGCACTGCTGGGGGGACTCTGCACCCACCCCTCCTATGTCTGGGCACTGCTGGGAGGACTCTGCACCCACCCCTCCTATGTCTGGGCACTGCTGGAGGGACTCTGCACCCACCCCTCCTGTGTCTGGGCACTGCTGGGAGGACTCTGCACCCACCCCTCCTATGTCTGGGCACTGCTGGGGGGACTCTGCACCCACCCCTCCTATGTATGGGCACTGCTGGGGGGACTCTGCACCCACCCCTCCTATGTCTGGGCACTGCTGGGGGGACTCTGCACCCACCCCTCATATGTCTGGGCACTGCTGGGAGGACTCTGCACCCACCCCTCTTATGTCTGGGCACTGCTGGGAGGACTCTGCACCCACCCCTCCTATGTCTGGGCACTGCTGGGGGGACTCTGCACCCACCCCTCCTGTGTCTGGGCACTGCTGGGAGGACTCTGCACCCACCCCTCCTATGTCTGGGCACTGCTGGGAGTGTTAGGCACCCACCCCTCATGTCTGGGCACTGCTGGGAGTGATAGGCACCCACCACTCATGTCTGGGCACTGCTGGGAGTGTTAGGCACCCACCCCTCATATGTCTGGGCACTGCTGGGGGGACTCTGCACCCACCCTACCTATATCTGGGCACTGCTGGGAGGACTCTGCACCCACCCCTCATATGTCTGGGCACTGCTGGGAGGACTCTGCACCCACCCCTCCTATGTCTGGGCACTGCTGGGAGTGATAGGCACCCACCCCTCCTATGTCTGGGCACTGCTGGGAGTGATAGGCACACACCCCTCCTGTGTCTGGGCACTGCTGGGAGGACTCTGCACCCACCCCTCCTATGTCTGGGAACTGCTGGGAGTGATAGGCACCCACCCCTCCTATGTCTGGGCACTGCTGGGGGGACTCTGCACCCACCCCTCCTATGTCTGGGCACTGCTGGGAGGACTCTGCACCCACCCCTCATATGTCTGGGCACTGCTGGGAGTGATAGGCACCCACCCCTCATGTCTGGGCACTGCTGGGAGTGTTAGGCACCCACCCCTCATGTCTGGGCACTGCTGGAAGTGATAGGCACCCACCCCTCATGTCTGGGCACTGCTGGGAGTGTTAGGCACCCACCCCTCATGTCCGGGCACAGCTGGGAGTGATAGGCACCCACCCCTCATGTCTGGGCACTGCTGGGAGTGTTAGGCACCCACCCCTCATATGTCTGGGCACTGCTGGGGGGACTCTGCACCCACCCCTCCTAAGTCTGGGCACTGCTGGGAGGACTCTGCACCCACCCCTCCTATGTCTGGGCACTGCTGGGGGACTCTGCACCCACCCCTCCTATGTATGGGCACTGCTGGGAGGACTCTGCACCCACCCCTCCTATGTCTGGGCACTGCTGGGAGGACTCTGCACCCACCCCTCATATGTCTGGGCACTGCTGGGAGGACTCTGCACCCACCCCTCCTATGTCTGGGCACTGCTGGGAGTGATAGGCACCCACCCCTCATGTCTGGGCACGGCTGGGAGTGTTAGGCACCCACCCCTCATATGTCTGGGCACTGCTGGGGGGAATCTGCACCCCCCCCCTCCTATGTCTGGGCACTGCTGGGAGGACTCTGCACCCACCCCTCATATGTCTGGGCACTGCTGGGAGGACTCTGCACCCACCCCTCCTTTGTCTGGGCACTGCTGGGGGGACTCTGCACCCGCCCCTCCTATGCATGGACACTGCTGGGAGGACTCTGCACCCACCCCTCCTATGTCTGGGCACTGCTGGAAGGACTCTGCACCCACCCCTCATATGTCTGGGCACTGCTGGCAGGACTCTGCACCCACCCCTCCTATGTCTGGGCACTGCTGGGAGTGTTAGGCACCCACCCCTCATGTGTGGGCACTGCTGGGAGTGATAGGCACCCACCCCTCATGTCTGGGCACTGCTGGGAGTGATAGGCACCCACCCCTCCTATGTCTGGGCACTTCTGGGAGTGATAGGCAGACACCCCTCCTGTGTCTTGGCACTGCTGGGAGGACTCTGCACCCACCCCTCCTATGTCTGGGCACTGCTGGGAGTGATAGGCACCCACCCCTCATGTCTGGGCACTGCTGGGAGTGATAGGCACCCACCCCTCATGTCTGGGCACTGCTGGGAGTGTTAGGCACCCACCCCTCATATGTCTGGGCACTGCTAGGGGGACTCTGCACCCACCCCTCATATGTCTGGGCACTGCTGGGAGGACTCTGCACCCACCCCTCCTTTGTCTGGGCACTGCTGGGAGGACTCTGCACTAACCTCTCCTATGTATGGGTGTTAGAAAAGGTAGATGGACCGGGAGGGTCGGCCGGGGTCAGGAGGAGAGGTCTCCGGGGAGAGCCGTCTCCAGCGATCGTACAGACAAGTAACTTCCCCCCCACAGACAGATACCACACACGGATAAGGTTCAGTGATATTTATAAGCACTTATTTAAGGTACGGTTAAATGGTACAAGGAGGTCTGGACTCAGGGGTCCCCTCGATTAGAGTCTCACAAGGTAGGGAAGGGGGTAGCGGGACAGTCTATTTACCAATCAGGTAGTTCGGATGAGGTGATGATGAGCTCACAATCCTCGAGCTTGGTGGTTAGGTGGTATGGGCCGCGGCAGCGCCAGCAGGTCCCGGTGTGGATGGTCGATACAACGGGCCGCGGCAGCGCCAGCAGGTCCCCGGAAGATATACGGTCCGCGGCAGCGCCAGCAGGTCCCGGTGAGGATGGTCGTTACAACGGGCCGCGGCAGCGCCAGCAGGTCCCCGGAGGATGACTGTTGCAGAAGACCGCGGCAGCGCCAGCAGGTCCCGGTGAGGATGGTCGTTACAACGGGCCGCGGCAGCGCCAGCAGGTCCCAGGAAGGTGAAGGTTGCAGAAGGCCGCGGCAGCGCCAGCAGGCAGGACGATGGTTCACAAGAGCGGGCTACGGCAGCGCCAGTAGACCGTCAGGGTTGAGTTCACTCGGTGTCTCTCGACTCCAGGATACAACTGCCTTCCTGCTCCGGAGCTGCCTCAGTTATAGGGCTGGTGCCCTTTGATGTCCGGACCCTCGCACTTGGAGGTCGGAGGGTCCGGGATGAAGGTGTCCAGACACCCAGCAGGGGGTGGAGCCAGTGCCTGGGGGAGCTGGGAGCGATCGGCACCTGGCGGGGGAGAGCTCTTGACACTTCGTTCTCCCATTGACCTGCCAAGTGGTCCGCTCACCTCCTGGGTGGATGGTGGTGCCGGGATGTCGGGGCCGGCCAGGCCCGGGGTTAGGGTCGAGGGGAGGCCATGCGGCCACGTGGTGCAGGGCCCAAGATGGCGGCTTGACCCGGCCGGGAAGCCGGTGGGGCCGGACCCCGTGATGAGTAGGGGTCCGAGGGCAGAGGGTCCGTCGGGAGACGGGGTACAGGTGCTTGTTGCGGGGATATGCCAGGTGGGCCGGGGTTCGGGCCCCGTCGAGCGGGGAGGGAGCAAGCCGTCTGTGAGGCCTGTCCAACATGCGTCCCCCCCAGCTGAAGGCGGGGAGAGTCACCCATCTCCTTGGGGACTCTCTTCGTCGAGGCGGAAAAAGCGGGACAGGCCATCTGCGTTGGCGTGGTCTTGGCCTGGTCGGTGCTCCACGGTGAAGTCCATTCCCTGCAGGGAAATGGACCAGCGCAAGAGTTTTGGGTTCTCCCCCCGCATCTGCATCAGCCATTGCAGGGGTCGATGGTCGGTTTGTACCCGGAAGTGGGTACCGAAGAGATAGGGTCGGAGCTTTTTGAGGGCCCACACTACTGCAAATGCCTCCCTCTCGATGGTGCTCCAACGCTGTTCTCGGGCCAGGAGACGTCGGCTGATGAAGGCCACCGGCTGGTCATGACCTTCGGGGTTCAGCTGAGAGAGGACGGCCCCGATGCCGTGGTCGGAGGCGTCGGTCTGCACCACAAATTCCCGACTGTAATCGGGGGCCTGGAGCACCGGGGCGGTGCACAGGGCGGCCTTCAGCTCCTCGAAGGCCGCTTGACAATCAGGAGTCCAGTTGACCCGCTTCGGCTGGTTCTTGGATGTGAGACCCGTGAGGGGCCCCACGATGCTGCCGTAGTCCTTCACGAACCGCCGGTAGTAGCCGGTGAGCCCAAGAAGGCTCGGACCTCGGTCTGGGTGACGGGGGGCTGCCAGGACTGGATGGCAGCAATCTTAAGTTGTAGTGGGGCCACCAGCCCGCTCCCCACTTGGTGCCCAAGGTAGGTCACAGACCCTTGGCCAAGCTGGCACTTGCCGGCCTTAATGGTGAGGCCGGCCCGCTGGAGGGCTTGCAGGACCTCTTGGAGGTGACGGAGGTGGTCGGACCAGTGGCGGCTGTATACAGCGATATCGTCCAGGTAGGCAGCGCTGAATTCTTCAAGCCCTGCCAAGACCTGGTTCACAAGGCGTTGGAACGTGGCGGGGGCATTCTTCATGCCAAAGGGCATGACCTTAAATTGATAGTGGCCATCGGGGGTAGAGAAGGCTGACCGTTCCTGAGCCCTGGGTGTGAGGCCGATCTGCCAGTAGCCCGCCGTTAGGTCGAAGATACTAAGGTAGCGGGCGGCCCCCAGCCGGTCGATCAGCTCGTCTGCTCGGGGGATGGGATGAGCGTCGGTCCGGGTGACAGCGTTCAAGCCCCGGTAGTCGACGCAGAATCTCAGTTCAGGGGCGGAGCCGGGGGCAGCGGCCTTGGGAACTAATACGACCGGACTGGCCCAGGGACTGTCCGAGGGCTCGATGACCCCGATCGTGAGCATCTTGGCCACTTCCTCCTGTATGCAGGCCCGTACCCGATCTGGTACGCGGTAGGCCCGGTGCCGGACAGGGGGACTGTCCCCGGTGTCTACGTCGTGCAAACACCAGGGGGTGACCCCGGGGGTGAGGGAGAACAGGGCAGCGAACTGCAGCAGGAGGTTCCGGCAGTCCTGGCGTTGCTCTGAAGTGAGGGCGTCCGAGAGCCGGACCCCGTCCACGGAGCCGTCCTTCTCCTGAGTCTTCAGGAGGTCCGGGAGGGGCTCGGAGTCTTCTTCTGTGCCACTGTCTGTAGCCATCAAGAGGCTTAGTTCGGAGCGCACAAAGTGCGGTTTGAGCCGGTTGGTGTGGAGGACCCGAAGGGGGTTCCGGGAGGACCCCATGTCGATGAGGTAAGTGACGGGGCTTTTGCGCTCGACCACTTTGAAGGGCCCCGTCCACTTATCTTGCAGGGCACATGGTTCGGTGGGGGACATCACCCATACTTGCTGCCCAGGCTCGAATTCAACGGAGGAGGCATTGTGATCATACCACCTCTTCATGTCCTCCTGGCTGGCCTCGAGGTTCGCCTTGGCCATCTCCCTGAAGCGCCGGGTCTGGTTTCGTAAGGCCAGGATGTCATTCCTCATTTTCGGCCAAAAAAAGTGGGTCACCAGGCGGCTGTACGTTTTGTCCTGGCCCAGGTGTCCAGCCAGGGGGACATCGTGGGCTAGGTCGAGCAGAAAGTCTCGGAAGCGGAGCGGTACCACCAGAACTCGACCGGCCCCCAGCTCGGCGATTCTTTGCTCGCTGTAGAGCAGGTCGTTATCCCAGTAGACCCAGTGGGTTCCTGTGGTGTCCCCGGCGGTTTGGGTGCTGGCTTGTTGGCGGAGTCCCTCGAGGGAGGGACAGGTCTTTTGTTCCTGGCGGAACTGTTCTTGGGTGGGCCCCCCTTCTTGCCGCCACTGAGCCAGATCCGGAAGGTCCTGGTGTTGCGCGTCTTCCTCGGTAGTCGGGTCCGGGAGGTCGGACTCGCCGTTGTCCTCTGCGGGGGCAACCGGGGGCGGAGGTGCTGGCCATTCGGTTTCTTCTGATCGGGGGGCGGCACGGGCGGCCATGGATCGGGTGGTTATGCAGGCCCAGTCCGGGAGGCCCAGCATCCCCAAGTGCTCTCTTCTCTCGACGGTGGCCCACGGGGAACTCTCGAGGTCATTCCCCAGGAGGCAGTCCACGGGGGCATCGTCCCGGACCGTCACCTTCAGTAGGCCGGAGACCCCTCCCCATTCAAACGGGACGCAGGCCATCTTACACATGCTCTCAGAGTTATCTGCCGAGCGGACGGGGCAGAGAATGTTCGGCAGGATCTGCTCGGGCTTCACCAGGTGACAGCGGACGGCCGTCACGCTGGCGCCGGTGTCACGCAAGGCCTCGGCTCTCTGTCCATTAATGGTCACCCACTGACCATATTTTCTGGTGTTGGCGGGTAGGGGAGCCCGCGGAACCATGTCCCTTCCCCCTAAGCATGCCAGGACCATGGCGGCCGGTTCCCACCCTTGCTGGTCCGGCTCATACTCCTCGGGTCCCTCTGATGATTGCTCTTCCCCCAGGGCAGCGGCAGCTACCTGGCGGGGCTTGGGTGGTTGGTTTAGCGGGCAGTTCGGATCGTTGGCGTAGTGGCCTAGTCGCTGGCACCGGTGGCACGTGACGTTGGCTCGGTACCCAGGTCGCAACGGGGGGTTGCCCCGGCCGGCCGGAGGTGGGGTGCTGGCCACGGGTGTTGCCGGTAAGGCGTCTCTCCCTCGCCCCTGGCCCCCTCCTCCTCCCCGAGGACGGTGCTGGCCTTGGTTGCTTCTGTTCTGGTCGTGTGGCCCTTTCCGGCCCACTCGGGTGCTTTCCCACCGGTCGGCTTCGGCGGCGAGCTGCCGGGGGTCAGTCAGCTTACTGTCGAGTAGGTGCTGCCTGAGCTCGACGAAACAGTTGTTTGATAGGTGCTCCCATACCATAAGGTTGAAGAGTTGTTCGTAGGTGGTGACCTGATTTCCCTTGATCCAACCCTCGAAGGCCCGGCTGAAATAGTTCACGTATTCCACCCAAGTTGTACCTGGGATCCGGGTGCAATCTCTGAACCTCTGGCGGTACATCTCGGGCGTGAGGCCGTAGCGGGTGAGGAGGGCAGCCTTCATGTGGTCGTAGGACGACATTTGGTGATCGGGGAGCTGCAGCAGGGCATCGCGACCCTCGTTGATGAATCTCCCCCAAAGTCCAGCTCCCCAATCACTCCGGTCGATCCGGTGGGAGGTCATTGCGATCTCATAGGCTTTAAACCATTGTTGTATGTCGTCTTCTCGGACATACTCGCGGACCACATCCTTGGGGATGTGAACTTTTTTCTCAATAGGCCCCGGGGTGTGTGGTCGCTCAGGCACCCCCAGTTCCTTATTCTGTTTGCGCAGTTCTATTTCCGCCAGTCGGCGCTCGTGCTCGAGCGTTATTTTTTTCTCTTCCAGCTCTCTTTGTCTCTGCTTTTCTTCTCGTTCCTCTCGAAGCCGCATATGCTCGAGGTTGATTTTCTGTTCAGCTAACTTAAGTTCCCCATCCATCTTGAGTCGTGCCATCTCTAATTCGTGTAATCTGACTCTGTCTCTTTCTCGTATCTCCTCCTGTGAGAGGCCCGTTCCCCGCTCCTCGGGAGCCGTGGCGTTCTCCTCTGGTGTGATGCTGTTTTGGTCTGGTGTGACGCTGTTTTGGTCGGAGGGTCCTGTGACCCCAGTTTCTGTCCATGACTCAAGAGCGCGCTTTAGATCATCCTTGGTACTCAGGCCGGTGGTAGCAATGCCAAGTTCTATGCAAAATTGTCTCAGTTCGCGGTGGTTGTATTCTTCTAATTTCTCCATTTGGAACTTCTCGGTGGAGCTGCTATCTTTGGTCGACATCGTGCTTTGTCGTGGGGTGAGCTACTATCTGTACGATTACGCGTTGATTCGGATCGCGCCGCTGGCCACCAATGTTAGAAAAGGTAGATGGACCGGGAGGGTCGGCCGGGGTCAGGAGGAGAGGTCTCCGGGGAGAGCCGTCTCCAGCGATCGTACAGACAAGTAACTTCCCCCCCACAGACAGATACCACACACGGATAAGGTTCAGTGTTCTTTATAAGCACTTATTTAAGGTACGGTTAAATGGTACAAGGAGGTCTGGACTCAGGGGTCCCCTCGATTAGAGTCTCACAAGGTAGGGAAGGGGGTAGCGGGACAGTCTATTTACCAATCAGGTAGTTCGGATGAGGTGATGATGAGCTCACAATCCTCGAGCTTGGTGGTTAGGTGGTATGGGCCGCGGCAGCGCCAGCAGGTCCCGGTGTGGATGGTCGATACAACGGGCCGCGGCAGCGCCAGCAGGTCCCCGGAAGATATACGGTCCGCGGCAGCGCCAGCAGGTCCCGGTGAGGATGGTCGTTACAACGGGCCGCGGCAGCGCCAGCAGGTCCCCGGAGGATGACTGTTGCAGAAGACCGCGGCAGCGCCAGCAGGTCCCGGTGAGGATGGTCGTTACAACGGGCCGCGGCAGCGCCAGCAGGTCCCAGGAAGGTGAAGGTTGCAGAAGGCCGTGGCAGCGCCAGCAGGCAGGACGATGGTTCACAAGAGCGGGCTACGGCAGCGCCAGTAGACCGTCAGGGTTGAGTTCACTCGGTGTCTCTCGACTCCAGGATACAACTGCCTTCCTGCTCCGGAGCTGCCTCAGTTATAGGGCTGGTGCCCTTTGATGTCCGGACCCTCGCACTTGGAGGTCGGAGGGTCCGGGATGAAGGTGTCCAGACACCCAGCAGGGGGTGGAGCCAGTGCCTGGGGGAGCGGGGAGCGATCGGCACCTGGCGGGGGAGAGCCCTTGACACTTCGTTCTCCCATTGACCTGCCAAGTGGTCCGCTCACCTCCTGGGTGGATGGTGGTGCCGGGATGTCGGGGCCGGCCAGGCCCGGGGTTAGGGTCGAGGGGAGGCCATGCGGCCACGTGGTGCAGGGCCCAAGATGGCGGCTTGACCCGGCCGGGAAGCCGGTGGGGCCGGACCCCGTGATGAGTAGGGGTCCGAGGGCAGAGGGTCCGTCGGGAGACGGGGTACAGGTGCTTGTTGCGGGGATATGCCAGGTGGGCCGGGGTTCGGGCCCCGTCGAGCGGGGAGGGAGCAAGCCGTCTGTGAGGCCTGTCCAACAATGGGCACTGCTGGGAGGACTCTGCACCCACCCCTCCTATGTCTGGGCACTGCTGGAAGGACTCTGCACCCACCCCTCATATGTCTAGGCACTGCTGGGAGGACTCTGCACCCACCCCTCCTATGTCTGGGCACTGCTGGGAGTGTTAGGCACCCGCCCCTCATGTGTGGGCACTGCTGGGAGTGATAGGCACCCACCCCTCATGTCTGGGCACTGCTGGGAGTGATAGGCACCCACCCCTCCTATGTCTGGGCACTTCTGGGAGTGATAGGCAGACACCCCTCCTGTGTCTGGGCACTGCTGGGAGGACTCTGCACCCACCCCTCCTATGTCTGGGCACTGCTGGGAGTGATAGGCACCCACCCCTCATGTCTGGGCACTGCTGGGAGTGTTAGGCACCCACCCCTCATGTCTGGGCACTGCTGGGAGGACTCTGCACCCACCCCTCCTATGTCTGGGCACTGCTGGGAGTGATAGGCACCCACCCCTCCAATGTCTGGGCACTGCTGGAAGTGATAGGCACACACCCCTCCTGTCTCTGGGCACTGCTGGGAGGACTCTGCACCCACCCCTCCTATGTCTGGGCACTGCTGGAAGTGATAGGCACCCACCCCTCCTATGTCTGGGCACTGCTGGGGGGACTCTGCAGCCACCCCTCCTATGTCTGGGCACTGCTGGGAGTGATAGGCACCCACCCCTCCTATGTCTGGGCAATGCTGGGAGTGATAGGCACCCACCCCTCGTGTCTGGGCACTGCTGGGAGTGTTAGGCACCAACCCCTCATGTCTAGGCACTGCTGCGAGTGATAGGCACCCCCCCTCATGTCTGGGCACTGCTGGGAGTGTTAGGCACCCATCCCTCATATGTCGGGGCACTGCTGGGGGGACTCTGCACCCACCCCTCCTATGTCTGGGCACTGCTGGGAGGACTCTGCACCCACCCCTCCTATGTCTGGGCACTGCTGGGAGGACTCTGCACCCACCCCTCCTATGTCTGGGCACTGCTTGGGGGACTCTGCACCCATCCCTCCTATGTATGGGCACTGCTGGGAGGACTCTGCACCCACCCCTCCTATGTCTGGGCACTGCTGGGAGTGATAGGCACCCACCCCTCCTATGTCTGGGCACTGCTGGGAGTGATAGGCACCCACCCCTCATGTCTGGGCACTGCTGGGAGACTCTGCACCCACCCCTCCTATGTCTGGGCACTGCTGGGAGGACTCTGCACCCACCCCTCCTATGTCTGGGCACTGCTGGGAGTGATAGGCACCCACCCCTCCAATGTCTGGGCACTGCTGGGAGTGATAGGCACACACCCCTCCTGTCTCTGGGCACTGCTGGGAGGACTCTGCACCCACCCCTCCTATGTCTGGGCACTGCTGGGAGTGATAGGCACCCACCCCTCCTATGTCTGGGCACTGCTGGGGGGACTCTGCACCCACCCCTCCTATGTCTGGGCACTGCTGGGAGTGATAGGCACCCACCCCTCCTATGTCTGGGCACTGCTGGGAGTGATAGGCACCCACCCCTCGTGTCTGGGCACTGCTGGGAGTGTTAGGCACCAACCCTTCATGTCTAGGCACTGCTGCGAGTGATAGGCACCCCCCCTCATGTCTGGGCACTGCTGGGAGTGTTAGGCACCCATCCCTCATATGTCGGGGCACTGCTGGGGGGACTCTGCACCCACCCCTCCTATGTCTGGGCACTGCTGTGAGGACTCTGCACCCACCCCTCCTATGTCTGGGCACTGCTGGGAGTGATAGGCTTCCACCCCTCCTATGTCTGGGCACTGCTGGGAGTGATAGGCACACACCCCTCCTGTGTCTGGGCACTGCTGGGAGGACTCTGCACCCACCCCTCCTATGTCTGGGCACTGCTGGGAGTGATAGGCACACACCCCTCCTATGTCTGGGCACTGCTGGGGGGACTCTGCACCCACCCCTCCTATGTCTGGGCACTGCTGGGAGGACTCTGCACCTACCCCTCCTATGTCTGGGCACTGCTGGGGGGACTCTGCATCCACCCCTCCTGTGTCTGGGCACTGCTGGGAGGACTCTGCACCCACCCCTCCTATGTCTGGGCACTGCTGGGGGGACTCTGCACCCACCCCTCCTATGTCTGGGCACTGCTTGGGGGACTCTGCACCCACCCCTCCTATGTCTAGGCACTGCTGGGAGGACTCTGCACCCACCCCTCCTATGTCTGGGCACTGCTGGGAGTGTTAGGCACCCGTCCCTCATGTGTGGGCACTGCTGGGAGTGATAGGCACCCACCCCTCATGTCTGGGCACTGCTGGGAGTGATAGGCACCCACCCCTCCTATGTCTGGGTGTTGGACAGGCCTCACAGACGGCTTGCTCCCCCCCCGCACGACAGGGCCCGAACTCCGGCCCACCTGGCATATCCCCGCGACAAGCACCCGTACTCCGTCTCCCGACGGACCCTCTGCCCTCGGACCCCTACTCATCACGGGGCCCAGCCCCACCGGCTTCCCCGGCCGAATCAAGCCGCCCTCTTGGGCCCTGCACCACGCGGCCGCATGGCCTCTCCTCGACCCTAACCCCGGGCCTGGCCGGCCCCGACATCCCGGCACCACCATCCACCCAGGAGGTGAGCGGACCACTTGGCAGGTCAATGGGAGAACGAAGTATCAAGGACTCTCCCCCGCCAGGTGCCGATCGCCCCCAGCTCCCCCAGGCACTGGCTCCACCCCCTGCTGGGTGTCTGGACACCTTCATCCCGGACCCTCCGACCTCCCAGTGCGAGGGTCCGGACATCAAAGGGCACCAGCCCTATAACTGAGGCAGCTCCGGAGCAGGAAGGCAGTTGTATCCTGGAGTCGAGAGACACCGAGTGAACTCAACCTTGACGGTCTACTGGCGCTGCCGTAGCCGCTCTTGTGAACCATCGTCCTGCCTGCTGGCGCTGCCGCGGCCTTCTGCAACCTTCATCTTCCTGGGACCTGCTGGCGCTGCCGCGGCCCGTTGTAACGACCATCCTCACCGGGACCTGCTGGCGCTGCCGCGGCCTTCTGCCACCTTCATCTTTCTGGGACCTGCTGGCGCTGCCGCGGCCCGTTGTAACGACCATCCGCACCGGGACCTGCTGGCGCTGCCGCGGACCGTACATCTTCCGGGGACCTGCTGGCGCTGCCGCGGCCCGTTGTATCGACCACCCGCACCGGGACCTGCTGGCGCTGCCGCGGTCCGTACCACCTAACCACCAAGCTCGAGGATTATGAGCTCGTCATCATCTCATCCGAACTACCTGATTGGTAAATAGACTGTCACGCTACCCCCTTCCCTACCTTGCGAGACTCTAATCGAGGGGACCCCTGAGTCCAGACCTCCTTGTACCATTCCACCGTATCTTAAATAAGTGCTTATAAAGAACACTGAACCTTATCCGTGTGTGATACCTGTCTGTGGGGGGGAAGTTACTTGTCTGTACGATCGCTGGAGACGGCTCTCCCCGGAGACCTCTCCCCCTGACCCCGGCCGGCCCTTCCGGTCCGTCTACCTTTTCTAACATTGGTGGCCAGCGGCGCGATCCGAATCAACGCGTAATCGTACAGAGAGTAGCTCACCCCACGACATAAGCACGATGTCGACCAAAGATAGCAGCTCCACCGAGAAATTCCAAATGGAGAAATTAGAAGAATACAACCACCGCGAACTGAGACAATTTTGCATAGAACTTGGCATTGCTACCACCGGCCTGAGTACCAAGGATGATCTAAAGCGCGCTCTTGAGTCATGGACAGAAACTGGGGTCACAGGGCCCTCCGACCAAAGCAGCGTCACACCAGACCAAAACAGCAGCACACCAGAAGGGAACGCCACGGCTCCCGAGGAGCGGGGAACGGGCCTCTCGCAAGAGGAGATCCAAGAAAGAGACAGAGTCAGATTACACGAGTTGGAGATGGCACGACTCAAGATGGATGGGGAACTCAAGTTAGCTGAACAGAAACTCAACCTCGAGCATATGCGGCTTCGAGAGGAACGAGAAGAAAAGCAGAGACAGAGAGAGCTGGAAGAGAAGAAAATAACGCTCGAGCACGAGCGCCGACTAGCGGAAATAGAACTGCGCAAACAGAATAAGGAACTGGGGGTGCCTGAGCGACCACACACCCCGGGGCCAAGTGAGAAAAAAGTTCACATCCCCAAGGATGTTGTCCGCGAATATGTCCGAGAAGACGACATACAACAGTGGTTTAAAGCCTATGAGATCGCAATGACCTCCCACCGGATCGACCGGAGTGATTGGGGAGCCGGACTTTGGGGGAGATTTATCAACGAGGGTCGCGATGCCCTGCTGCAGCTCCCCGATCACCAAATGTCGTCCTACGACCACATGAAGGCTGCCCTCCTCACCCGCTACGGCCTCACGCCCGAGATGTACCGCCAGAGGTTCAGAGATTGCACCCGGATCCCAGGTACAACTTGGGTAGAATACGTGAACTATTTCAGCCGGGCCTTCGAGGGTTGGATCAAGGGAAGTCAGGTCACCACCTACGAACAACTCTTCAACCTTATGGTATGGGAGCACCTGTCAAACAACTGTTTCGTCGAGCTCAGGCAGCACCTACTCGACAGTAAGCTGACTGACCCCCGGCAGCTCGCCGCCGAAGCTGACCGGTGGGAAAGCACCCGAGTGGGCCGGAGAGGGCCACACGACCAGAACAGAAGCAACCAAGGCCAGCACCGTCCTCGGGGAGGAGGAGGGGGCCAGGGGCGAGGGAGAGACGCCTTACCAGCAACACCCGTGGCCAGCACCCCGCCTCCGGCCGGCCGGGGCAACCCCCCGTTGCGGCCTGGTTACCGAGCCAACGTCACGTGCCACCGATGCCAGCGACTCGGCCACTACGCCAATGACCCGAACTGCCCGCTAAACCAAACACCCAAGCCCCGCCAGGTAGCTGCCGCTGCCCTAGGGGAAGAGCAATCATCGGAGGGACCCGAAGAGTACGAGCCGGCCCAGCAAGGGTGGGAACCGGCCGCCATGGTCCTGGCGTGCTTAGGGGGAAGAGACATGGTTCCGCGGGCTCCCCTACCCGCCAACACCAGAAAATACGGTCAGTGGGTGACCATTAATGGACAGAGAGCCGAGGCCTTGCGTGACACCGGCGCCAGCGTGACGGCCGTCCGCTGTCATCTGGTGAAGCCCGAGCAGATCCTGCCGAACATTCTCTGCCCCGTCCGCTCGGCAGATAACTCTGAGAGTATGTGTAAGATGGCCTGCGTCCCGTTTGAATGGGGAGGGGTCTCCGGCCTACTGAAGGTGACGGTCCGGGACGATGCCCCCGTGGACTGCCTCCTGGGGAATGACCTCGAGAGTTCCCCGTGGGCCACCGTCGAGAAAAGAGAGCACCTGGGGATGCTGGGCCTCCCGGACTGGGCCTGCATAACCACCCGATCCATGGCCGCCCGGGCCGCCCCCCGATCAGAAGAAACCGAATGGCCAGCACCTCCGCCCCCGGTTGCCCCCGTAGAGGACGACGGCGAGTCCGACCTCCCGGACCCGACTACCGAGGAAGACGCGCAACCCCAGGACCTTCCGGATCTGGCCCAGTGGCGTCAAGAAGGGGGGCCCACCCAAGAACAGTTCCGCCAGGAACAAAAGACCTGTCCCTCCCTCGAGGGACTCCGCCAACAAGCCAGTACCCAAAACGCCGGGGACACCACCGGAACCCACTGGGTCTACTGGGATAACGACCTGCTCTACAGCGAGCAAAGAATCGCCGAGCTGGGGGCCGGTCGAGTTCTGGTGGTACCGCTCCGCTTCCGAGACTTTCTGCTCCACCTGGCCCACGATGTCCCCCTGGCTGGACACCTGGGCCAGGACAAAACGTACAGTCGCCTGGTGACCCACTTTTTCTGGCCGAAAATGAGGAATGACGTCCTGAACCACTGCCGATCTTGCCCCACATGCCAAGCCAGCGGGAAGAGTGGTCGGAAGCTGAAGGCCCCTCTGCAGCCCTTCCCGGTGGTCACCACCCCGTTCGAGAGGGTGGGGATAGACATTGTGGGGCCTCTGGACCCCCGCACGGCACAAGGACACAGGTTCATCTTGGTACTAGTGGACCATGCCACCCGCTACCCCGAGGCGGTGCCCCTACGGACAGTGACAGCTCCGGTGGTTGGCCGGGCCCTGATGGGGATCTTCTCCCGGGTAGGCTTCCCCCGAGAAGTCGTCAGCGACCGAGGTACGAATTTCATATCTAAATACATGAAGTCCCTCTGGCAACAATGCGGGGTCACCTACCGATTCACGACCCCCTATCACCCCCAAGGGAACGGACTAGTGGAGCGTTTTAACCGCACTCTCAAGGGGATGATTGGGGGATTGGAAGAGCCTCTCCGTCGCCAGTGGGATGTACTGCTCCCGTGCCTCCTCTTCGCCTACCGGGAAGTTCCCCAGAAGTCCCTCGGTTTTAGCCCCTTCGAACTCCTGTACGGGCACCCTGTGCGAGGGCCCCTCAGCCTAGTCAAGGAAGGTTGGGAGATGGCCCCCTTAACGACCCCTCCAGACGTCTTCAAATACATCCTGGCCTTACGAAACCAGACCCGGCGCTTCCGGGAGATGGCCAAGGCGAACCTCGAGGCCAGCCAGGAGGACATGAAGAGGTGGTATGACCACAATGCCTCCTCCGTTGAATTCGAGCCTGGGCAGCAAGTATGGGTGATGTCCCCCACCGAACCATGTGCCCTGCAAGATAAGTGGACGGGGCCCTTCAAAGTGGTCGAGCGTAAAAGCCCCGTCACTTACCTCATCGACATGGGGTCCTCCCGGAACCCCCTTCGGGTCCTCCACACCAACCGGCTCAAACCGCACTTTGTGCGCTCCGAACTAAGCCTCTTGATGGCTACAGACAGTGGCACAGAAGAAGACTCCGAGCCCCTCCCGGACCTCCTGAAGACTCAGGAGAAGGACGGCTCCGTGGACGGGGTCCGGCTCTCGGACGCCCTCACTTCAGAGCAACGCCAGGACTGCCGGAACCTCCTGCTGCAGTTCGCTGCCCTGTTCTCCCTCACCCCCGGGGTCACCCCCTGGTGTTTGCACGACGTAGACACCGGGGACAGTCCCCCTGTCCGGCACCGGGCCTACCGCGTACCAGATCGGGTACGGGCCTGCATACAGGAGGAAGTGGCCAAGATGCTCACGATCGGGGTCATCGAGCCCTCAGACAGTCCCTGGGCCAGTCCGGTTGTATTAGTTCCCAAGGCCGCTGCCCCCGGCACCGCACCTGAACTGAGATTCTGCGTCGACTACCGGGGCTTGAACGCTGTCACCCGGACCGACGCTCATCCCATCCCCCGAGCAGACGAGCTGATCGACCGGCTGGGGGCCGCCCGCTACCTTAGTATCTTCGACCTAACGGCGGGCTACTGGCAGATCGGCCTCACCCCCAGGGCTCAGGAACGGTCAGCCTTCTCCACCCCCGATGGCCACTATCAATTTAAGGTCATGCCCTTTGGCATGAAGAATGCCCCCGCCACGTTCCAACGCCTTGTGAACCAGGTCTTGGCGGGGCTCGAAGAATTCAGCGCTGCCTACCTGGACGATATCGCTGTATACAGCCGCCACTGGTCCGACCACCTCCGTCACCTCCAAGAGGTCCTACAAGCCCTCCAGCGGGCCGGCCTCACCATTAAGGCCGGCAAGTGCCAAATTGGCCAAGGGTCTGTGACCTACCTTGGGCACCAAGTGGGAAGCGGACTGGTGGCCCCACTACAACTTAAGATTGCGGCCATCCAGTCCTGGCTGCCCCCCGTCACCCAGACCGAGGTCCGAGCCTTCTTAGGGCTCACCGGCTACTACCGGCGGTTCGTGAAGGACTATGGCAGCATCGTGGGGCCCCTCACGGGTCTCACATCCAAGAACCAACCGAAGCGGGTCAATTGGACTCCTGATTGTCAAGCGGCCTTCGAGGAGCTGAAGGCCGCCCTGTGCACCGCCCCTGTGCTCCAGGCCCCCGATTACAGTCGGGAATTTGTGGTGCAGACCGACGCCTCCGACCACGGCATCGGAGCCGTCCTCTCTCAGTTGAACCCCGAAGGTCATGACCAGCCGGTGGCCTTCATCAGTCGACGTCTCCTGGCCCGAGAGCAGCGTTGGAGCACCATCGAGAGGGAGGCATTTGCAGTAGTGTGGGCCCTCAAAAAGCTCCGACCCTATCTCTTCGGTACCCACTTCCGGGTACAAACCGACCATCGACCCCTGCAATGGCTGATGCAGATGCGGGGGGAGAACCCGAAACTCTTGCGCTGGTCCATTTCCCTGCAGGGAATGGACTTCACCGTGGAGCACCGACCAGGCCAAGACCACGCCAACGCGGATGGCCTGTCCCGCTTTTTCCGCCTCGACGAAGAGAGTCCCCAAGGAGATGGGTGACTCTCCCCGCCTTCAGCTGGGGGGGACGCATGTTGGACAGGCCTCACAGACGGCTTGCTCCCCCCCCGCACGACAGGGCCCGAACTCCGGCCCACCTGGCATATCCCCGCGACAAGCACCCGTACTCCGTCTCCCGACGGACCCTCTGCCCTCGGACCCCTACTCATCACGGGGCCCAGCCCCACCGGCTTCCCCGGCCGAATCAAGCCGCCCTCTTGGGCCCTGCACCACGCGGCCGCATGGCCTCTCCTCGACCCTAACCCCGGGCCTGGCCGGCCCCGACATCCCGGCACCACCATCCACCCAGGAGGTGAGCGGACCACTTGGCAGGTCAATGGGAGAACGAAGTATCAAGGACTCTCCCCCGCCAGGTGCCGATCGCCCCCAGCTCCCCCAGGCACTGGCTCCACCCCCTGCTGGGTGTCTGGACACCTTCATCCCGGACCCTCCGACCTCCCAGTGCGAGGGTCCGGACATCAAAGGGCACCAGCCCTATAACTGAGGCAGCTCCGGAGCAGGAAGGCAGTTGTATCCTGGAGTCGAGAGACACCGAGTGAACTCAACCTTGACGGTCTACTGGCGCTGCCGTAGCCGCTCTTGTGAACCATCGTCCTGCCTGCTGGCGCTGCCGCGGCCTTCTGCAACCTTCATCTTCCTGGGACCTGCTGGCACTGCCGCGGCCCGTTGTAACGACCATCCTCACCGGGACCTGCTGGCGCTGCCGCGGCCTTCTGCCACCTTCATCTTTCTGGGACCTGCTGGCGCTGCCGCGGCCCGTTGTAACGACCATCCGCACCGGGACCTGCTGGCGCTGCCGCGGACCGTACATCTTCCGGGGACCTGCTGGCGCTGCCGCGGCCCGTTGTAACGACCATCCGCACCGGGACCTGCTGGCGCTGCCGCGGACCGTACATCTTCCGGGGACCTGCTGGCGCTGCCGCGGTCCGTACCACCTAACCACCAAGCTCGAGGATTATGAGCTCGTCATCATCTCATCCGAACTACCTGATTGGTAAATAGACTGTCACGCTACCCCCTTCCCTACCTTGCGAGACTCTAATCGAGGGGACCCCTGAGTCCAGACCTCCTTGTACCATTCCACCGTATCTTAAATAAGTGCTTATAAAGAACACTGAACCTTATCCGTGTGTGATACCTGTCTGTGGGGGGGAAGTTACTTGTCTGTACGATCGCTGGAGACGGCTCTCCCCGGAGACCTCTCCCCCTGACCCCGGCCGGCCCTTCCGGTCCGTCTACCTTTTCTAACATGCCCAGACATGAGGGTTTGGTGCCTATCACTCCCAGCAGTGCCCACACATGAGGGGCGGGTGCCTAACACTCCCAGCAGTGCCCAGACATCTGCAAAGATGTTCAAAGACGAATGATTGAAATGATTGCAGTTCTTCAACAGCTAAACTATGAACCCCTCAAATCTCTTTTTTTGCAGGTCACATGATTATGGTCAGATTTCAAAACTACATAAACAGAGTGTTTTTAGAAACGTGTTTCAACTTTGTAGCTTCTTGCAGGCCTCTTCATTCTGCATATTGAGAGTTAAACTTACCTTCACAGTAATAGGAATAAAAAATGGTATACATTTCTTTCTGTTTTTCATTTAAATATAAGTTCATATAAATTGCTTATTTTAAAATTTGGATCTGTGAAAGAAAAGGAAAAAAAATTATAACATGTAATAATACATTTTATACAACACAGCATAATTTCCACAAAGTAATTTTTTTGCCTTTTTTGCTGTTCTCAGAATATATTAAATTTCACTAAAGATAGTGCTTGAATCGTACTCATCACTTAACAGCGGGCAAAAAAAACACAATCTCAAAGATTGTTAAAAAAAAAACAACATGCCATTCTCAAAATACAAATCACAGAAATATAAAATGCACACAGCTAACAACATTTTTTAACTTTAACTTACAAAAACTGTAAATGATTTCGCTATAAAATATTCACCAAATCTAAAGTTGAATTTTTGGAGGATGCACCACGCCCACAACGTTTTCCTTCAGTGATGTGGAAATTTTCTACTTTTCTCGAGGGGCAAACAAAGACCAATACCACCTTTCTCATGCACAAGATTTTCAAAAGAGTTCTGTTACGAGGGGATCCTAACAAAAAATACTCATGCGGCACAGCAAGTATGATGAAACACCTAAGGACCCTTCATCCAAACAATCTTGCACAAGAAGAGTGCAAACAGATGAGAAACACTCCTGTTCTGTATCTGTAAAAAAGAACCACAAATAAATCTATATTAATAACTTTAAAAATTATACTATTCCATTACTGTACAAACACATTTTATATAAATACTGACTAAGAAACTATGTCCCTGAACCACAAGTGTGACGATGGTTAAAACACTACATGCATAGTGCATACTACTTTGAAGCAGTTCATGCCCTAAAGCCTACCTCACTAAAACTCTACATGCTAACTGACTAAATGATTACAGTACTATAAGGAGACACACTGGGTGAGTGACAGGGTGTTTGCTAGAAGAGTATGAATACTAACTAGGGAATTGAAAGTGTGAAACACAACTGTGTAGGTGATTAGAGGACTGTATCCATACTGCATAGGCATTTAAAGCAGTCCATGTGCTAAGGCCTGGCTCACTGCATGACTACTTGGGTACTGACTGAATGATTAGAGTACAGCAAGGAGAGTGCCTAGGTGAATTTATAAGTGCTAGGCTTTTCGCACAGGGAATGGATTAGTACTTGGTACTGAATGGGTCACTAGAGGAGTGTGCAAAGGCAGTGACAAGATGTTTGCTGGACTGTATGGATACTGACTAGGAAATTGAAAGTGTGAAAGACAAGTGTCTAGGTGGTTAGAAGACTGCATGCATAGTGCATAGGGGTTTCAAGCAGTCCATGTGCTAAGGCCTGGCTCAGTTCATGAATACTTAGGCACTGACTGAATGATTAGAGTACTGCAAAGATAATATCTTGGTGAATTTGAGTTTTCGCACAGTGAATGGATTAGTACATGATGCTGAATGGGTCACTAGAAGACTGAAAAGGGAGTGACAGGGTGTTTGCTGGAAGTGAATGGATACTGACTGGGGAATTGAAGGTGTGAAAGACAAGTGTGTAGGTGGTTAGAGGACTGCATGCATAGTGGATAGGGGTTTGAAGAAGTCCATGTGCTAAGACCTGGCTCAGTGCATGAATACTTAGGCAGTGACTGAATCATTAGAGCACTGGAAATAGAGTGTCTTGGTGAATTTATAAGTGTTTGGGTTTTGGCACAGTGAATGGATTAGTACATGCTGTTGAATGGGTCTCTAGAGGACTGCAAAGGGAGTGACAGGGTGTTTCCTCGAAGTGTATGGATACTGACTAGGGAATTGAAGGTGTAAAAGACAAGTGTATAGTATGTTAGAACACTACATGCATACTGCATAGACATTTGAAGCAATCTATTTGGTACTTAGAAACTGATTAAATCATCAGGCTACTTCTAAGACAGTGCTTAGGTAAAACGTTTAAATTTTCAGTTCTGCCACAGTGAACAGAATAGTACATGGTACTGCACCTTAGTGTCAAACCCTGACTCATTTATTTTATCAATGCATAAGCAAAGACTAGCTTCTAATGCTACTAAAACTTGACAACATGACAGGTTTTAAAAGAGTTATCTGCTAAAAAATACACAATGTTACCAAATACTTCTCTCACAGTGGTTCCCAAATGCACACAGACTCACAGTGTGATTCTAGACAACAACCACTATACCTAGGAGTTTACCAAAAATCCTTCACTACTGTGGAAGTGGTAAGGGAACTGCACACAATCTTCAAATTTCAGGACATCACTTTTGTGTCAAAGCCTGACTCATTTAATCAAAGCATAAGCAAAGACTGGATTCTAATGCTACTAAAACTTGACAACATGACCGGTTTTAAAACAGTTATCTGTCAGCAAATACACGATGTTACCAAATGCTTCTCTCACAATCCTTACCCAAATGCACACAGACTCACAGTGTGATTTTAGACAATCAACACTATCCTAGGAGTTTACCAAAACTTATTCACTAGTCTAGAAGAGTTAATGGTACTGAACACAATCTACATATTTAAGTACAGCACATCAGTGTCAAAGCATGACTCATTTAATCAACGCCTAAGCAAAGACTGGATTCTAATGCTACTAAAACTTCACAACATGACAGGTTTAAAAAAAGTTATCTGTCAGCAAATACATGATGTCACCAAATGCTTCTCCCACACTGATCCCAAATACACACTAACTCACACTGTGATTCTAGACAAGCACCACTATCCCTGGGAATTTACCAAAACTCATTCACTACAGTGCAAGTGGTAAGGGAACTGCACACAATCTACATATTTCAGGACTGCACTTTTCTGTCAAAGCCTGACTAATTTAATCAAATCACAAGCCATAACTGTCTTCTAATGCTACTAAAACTTCACAACACGACAGGTTAAAACAGTTATCTGTCAGCAAATACACAATGTTACCAAATGCTTCTCTCACAGTGGTTCCCAAATGCACACAGACTCACTGTGTGATTCTAGACAAACAACACTATCCCTTGCACTATACCAAAACACATTTCTTCATCTAGAAGTAGTACTACATTTTAGTATAGAAACATAACATAACTCATTTCACAAATTCATAAACAATGACTGGTTTCTAATTCTACCAAAATATAAAAACAGCACAGTTATCTGTCTGCAAACACATGAAAAACACAAATACTTATCACAGAATGGTTTCTACATGCACACACACTGTCAATAAGATTGTAGAGAAAAAAAGTACTCCCTACACTTTAGCAGGAGAAATACATTAGTCTGATTAAAATCAAAATAGTCTACATACATCCCCATACAATTAAATAACTCATCTTTCAAGTTCTTTTGTAGATTAAGAAGTATATCAGTCACTCACCATATTTTCTATTACAGAATCTCTGCACTGTGCACCACTCAGCAAAAACAAAGAATGGAAAAGTTTCTCTTTCATTTTCCACACATATACATGTAAACATCAAATCACAATCCGTCACACATAAGCTCAAAAGCAAACACACATTTCTATTGGTTAAACATTTCAACCCTTTCCAACTGAAAGACATTTCAACCCTTCCCCCAATCTGCCTTCTGCCTGTTACCAATAGAAACAGGTTATGGAACACTGCACTAAGCACACAGGTCAGAAGTTCATCACACAATGTTCCTACACAAGAGAGGAAGTGTGCTTCACTTTTCAACATATCAGCTAATCATATATAATGTTCCTTACAATCTGTTTTTGTTAACCAATAAGATTAATACCTTTAAAAAACAGAAATATACACCCTACGTTTCAGTGTACAAAGTAGTCATACAACCAATGATTTCCTGTCTTTTTAAAAAAAAAAAAAATCTGTGGATCCGCGTACCCAACAAGGTAGGATGCGCACACTGTGCGCGCATTTCGACGTTTTTTAAAAAAAGGGGGCCCCAGGGGGTCCTTCTGGGACCCCCTAAGCACCTCTAGAGGGTCAGAGTATTTCCACTCTGCCCCCTGTATATGTTTTACACACTTATTCCCCTTGCTTCTTCAGCCTCGCTTCTACCAAGGCAGAAAATGGACGCCAACAGTTCCTGGTTTCGAATGTAGGGAGACACTCGACAGCCAATTAGCATTCAGCGCGCGATCGGGAGGGTGCGCGCTCGGTTCGGGGAGGGTGCGCGTACGGCGCGTGTACGGTGCGCGGTTCCTCCGCGGCCATAGATATTTATGTACTTTTAACTCTAATTTTCTCAGGAACTACTGAACGGATTCACACCATTTATGCAAAAGGCACGAGTCTGAACTGAGGATTACCTCTTTGCCAAATTTGGTGTCATTCCGTTCAGCGGTTCGGGCTGTATCTGCGACAACAGATCCTATGGGAAATTGCATGGGGAAAACGCGTTTTGGGACCCCCCTTTTTTCTCGGCCCCCGCTTGACGAATCACCACAAAACTTTCAGGGTAGGAGCGGAGCTGGCCAAAAGTTTGGAAAATTTTGCGAGGATTCGTCAACCGGCGCCAGACTTATTGGTATACAGTATATATATATATATATATATATATATATATATATATATATATATATATATTCACTGAAAAAACCATGGGTTTCACACACGTTATAGTTAGGAATTAGCATTTAAAAAACCTTAGAAATTCAGTGAAAAAACCATAGGTTTCACACATGTTATAGTTAGCTGGACATTTTACTCGTAAAAAACCAATGAAATTGCCCCGTTATAGTTAGTTCAGCTAACTATAACTCGCGCGCCCGCAATGCACTGCTGATGACGTCACATATTACATCACTCATGACATGGTCAGTGACATCACTCATGACATCACTGATGACATCTCAAATGACATCACTGATGACCTCACTGATGACATCATCCAGTGAATGTGTGTTTTTCTGAAAATTAAATATGTTTTATATATGTATATCTCAAGGTCGATGGAAGAATAAATGGGTATATAAGTGTCTAAATGGATGACTGATTAAGTGTATCTCTCACTTTGTGTATAAGTGGCTGCATGGGTTGGTGAGTAGCTACATGGGTGTCTATATAGGTTATTAGTTGTTTTTTTGAGTATCAGTCTGAGTGTCTGTATGGTACGGTGGGGGGTATTACGTAGTGCATAGATGCGTGAATGAGTGACTCACTGTTTGTATGTGTTGAAGACAGTATGTGTGCAGGACTGTATGGGTGGATGAGTGTGTGTATGGGTGTGTTAGTGAGTGAATGACTGTCTCAATAGTGTCTTCAGGAGTAACTACATATGTTTTAAACTAGTATATGTGACTATTGGTGTATATATGTGAGTATATGTGAGAGGGAGAGATTGAAAGAGTTCCTGTATGAATAAGTATGTGTTTCTGTAAGTGATTGTTTAAAAGACTAAGTATGTGTAAGTTTCCGTAGAAGTAAGTATGGTGGTGTGTGTATTACTGTATATGCAAGTAAATGTATGTTTTATTCTTTATTAGCATGAGTGACTATGTGTGTGAGTAACTCTATGGATGAGTGGCATTGTGTAACAGGATGTATAGATGTATGAGTACATATGATGAGTGAGTACATGTATGAGTGACTGTATAGGACTGTTGGTGAATGAGTGGATGTGTATGTGGATCTTAGAATTACTGAAGAGGTTGTTGTAACTGGTATTGGTATGTCCATTGTTTTGAAATTTTTAGTCTCTATTTTTGAATGTGTGTATCAAAGCTTATATTAAGGTGAGAGGAGGTCTGCCACTCTATCACAAGGATGATGTCATCAGTGATGTCATCAGTGATGTCATTTGAGATGTCATCAGTGATGTCATGAGTGATGTCACTGACCATGTCATGAGTGATGTAATATGTGACGTCATCAGCAGTGCATTGCGGGCGCGCGAGTTATAGTTAGCTGAACTAACTATAACGGGGCAATTTCATTGGTTTTTTACGAGTAAAATGTCCAGCTAACTATAACATGTGTGAAACCTATGGTTTTTTCACTGAATTTCTAAGGTTTTTTAAATGCTAATTCCTAACTATAACGTGTGTGAAACCCATGGTTTTTTCAGTGAATTTCTAAGGTTTTTTAAATGCTAATTCCTAACTATAACGTGTGTGAAACCCATGGTTTTTTCAGTGAATTTGCAAGGTTTTTTAAATGCTAATTCCTAACTATAACGTGTGTGAAACCCATGGTTTTTTCAGTGAATTTGCAAGGTTTTTTAAATGCTATTTTTTTTTTTTATTCTTCATTTTTTTCAAACATATTTTTAATTTAATTTTCTTATCTTTTATAAAGACTATGCTTAAATTTTTAAAATCCTTAAATATTTTTTTTATATATATTTTTTAAAATAAACATGTAAAATTTATTTCCAGATTTTTTTCCAGTAAGCGTACGGTTTACGCAACGTCCGTAATCTATCTACGCTGCTTGCGTATAGTTACGTACTTTGCGTAGCCGCGCGTACTGCGCGTGGGACGCGTGCGCGCTTACGCAACACGCGCACGTTACGCGGAAGTGCCGGGGAGTGACTGTTATGCGCATGCGCGCAAGCGCGTGTCTTTTTTACGCGCACGCGTACTTTTTGCCGTAAGCGCACCGTAAGCGTACCGTAAGCGTACGGTAGGTCATGTGATCATGAAACACAACTTTTGATTGGTTGAAAGTACTTTCAGTTCTAGAACTCTCCTACACCACACCCATTCCCCTCATTTCTGCTTGTGATCCCTTGGGAGAAGGAGCTGGTTTGTCTTTGGGATACGATGGCAGAACAGCAGAGCTCTTCTGAGAGTGAGGCTAGCACCAGCAGCACTGTCTTGAGGCAGAGAGCGAGGAAAGTAAAGCCTTCTTATGTTTGGGATTATTTTACTTTTCCAGAAGGCCAGCAAAAGGTGAATGCACCCTTAGTTACTTGCAAGCTGTGTCAGCGTGTACTTTCTAGAGGTAATCCTAACAGGAAGTATTCCTTTGGGAATCACACCATGAAGAGACACCTCCAGGATGTACACAGAAGGACACATGGTCATCTTTTTGGAGGTAACTCTTCAGAAAGACGAGCCAGTACATCCACAGCAGCTCAGCCTGGACCATCACCTGCAGGGCAGACTCCTTCTTCTGCAGGTCAGGTGAGCCCTTCATCTGTGGGGGGAGAATCTCCTTTTGCTGGCCCTCTGGAAATTAACCCTCGGTTTGCGAGGGTTGAAGTACGGTGCGCCACTTGTCACGATCTAATTACTTATAGGGAGACCAGTGTTTCCCTGGTGAACAGTAAAATAGATCAGCACACTTGTCGTACCGTCTAATATTCCCAATCTTTCTTTCCTCTGTCCCTGCATGAACACAACGGTTCTTTTAAGAGCCAACCTTATCTTTCATCTTTTTTTTACATATGTTTTTAAAAACTTTTTTTTTTTTTTTTTTACCGTACGCGTACGGTAAGCGTACCTTTTTTTTTATTTTTTAAAAAAAACACTAAAAATCATTTATCACATTAGAAGGTCCTTGAGAGACTACAATTATTATTATTGACTTACCATACTCACTCAAAAAAATATTTATTCATTTGTTTTTTTAAAAAATAGTTTTTAAAATGGTTGTAGTTTCCGAAAATTTTCTATATCGATCTGAAAAAAAAGAAAAAAGTATTAATATTTTTAAACCATTTTATAATACAGTACACATATTTACATTTTTTACCAAAAAATATTTTTGCCTTATTTTTGCTGTTTTCAGAATATATTGCATTTCACTATAAATTGTGAAAGCAATTGCATTCATCATTTTACAGCGGGCAAAAAAAAATAACAATCTCAAAGATTGTATTAAAAAAGCCCAGAATCTCTTCTCACTTAAACTTATCATTACAGAAATGCATATTATTCTAAAAAAATATCATCTAAAAACAATACTTTTTTCTTTAAAATACCGTCTGATATGTTTGTTTCAGAAGTATAATCACAAAATTATATCTCAAATAACTCCAAAATACATCTGATTTTATTTCCTTTAGGCCAAATAGTATTTTTTTTTTTCCTGGAATAAATTTCCAAGGGAAAACCATTAAAATTCTAAAGTTTAATCTGTCCAGATCTCACCAATTCTCTGTAACATTTTGGTTCACGAAAATTTTTTGAATAATTTATTTAGTCCACAATAGAATTGCTTACTTTTCCACATGGCCAAATAGTAATTTTTTAAATCATTTTTGAAAAAATTTCCAATGGCAGTCCAATAGCATTCCAAAATTTAAAATGTGCAGAAGTTACCGATTATCTCTAAATTATTGGTTTTTCAAAATTGCATTAAAAATTAAAAAAGTCCACATTACAATTGGTTATCTTTCCTTTAGGCCAAATGATAATTTTAAAAATCTTTTTTCTACAAAATTGCAATGGTAATCCAGTAAAATGGTAAAATTATTTTGTCCAGATCTTGCCAAATCTCTCTAAAATTTAGGTTTCAGGAAGATTAGATAGGAATTTGCTAAATCAAAAGGCAAACGTTGTTTGAAAATCAATTGGGAATCATTACACAGTGTCCAGCCTTTTTCACATTTTAGATAAACTGTGTAATGTCCAGAAGTAACAGTAGGTCCATCATGGAAAATTATTGCAACAGTTACAAAAGTTTTTCCTGAAATTGATAATTGCTGTCCTGTAAACTTCTTTATTAAAGTATCCAATTTTGATCCATCAGCTCTACATCGTTGCATCATTAAAATTACATACTGTCCGTATTCCCTTAAAATTAATGTTGATAACATGTCAGAATTACACTCACCACATTTCATGCTATGATTAGCATCTTTAACTAATTTTGCAAAAGTGACTGTTTTACTCTCTGGCAATGTCAAATAAATAAACCTTTCATTATCAACAATAGAGCCACATATATTATAACAATTATCACAACTATGTTCCCATTTATAAGAGAGACCAAAAAAAATGTCAATGGGAACTCCTTCTTCTTCCACTACCTGAAGAAAATACATCAAAAATTCGTGTGCATCTTGCTGTTCATTTTGAGAAAACTGTGTTCGTCCTGAACATACATCTAAAAGTTTTCTAATATCAGTAGCACTTTCTATTTGAGTTTTATCTTTACTCAGCTTTTGAAAAAGGAGACTGAGCTCTGAACAGAATCTTTTTCCCTGATTTACTATTATCTGCTCTTGCAAACTTTCCAGATAAAATGCAACATTCAGCACTACATTAGCGTAGCAGTTGACACCAGAGCTATTTTCAAAATGACATCCTACAACCTGTTCTTCATTGTCCTTTTTCTTTTTGTTTGCAATTACATCACTCCTCTTTTTTTTCCTCTTCTCTACATCCTCATTACAGATATTCTCATTTCTCCTTTTACGAGAAACTACACGTTTCTCCAACACAGGATACTGACCTAAATGAGGAGCATAGCTTCTTCTTAATCTATTATACTCCTTTACACAGTTTGTATCAGCACTAACTTTTGAGTCATCAAAGTCTATCATGAATAAACCTGATAATGTTTTGACTCGTGACAAAGCTACATATGCCATACCTTCTTTGAACACAGTTGAACCAATGTTCACAAATGCACAATCTACAGTCAATCCTTGAGACTTGTGGATAGTTACAGCATATGCTAGTGAAAACGGAAACTGCTTCCTACGTACATATAAGTCTTTCACAAGCATGAAACGAACTGAACAACGACAAATGTTTTTAACTTCCTCTATCTGATCAAATTTTATTTTTAAACATTCAATTCCATCTTTTTTCTGATAATTAATAAAACCCACAACTCTTCCCATCGCTCCATTCACTAAGCCTTTCTCAACATCCAAATTTCTCCTTAAAAACACTCTACAGTTCATGCAAACATATAGATTTTTTTCTAATCCTGCTGTTTTGGAGATGTTCTTCTCTAGTGAGTCCAATTTATTTTTCAGTTTGCCTGTTACTGTGACAGTAATTCTTCCATCCTCAATTTTGTCCACTGCTTCCAATTTCCTGATGTCTTCCTTTTCCAATTTCAAAAGCTCCTCATTAAATATTGAGCATTCACGTAGAGTTGGCATTAAACAGATGACACTTTTGTTTTCTGCAATATTCTTGTATATTTTCTCTGCAACTATTTCTTCCTTTGGAAATAAATTATGTAGCAGCCGACTCTGTAATGCTTTTTTCCCAACTTCTGTGAGTAGTCCAATCCTGATATCTTTCAGAATACTTCCATATTCTTCATCGTTTGCTTGCCTCATATTAGTTGTAAGTTCCTTGTACTCAAAGAAGGACCAAATATTTGTATTTCCAATGCTTCCCAATGACTTCTTCGTGTCTTCATGTGTCACAGTATTAAACACTGGTTGTCCTTTAACTGGAGTAAGTTGCAAAAGATCCCCAAAAACTATGACGTGTTTTCCACCAAATAACACGTCATAGTCTGTCTTCAAAATTTGCTGCATTCTTAAATGCACAAAGGCAAGCATTAAGTTTGATACCATGCTCACCTCATCAATAATGAGAACTTGCATCTTCTTCAATACTCGTGAAACTTCCAAGGATGCTTCTCCAGTTAGCTTGTTGAATTGTATTTTGTTCTCATGCTCCACTGGTAACATTAGCAAACGATGTAAGGTGATTCCTTTTATGTTATATGCTGCTAACCCAGTTGGAGCAGTAACCACACAAGACAAAGTAGAATCCGTTTTTTGCTTTAGGTAGCTTCTGATGACTTTAATTAGGAAACTTTTTCCAGTGCCAGCTTGTCCGCTTACATACATCCTGATTGGATGAAATGATGTGCATGAGCACTCTTTTTTGATATGTAGAAATCCGTGATCAATTTTGTTTTTGATCTCTTCATAAATTTGTTGCTGCTCTTGATTCAGTTGTCTTTCCAAATTTTCTAAGTCTATAAATTCTTCTTGAGCTTGATTCATAGCCGTTTCCACTTCATTCATGGCTATTGATGCTTCATTTTCAACGATTGGTTGTCCTAGGGGATCTTGACTGTGTGTTCCTGAACTTTGGCTGTCCTGAGAACTGTCTCTAGCTATTTCTGCTGCAATTGTAGTTTCCTGTTCAATTTCTTCATTTAACATTTGCAGATAAGTTGAGAATGTACTGCATTGTATGCTGTCTTTGCAAGCATTAAAAGAATCTTCATAGCTCTGGAATTCTCCCAGTAGTTCATCCTCTGTACGCCATGGTTTAAACAACTGTAAAAGAGCCAAGTAGTAAAATTCTTTCTTGTCGGTAGTGTCGCAACTCAGCTTCCGGTGATTTATTAAACTTCCTTTGGTTTGCTTCACCAAACATCCTTCTTCACCAACAACTTTATATTTTCCACTGTTGATGTCTTCTGCAGCTTTCCGTGAATAAATGTAGTTCTGTAACACTTCATAGAGACACATGTTCTCCAGATGATGACTTCTCTTGGGATAATATGTGTCCAACATGTTTGTTTTCAATATGTCTGTACTTTCTGGGTCATTCTCAGCCAAATATTCAATTTCTCCAACAGATTTCAGTACCCGATTTCTCATTGCTGCAAGGCCTAAACTTGCCCAAATTATTCTTCTTGACTTCGAGTAGAGACTTGCAGAAGATAACCTATCTGAACATTCGTAGGATCCAATTTCTCGATGCGATAACATCTTCAAACTGAAACTGTACAGCTTCTTACTGACAGTCTTCTCGTGAGAAATCTCTTCCCACATTTCCTTCAATTCTGTTTTTTCTGATTTCGTAATGTAAGACGTTACATATCGAGCAACAGCAATGGAATTGTCAGCAACATACTGTATATCCATGTTAGCATTCCACATGGATAAAATGACTGGGTTGTAGTCATTTATATTTTTTGATTCTTCTTTTCTTTTAAGGTTGTAGGTATTCTTAGGTGATTTTCTTGTGATAGTATGTCTCACAGCTGACATAAAACTGTTGACTCTTCCATTTGTAAGAACAGGTCTAGGAAATCCAAATCGACATTTAGTGTAGTATTTTTCTTTGCTCTTGTATTTCCGTCGACAGTATTTTCCACACCGATGACTTTGGAAACGTAGAACTTGCTCCTTTAACTTGTTCTCTTCTGTGCTTTTAGGTATAGCACATGTTGCATATTCTTCAATGTAAGATAACACTGCTTCATCAGTATCAGTTCCAAACTTTGGGGCATCCTTGATCCACAGCAGCATATGAATATGAGGAGCACCTCTTGCCTGGTACTCTTTTCTCCAAAAGAAATCCACTACTTCTCCAAGAGGTGGATTTTTTTTATTGCAGATGAAGGACATCATAGCCTCAAATCTATGATTGAAATATCTGCAAACATTAACCGGATCCAATGAGCACAGTTCTCCTGCTGTCTTGTATTCGATGTTTTTAATGTTTGAATTGGCCTCTCGTAGAAAATCCAGTAAATCATCCCAAGCGTACTCGGCACAGCTTAGGGTAAGGAACCATGTTGGTGTTCCTAAATTGCGTAACATGCATTTTAGTTCACCATGGCGTCGGTACCAATATTCATTTGTCCCACGCTGACAAGCCATCAGATTGATCAGTTGTGTTTCCAAATGATCATCTCGGTGCTGCACTTTCTCCATAAAATCCTTAGCAGACACATTTTGTAAATGTACTCCACTTTTTAAAATGTGATTTACTGCATAAGACAGTGCAGACAAGTCGCTTTCAAATAAAAGATGGAACAAATAAGGAATACTTTGTCGAAATCTGGGATCTTCAGCATATAGTCTTGTAGTTCGATACTCTGAAGCTGGAATCTGTTCTGGACGTTCATCGTATCGTCCTCCTTTTCCTTTAGGAAACAGCTGGGGAAAACATCGAGCTTCCAAGCTCTCCTCCCATACACTCACGGGATTTCCTTTTGCTTTCTTCATCTGAAAGAGATCAATATTGTCTCCCATAACTTCTTTCGAATGGAGAGGATGTATGCTAAAATGTTCATAAATTTCTTCTTCCTTTGACTTGTCCACTTTTTCAATTTGTCCAGTTGGTGTTTCTGTGTCTCCTTGTAAATCTTCTTCTTCTTCTTCTTCTTCTATATAAATTGATTCATACCATTTGTTATTTTTTTTCAAATACAAATTTGCTCTTTGTACTTTCCGCACATCTACCAGCTCCTGCCAAATCTTCTTATTCTTTGTAGGTACACCATTAACCAGAATAATTAATGGTTCAGTTTCCAAAGTATCCGCATCAATAGTTTCCATATTTTTTTTCAAATCCAAGGGCAAATACACCACTCTACCTTTTAAACCTCTCAGTAAATCTGAAGGAGGTAATTTACCAGTTTTGGGCTCCATACGTACTATGGTCTGGAACGGATGAACACATTGAATGAGTATAGACTCATATGTATTTAATTCAGAAAGTTCAGCAGGAATAGCATCCAATTCTAAATTATTATGTACAGCTCTGGTCGGCATTCTATTTTCCTCTAACTTGTTGTAGCAGTATTTACAAATACGCTGATCTTCACCCAATTCAAAACAATTTTCAAGAAATATATATGTGGCAAAATCCATGCACTTATAATTATCTTCATTTTCACTCTTTCTGTAGAGATCAACATTCCTAGTTTGTTTTCTATAATGAGTTCTGCGGCAACAAATACAAGTAACATTTGGTCTTTCATTAGAGATTATTGCAAATTTTGTTATGTGATCATTAAATGTCTTACTTACACAAGGTTCTACATTCTCTTCCACTTCTGCCTCATTTACTGTGTCCTTCTCTGCACTGTTTTGTTCAGGACCAAAGTAACAAAACTGAATTTCATCAACAACCTTCTCTACATCTGATACCGTTCCTCGGAACAGAGCCCTATTCAATTCATTTAACTTTATTGCTGGACTTTTGGCAAAATACAACCGTCTCACAAACTTTCTCATTTCAGTATGATGAACAGCCAGCATCCTAAAATGATGGAAAACACTATTGCACACTTTTCTAGATAGACAAGCAAGAGAATGACCCTGCAAACCAGTATTCTCTCTCACTCTGCATGGATCCAGACTTTGAAGCACCTTAATCTTTTGTTTTACACTTTTTTTACTATATTCTCTTAGAAACTCTCGAAATCTGTCAATAGATTCCTGACGCACAGTGCAAATACTACTACAATTCCAAGTGTACACTGGGGCTTTAGGACGTCTCCCCATTGCCTCATCTGCCATCACTTGTACCTCATCTCTTGGAACCATTATCTCCTTCTCCATTATGCAACCATTTTTTACTTCGTATGAACGACCTCTGGTGTCAACTGCATGCAGCAAACTATTACTTTGAAAATAGCTCTCTTCATTAAAAAAAGGTTCACTACTTGAACTATGCATCCACTTTCCTAAAAACACTTTACAAAAGTTTGTTCTGTTCACTACTCTTTTGCTTTTGCTTTGTGATTTCAGTACATTAACCATTTTATCTAATGTACGCATCCTATTCAAAATTAATATGAATAGTTTCCTTTTTAATTCTAATGCTTTTGCTGCAATGGCTTCAATTTCTTTTTTTCTCTTGTAATATTTAGCCTTTTGCTTATATTTCTTTATATCCTTTATCAAATTGGACATAACTCTTCTCTGAAACATTTTTCTACGTATCTCTTTAAATGCTGTTTTTCTGTTTATGTTAAACTTTTCAATTGCAGAAGGTATATTTGCATTAACTAAATTCTCATTTTTTTGCTGTTCTCTATGTTTTGTTACATTTTTCCGAGAACAGACATTTTGTACATTTTTCTTTGTTTTGAATATTTTGTTTAGAAATTGTTTTTTTTGCTTACCAGAAGATTTTTTCTTTTTCCCAACATCAGCATCTTCTACTAACTTTGGTCCTCCAGTTGTCTTCAAATATAGTTTTTTTTTAGCGTTTTTTGAACTCGAGATTTTGTAGGCATCTTAAATTTTGTTCACTGTTCTTCAGTAATACCTGAAAAAAACTAAAAAAAAAATCCTTTATTGTATTTAAATATATTACTACATTTCTTTTCACAATAGTCACAAAACGAAATTTCTTTGCCAATTTGAATGCACACAAACTGCTCTTTTTTTTGGGCAAGTGAAAATCTCTTTTACAAACTGTCACATTATGAAACCAAGCTGTTTTTTCAGACCACCACCGTGTGTATTCTCTGTGACTGCCTACACTCCAGCAGGGGCAACCAGCCTTAGTGATGCTGAATGTATTTGCATTACAGACTTAAACCTGAAAACCCCACTCGCTTCTAATTACTGTGCATGACTATACATGGCAAGCACATGGGTGTGTGCTAAGCCTCTGCTTCTTCCCCCAAAAATTCGCTCCCCCTTTCCATCTACTGCAACTGTGAAATCACCAGAGCAAGACGCAATAAATCTCTGCCTATAATTCTTCTATGCACACAGAGTCATGTTTTCACATTAGTGCCAAAACGAAATTTCTTTGCCAATTTGAAAGCACACTTACTGCTCTTTTTTTTTCGGGCCAAGTGAAAATCTCTTTTTACAATTTGAAATCACTTTTACAGACTGACACATCCTGAAACCTTTTTTTTAAATTTATTTAAATGCACATGTCCAAGCTGTTTTTTTTTCAGACCACCACCGTGTGTATTCTCTGTGACTGCCTACACTCCAGCAGGGGCAACCAGCCTTAGTGATGCTGAATGTATTTGCATTACAGACTTAAACCTGAAAACCCCACTCGCTTCTAATTACTGTGCATGACTATACATGGCAAGCACATGGGTGTGTGCTAAGCCTCTGCTTCTTCCCCCAAAAATTCGCTCCCCCTTTCCATCTACTGCAACTGTGAAATCACCAGAGCAAGACGCAATAAATCTCTGCCTATAATTCTTCTATGCACACAGAGTCATGTTTTCACATTAGTGCCAAAACGAAATTTCTTTGCCAATTTGAAAGCACACTTACTGCTCTTTTTTTTTCGGGCCAAGTGAAAATCTCTTTTTACAATTTGAAATCACTTTTACAGACTGACACATTCTGAAACCTTTTTTTTAAATTTATTTAAATGCACATGTCCAAGCTGTTTTTTTTTCAGACCACCACCGTGTGTATTCTCTGTGACTGCCTACACTCCAGCAGGGGCAACCAGCCTTAGTGATGCTGAATGTATTTGCATTACAGACTTAAACCTGAAAACCCCACTCGCTTCTAATTACTGTGCATGACTATACATGGCAAGCACATGGGTGTGTGCTAAGCCTCTGCTTCTTCCACCAAAAATTCGCTCCCCCTTTCCATCTACTGCAACTGTGAAATCACCAGAGCAAGACGCAATAAATCTCTGCCTATAATTCTTCTATGCACACAGAGTCATGTTTTCACATTAGTGCCAAAACGAAATTTCTTTGCCAATTTGAAAGCACACTTACTGCTCTTTTTTTTTCGGGCCAAGTGAAAATCTCTTTGTACAATTTGAAATCACTTTTACAGACTGACACATTCTGAAACCTTTTTTTTAAATTTATTTAAATGCACATGTCCAAGCTGTTTTTTTTCCAGACCACCACCGTGTGTATTCTCTGTGACTGCCTACACTCCAGCAGGGGCAACCAGCCTTAGTGATGCTGAATGTATTTGCATTACAGACTTAAACCTGAAAACCCCACTCGCTTCTAATTACTGTGCATGACTATACATGGCAAGCACATGGGTGTGTGCTAAGCCTCTGCTTCTTCCACCAAAAATTCGCTCCCCCTTTCCATCTACTGCAACTGTGAAATCACCAGAGCAAGACGCAATAAATCTCTGCCTATAATTCTTCTATGCACACAGAGTCATGTTTTCACATTAGTGCCAAAACGAAATTTCTTTGCCAATTTGAAAGCACACTTACTGCTCTTTTTTTTTCGGGCAAGTGAAAATCTCTTTTTACAATTTGAAATCACTTTTACAGACTGACACATTCTGAAACCTTTTTTTTAATTTTATTTAAATGCACATTTCCAAGCTGTTTTTTTTTCAGACCACCACCGTGTGTATTCTCTGTGACTGCCTACACTCCAGCAGGGGCAACCAGCCTTAGTGATGCTGAATGTATTTGCATTACAGACTTAAACCTGAAAACCCCACTCGCTTCTAATTACTGTGCATGACTATACATGGCAAGCACATGGGTGTGTGCTAAGCCTCTGCTTCTTCCCCCAAAAATTCGCTCCCCCTTTCCATCTACTGCAACTGTGAAATCACCAGAGCAAGACGCAATAAATCCCTGCCTATAATTCTTCTATGCACACAGAGTCATGTTTTCACATTAGTGCCAAAACGAAATTTCTTTCCCAATTTGAAAGCACACTTACTGCTCTTTTTTTTTCGGGCCAAGTGAAAATCACTTTTACAGACTGACACATTATGAAACCACCATGTGTAACTACAACAAAAACAATTCCCATTTCTATTATTCATTTCTTAAGTTACCACATACATCCCCTCTCAAACTGTAAACTCACCTTTAAAATTAGTTAGTTGTGAAAGAAATGTGACACTCAAACAGCAGAATATCAGAGCCAGGATCTCTGTTGTGTTCACCTCTCTCCTCTCAGCAGAACCAGATAATGGCAAACTTTCCCTCTATTTTTCCACACATATACATGTAAGTTTCAAATCTCAGTGCTTCCCCCTTTTTTTCAAATGTAATGACACATTTCTATTGGTTGAAAACCAACCCTTTTCCAAAAGTACCCTGCCCCCAACTTGACTTCTGCCTAGTACCCTTCCCCCAACTTGACTTCTGCCTGCTACCATAGCAACAGCTCATGGAACACTGCTGTGTGCAGTTAGGTCAGAAGTTCGACACACAATGTTTCAATTCCACAGAGCAAGAGTGCTTGACTTTTCAAACCTAACAGCAAATCCATAGTACTGTTCTTTGGTTACACATTTTTTTGTACCAATACAAAACATGCTTGTATTAATTTTCACATACAGCCTAGTTTTTTTTCTAGAATGGTATGAAACAGCCAATCAGTTCTTTTTGTTTTGTAAAAAATATGTATGCCTCCATTTCCAAACTGTCTTTCTTTTCATATTGCCATTCTACTGAAAGACACCTCCTGAGTGCATCCAGTTCTCCTTTGAAGATGTTCACAGTGTGGATTGTAGGGCACAGCTATGTCTTCTGGAGTGAAAAGTTTGCAGAGAAAACAGATATGGTGAGAGACCTTGCTTTGCCAAATGTAGACATTAAATGGATTGGTCAGAGAGGGTTAAAGTGGCACCAATTGATGCCATTGGTGAAATCCTTCATTCAAATCCAACACCCTGACCTCATAATAGTGCACTGTGGTGGCAATGACCTAGGCACTTTGACTGGGGTAGGTCTGGAAATGCTTATGAAGGACACCTTTGCACAACTGTTTACACTTTTCCCTAAAACTGCCTTTGTGTTTTCCAACATATGCCAAAGGCAAAAATGGAACTGGTCCAATCATTTCTGTCCACAGATTGACAAAGCAAGAAAGCACGTCAACAAATCTGTTTCTGCTTTCCTCCGTGACTATGGTATGGGTGCCATTTACCACAACAACTTGCGTTACGACATGCAAGACATTTATAGAGGAGATGGTGTGCACTTCAATGATGAAGGGAACAGAGTCTTCCTCTTGAACCTTAGACTCTGCATCGGTACTTACTTGTAGGTACCACTAAAAAAATGACTCCATAAACACAACAGCTCTTTTTAGAGCTCCCTAATTTCTAAACTCTTAAATCTGCTTTTCATTTATTTATTTTTATTTTTTTTACCGTACGCTTACCGTAAGCTTACCGTACGCGTACCCCGTGATTTTTTTTAAAATCAATAAATGTTTTCTTTGTACTTTTCTGTCCTTCTTTGACCCCCTTACAATTGTTAGGGGGTCTGTAACTCTCCTCATTGCCCCCTTTCCTTGTTTTCACTCTTTTTTTTCAGAGTGAAATACACAAAATGGCGGCCGCCGCTTCCTGGTTTCGACCGATTCGAATGTTTACTAAGATCTAAGAGCCAATCAGAATCGCGCTCGCGCACGCCACCGTACGCTTACCGTAAGCGTACGGTAAGCGTACCGTAAGCGGGCTCAGATATATATATTGATTTAAAGGCTATTTTCTCAGAATCTACTGAACAGATTTACACCAAACCTACAAAAGGCACTTCCTTGACCTAGGGACTACCTCTCTGCCAAATTTTGAGTAATTCTGTTCAGCCGTTCAGGCTGTAGCTCGTTCTAAAGGTCCTATGGAAAAATGCATGGGAAAAACGCGTTTTGGGACCCCCCTTTTATCTCAGCCCCCGCTTGACGGATCCCCCCGAGACTTTCAGGGTAGGAGCGGAGCGTAGCGCCCCACCTATTTTGAGAAATTCGCGAGGATTCGTCGACCGGCGCCAAAGTTATTCAAAATAGAATGTTGAGGTTTTCCTATGGAAACGTGGTCCTAACTATAACTACCTACTGGCGACTGCCAGTAGGTAATATATATATATATATATATATATATATATATATATATATATATATATATATATATATATATATGGTTATCGTGGGAGTGATTGTCAGGCCAGGGTTTGGAGTCTTGATATATATCTATATATATCTATATATTACCTACTGGCGGTCGCCAGAAGGTACTTATAGTTAGGACCTAGTTACTATAGGAAAATGGCAACATTCTATTCGCAATAACTTTGGCGCAGATTGATGAATCTTCGTCAAATTTTCCAAACAAATTCTTTGTTGAGCTCAGCTGCTATGTCCAAACTTCGGGGGTGATTCGTCAAGGGGGGGCCGAGAAAAAAGTGTTTTTTCAATGTTAATTTCCATAGGAAACTTTAGACAAGGCTACAGGTCGAACGGGTGAACAAAATTACCCCAAATTTGGCAGGGAGAAAGGTCTTGGTCTAGAAAGCATGCTTTTGTTTATTTGGTGTAAATCCGTTCAGTAGTTTTTGAGGAATATCGAAATTTACAGATATCGATATTTGGGAATTCTGCCATCTGATTGGCTGAGGCGTTACGAGCACGAGCTTGCTGCTGATTGGCTGCGAGCGCTGCAAGCGTTTGCAACTAGGAAGTGTTGGCCGCCATTTTGTGATTCCATTGAAGTGAGTAAGGGGGAAAAAGGGCGAAAAATGTGGGAAAGAGGAGGGTAGGAGCACTGTAACCTTTGTGGGGTGTTTAGGGTGTGCTATAGAGGGGGTGCGAAGTAAACTAATCATACCTACTGGTACGAAAGTACTAGGCTCCGAAAATTAAGTGAGGTATTGGCTAGTGTGTGATGTTTCTAAGGTGAGCTTGTGCGTGACTCGAGGATTAAAGTGTGAGCCCACACTGTGTGTCTTATGCTGTGAAGTCATGTGCCCTGGCCGCTGCAGTACAGTTGTGGAAGTAGTGTCAGCATGTGTTTATACCTACTAGGATGAACTACTGACCCATAGTGGTGTGAAAGTCCTGGGTATGGAAAATATGTGAGGTATTGTCTAGGGTCTCATGGAAGGAGGAAGTGTTGGCCGCCATTTTGTGATTCCGTTGAAGCGAGTAAGGGGAACAAAAGGCAAAAAAAGTGGGAAATAGGAGGGTAGGAGCACTGTAACCTTTGTGGGGTGTTTAGGGTGTGCTATAGAGGGGGTGCGAAGTGAACTAATCATACCTACCGGTGTGAAAGTGCTAGGCTATGAAAATTAAGTGAGGTATTGCCTAGAGTGTGATGCTGCTAAGGTGAGGTGGTGTGGGACTCGGGGATTAGAGCGTGAGTCTAAATTGTATGCTGTGAAGTCATGTGCCGTGGCCGCTGCAGTACAGCTGTGGAAGTAGTGTCAGCATGTGTTTATAACTACTAGGACGAACTACTGACCCGTACTGGTCTGAAAGTTCTGGGGTACGGAAAATATGTGAGGTAGTGTGTAGAGTCTTATGCTGCTAAGTTGAGCTGCTGCCGGACTCGGGGATGAAAGCATGAGCCCAAACTGTGTGTCATATGCTGTGAAGTCATGTGCTCTGGCCTCTCCGCCATATCTGTGCAAGTAGTGTTAGCATGTAGTTATAGCTACTTGGAGGAACTTTTATTTCGAACATTGTAATTTGTGTATGGTGCTTAGGGGGTGTTATATAGGGAGTGCGAAGGTAAATTCGTGTGCATGAAATGAATTTGGTATTTAGAAAGTGGAAAGCACTGACTCCTACGGGTCTGATGGCGCTGGGGGCATAAGGTGAGGTGCTGCTGGAGTTGGGAATAAAGCTGATGAACTACTGACCCCTTTTGTGAAGTTTTAACGTGCATGTGCCGTTGAATGTTTGATAAAATGTTGCAAAAGTATACCGTTAGGTTAAAAAAATGATGAACTTTTAACCTGCAGGTGTCGTAGAAGGTTCCAGAAAGTGTGGTGATAAAATAGGTTGAACTTGTGACCTGTATGTGGCGCGGAATAATAAGTAGCTTTTCATGAGGAAAATTCTAAATTAACCAATGGAGGTAAGTTTTGGAATGTCGTTGAAGGAATGAAGTATTCTGATTTGTTCTTTACATGTATTTATGTGTGGAGCGGCAGAGAAACTGTGCCATTCCTCGTTTCATTCTTGATGAAGTTGGAGCTTTACATGAGAAAGAGAGAATTGTATGCGTGTGTCATTTGAAATCTGGATAACAACTGCAAAGGTAAGTTAGAAATGAACAAGGTGTGTTATGTGTTTTATAGTATTGATTAAGTTTTTGAGGTGATGTTTTTAATTTAGAAAGTATTTTTTATTTCAAAGTAATATAGTGTTAGTAAAGTGTGGTGTTTGATATTGGTTATGAAATATGCATAAAATTTGAGCTGTTGTTATATAAGTATTTTATATATGTTAAGGAATTTTTCACAGAGAAGAAGTGTAGTTTGTCATCTTTATAGGACTGTATTGTTTTGAAAATGAGGTATAGCGTTAACCCCTTCGCCGTGGGGGTAATTCCCCCATGGCGCGGGGGGGCGGCGGCGGCAACGCTGTGCTTGTGATGAGCCCAGCTCGTCATGAGGCACAATGGAGCTGTGCTCATGACGAGCTGGGCTCATCACGACTCCGCCCACTGATTGATTCTCCCGCACATGCGGGGAATCAATTACGCGTGGGAGTGGCGCGACAGTTATGACGAGCCCAGCTCGTCATGAGCACAGCTCCACTGTGCCTCATGACGAGCTGGGCTCGTCATGAGCATACAAGGGGTTAATTTGAGTTTGTAATGTATTTGGGGAGATAAAGAAAATGTTGCACGTTTGCAACTGAAACTTTTTGTGGAAATAGTGGGGTGGGGGTGGTGGTGGTAGGAGACGTATGTGTTATTAAGTTGAAAGCGATAAAACGAAATGCAGAAATGTTATGTGGGCAGGTTGTGGTCTTATTTTTGACACTGAGAGGTAGGTTTGAATGTAAGTCAGGTTAGGTTGTTGTACAGTGGGGCCGTGTACAGTTTTTGGAGATTACATGGAGAGGAGATGGAGATAGGAAAAGTGACACGTTCCTTTTATATGTACGCATAGTTTGAATCATGTGATCCTAAGTTGAGATAAATATGAATATGGTTTCTGGTTTGCATTTGGGTATAGTGAATAGTTTTTGTAGTTTCTGACCAGTGAATAATAAAAAGGTAGATATACTCAAATATATGGTAGTAAACGTATACATTATTGTCTGTACTTATGGAATAGAAGTAGTCGGGGAGTGCTTCTGTAGAAGAGATGTTTTATAAATGTGTGAGAGATAAAAAAAATGTAAATGTGCGGTATATTTTCTGTATGAGTTTGTTCACATTAGAGAACCAGATGTGATTATAAGTGATACTATTTGTCAGGCTGTGTCACTGTGGCGGATATATGTAGGTGTTGAAGTGGTTCGTGTTTTACTGATGGTGAGCTTCACTATCCCTTTTGAGACACTCGTCAATGTATTCATTCCATTTAATATCTTTAATATAGATACAGTAAAAGGACTGCATATCAAAAGTTTGGGAATTAGAACTTTGTTTACTCTCCCCATGCCCTGCTATACACTCTACAGAGTACATATAGATGTCTAGCTAGTAAAGGTGGTGTAGTTCGACTGGGCCCATTTATAAACCATGCTATGGGATGGTTTATGTTTTACCCGCCAATTTGCATGTTTGAATACTTTTTGCTGATAAGTGTTCCGGCAGACACCTGTTAAAATTAACGTCGTATATGGGTATAGTGGCGCTACTGGGAATGGTGGGGGTTTCTGTTTGATTTCATACGGTTAAGCAAGGGTGGGGGTGGGTGTGGGGGAGGTGGTTATGTTGCTGATTGAAACACAGAATATAGTAACGTGGAGATGTGGAGCTACTAAAGGTGATGTAGTACTACTGGGAGCTCTTATAAAGCGCCCTATGGCATGGGATATGTTTTAGTCGCAAATTTGCATGCTTTAATACGTTTTGCTGGTGAGCGTTTCGGGAGACATCTGTTGAAATTAAGCCTCTGTTTGGCTATAGTGGCGCTTCTACGTTTGCTTGGGCTCTTTCTTTTATTGCGTAATGTTAAGCAAGGGCGGGTGTTGAGGTGGTGTAGTGGTACTGTGACTATTTATAAACCGTCTTATGGTATGATGTATGTTTGAGTTGCAAAACTGTAAGTTTTAATAGCTTTTGCTGATGAGCGTTCCGGCAGACATCTGTTGACAATAAGTCTATCTATGGCTATAGTGGCGGTAACGGGAGTGCAGGGGCTCGTTGTTTGATTTCGTAAGGTTAAGCATGGGTATGGGTGGGGGTGGGGGATGTGCGTATGTTGCTGATTATAAGACGGACATTTGTAACGTGGGCATGTGTAGCTAGTAAAGGTAATGTAGTTTGAGTGGGCCTATTTATTAACCGTGCTATGGTATTGTGTATGTGTTTCCCGCAAATTTGCATGTTTGAATACTTTTTGTTAATAAGTGTTCCGGCACACACCTGTTAAAATTAGTAACGTGCAGATGTCGAGCTACTGAAGGTGATGTAGTACCACTGAGAGCACTTATAAAGTGCCCTATGGCATGGTATATGTTTTACCCGCAAATTTGTATGTTTTAATACGCTTTGCTCATGAGCGTTCCGGTAGATGGTTGTTGAAATTAAGTTCCTGTATTGGTATAGTGTGTTTACAAGGTTTGGTGTGGCTCTTTCTTTAAGTTTGTGAAGTTAAGGAAGGATGGAAAGAGGGTGGTACAGTGGCAGTGTGTCCATTTATGAATCGTTTTATGGTATGGTATACGTTTTTCTGGCAAATTCCCATGTTTTAATACGTTTTGGTGATGAGTGTTCCAGCAGACAGGTACAGAAATGACACAACATTTCTATGGATAAGACATCTTCGTGCTGAAAGACACTCTTGTACTGTGGTAGAAGGCTGATAGCGTTGATGGAAAATTATGAAACTTGGTGCCATTGTAGATTTTAATGGAAGGTTACACTGTTTGTTTGTTACTATGTTGTAGTTAGGGTTCTAAGTGGGAGAAACAAAAGTGGGGGTGCTCTAAAAGGGGGGCAAAGCTCTTAAAGGGGTGTGGGCTATGCAAGTTGGGGCGTGGTCTAAATCAAGACAAGTATCATTGTATGCTTTAGAAAATCCTCTCCAATTATCGTAGGTTCAGAAAAAAACATTGTTTGAAGGATTTCCCTTTCTTCCACAACGTGGGTAACCTAGCGTGATGTCTCCACTTCTCAGTAGTGGGCAAAATAAGCATGCGTACATCGATGTGCATGCTGTCACTGCAGTGTAATAAAAAAAAAACATTTGACTATCTTTGAGAGGGTCGAAAATAGAACCTGGTAGAGAGTCATTTGGAGGCTGCCTGAAAATAAGTGCCGGTCTCCAGCCCTGGCCCAATTAAAGCGCAGTATCCATGCATCCTAAGCACTGCGCCATTCAACCATCATTTAATTGATGGATATATTCCTTCTTATATATATACATAAATCTGTTTGTCCGCTTATCTTAAGCATCTATGAGCGCACTCGCCTATACTAAGCACTGCGCCATTCATGCAGCGATACGCCTATATATGCATAGATATATCTGACCCAGAATCAATCCTAAGCATTTATCAGCCCACCCGTCTATCGTAAGTACTGGTCTTTGCATTCATTCATCCTTCCATCCATCCATACATTGATCCATTGATCTATGTATCTATCCATTGATGCATCTGGCCATGCATCCACTCGCCCTTTATTCAACTATACGTTCTTATGTCAGTGCATCGCTTGCCCCCGATCTTAAATACAACGTATTATACTCATCCAGCTACCCTCTTAAGGCATTGAAAAGGCTTGCAAAAAGCATTGACAGGCAGATTTTTTTAATAAAGAATAACAAAGCTTTGAGTTACTCTTTGTAGAGCATACTTCAACACCCTTCTCTGGTGGTGTTTTAAACAAAGGTACATCTAGCGAAAGAAATGTAAAGGAGCTTTTAAGTGTAATACGTTAATTTAGAAACATAACGTTTTGTCGAGTTGTTTATAGGTACACTGTTTTAAAGTGGCCGTGACTGACAGTTACTGAATACCTGTACTTCTTATATTTGAGAAAGTATACCAGAGAGCTAATTTGGGATGGTGAGAACCTTGAGTTCTATATTTCCATGTGAAGTACAGTATAGGAATATAAAAGTAATTGGAAAGCTTTTATGTTCATATTAAAGAGGGGGTGTGAGAACTTAGTGAGGCAGGCAAAGTGTGTGTTTTCGTAGCACTAAAAGGAGACCGTGTGTAAGGTGAGAGCAGGTTCGTGCTGGAGTTGCCTTGTTGTGGTGGTTTGCAGAGGCTCAACCAGAGGGAAATTTCGGGGGAGCCTAATTCTTTCAGCAATAGGCAGAGTGGGCATGTAGGGGTTGTAAAAAGGGATGAAAAAGAACAGAGTCTCCTTTACAAAACAATGATGTTTTGAAGACCGGTGAAGTACTCTGGTGCGGCTCTGTGTGTGTGCCCGGGAAACTGTGTCAGAGAGTCCCGGGCAATGGGCGTTGCGCGCCTGGTGGTCTGTCTGCTAATCACCCCACGATGATGTTGCTGGTGCGTTGCAAAAAGAGAAGGGAAATACTGAGAGAAAATGGCTCTCTTTAAAGGATTTCCCTTCTCCTACAATGCGAGTCACTTGGCATGATGTCTGCACTTCTAAGTAGTGAGCAATGTGCATGCTCTCACAGTGCCACTGCAGTGCAATAAAGAAAAAAAAACGGATTACGTTTGTGAGGTCAGAAAATAGAGCACTATAAAGACCCGTTTCGAGGCTCCCAAAAATAAAGTGCTGGTGGTCACATCCCCACAGACACCCCCTCCAGTTAAAGCCCTGGGTGCAGTGTTATGTTTGCGAAGTTGTTGATAAAATTGTTAGGTAATAATGGAAATGTTTATGTGTGCTGTTTGGTTGAGAATATCATTCAAAGTACATAGATTAACATTTTTAAAAATACTATTTATAAAGTTGTGTGCGGTGAGTTGCAGAGAAAGTGGTGTGGTGTGGTGGGGTGTGGTGGAGAGGTGAAAAGTATGAGGTGGTGCAGTTATATATGAATTGTAAAGGAGTATGTAAATAATTAAATGCTTGCTGTATGTTCTATGGCACTACTTGTCATCCTAGTGCTCATCTGTCGTGCTCCATCACGTTGCAGCACTGGGTCTGGAAGTTGTTAGTGGAAGTTTTACAATTGTATGTTATTATTTTAACATAGTGAAGAAATGTGAAAAATAATTGAATCTATTTTTGTTTTTCAGAAAATTATTTCGTTTGGACTTGAATTTGGAAATGCCTAGAAGAAGTGAAAAAAAAAGAAATGAGGAGAAAAATATATATTTGACGAAAAGGAAAGAACTTGAAGTAGAAAAAAATGTGAGTAGTAGAGAAACTGCTTGTTCGAGTAAAAGCAAAAGACTATTTTTGAGAAAAATATTACGAACATTTAGGTGCCGATTCCGATCCTGTAAAACCCGGGTACAAATGGTCGTACGGAGCATTTTCTCCATACGATTCGTACCCGGGAATTCCACCGTACAAACCAGCAAGTACGATTCGTACAGAAATAGCATTTCCGTACGAATCGTAAAAAACACCGTATGGCTAAAAAATACATACAATTCCAATCCTGGACAGCGCGTACGCGACGTCCGCACGGAGTCAGGCAGCGTTTTACGGACCAGCAAGTACGATTCGTACCTACAGCACTCCGCACGGCTATATTTTACGGGAGCCAAAAAGTGCTGGAAAAGCTAAGTAGGCTGCGATGCACGAGGAAAAGGGGGCCCGCTACGCAACGTACACACCATCACCCACATCGTACATGTCATCATGTACGGTGCGTACCCCAACATTGCATATGTACGGCCCGTACCCCCCACCCCCCGTATGTACGGCCCGTACCCCCCATCCGTGTACGTCCGCACCATAACCCCACACACCCCCGTATGTACAGACTGTACCCCAGGCATACCCCCACGCGCGTATGTCCGCACCATACCCCAGGCGTACCCCCACCCGCGTATGTCCGCACCGTACCCCAGGCGTACCCCCACCTGTGTATGTCCGCACCGTACCCCAGGTGTACCCCAATCCTCGCATATGTACGGTCCGTACATACGCGAGGATTGGGTACGCCTGGGGTACGGTGCTGAAATACGCAGGTGGGGGTACGCCTGGGGTACGGTGCGGACATACGCGGGTGGGGGGTACGCCTGGGGTACGGTGCGAACATACGCGGGTGGGGGGTACGCCTGGGGTACGGTGCAGACATATGCGGGTGGGGGGTACGCCTGGGGTACGGTGCGGACATACGCGGGTGGGGGTATGCCTGGGTTCGGTGTGGACATATGCAGGTGGGGGTATGCCTGGGGTACGGTGCAGGCATACTCGGGTGGGGGGTACACTGGGGGTACGGTGCGGACATACGCGGGTGGGGGCTATGCTGGGGGTACGGTCCGTACATACGGGGTGGGGGGTACGGTGCGGACGTACGCAAGAGGGGTGGGAGGATGCGGGGGCTGTACGACTCATACCCCGGGCACAAGTGTACTCGGGGTAGGGGTCGTACAAAGTTCACTCCGTACGGGGCCTTTTCCATGCGCTTGTGTTTTCGGACGGGTGGTACGGATCGTACTTGCGCGCTCGGACTTCAGTTTTACGAGTTGTAAGTAAACCTGTACGGGGACGTCTCATAGACTTTTCCCGGGGTGATTCGTATGTATTTTCCAGGTATGAATCGTACTTCGCCGTTTGTACGGGACTTGTACGATTCGTACGTAAAAAAAAAAAATACGGATACGAGTCGTACGGGAAAAAAAAATCCAGGATCGGAATCGACCCCTAGATGAGAAAAACATCACACAAAGCAAAAAGAAGTAAGGTAAAGCAGAGTTCAATTTCAAATACGAGAAAAAGGAAAGATGATAAAGAAATAGTATCTGGTACTCGGAGACAAAACTAATTTCAAGAAATTCGTCAGAGACATTTTCGATCTAGAGTGATTCAGAATTTATTGAAAACATGCTGCAAATATAAAAGAAGAATGTTCCAATTCAAAGAGAAGCAGCGTATTGAAAGTATAGTGGATACTGCTTTCAATTTGGAACAGAAGTTGTTCATTTTGATTTTAAAGAGATTGAAAGTATTGGATAAAATAGTGAAAATATTGAAAGACAAAAGTAGAGAAAAAAGACTTGTGAACAGAACCAACTTTTGTAAAATCTTTAGTGGACATTGGAGACATACTTCTAGTACTGAGCCTTTTTTTAATGAGGAAAGTTACTTCCAGGAAAATAGTTTCTCATTTGCAGTTGATACTGGAGGTCGTTGCTACAAAGTTCAGGATGGTGTTCCTCTTCCAAAGGAGGAAATGGTTGGTAAAAGTGCAGAAGAGTTAATAGCTGAAAAAGTGCAAGGAAACGTCCACGAGCTCTTGTGTATAAGTGGAGTTGTAGTAGCATTTGTAGTATTCGACAGGAATCCATTGATTTAATGAGAAACTTGCTACGAGAAAATACTCAGAAAAGTATAAAACAGAAGATTAAGTTGTTACAAGGACTAGAGCCATGTAATGTAAGAAAATATACTGAGATGTATGGGCATTCTCTGGCTTGTCTTTCAGGAAAAGTTTGTAAAAGTACTTTTCATCATTTGAGGATGTTAGCAGTACACCATTCAGAAATGCGGAACTTTGTAAAGAAACTGTACAATGTAAAAAGTCCTGCATTAAGTTTAAGTGAACTGAATGGAAGTCTTTTATATGGTTCTTTATCAGATGTTCAAAAAAAGTGTGATGATATTGAAATGCGATATTTTGGTTCAGAAGAGCAGTTCATAGAAATTGAAAGTTTGACAATTACAGATGTTGGAGGAGATGAGAAAGAGATTAGCACTGTTCAGTTTGAAGAGGAAATTGGAAAGTTTAATGTAGTGTGCTCTGAAATACCAAACTATGTTTGTATTTGTTGTCGACGTACTCATTATAAAAGTCAAAGTAGGAATGTTGATTTGTATTTGAAAAGTGAAAAGGAGAACAATGGTAAGTGGGAAGAATTTGCAACTTGTTTGTTGAAGGTCGATTTGAGTTAGGTAGTGATCAACGTATATGTAAAGATTGTTACAACAAATTAGAAGAGAACAAAATGCCTGCTAGAGCAGTGCATAATAAGTTGGAGTTAATAGCTATTCCGCAGGACCTGGCCAAATTGAATACATATGAGTCGGTTCTAATTCAATCTGTTCATCCTTTTCAAGCTATAATTCGGATGGAGCCTAAAACAGGTAAACTGCCACCAACAGACTTGCAAAGAGGGCTGAAAGGAAGAGTGGTGTACTTACTCTTGGATTTTAAGAAAAACATTGAAACTATTGCTGGAGAGAAAGAGGAAGATGAGGCAGTAGTTATTTTAGTAAATGGTGTACCCACAAGGAGTCGGTAAATATGGCAAGAATTTGTGGATGTTAATAACGTTGAAAAGGCTACCTTATATCTTATAGAGAGCAATATTTATTACAACAATGTCAATGTGGATGAACAGGTAATACGTTTAGAAGATGATTTTGAAATATCAAGTGGTCAAATAGAGAAAGTGGACAAGTCAAGGACTGAAGAGATTTATGAACATTATACCATATGTCCTTTGCATTCAAAAGAAGTGAAAAAAGCACAGGGAACTCCAATGAGTGTATGGGAGAAAAGCTTGGAATCTCGTTGTTTTCCACAGTTGTTTCCTACTGGAGAAGGTAGACGATATGATGACCGACCTGTAGGGATTCCTGCTTCAGAATATCAGTCAACAAGATTATATTCTGAAGATCCTAGATTTCGACAGTGCATTCCATACATATTTCACCTTTTGTTTGAAAGTGATCTGTCTTCTCTCTCGTATGCAGTGAATCATATTCTTAAAACTGGAGTTCATGAATCACTCCTTTCTGCGACAGAATTTGTGGAGAAAGTTCAAGAAACCAATGAAAATTTAGAAGCACAGTTAATCAACTTGATGGCATGTCAACGCGGAACAAATGAGTATTGGTATCGTCGTCATGGAGAACTCAAGTGTATGTTACGGAACTTAGGTACACCAACATGGTTTGTCACACTTAGCTGTGCAGAGTATGCATGGGAAGATTTGCTTGAGTTTTTAAGAGAAGCGAATTCTAATATAAAAAATGTTGAAATAAAGACTCCTGGTGAACTGTGTTCATTGGATCCTGTAAATGTGTGCAGATATTTTAATCATAAGTTTCAAGCTATGATGTCTTTTATCTGTAATAAAAAGAATCCAGCTCTTGGAGAAGTTACCGATTTCTTTTGGAGAAAGGAGTACCAAGCAAGAGGTGCACCTCATATACATATGCTACTATGGGTCAAGGATGCACCTAAATTTGGAACTGATTCTGATGAAACAGTATTGTCGTTCATCGAACAGTATGTGACATGTGAGATTCCAAGAGAAGGAGGAGATAGAAGCTTGAGACAGCAAGTTTTATGTTTCCAAAGTCACCGTTGTGGAAAGTACTGCAGAAGAAAATACAAGTCTAAAGGTAAATTTTACACCAAATGTCGGTTTGGTTTTCCCCGTCCAGTCATTTGTAAAGGAAGAGTAAATTCTTTTTTTTCTTCTGTGAGGCACACAATAACTCGGAAATCTCCAAAGAATCCCTATAACTTAAAAAGAACAGAAGTGTCAAAGTATATCAATGACTACAATCCAGTCATTTTAAAAATGTGGAATGCGAACATGGACATCCAGTATGTTGCGGATAACTCAATTCCTGTTGCACGTTATGTTACATCGTACATAACAAAAGCTGAAAAAACAGAGATGAAACAAATGTGGGAAGAAATTGTACAAGAGAATAGTCTTAGCAAAACATTGTACAGCTTTAGTTTGAAAATGCTTTCCCACCGAGAAATTGGATCGTATTAATGTTCAGACCGCTTGTGTTCTTCAAGTTTATATTCAAAGTCACGAGGAATCATTTGGGTAAGTTTAGGTCTTGCCTGCAAACGAAATGGAGTGTTCAAATCATTGGAAGAAATTGAACAATTAGTAGCAAATGAGCCAGATAGTACAGACATTCTTAAAACTAATATGTTGGACACATACTATCCGAAAAGGAGTCAACATCTGGAACAGCTATGTCTGTATGAAGTACTTCAACATTACAGCTTCAAAAGAAATATTAAAGAGAATTTAAAAGAAGGAAAGTTTGCAGTAGTTGGATGTCATGGTTGTTTAGTAAAACATGCAAAGGGTAATTTTATAAACCACAAGAAACTTAGGTGCCGATTCCGATCCTGGAAAAACCGGGTACGAACCGTCGGATGGAGCGTTTTCTCCGTCCGACTCGTACCCGGGAAAAACACCTTACAAACCCGCAAGTACGGTCCGTACAGAAACACCATTTCCGTACGAATCGTAAAAAACACCGACCGGCAAAAAAACACATACAAATCGGATCCGGGACACCACGTACGCGACATTCGCACGGAGTCAGGCAGCGTTTTACGGATCAGCAAGTACGATTCGTACCCACAGCACAAAAAGTGCCGGAAAAGCGAAGTACGCCGCGATGCACGATGAAAAGGGGGCCCGGTACGCACCGTACCCCCATCCCTACACGTCCGCACCGTACCCCAGCATCCCCCCATGTCCGCACCGTACCCCAGCCCCCCCATGTCCGCACCGTACCCCCAGCCCCCCCATGTCCGTTCCGTACCCCCAGCCCCCCCATGTCCGCGCCGTACCCCCACCCCCCGTAGGGTAGGTACGGAGCGTACCCCCACCCCACCCCCATAGGTACGGAGCGTACCACCACCCTCGTAGGTACGGTGCGGACACCCACCCCACCCCCGTAGGTACGGAGCATACCCCCACCCCACCCCCGTAGGTACGGAGCGTACCACCACCCCCGTAGGTACGGTGCAGACCCCCACCCCAACCCCGTAGGTACGGAGCGTACCACCACCCCCATAGGTATGGTGCGGACCCCCACCCCACCCCCGTAGGTACGGAGCATACCCCCACCGCACCCCAGTAGGTACGGAGCATACCACCACCCCCGTAGGTACGGTGCGGACCCCCACCCCACCCCCGTAGGTACGGAGCGTACCCCCACCCCACCCCCATAGGTACAGAGCGTACCACCACCCCCGTAGGTACGGTGCGGACCCCCACCCCCGTAGGTATGGAGCGTACCCCCACCCCACCCCCATAGGTACAGAGCGTACCACCACCCCCATAGGTACGGTGCGGACCCCCAGCGCGTAGCGATTCGTACGGAAACAAATCCGGATACGATTCGTACGGGGAATATTTTTAACGGATCGGAATTGGCCCCTTAGTTGTGAAACTCCAGATAAGCGAGAATTTTACTATTTAGCACTTCTGCAGCTGTTTAAACCATGGCGTAGCGAAAGTGAATTACTTGGAGAGTTTGACTGCTACGAACATTCTTTTAATGCTTGTAAAGATAGCATTCGATGTCCAATTTTCCCTACATATTTAAAAATGTTGAATGATGAAGTTGAACAGGAAAAGATTATTACAGCTGCAATAGCTCATGAAAGTTCTCAAGCTAGTCAAAGTGGTGGTCCATGTAGTCAAGATCCTCTTGGACAACCACTGCTGAAAAATGAAGCAGCAATTGCTATGCATGAAGTCGAAATTGCAATGCAACAAGCACATGAGGAGAATATAACATTGGAAAAGTTAGAAGAACAAGTAAATGTTGAACAGAAAGAAATATATGTGCAAGTAAATGTTGTATACTTGTAAAGCGCACAGCTGCCCCAGCAACGGGGCGTCCCGGCGCTGTATACCGCTGGGGAACCCATCCTGGCTTTCCCTGTGAGATGGTCCCTACTGGGCATCTCCAAGGTGAATGTTGGACAGGCCACCCGAAGGGCTTGCTCCCTCCCCGCATGGCAGGGCCCAAGCCCCGGCCCGCCAGGCGTGACCCACAAGAATCACCCGCACCCCGTCTCCCGACGGAACTCCTGCCCCCGGACCTCCATGTATCACGGGACCAAGCCACCACCGGCTCCCCCGGCCGGATCAAGCCGCCATCTTGGGCCCTGCGCCACGAGGCCGCGTGGCCTCCACCCGACCCTAACCCTGGGCCTGGCCGGCCCCGACATCCCGGCACCACCATCCACCCAGGAGGTGAGCGGACCACTTGGCAGGTCAATGGGAGAACGAAGCGTCAAGGGTTCTCCCCCGCCAGGTGCCGATCGCCTCCAGCTCCCCCAGGCGCTGGCTCCACCCCCTGCTGGGTGTCTGGACACCTTCATCCCGGACCCTCCGACCTCCAAGTGCGAGGGTCCGGACATCAAAGGGCGCCAGACCTATAACTAGGGCAGCTCCGGAGCAGGACGGGAGTTGTATCCTGGAGTCGAGAGACACCGAGAGAACTCAGCCTTGACGGACTACTGGCGCTGCCGTAGCCCTACCTTGTGAACTATCGTCCTGCCTGCTGGCGCTGCCGCGGCCTTCTGCAACATCCATCCTCGTCGGGACCTGCTGGCGCTGCCGCGGTCCGTTGTAACGACCATCTTCACCGGGACCTGCTGGCGCTGCCGCGGACCGTGTATCGACCATCTTCCCGGGACCTGCTGGCGCTGCCGCGGACCGTGTATCGACCATCTCCACCGGGACCTGCTGGCGCTGCCGCGGCCCGTCCCAGCTAGAACACCAAGCTCGAGGATTGTGAGCTATCCCCCATACCACCTCAACTACCAGACTGGTAACCAGACTGTCCCGCTACCCCCTCTTCCCCATCTTGAGAGACTTGAATCGAGGGGACCCCTGAGTCCAGACCTCCTTGTACCATTTCATCGTACCTTAAGAAATTGCCTATAAAGAACGCTGAATCTTCTCCTTGTGCGGTGTCTGTCTGTGGGGGGGAAGTTATTTATCTGTACGATCGCTGGAGACGGCTCTCCCCGGAGACCTCTCCCCTTGTCCTCGGCTGACCCTCCCGGTCCGTCTAACATTGGTGGCCAGCGGCGCGATCCGAATCAACGCGTAATCGTACAGAGAGTAGCTCACCCCACGACAAAACCACGATGTCAGCCAAAGATAGCGGTTCCACTGAAAAGTTCCAAATGGATACGTTGGAGGAATATAGCCACCGCGAACTTAAACAATTCTGCATGGAACTAGGCATTGCTACCACCGGCCTGAGTACCAAAGACGATTTGAAGCACGCCCTTGAGTCGTGGGCAGAAACTGGGGTCACCGGATCCCCCGACCAAAACAGTGTCGCACCAGAGGGGAACGCCACGGCTCCCGAGGAGCGGAGAACGAGCCTCTCGCAGGAGGAGATCCAAGAAAGAGAAAGAACCAGATTACATGAGTTAGAGATGGCACGACTCAAGATGGACGGTGAACTAAAGTTAGCCGAGCAGAAACTAAATCTAGAACATCTGCGGCTCCGAGAAGAGCGAGAAGAAAAACAGAGACAAAGAGAGCTCGAGGAAAAAAGAAAAACACTTGAACACGAGCGCAAACTGGCGGAAATAGAACTTCGGAAACAGAATAAAGAACCGGGGGTGCCTGAGCGACCGCACACCCCGGGAGCAACCGAGAAAAAAGTCCACATCCCCAAGGATGTTGTCCGAGAGTATGTCCGAGAAGACGACATACAACAGTGGTTCAAAGCCTACGAGATCGCCATGACCTCCCACCGGATCGACCGGAGTGATTGGGGAGCCGGACTATGGGGGAGGTTCGTCAACGAAGGCCGCGATGCCCTATTGCAGCTCCCAGATCACCAGATGTCGTCCTACGACCACATGAAGGCTGCCCTCCTCACCTGCTACGGCCTCACACCCGAGATGTACCGCCAGAGGTTCAGAGACTGCACCCGGATCCCGGGTACAACTTGGGTGGAGTACGTCAACTATTTCAGCCGAGCCTTCGAGGGTTGGATCAAGGGGAGCCATGTAACGACCTACGAGCAACTCTTTAACCTTATGGTATGGGAGCACCTGTCGAACAACTGTTTCGTCGAGCTCAGGCAGCACCTCCTCGACAGTAAATTGACTGACCCCCGGCAACTCGCCGCCGAAGCTGACCGATGGGAAAGCACCCGAGTGGGCCGGAGAGGACCACACGAGCAAAACCGAAACAACCAAGGCCAGCACCGTCCCCGGGGAGGAGGAGGAGGCCAGGGGCGGGGGAGAGACACCATCCCGGCAACCCCCGTGGCCAGCACCCCACCCCCGGCCGGCCGGGGCAACCCCCCGATGCGCCCGGGGTTCCGAGCCAACGTCACGTGCCACCGATGCCAGCGAGTCGGCCACTACGCCAATGACCCGAGCTGCCCGCAGAACCAAACACCAAAGCCCCGCCAGGTAGCTGCCGCTGCCCTGGGGGAAGAACGACTATCAGAGGAACAGGAAGAATATGAGCCGGCCCAGCAAGAGTGGGAACCAGCCGCCATGGTTCTAGCGTGCCTAGGGGGAAAAGACATGGTCCCGCGGGCTCCCCTACCCGCCAACACCCGGAAATACGGCCAGTGGGTGACCATTAATGGGCGTCGGGCCGAGGCCTTACGTGACACAGGCGCCAGTGTGACGGCCGTCCGCTGTCACCTGGTGAAGCCCGAGCAGATCCTGCCGAACATTCTCTGCCCCGTCCGCTCAGCCGACAATTCCGAAAGTCTGTGTCAAATGGCCTGCGTCCCCTTCGAATGGGGAGGGGTCTCCGGCCTGTTGAAAGTGACGGTCCGGGATGATGCCCCCGTGGACTGCCTCCTGGGGAATGACCTTGAGAGTTCCCCGTGGGCCACCGTCGAAAGAAGAGAGCACCTGGGGATGCTGGGCCTCCCGGACTGGGCCTGCGTAACCACCCGGTCCATGGCCGCCCGTGCCGTCCCCCGATCAGAAGAACCAGAATGGCCAGCACCTCCACCCCCGGTCGCCCCAGTAGAGGACAACGACGAGGCCAACCCCCCAGAACCAACGGCCGAAGGGGTCGCGCAACCCCAGGACCTCCCCGGCCTGGCTCAGTGGCGTCAAGAAGGGGGGCCCACCCAAGAACAGTTCCGCCAGGAGCAAAAGACCTGCCCCTCCCTCGAGGGACTCCGCCAGCAAGCCAGCGCCCAGAGCGCAGGGGACTCCACCGGAACTCATTGGGTCTATTGGGATAACGACCTGCTATACAGCGAACAAAGAATCGCAGAGCTAGGGGCCAGTCGAGTGCTGGTGGTACCTCTCCGCTTCAGAGACTTCCTACTAACTCTGGCCCACGATGTCCCCCTGGCTGGACACCTGGGCCAGGACAAAACCTACAGTCGCCTAGTGACTCACTTTTTATGGCCGAAGATGCGGAACGACGTCCTTAACCACTGCCGGTCCTGCCCCACGTGCCAGGCCAGTGGGAAGAGCGGCCGTAAGCTGAAAGCCCCTCTGCAACCCTTCCCAGTGGTCACCACCCCGTTCGAGAGGGTAGGAATAGACATTGTGGGGCCCCTGGACCCCCGCACGGCACAAGGACATAGGTTCATCCTGGTACTGGTGGACCACGCCACCCGCTACCCCGAGGCGGTACCTCTACGAACTGTAACAGCTCCGGTGGTTGGCCGGGCCCTAATGGGGATCTTCTCCCGGGTGGGCTTCCCCCGGGAAGTCGTCAGCGACCGAGGAACGAACTTTATCTCAAAATATATGAAGTCCCTCTGGCAACAGTGCGGGGTCACCTACCGATTCACGACCCCCTATCACCCCCAGGGGAACGGACTAGTGGAGCGATTCAACCGCACCCTCAAGGGGATGATTGGGGGATTAGAAGAACCCCTCCGTCGCCAGTGGGATGTACTACTCCCGTGCCTCCTCTTCGCCTATCGAGAAGTTCCCCAGAAGTCCCTCGGCTTTAGCCCTTTCGAACTCCTGTACGGGCACCCTGTGCGAGGGCCCCTCAGCCTCGTCAAAGAAGGTTGGGAGATGGCCCCCCTAAAGACCCCTCCAGACATCTTCAAGTACCTCCTGGCCCTACGCAATCAGACCCGGCGCTTCAGGGAGATGGCCAAGGCGAACCTCGAGGCCAGTCAGGAGGACATGAAAAAATGGTACGATCACAATGCCTCCTCCGTCGAGTTCGAACCTGGTCAACAAGTGTGGGTGATGTCCCCCACCGAACCATGTGCCTTGCAAGATAAGTGGACGGGGCCCTTCAAAGTGGTCGAGCGCAAAAGCCCCGTCACTTACCTCATCGACATGGGGACCCCCCGGAACCCCCTTCGGGTCCTCCACACCAACAGACTCAAACCACACTTTGTGCGCTCAGAACTCAGCCTCCTGATGGCTACGGACAGTGGGGCAGAGGAGGACTCCGAACCCCTCCCGGATCTCCTGAAGACTCAGGAGAACGACGGTTCCGTGGACGGGGTCCGGCTCTCCGATGCCCTCACCCCAGAGCAACGCCAGGGCTGCCGGGACCTCCTGCTGCGGTTCGCTACACTGTTCTCCCTCACCCCCGGGATCACCCCTTGGTGCCTGCACGACGTGGACACCGGGGACAGTCCCCCTATCCGACACCGGGCCTACCGCGTGCCAGATCGGGTACGGGCCTGCATCCAGGAGGAAGTGGCCAAAATGCTCACGATCGGGGTCATCGAGCCCTCGGACAGCCCCTGGGCCAGCCCGGTTGTACTGGTCCCCAAAGCCGCTGCCCCCGGCACCACACCTGAACTGAGATTCTGCGTCGACTACCGGGGCTTGAACGCTGTCACCCGGACCGACGCTCATCCTATCCCCCGAGCGGATGAATTGATCGACCGGCTGGGGGCCGCCCGCTACCTCAGCATCTTCGACCTAACAGCGGGCTACTGGCAGATCGGTCTCACACCCCGGGCTCAGGAACGGTCCGCCTTCTCTACCCCCGATGGCCACTACCACTTCAAGGTCATGCCCTTCGGCATGAAGAATGCCCCCGCTACTTTTCAACGCCTAGTGAACCAGGTCTTGGCGGGGCTCGAAGAGTTCAGCGCCGCCTACCTGGACGATATCGCTGTGTACAGCCGCCACTGGTCCGACCACCTCCTCCACCTCCAAGAGGTCCTGCAGGCCCTCCAGCGGGCCGGCCTCACGATTAAGGCCGGCAAATGCCAAATCGGTCAAGGGTCCGTGACCTACCTCGGGCACCAGGTGGGAAGCGGGCTGGTGGCCCCGCTGCAACTTAAAATTGCTGCCATCCAGTCCTGGCAGCCCCCCGTCACCCAGACCGAGGTCCGAGCCTTCTTGGGGCTCACCGGCTACTACCGGCGGTTCGTGAGGGACTACGGCAGCATTGTGGGGCCCCTCACGGGTCTCACGTCCAAAAACCAGCCGAAGCGGATCAACTGGACCCCCGACTGCCAAGCGGCCTTCGAAAAGCTGAAGGCCGCCCTGTGCACCGCCCCTGTGCTCCAGGCCCCCGATTACAGTCGGGAATTCATTGTACAGACGGACGCCTCCGATCACGGCATCGGAGCGGTTCTTTCCCAACTGAACCCCGAGGGTCATGACCAGCCGGTGGCCTTCATCAGCAGACGTCTCCTGGTCCGAGAACAGCGCTGGAGCACAATCGAGAGGGAGGCCTTCGCAGTGGTGTGGGCCCTCAAAAAGCTCCGGCCCTATCTCTTCGGTACCCACTTCCGGGTACAAACCGACCATCGACCCCTGCAGTGGCTGATGCAGATGCGGGGGGAGAACCCAAAACTATTGCGCTGGTCCATCTCCCTGCAGGGAATGGACTTCACCGTGGAACATCGACCGGGCCAAGACCACGCCAACGCAGATGGCCTGTCACGCTTTTTCCGCCTCGACGAGGAGAGTCCCCAGGAAGGTGGGTGACTCTCCCCGCCTTCAGCTGGGGGGGACGCATGTTGGACAGGCCACCCGAAGGGCTTGCTCCCTCCCCGCATGGCAGGGCCCAAGCCCCGGCCCGCCAGGCGTGACCCACAAGAATCACCCGCACCCCGTCTCCCGACGGAACTCCTGCCCCCGGACCTCCATGTATCACGGGACCAAGCCACCACCGGCTCCCCCGGCCGGATCAAGCCGCCATCTTGGGCCCTGCGCCACGAGGCCGCGTGGCCTCCACCCGACCCTAACCCTGGGCCTGGCCGGCCCCGACATCCCGGCACCACCATCCACCCAGGAGGTGAGCGGACCACTTGGCAGGTCAATGGGAGAACGAAGCGTCAAGGGCTCTCCCCCGCCAGGTGCCGATCGCCTCCAGCTCCCCCAGGCGCTGGCTCCACCCCCTGCTGGGTGTCTGGACACCTTCATCCCGGACCCTCCGACCTCCAAGTGCGAGGGTCCGGACATCAAAGGGCGCCAGACCTATAACTAGGGCAGCTCCGGAGCAGGACGGGAGTTGTATCCTGGAGTCGAGAGACACCGAGAGAACTCAGCCTTGACGGACTACTGGCGCTGCCGTAGCCCTACCTTGTGAACTATCGTCCTGCCTGCTGGCGCTGCCGCGGCCTTCTGCAACATCCATCCTCGTCGGGACCTGCTGGCGCTGCCGCGGTCCGTTGTAACGACCATCTTCACCGGGACCTGCTGGCGCTGCCGCGGACCGTGTATCGACCATCTTCCCGGGACCTGCTGGCGCTGCCGCGGACCGTGTATCGACCATCTCCACCGGGACCTGCTGGCGCTGCCGCGGCCCGTCCCAGCTAGAACACCAAGCTCGAGGATTGTGAGCTATCCCCCATACCACCTCAACTACCAGACTGGTAACCAGACTGTCCCGCTACCCCCTCTTCCCCATCTTGAGAGACTTGAATCGAGGGGACCCCTGAGTCCAGACCTCCTTGTACCATTTCATCGTACCTTAAGAAATTGCCTATAAAGAACGCTGAATCTTCTCCTTGTGCGGTGTCTGTCTGTGGGGGGGAAGTTATTTATCTGTACGATCGCTGGAGACGGCTCTCCCCGGAGACCTCTCCCCTTGTCCTCGGCCGACCCTCCCGGTCCGTCTAACAGTGAAGACAAGCATCCCCAGCGCTGATGGGGCCATAAGTGGAGATTAAGCAAGCTATTGCCCAGAGTTGCTGAGTGGGACCCATGGTTAGAGTAGGCACCGAGGCGAGAATTATTGAGTCCACTGACCTGGGCCCAAGACCCTGCTGCGTCGGGAATCAAACCGTGGTCCCGGGCTGACCTCTGCCTCCGGGTCTGTCGCCTCTAACCAGTGAGCCACACCACTCCACAAGTGAGAGAACGGATAGAACGTGGTTTATTGCATGAAAAAAAAAATCTTTTAAACCTCTTCTGATGTACATCAGCGGTCAAGCTGGGACAGGTGAAAGTTTTTTAATTAAAGTTTTGCCCAGTTATCTTAAAAAAACTACTGGTTCACATTTATGTTGTGTGGTAACAGCTCCAACTGGATTAGCTGCACACAATGTTAAAGGAGTTACTTTGCATAGATTATTGATGTTACCAGTGGAGCATGATAATAAATTAGAATATCAGAAGTTGTCTGGAGAAGCGTCTTATGAAGTGTCAAGAGTGCTGAAGAAAATGAAACTTTTAATTATTGATGAGGTGAGCATGGTCTCAAACTTAATGCTTGCTTTTGTACACTTAAGAATGCAACAGGTATTAAAAACAGATTACGATGTTCTCTTTGGAGGAAAACATTTTAATTGTATTTGGAGATCGCTACAACTAACCCCTGTAAAAGGAGAACCAGTGTTTAAAACTCTTGTACATGAAGACACAAAGAAATCTCTGGGAAGTATTGGAAATGTGAATCTGTGGTTACATTTTGAATATAAAGAACTCACTCAGAATATGCGACAAGCAAAAGATGAAGATTATGCAAATATTCTAAAAGATGTAAGAATTGGTGTTGTAAGCAAACATGGTAAAGAAGCTTTTCAAATTCATCTACTAAAGAACTTGTTTACAAATGAAAACACACCAGCAGAAGTAATGTACAAGAAAATGAAAGGAAAAAAGTCTATAGTTTGCTTAATGCCTACAGTGGAAGAGTGTTATACATTTAATAGAAAGCTTAGGAACTTGGAAAATCAAGAAAATCAAGAAATAGTTCACATTGAAGCTATTGATAAAATAGAGCATCAAGGAATAACAATTGTTCTTTCAGAAAAACTACAGACTAAATTGGATTCTTTGGAAAAGTCTGTATCAAAAACTGCTAGCTTAGATTTTTTTTAGATGTATGTTTAAACTGTCGGGTAATTTTGAAGCGTAATCTGAATGTAGAAGAAGTTTTAGTGAATGGAGCAATGGGGAAAGTTGTTGATTTTGTGAAATATCGAAATAGAAATGGAATTGAATTTTTGAAAGTTAAATTTGATCAGATTGCAGAGGTAAGACAGACTGGACGTTCTGCCGCACGTTTTTTGCTTGTAAAAGACTTGTATGTTCGTAAAAAACAGTTTCGCTTCTTTTTAGCATATGCAATAACTATTCACAAATCACAAGGTTTAAGTGTAGATAATGCTTTGGTAAATGTTGGAAAAATTGTGTTTAAAGAGGGAATGGTATATGTTGCATTATCTCGAGTTAGAACGTTGTCTGGTTTGTATTTAATTCGATTTTGATGAGAACAAGGTTAGTGCTGATGTTAATTGTGTAAGAGAATATAATCGTTTGAGAAGGCTTTATGCTCCCCATTTAGGTGAATATCCAATTTATGAGAAACGTGTTGTGTGTTCAAAACGCAAATCTGTTGAAGAGTTAACTATGGTTGAAAAGCAGAAAGAAAATCAACACAAAAGAAAAGATGTAAAGAAGCAGAAAATACAAAGAAGTGATGATGTTGTTGGATACCAATTAGAAAATGCTTCTGGTGTCAACTGCTATGGTAATGTCATTCTAAATGTTATATTTTATCTTGAAGATGTTTGTGGTGAAATTATGGAAAGTCAGGAAAAGACTTTATATTCTGCACTCTACACTTTATTTCAAGAATTGAGAACTGATAGAAGTAAGATTTATTCTGCTTCAGGTATTCGCCAACTGTTGGATACATGTACTGGATCTTTAACGTTCAGTGCTAATATACAGCAAGATGCATAAGAATTTCTGATGGTTATGCTTGGAGTACTAGAAGATGAAGGAATTCAGATTGAGAGTTTATTTGGACTCAGTCAAATGTGAAGAGTGTTCGTTAACTTCAAGCACTATAGTTGACAGAGAACGATTTTTATATTTAACAATACCTGACTGCAAATCTGTACCATTTTCCAAATAAGTAAAAGAAGCTGATCATGAGATGATGTGTTCTCGTTGTAAATCAAGAATGCTATCTGCATTATGCCTACAAAGATATGGAAAATATTTGATTATAATGCTGCAACACTGTCAACCAAATGGAAGAAACTCGAAACCAAAATATTTTTTTTTGTTGCTAATCAAGTATCTATTTCTGGAACAACTTTTGCAACAGTTGCTATTGTTTTCCATGCTGGAAGTACTACTATAAGTGGACATTATACAGTTTATTTAAAGTGTAATAATGGTTGGAGTCACTGTAATGATACACACTTGGAAATGAAATCGAGATTGCCTTATGAATTACCCAGCTCATACTTAATTTTTCTGAAACAAAGATTTTAGATACACCTATCGGCTTTAATGGGAAGGTGTATAGATCTTTAAGGAATTCATACTGGATGCTTTCAAAGCGAAAATTTTGATACATTATCTAGCGTATTGGGAAAATGTGCAGAGAAACTACGTAAGATCTTTAAGGAATTCATACTGGATGCTTTCAAAGTGAAATTTTTGAAACATTATCTGGAGTATTGGGAAAATTGTGCAGAGAAACTACGTAAGATCTTTAAGGAATTCATACTGTATGCTTTCAATGCGAAATTCTTGATACATTATGTGGTGTATTGGAAAAATTGTGCCGAAAAACTACGTAAGATCTTTAAGGAATTCATACTGGATGCTTTCAAAGCAAAATTTTTTATATATTATCTGGCGTATTGGGAAAATGTGCAGAGAAACTACGTAAGATCTTGAAGGAATTCATACTGGATGCTTTCAAAGTGAAAATTTTTATACATTATCTGGCGTATTGGGTAAATTTGCAGACAATCTACTAAGTAGAGGTAAGCTTTGAACATTTGAAGTACTATTGGATGTGTTATTTGTGTTGATTTTGTATTATATTTGAGAGAATTCGTTTTTTTTTTTTAACAATCTAGTTGATTGTTTTTTTTTCCCTGCTGTTTATGATGAAACTACACTGGCATCACGGTGAATAGTGAAGTTAAGTAGTAGCTGATGACAGCAAAAAAAGGGAGAAAAATTGTTATCTGAATGTTAAAGTGTTTTGTATTATTTCAAAACTCATTATAATTTGTGAAATGTATTACGTTACATAGTACTTCTGCAGTTTATTTTATGTAGTTGAGAAGTTAGAAAAAATAGTATTAATGACAAATACACAATAGTAGTTCGATATTTAAAAAACCTTTGTAATGCATTTAAAAAACCATAGGTTTCAGAGACGTCATACTTAGAAATTAGCATTTAAAAAAACCTTCGAAATTCACTGAAAAAACCATAGGTTTTACAGACGTTATAGTTAGGAATTAGCATTTAAAAAACCTTAGAAATTCACTGAAAAAACCATAGGTTTCAGGGACGTTATAGTTAGGAATTAGCATTTAGAAAAACCTTAGAAATTCACTGAAAAAACCATAGGTTTCAGGGACGTTATAGTTAGGAATTAGTATTCAAAAATACCTTAGAAATTCACAGAAAAAACCATAGGTTTCAGGGACGTTATAGTTAGTTGGACATTTGACTTATCTAAAACCAGAGAAATTCGCCTGTTATAGTTAGTTGAGCTAACTATAACTCGCGCCCCCGCAATGCACTGCTGATGACGTCACATATTATATCACTCATGACATGGTCAGTGACATCACTGATGACATCACTGATGACATCTCAAATGACATCAGTGATGTCACTGACTATGTCATGAGTGATGTAATATGTGATGTCATCAGCAGTGCATTGCGGGGGCGCGAGTTATAGTTAGTTCAACTAACTATAACAAGCGAATTTCTCTGGTTTTATATAAGTCAAATGTCCAACTAACTATAACGTCCCTGAAACCTATGTTTTTTTCAGTGAATTTCTAAGGTTTTTTTAAATGCTAATTCCTAACTATAACGTCCCTGAAACCTATGGTTTTTTCAGTGAATATATATATATATATATAGATATATATATATATATATAGATATATATCTCACGGGTCATGAACGGCGATCAAGGAGCCGAGAGCTCTGAAACACGTTGGGCAGTGTTGTTGCACTAATCAAACACACTTGGAAAAGCATGAGAGTCGCAGTGTGTTTCCTCTTCAGTTTGGGATTATCATCTGTAACAGAAGATTTGCACATAGTTTAGATTTGTAAGGGGTTTGCAACCCCGCCGCAAGCTCACCATTCAAAATAGGCTAGGGGGACGGCGACCAGCAAAATTGTATATATTCACACACACACACACACCCACACACACGCACACACGCACACACACACACATGCACACACACATATACATATATATGCCACAAAAATTGCGCCGGTGAATGAGCCTCAGATTCTGCAGGTCGGGTCAGTGCAACGGTACCGGGGCTCCCTCGTGTATAATCCATCAACTCCAAACTTGCCTCTCCTTTCAAGTGAGGAACACTGACACCCAGCTGCCGGTTCAAAAAGATGCTTTTAATTCATGTAGAAAGCTTTACAGGGCCAAAAACCCAACGCGTTTCTCCTCCATTAGAGGCTTGATCACGGGTAGAAACTCTGTTCCCACCTTGCCTTGTGATTTAACACTGCAGTTTGGTTTTCTCCCAGAGTGCAATTACAAACAGGTGTGTCCTTTATTTTCTTTCCACGAAGAACAGCAGCATGTGAAAACTGTTCTTCGTGGAAAGAAAATAAAGGACACACCTGTTTGTAATTGCACTGTGGGAGAAAACCAAACTGCAGCTGGGTGTCAGTGTTCCTCACTTGAAAATCAAGTTTGGAGTTGTTGAATATATATATATATATATATATATATATATATATATATATAGAGAGAGAGAGATATATTCGGACATGCAGCCTGACGCAGTGGGTAATACCTGGTCTATTGCTGTCCATTTGAATGTTGCACTTTTTGTGCTGATTCGTTCCATCGCAGCCCATTTTCAAAGCTGACTAGGATCCCAGCCTCGGTAAGTCCGAGGCGGCAGCCATTACCCCTTGATGTCTCTCGACAGCAACACAACAGGGTCCATTTCGGGGCATTGTGGTGCTCTTTGCGGGTGGTGCGTCCAACGGCAGGACCAAGCCGTATTTATATCCACACAAAACTCCCTCAATCATGAAGGAAGGCGCACTCACGAATCGGTAGTTCATTTAGATTTTTATTTGCATTCGGACATGCAGCCAGACGCGTTTCGTTCTTTTCGAACTTTTTCAAAGGCATAGTCCAGTGTTGTTCTTCACACAAGCCATTCGTCCATTAGCGTTTTTTTATAATCTTGGCCCTCATTGGACCTCCTCCGTGGATGCAAGTTGAGGCATTGTGGGACTCGTGGTTTGCGTGAACATTTTTCAATTAAACCCTCCAGTGGGTAATACCTGGTCTATTGCTGTCCATTTGAATGTTGCACTTTATATATCTATATAACCAAGATCCCAACGAACGACAACACCGGGCCAAACATAGGCACAGACTTCAGTTGAAGATTCAATGAAATAATTTATTGCCTGAACATGTCACATAGCGCTCTGTGAACATCAGCATTGTATTTATACTCTAGTAAGTGACTTTTCTATGTTAGTTGTGACATAGCAAAAAAATGGCACATTTGCAGCATGTAGTAAAATCACCTAAACATCAGCCGATGATTAGGCGCAAAAATGACAAACAACATTCAGTAACAGACATAGACAATAGACTAGTGCTCTGTATAACAGTGCGAGTAGCCCAGCATTCTGTAACTCCAGTGACGCACGGTGTTTCAGTAGGTAAGCAGATGTGGGCAATGTTAAAGGTATTATGTGTGTGTTGCTAAGGCGCTATGTCGGTTTTGGTGTCCCATGACGTGACTGTAATTTAAACCTCACTACAGAAAGATAAAGGAGTAACACGTATTAAAGTAGCGGATATCGTACGGCAGGAAGCCTGTGTGAGTCGCTGCGGTTGCTGAACTAGAACCATGAATAAATGCCATGTGGCACGAGTTAAATTCAAGGAACCTAGCGTAACGTCACCTTTGACCGGGGAAAAGAAAATAAAGCGCATCTATTGTGGCCTTAAACTGAGCGTGCCCAGACGGATCTCTATAATACGGGGAGCGCACCTGAAGTATTGCCGCTGTGTGAGCTTAGTGCAGGAGTTCAAGAAGGTCCAGTATGCAATATGAGTCTGTCCCAGTATATCTATGTCTGCGTGGGAAGTGTTAAAACAACTACATAGCTGATGATGTCAGTAGTAAATGTGCTAAAAAGTGAGGCCACTACAGAGTAACATTAAAAATATGTGTACGAGGACGGGGAAAACGTGTGGAGGTGCCGTGGTGTGTAATTATTAAACCCAAAGTCACACGAGGGTCTGGCGAGACTGTTGCAGTGAATTAAAAAGGGAAAGTGTTAAGCTAAGTGGATTTAAAAATGGACAACCAACTAGAAGTCAGCCGACTTCTAATAACAATATGGGCAACGATATACTAGATACAACTGGAGCAACTTCTTCTTACAAGAAGTTATATAAGTCTTCTCTAAGATTCAGTCCTTCTGGGGCCTTGGTATTAAGTTCAATTATGTTTCTAGACTCCAGTTGTCTTAACAATTTCTCCCTGTTACCCCCCCCCCCGACTGAGCGGACACAATCAACTACACATTATTTGAGATGCTCTAGGTTGTTCTGATGTATTTCCCGGAAGTGCCTGGCTACAGGATATGTTGGGTCACTGTTGGCAATTGCTCTGATGTGTTGCAAAATGCGTAAGTGCACTTGGAGATAGTGCTCCCTACATATCTGAGTCCGCAGCTGCAGGTCAAAATGTAAACTGCATATTCCGTCCCACATGTTAGCCTCTGTTGAATGACTATGGGTTTGTTCCTGAATTCCGCCTTAATTTGGGTAGTATTGATCCAAATTTACATGCCCTACAACTTCTACACTTAAAGAACCCTTTAACGCCTGACAACCAATTGGTTACAGTGGTGATTTCAGGACTGTTTCTGACTACGGTATCATGCATGGAACTGGCTCTCCTAAAGGTGATATCTGGCCTAGGAGCAACCATGGCTCCTAGTGTGGAATCCGTTTTGATGATACCCCAGTGTTTGTCATAAATGGACTTAAGTGCATGTGCCTCAGTGTTGTGTGTGATGATGAGACGTGTGGTTACCCAACTTTCGGTGGTCAGCTCTGGTTGAGTATCTGTGTTGTTAGTAGTGTCTGTGGATATTCCTTGTAATAGCAACTCTCTGGGTAAAGAATTGGCTTTGGTGATTGCTGCCGTGATGGTTCTTTCAGTGTAACCCCTGGACTTGAACCTCATGTGTGACTCCTTTTGGCATCTGATTAGGTCTGTGGTTTTGCTACATATTCTGCGCAAGCACAGCATTTCCCCATAAGGAATGCTTGCTATCAGGTGTTTGGTGTGGAAGCTGGTGGAGTGAAGGGTGGAGTTCCCTGCAGTGGTCTTTCTATGGAGGGTGGACTGTAATGTTTTATCAGAGACATATATTTTCACATCAAGAAATTCCACTGATTCAATGCTCATGGTCGCATTGAACTCCAAATTACAATCATTACAGTTGATCTCATTAATGAATGTCTTTGCACTGTCCATAGTACCATTCCAAACTACAAATACGTCATCTATATAGCGTACCCAGCAGAGGATGTTATTAGGCCTATCTTCTGAGTGTGTGCCCCGGAGTACCAGCTCCTCCCACCAGCCCACATGAAGACATGCGTAGCTGATGGAGGAGCAAGCCCCCATGGCCACACCCCTAAGCTGCTGGTATATCTTGTTGTTGAACATAAAAACTTTATGTTGCAGACACCACTCAGTGAGAAACATGATAAGTTCATTGTGTTTATAGCAGTGGATAGGTCTCTTAGCCAAGAATTGTTGGCATGTGTTTAGTCCATCTGGATGACGTATGCTGGTTGTTGGACTTGGCCCTTTTTGCAGGGTCATCCCTAAACTTTTTTTGCCTTTCTCGTAGCTTTTTTTTCTGACATGATGTTGGTGGTTTTAGGACTCTGGGCACTTTAGCACTTCTGTTCAGTGTAAAGTGCGTGTGCTCTCTGTGTTAAATATATTAAGATTGGCCTACACCTGTTTGGCATATTTAATTTACCTGTTAGTCCCTTGTAAAATGCTACTTGCAGCGCTGATTGCGCCACCCACCAAAGTAGCCTTTCAAACCTATCTCAGGGCCTGTGCGCGCCGTGTCATTGCCGCTGTGACGTGGCACCTAAAGTGTGTGCCATGTCCGTGACCCCCCTTTTACTACATGTCAGTCACCCATAAGGTAGGCCCTAGCTAGCCCTATGGGCAGGGTGTATTGTAGGTAAAAGATAGGATATGTCCCTTAAGTGTGTGACATATCCTGGTAGTGACAAACAGCCATTTTGGTTTCTCACTACTGTGGGGCTGCCCTCCCATATGGATGCATTGGGGATTCCCTGATAAGTATTTCAGTGGTAATTCCTGATATGAAAGGCGCAGCGTGGTCAAGTTTGGTACGTTTGGAATAGTGATATAAATGCTACGCAATGGTGTGCACAGATTTATTATAACTATTTTAGAAATGCCACTTTTAGAAGTTGGCATTTCTGTGTGCTATGTGTCTGCCTGACTGCCTGCCTGCCTTCTGCGAATTGCATGTCTGGCTTGTGATGGTGAGGTGTGTGTGGCTCCAGGAGGGGCAGGGTGAGTCAGCGCCAGGCTGAATGGGACATCTGCATTTGGAGTGGTGGGAGGAGAAGTTCCTGGTCCCTGAATAGGATGGTGCCTGCCCTAGTGAATGCTGGCTCCGCCCCCTGTGGTGTGTCTGATGATGAGCCCCCACCTAACAATGAAGAAGAGGAGCCCTGTCAGCTGAGTGCTCCAAATCCCCCCTGAACCAGTTGCATCTGGTTACCCTAAAGCCCTGTGCTTACAGACAAAGGAGAAATGCGGTATAAAAATAGGGGCTGTGACCCCATGAAAAAGTTTGTTCCTGTACTTGCTGGGGTTTGCTGCTGCTGAGGACCCAGGAGGAAAAGCCACGAGGGCTTGCCTCCCTGCTTGAGGGCCCTGTGAGCTGGCTTCCCTGGGCCCAGCTGTGCCCCGTGGACCTTTCACAAATCCAGTGCCTTGTGGCAGCTCTGACTTCATTGGCCAGCAGAGGAGAGAAGCGGGTGTCTGCAACGTGAGGCTGCGAGGGAATCCCGGCGTGGGGGATTCCCCCTTGTGCTGCTGATCAGCAGGAGCCTACCCCGCTGTAATTGCACCGCGTTTTGCCCTTTGCTTTGCGGGAGCCTACCCCGCCTTGGATGTCTGTTTTTGTTCAGTGGGTGCCCACCCCGCATTCTTGCCAGGTTTCAGCGGGAGCCCACCCCGCTTTTTGTGCATCTGGCGAGCGGATGCCCACCCCGCATTGGTCTTTATTTAAAACGGGAGCCTACCCCGTATTGCCGCCGCCGAAGGGGAAGGGAGCTGCCAGAAGTCCCCACCGCGACCAGGAAGCCAGGCAAGTTGCCTGGAGGCAGGAGGGGCCAAGAAGATGAAGTTGCCAGTCAGCAGGAGATGAGGCAGCCCACTGCGGACGTCCGGCCGCATCGTGACCGAGGGAGGGCGGGAGCCTACCCCGCCTCCGTGTGCAAAGGGGGCCCGAGAAGACTGCGGACACACCGCAGACCTTGTGGGTGACTTTAGTCCCCTGTGTGAGTGGAGGAGAGCGGAGCTTCGTGCCTGGTCCCTGAAGAGCCCCGATGAGTGGGGCTCAATTGGTTGAGGGAGCCAAATTCTCCACAGTGGTCCTGCCTGTTGGGGGGGGTCCGCTGCAATGGGGGAGCAAGTGGATTCAAAGCCTCAGAGGGGACTTCCAGGGTGGAGTGGTGCCATTGCCAGTCCCAGCTGCCCTGCAAAAGTGCAGGCTGCTGCAACGTCTGGGGGCATTTCTTTTTGGAAGTCAGAGGCACAGTGGTGCCAGTGCCAGTCCCAGCTCCCTGCAAAAGTGCAGGCAGCTGCAACGTTTGGGCACATTTGGGTTTTAGAGTCCCAGTGGGGGACAGAGGGCAAAGTGAGTGGCAGTGCCCATCTTTTTGCTGCACAGCTGCACCGCATTTAGCGGCAGCTGCAACGTTTCGGCCAGAGTGTATTGAGGAGCCCTAGAAGGGCACCCAGGAGGCATAGTGGTGCCAGCACATTGCACACTTTTTGCTTTAGCTGCAAGTGGCAGCTTAGCGCCCTGACATTCTGGACAGAGGGCATTTGAGCCCCAGAGAGAAGGCCAGTTGGCCAGGGGGTCAGTGGTAGGTTGGTAGGACGGAAGGCCCTAATGGGATTTATGTGGTGCCTATGATAAAGGTCATTTATGCACCATGATTTATACCTCTAATGTGATTTACGCTTATGAGGTTATTGCATAATATGTTTATGCCCAATGTCATTTATGTGTAATGTTATGCCTAATGCCATGCTATGAGGTTTTAGGATGATGCCTGATGCGTAATGTGTTTATGCTAATGTGATGCCTACAGAGGGTGCTTATGAGGTTTAGGCCTATGTGATTTATGCATAATGTGTTTTGTGCCTAATGTGATAATGCTGAGGTCATTATTGTACCAATAGTTACTGGTTGTGTTTTATATTTACTACCTGCATTCTGATGGTTCTGACCGTGGCCCGATTGGCCTGGTCCTGTATATAGTCCCCTGTGAATATTGCCAGTGCCAGTTGGCACAGTGTAAATGTGTGATTAGGTTTCTAATGTGTTTATGATAATACAAAGCCTATGTTTTATATAACCTTGTGTGGAGTTTCTTTTGTGGTGTGCCTAGTTTGTTGCTGCTGTGTGTGTGTGTTGCGCAAACGCTTTACACATTGCCTCTGGGATGAGACTGACTACTCGTGCCAAGCTACCAAGGGGGTGAGCAGGGGTTATCTTCAGCGTGTAACTTCCTTGCCCTGACTAGAGTGGTGGTTTCTGCCTGGCTTAGGCACAAGCCCTAGCCAACCAGAAATCCCATTGCTAACACTGGTGTATAGCGAAGTTATGTCTAAGGACATTAGGGCACAGTTCTGTGACCACGGGACGTTTTTGATTTTTAGAAGGAAGTCACTAGTATCTCTCAAGTAAGTTGGTAAGTTGGTAACATGCTGTTGAAGAAAGTAGTCAACATATTTGGATATGTTTTCACAGAGGCTTTTGCGTTCTGAGATGATTGGTCTCCCAGGTACCGGTGATGTTCCTTTGTGTACCTTCGGTAGAAAATAAAGAATCGGAAGAACAGGAAATTCATTGTTAAGGAAATTGTACTCTTCTTTGCTGAGAGCGCCTTGTGTCCTGTAGTAATTGAGGCTTTTTTGGAGTTCTTTCCCACTTGCAACTACTTTCTTCATAGTAGTAGACCTGTAGCATGTAACGTCGTTCAGATATCTGTTTGCTTCCTTCATGTATAGTTTGTTAGGCCATAAGACGATGTTGCCTCCTTTATCTGATTTGTTGATGACCTGTCCGATCTGTCTTTGAGTTTTTTCATGAGATCCATATATTGTTTGTGTTTGAAGTTCTTTTTCTGTTTCACACGGGTTTTGCGTTTCTGTAAGTTTTTGGCCTCTTCAATGATGACATCATTGTAGATGTTGATGGCATCTCTGGGCATAGTGGGCGTGAATGTTGATGGTGGCTTGAACGGACTCATGATTTTAGTTGGGGTGTCAATGCCGGCGTTGTGTAGTAGTAGTTGTGTTGGGGCATTGTCAGTTGAGGACTCTAGTTCAGTCAGTGTTCGTATGGTAGCAATGTCTGAAACTGCAAGATTGCCTTGCGTATGGACCATTTCGTTAGAGTGGCTAGTGGGCGGTTTATTGCCATGTTTCTGTTTAAAGAACTTGATAAGTTCGAGTTTTCGAATGAAATTGAAAATGCCAATTCTGGTGTTTGTATAATCAAAGCTGCTTTCTGTGCAGTAGGTCAGACCTAAAGAAAGGAGTTGTGTTTCAGCCCTGGTTAATTGTAGATCTGAGAAATTAATAACTGTATTGGGGTCATCCATCATTTGCGTCTCCAATCGCCTCTTTTTGTTGAAATTTCCTTTTTGATTTCCTCCGCTTTCTGCACTCATGTCTGCTGCAGTTGCGCTTGTATTTTGTTTCCTCGGTACTCGTGGGCGCAGTGTTTGACGCCTGTCCTCGACTAAAAAACCCAGGGCCTCATTTATGAAAAGTGACGCATCACTGCGTGAACACAGTGATGCGTCACTTTTCACTGCGCCCTCCCTGCGACTCCAGTGATGCGTCATATTTACAGTATGACGCATCATGTCGCAAGGAGTCACAGATACGTCAGTATTTCTGACGTATCTGTAGGCGCAAAAGTGACGCATTGCTGGAGTGTGTCACAAAAGTGACGCAACTCCAGCAATGTGTCCTTTCACATGGGGCAAGCCCCATGTGATAGGGCCTGCGTCAGTCTTATGCCTGCTGTGAGGCAGGCGTAAGATATTGACGCATTTGCACCCTAGAAGTGGCGCAGTGAAATCTCGTAGATTTCACTGCGTCACTTCTACGATGCTTACTTACGTGGGAACGCCCACCCTGCATACATTATACCTGATGCAGGTATAATGTAGCGCAGGGGTTTGCAAAGTGACGCATCGGTGGCGCAAAAGTGACGCAGGGGCTCATAAATGAGCCCCCCAGTTCCTCTGTTAGACTGAAGTTGTTCCGTAGCCTGGGGTCCCTGTTGGTCATGCAGCTGCCATCTTCTGAGTCCGTGCCAGTTTCAACAGTTAAACTCAGGTCTGATGTTGAGGCCGAGTCTGCTCCCTCAAGGAACAAGGCAGTTGACGTTGCCGGTGTGGGAAGTTTTGTTGATTTATTAAGTTTCAGTCTCTTCGCAGAATCAAATTTTCTTGCGAAGGTGAAAATTTGTCCACACTCATAGTCGAACTTATGCCGTCCAAATTTGAATGCCTTGCGTGTTTTTATTGTTTCTTCGTGTTTTTAAATTTTGTCATGATTTCTTCTCAGCCTTTGCTGACTAGTTCCTTTTGGTCTGAGCTGTCAAGTTCTCCATTGATTTTGTCAATTTTGTTTTGTGGTTCACTGCGATCGATGTCCGCATATTTAATGTAAATTCCATCACGAGTACCTTATGTGAGTTACTTAGTTCTATTGTAAAGCTCTCTGACACCTTTGAATAAATTTCACACTATATAAAAGTGCAATAAATAAATCAATAGGAGCCAGTGCTTCCTCCATTTAAACTTGTGGCTTTCTCAGCCTCCCAACAGTTAGGAGACCCATGATTAGATTCAGCAGCTGGGCGTAATCTCTGGTCTTTGTGGGGATTGCATGTCAATTAACTTTAAGGACATTCCTATCTCCTCTCTGCTCCTCCATAACACTGGGGTGTTCACGCACCATAAGCACACAGGACAGGTATCCCAGCAGGGTGAAGCGCTTAGCACCAGAATAGACCACTTGACGCTTCGTAGCACGTCACGATTAGTGAGACTGAAGTGGCCCTGCCACCACTCGCTGGCAGAGCCATGCTTGGTAACTCCCAGTAAACAAACCAAAGACTGGGATCCTCCTGCCCAGAGCCGCAGAATTGATGAAGGGTGCTGTAGTACATGTGAAATGGGAAATATCTGACAACAGGGTGGTCTTCGGGCCCTAAGTGCAGTGCTGGTGCCTGGGGTGTATACCGAATCCCACTCTAGTGCAGTGTCCAGATGCCTATAAGCAGGACTTTACGTGGGATGAAAAAACTGGGGGGTCTCTCAAAGGGGCGTGGTCAATGTAATTAAGGGCGTGGCTTAAAACCGCACAGTGTGCCGCCTGACTTGTATTTTGCTGTTGCTGTCATTGCGTCAAGATATATGATACAACAAGTCACACCATACCTACAATTCAGGACTATTGGCTTTGTCAATGGTTGCTAGTTGCATAAGATAAATAAGCAGCAACTATGGCTTGTATATAATATTGAAGATACTTCCACTTAAAGCCCTGGTGGTGACACCAGGACAATGTTGCTGCTCCTGAGATTCAAAAAGAGAAGGGAAATCCAGAGAGAAAATAACTCTCTTTAAAGGATTTCCCTTCCCCTACAACGCTCACCATGCGCACATCAATGTGTCTGCTGTCACTGCAGTCCGGAAAAAAAAACAGACTGCCTGTGCCAGGGCACAAAACAGAGCCGATAGAGACCCATTTCGAGGCCCCCTTAAAAAACTGCCTGTGCTCAGACCCGGTGAGACCCGGCCCACTTTAAGCCCTGCCTATAAGTGAAGCAGCGCTGATGTACAGAAGTGTCTAACAGTGGTGGTGAGCAGTGCTGCCAACCATTGGTTTCAGTTCCGTGTTAGCAGTGCTGCTATCCGTGATGCGTGCTGTGTACCCCAGTGCAGCGCTGTCATCCAGAGGTTTTACTTTCGTGTCAGCAGTGTAGCACAGATATAAGGGGTTCAACCTGCACATGTGGCGCATAATAACTCCTTGGGTGGAGTACCGCAGTACAAAGCTTCCACCCGTGGGGTTCCTATCCCTGACACAAGTGCAGTGCTGCGATTCAGTGAACATAATTGCTCCCATCAGTGGTGCAGGGCCGTGCAGTTGTGCCGCGTAGAGGGCCATCTCCATCAGTGAAGCAGTGCACAATGCTCCCCCTTGCCCCCGGTGGTGCCATTGAAGAGTTAGGGGCATATTCTCAAAGAGCTATCGCGGAGTTAACGGCACTTTATCGCAGCCAAAGTTGCGATAAATGTATCTCCCCATTCACAAGCTGGTGTTAACAGCCCACAGCACCAGTTTAACCGCGACGCAAAAAACATCGCCACGGAAGACCCCCGTAGCTATCGCTAATGAGATGCAGAGTAGGCGTTCCCGTGCCAAAATTCACGACAACACCACTCCACAACATTCACAACGACCAGACAGAACTGCGATAAGAACACAAAACAGGAGATGAGGCGCGTTAGCAGCAGGAAAATAACACCTGCTCTGACCTGGTGCAAAGTCGGACCACAGCCTGCACCACAAAAGGGAGCACAGCCCACAGCCACATCGGAAGGGCAACAGATGCCATGGAGCCACTGGTCTTGCGGCCCGGACATCCAAGAGGGCCACAACACCCACCGCCTCCACCCCAGCACCCCAACCCCCACCTGGAACACCTCCCCCAGACCACCACAGAGGCAGTGCAGACAACGACAGCGGACCACCAGGAAACGCACCAGCCTCACAGACCCAACAGCTGACAATGTCATTGCCCACTACAGGCCCAAAAGGACAACCATCCTACGTGTCCTGACCAACAACGCCCAACAGGCCAACTGAACCAACACAGGTCACAACCAACATCCCACCCCACACAAAGCTGCTGGCTGTGCCGCACCTGTTAGCCCCTGGTACCACCCAACCAACACCCGCCAGAGTCGGAGGAGTCACACAGCCAGCCACATCCAAGTCCCTCACACCTGTCCCGGACATCACCACAGCCTGGTACCCCAGTACCTATACGTCAAACACAATGCGCAGGATCCGCTGGACACCAAGCAGGGACCATACGCCAGAGCTGGATGCACGCACGTGTTGGGGGCAATCCACAGCACACATGTCATACCTGTGCCCCCTGCCGACACAGCACACATTCACCGCAACAGAAAGCACACGTCTCACATCAATGTGCAGGCAACAATCGAACACCATGGAACCTCCACCAATGTCGCCGCCAAATACCCAGCCAGTGGCCATGATTCCTCCATCTTCCGACAGTCCTTCAGCAACCAGCGTTCTCAGGATGGCACCAAGGGAAATGCACAGTCCCTTAGCAAGTTCCAAATGAACACCCCACTCACCTCAACTCCACAACCATGCAACTCACAACTCTGTAAATGCATACATCACAAAATCTAAACCAACAGGCAAAACAACATGCCCACCCACCAGACACGACAGAACAACTCACAATGGTAACCTGGGAAACCCTGCACATGAACCATCAACGGCATGGCATCTCAGCCACACACTAGCCGAATGTGGGGAGAGGAGACAACGAGGCATGTGTGAAGGAGGCAGGAGAACCATGATTGGAAAACTACACAATGCCAAGAGTGGCGGAGATGTGCTGGACAGACCGCAGCATGCAGAACATACCCATAACCATGGCGACGTATGGAGTGCAGTGGACAGTGGACGCAACCATGTCACCCCGGCCAGTGGGGGGGTTTGCAGAAATGTTGCCTGTGACATCGCCCCTGTAAGCGTGAGCGGGGTGGGATGGCCCGGCATACACCAGGCCAGCGTAGGGTTGTGCACAAAAAGCACGTAGCCCTGGGCGTGGTCCTTCTACGGAAAGCCTAACATCTCTGCCAGGGTGGTGCCGCTCACCATGCCATGAGGCCGAGGCCGTCCTCCTGAGCGGAGTTGCCTGCGATCCTGTGTGCCTGCCGTACCCCGGCACGCTGGACCCCGAACCCGTCAGGCCCGCCCCTGCGCAGCCAGGCCACACTGATCACCTGCCGACATCGGCGTGTGTCAAGGAGGGCCCACCATGTGCCTGCGCAAGCTCCAAGCCTGAGTCCCGTGACCCTGGCAGCCTCCTCAGACCATCACGGCCTCCACGACACAGGCCCGCTTTACTCCTTTCTCATTGACGTACTCTACTGCCTCCTCCGGCCTACACCACGGTCAAGTAGGTCACACATTTGGAACTGAGTCTTGATTACACCACGGCAGTGAACATTATTTAAGGCAGAGTGCATGTAGCTACACTCCCTTCGATGTGGTGTCACAGGTCTGTGTATAACATGAACACCACACGTGTCTGTGGGCCTACGAGGACTATTGCCCTCGGCCTACCCTGCGCACGAGTAGGCCACAGAATTAGAACTGAACATCGATTATTCATAGGCCGAATACATATCATCGTACACAAGGAGAGGCGTAAGAGGATGATGCGTTGCAGTCCGAAGGGAACAAGATCATTGTTACGGAGGTGATCAAGCACTACCGACAACTACCCTGGTGTCACTAACTCTGTGCACAGCGAGCCAACGACAGGTAAATGTGGGCCATTGCTGACCGCTGCCCCCGGCCTACACTGTGGTCCGGTAGGTCACAGAGTCTTGATTTAGCGATGGCGGAGTTTATATCAGTGTACCGGCATCATCGCAGACTGCATCCCCTCTCAGCACTGGTGCCTCTAAATCTGTTACCCGACATTCATGGACACTCTCTGGTCATACATTGGTGACGTCTGAGTCTATGGACTAGGGCACGGGTACTCATAGTACGGCCCGCGGGTCGCCAGCGGCCCGGCAAGCCTTCCTTCGCGGCCCGCGGACCTTGCCGACATCGTACCTGTTTCTTAGAAAATGTTTGAAAGGGTGTCAGCAAACACCGCCGGTTGCAGCAGTGCGACTCCAAGAGCCTCTGCTCTATGGGCAGCGATATTCAGAGTTTAGATGCAGGGGCGTGAACAGGAGGTGAAATACAACAAAGCCTCATTAGCATATAAATGGTCTTTTAAAGACCTGTGAAGTACTCGGATGCAGCTGTGTGCGCGTCCCAGGAAGATGTCTCAGCCGCGCTGACACACTCGAGAGGGGAGGGGGCGAAGCCCTTTGAACTTAATGGGCGATGCGCTCCTGTATGTGGCACACATATTTCCTGCAGGGCTTTGGCCTAGCACGCAGGTTTATGGTGGTCATATACATAAGTTTGCTTGTCCCTGGCTGACTGCAGGGCTGTCTTTCACAACCTACTCTTAATAAGGGTCCAAAGCTTCACTTTACACCCTGCGCATGGCTGGAGCCGGGCCTTGGGAAGCATCTGACCAGGAGTCCCTTTGGCTCTGTGACTCAGGGGCCACCCCTGCGGTTGGGGGGAGCAGTCCTCCTACTTCGCTTCTTTCTCTGCTCTCTTGCAATCCGGGAATTGTTGCACAATTACAGTGACCAGGACTCGAAGACAAACCCTGTGACTGATTGAACTGAGGTGAACTCTGAGATCACTCTGCGCAGCTCGTGCTCCCCTGAGTGGCATTTGTTTTATCGACACTGAAGGTATGAAAGTCTGAGTCAGCCCAGCCTTACTTGGAATCTCTGCCCTCCAGATTACACCTGATCTCTGCCGCGGCGGTCCAGCCAGCTCTCGTGCACCCTCTACATTAGGGTGTCATTAATAACGTGCTGCAGATTTTGGGAAGGCTGGGGAAGGTGGTTCAATGTGTGCAGCAAAGAGCTCTTGCTTTTCGAGGCATTTCTAATACAATTATTACACCTCGCCTAGACAGAGAGAGGGAGACGGAGGGAGAGGAAGGGAGAGGGAGGGCGAGGGAGGGAGACGGAGGGAGGGCGACGGAGGGAGGGAGGGAGAGGGACAGAGGGAGAGAGAGCGAGAGGGAGAGAGACAGAGGGAGAGAGAGAGACAGGGAGGGAAAGAGCCAGAGGGAAGGAAAGAGACAGAGGGAGGGAAAGACAGAGGGAGAGAGAGAGAGAGGGAGAGAGAGAGAGACACAGAGCGAGAGACAGAGGGAGGGAGAAAGAGAGAGACGGAGGGAGAGAGAGAGACAGAGGGAGGGAGAGAGACGGAGGGAGAGAGAGACAGAGGGAGGGAGAGAGAGAGACAGAGGGAGGGAGAGAGACAGACAGAGGGAGGGATGGAGAGAGACAGACAGAGGGAGGGATGGAGAGAGAGACAGAGGGAGGGAGGGAGAGAGAGAGACAGACAGACAGGGAGGGAGAGAGAGACACAGACAGAGGGAGGGAGGGAGAGAGAGAGAGAGAGAGAGAGACAGACAGAGGGAGGGATGGAGAGAGAGACAGACAGAGGGAGCGATGGAGAGAGGGAGGGAGAGAGAGGGAGGGAGACAGAGAGAGTGAGAGAGAGATGTGTGTATGCCCGGTCTGGTGGCTCAGTGGACGAAGGCGTCCGCTGCAGGGGCCTGTGTTCAACCTCATGGTCAGTTTTTTTGTTTGTTGCTCTAGCTCCGCCCCCTCTCTCACTGACCCCGCCCCCACCAGTGCGGCCCTCGGCCACAAACCACACTGTAAATTTGGCCCCTGAGAGAAAGTTTGTGAGTACCCATGGACTAGGGGCTAGTTTTCATCCTCATGTAGCTGATACCGAATTGGTGGTGAAAACGAGGCTAGCGCTTTCCACTCCTCCATTTGCTGCTGCTTGATAACATCAGACCTTCCGCATGATGCCCTGGAGGACACCTTCCTCCGTCCCCAGCAAGCCTACGCCACATTCACCTTGGACATCGATGAGGATCCGCTAACTGCACATGGACCTACCTCAGTGCATCGCAAATCACCGTCCCGTGGCAGGGTGCCTGTGCCAGCCGCTGTGCATCCGGGGCCACTAACTCTGTGCTGGTCAGGTCCGGGACCCCTTATTCTGAGATATTGAATGGCCTCTGAGGCGATGGCCTTAGGGTTATCAACGCCATGTGTCTGTGGCCCTGCGCTGTCTGCTGCCTGCGGCCTCAACTGCGGTCCAACAGGTCTAACACACCCCACTGCATCTGCATCAGGAATGTCTCGAAGGGACACAATCCGAGACTTTTTCTTCACATGGGCACGCTCAGCTGTAGTGCCCCTACCTCAGTGCACTGCAACTCACGGACACATCTGTTTGCATGTTGTGTTACCTCAGGAGTTTCTCCGGCTCCCCCCATGTTGCTCAGCAGTTGACTCGGTCATGCAGGTGTTTTCAATATCTGTTGCACTGTTGTCCACTGTTTAAGTGGTTGCCAGCACCAAACACTCCATGCGGGCTGGCTTGCACTCACCCCACACACATCCAGCACAGGCGTCACTGTACATGTGGCCCTGCCAATAAAGGGGCCGGGCGCACTTGCCCGTAGCCAGTACAACATAATGTCTACGTGTGTCCCTGTGGTCTTGTTGTATGCATGAGGGCCCTGGGCCGTACGACATTACATTGTGCTGTGTACATTGGATGCAGACATGTCACCTCAGGCAGCAGGTTGGAGCTTGGACATGTAGCTTTGTCGTCACCCACTCAATTAGTAAGGGGAGTGGCCAGTGCCGTCATACACTGAGCCAACGTGGGTGTGTGACTGCTATGTGTATCTGCATGTGTCTCTGTGGCAGTGTGGGTCTCCTTTGTGGGGTGTGGGTGGTCCCTGAGGGTGATAGACACCAATGTATGTGTTCTACTTCGCCTTCCATGGTTTCGGCACCCACCCACACCTGCTGGCCCACCTCCTTTTGGCATGCTGACACATGGAATCTGTGGGTGGGTGAAATGTCTTGAGCCAGCTGTGCTTGCGGGTTCTTCCTGCTGTGTGGTCTGTTGCAGGTTCTGTGTTCTCCTCTGAGTAGCTTGTCTGCCCTGGTCCTGGTGGTGGGTTGCGTGGGATGTCCATGGGCTGTTGTAGGGCATAGGTGTCGACGGTGTGGTGGTTCTTTCCGGCATCACAGATGTGTTGTCTTCTGTGCTCTGCTGGAGGTGTTGTGTGCCCCTCTGCAATGTGAAGGGGAGATGCATGTTGACATTGTGTTGAAATGTATGTTGGCTCATTGTTCTGGTTTACATGCAGACTGTATGGCAATGTGCATTGTGACTGTTTGTGAGGTGCTAGATTCTTCTTGCGGACAGTGTACATTTGGACTACATGACGGATGTGAGGTCGTACGCGCACATTTCCATTTCACAGTTTCCAGCTCTGTCAGATGTAGTAGGCATGTTTCTGTGCATGTGCGGAGCCAGTTGTGTCCTCTGTTCTGCAGTGTCGGCTACGTGCATTGTACCACGTTGTCGTCAATGTGGGTGTGCTGTTCTTGCTTTGTGTGTGTGCTGCAGTGTGCCAAGGGGATGAGGGACATGATCCTGGGTAATTGTGGGTGTGCAGTGTGCTACACCTCGTTGTACATGTGTGCCATTGTGTCCATCTCCCCCCGTCCCCCCAGTCCCTGTCTGTTACTTTCCCTGTTGATGTTGTCAGGTCCTCTCGAGCTGTGTCCGTACTCCTTACTCCTTGCACGTCTCCACACTGATGACTGTGGCCTCGGTTTCCTCCAGCTCCTCCTGTGGAGCTGGACTGCCACCTCCTGTCGCCGTTGCTGCCTTCCTGTTGGCAGCGGGTTTGTGCCTGGTTTAGGTTGTCACGTCATGCCGGCGCCTCTTGGCCTCCTCGATTGGCCTTCTTGGCACTCCGACTGCATTCCAGGTGGTCTGCTTGTGGGTCTGTTGCTGGTAGTGTTCTGTCACCTCGGTGACGCTGGTATTGTTTTCCTGCGGTCTGCACCCCGTCTTCCTCTCCCTCTTCTCCTTGGACTTCCCTGACCCCGTTGTTCCTTGCTGGTTGTCTGTGGGGGTTGTGGGGTTCGCGTTGGCCTCTGCGCTGGGTCAGGGTGCATCCATGTTGTTATGTGCTTTGGCTTGTTTCTGGTGTGTTGTTTCTGTGCTTTTTATTGTGAATTTTCCTGTAAAACGCTTGGGATTTGCAGGCCTGTGGCTGGTTTTCCCAACTTTTTGTACCGTGATTGGCCTCATCGCATGATTTTTTCCGTTCACGTTTCGCATTTTTGCGGCGTGGCATTGATTTTTGCGCAGCCATTTTACACGTTATCTGGTGGCTAGCGCATGCTACCGCCGCGTTGTGAATACTTGATGGCACGGCGTAATTTTCCCACGATGGGCTGCGGTGTTGAGAGTTGCTTTAGGCTACTCTTGCAGTAGTTATCACACATTCTTGTGAATATACCCCTTAGTTTCTTGCCAGTTGAGCAGCTCTGCCACCAAGATGTTTATATTTCCATCAGGAGTACATAACACCCTCCTCAGCGCTGTACCACAGGGCTGTGCTGTTATCCAACAGTCTGCAACCTTTCAATAGCATAGCGCCGCTCTCCATGGCACATGACAGCTTCGTCCGTGTAACATGCTAGTGCAGCGCCACCACATGCGGTTCTATTCCCTGTCAGCAGAGAGTGAAAAACGCAGCAGTGCTGCCATCCTTTGGGAGGCGCTGCAGCTATAGCGCCCCCTTCAGCACTGCAGATAGTCATTGAGGGCACTTACTGTTGTCCTGGGAAGCGGTACTCTAGTCTTAGGGGATCAATATTCATTATTGGATCGCGTACCCTTTAGAAAAGAGTAAATTGGCAAGTTTCAGACTGAAACTGTCACATTTTGCTTCTGACGCAGGTGCGAGTGGGCGCAGCACACCCAGACTCCATTTTGAACAGTGCCAAGTTGGCTATGTCAGACTTGGGTGATGAAATCCTAATGGAGCCTGGCTCATGGGCCACAGGTGTATGACACCCCGTTCCCATAGTCCTGTGGGGGCACTCCGAAAGCCCCCATGAGAGGTGTAGTTTGTGTGTTGTATAAAACCCCTTTCAGTGGTGCACAATTGTCTTCAAGTGCATACTGTCCTTCACCGGCGATTCACTGTTGTCCTGGTGTACAAAAGCGTCCCGTGCCATGGTTTGTTCTGTGTTCGGAGTGTAAGGACACACGTTGCTTTTTTGTTTTGTTATTCCTCCCTCTCTCTTTGTCCCGCCCTCACCTTTTCGCAATCCTCTGGTTTAACTTTCATGTTCAAAAAAAGAGCGACAAAGAAGAGAGTGGCGGGATCTCTTGAGTCCTGGCGCGAAGCTCTTCATGTAATAACACCTATTAATGGGCAGCTCCAGGCACAACTCTGATCTGCTGCCAGGGACAGTAAACCTGTGGGTGGCACCCCCTAAGGAACGGCGCTTTACCTCGGGTGGATGGTGGGGGTGCACCGATGGTAGTGCCGCCCATCGCAATATCAGTAGGCCGGGAGCTTCTGGGTGACGCCGGCACTCCACAGGCGAAGGCTGGCCTATGGGATTTCTTTCTGCTGCAGGCAGGTCCAGCCGGTGCAGTCAATAGAGTGTAACACAAGTATGATACCCGCACCAACCAACTTGGTTTGTATTCTCCCAACCATTATTATATTAGTTCCAGTTTTATTTGATACACTTCGACCCATTTGGTCTCTGGTGGGTAAGACCGAATTAAAGGAGTGTTTGAGTCTTGGCATCGGCTCAAAATCCGGATCTAGGATTAGGATTAAAAATAAATAAATAAACTGCATCTTGGAAGGGCAAGGGTGGGAGAACTATAAAACGAGTTAGGGGAGCTGCACTAGTTAAAGTGCGTATGGTGCTCTGAAGGTTGCAGGACAGCATGTTGGGCCTGCAGTATTAAAAACTCATTAAAGAAGTAGTGCTTACAGACTGAATACGTACTCTGTAACAACCGAAGTAAAGGGGCCAGTAGCCATGGGAGGTTACAAATTAAGAGAAGGCTGTATTAAGGAGGGACTAGCAAGTTGATCACTGAATCAGAAGCCAGCATTTATAAAGGACAAAGACACAAGCCAATGAAAAATATGGGCGGAGAGTGGACGGGGCTTCTATTCTAAACTCTACTACAGCAGATCACCAGAGCAGCGGATGCGCGCTGGCTCAGGCCTGACCTAAAAATGATCACATTCTCCAAATTTTACAGGCAGTTCAGTAAATATCATGGCCTTTTTACAAAACTAGAGATTTCGCAATGTTCTTGCAAATCACGAAATCCTGGAGGGTCTGACTAATGTGCACTAACACAGTGACAAATATGCTTCCCATCGTAGAGGACCAACACCCCCCCCCCCACCCCCGTTAATGCATGCATGTGGAGCTTAGTGGGAATGAATGAATGAATGAAATGTCTTATAAAGCACAGCGAATACCCAGAGTCGTCTTGGGGCTAATCGATGGGTAAGCACTAAGAGCACTGGAATTTGATGCAAAGCCAATCAACTAAGACAGCATGATCTGGATTTGCCTGAACAATCCTAACACCAAATGAAACCAGACTCAAACATTGGGCGAGTAGAATATTGTGTAATATTCCCTTACATAATGCGCAATTCATGCGAAATTACACATTTATGCACCTCAACCCGATTGCTTTGACAATGGAATTTGTACAGGTTTTGTACCACAAATGCAACTTTCACGCGATACACAACTTACTTTGCCTTTGTGCAATAGACCAACACTTGCTAACGTGCTAAACCATCATTTTTGCATGGGGACCACCAATGACATCATCGACACGCAACTCTGTAGGCTTGATGCTGCATCATTGTCACCATCGCTGCAACCCAGAGCTGCAGGTTTTCACGCGGAGCCACTGCTCGGAGCACAGTAAACTAAGACCAAAGCTATCAGGATTAGCATTGGACTTCACGCTCACGTGTTACACGTCGTCCTGACAGTCATACTTACAACTTGACACCCCTAAAGACGTGAAGAAGGTCAATGGGTTAATGCTGAAGGTCAACGGGTCATTGGCACCCGGAAGCAAAACACCGCGGCTGAATGGGTAATAAAGGAGATACATCAAATACAACCAGTGATGTTTGTACTTCAAACAGTGGAGGCTTACAAAACGTGATCACAGTCCGTGATAATCATTTGTAATCACACAAAACAATATCTGCACAAAACAAAGAAATGATTAACCGATAAATAGGAAAAGTTACATTTTGTCTTGACCTACGCGAGACACACTGCATTGTAAGTACTGAATGTAAAGTGGTGTTAGTAGCAAAGCCTGCACATGAAAAGCACTAACAATGCACTAATAGCACACAGCGTACTGGCTGGCACAGATTTATGGGCTAAACCTCTACCTGAATAGAATTTCCAACATACTAGAATCTTTTCACAAAGTTGAGACTTAACACAATTTAGAGACCAGTCCCAAATAGACAGACCTCTGTCGTAGAGTTGCATTCGGGTTCTTCCTATTCAGGTTTCTATAGGTGGCGGCAAGGCACCAGCTTCTGAAGGAAGCCACCGCGATCTGTGGCCCAGGAGCTGCATGTCTTCAGCATAAGACTGACATTCACCCTGTGCCATCAACGGGACCCAAAAGGGCAACTACAATGCATTATATTTGCTAAATGGTCATAACTCTGTGTCACCGGGCTGTGGACCACTTGTGTAAGGCGGGATGGGGCAGCTGAGTGCTGGTGTAAGAAGCAGCCCCCACCTGCACACTGCTCTGGGAGTAACAATGGAGCCAATTGACAAAATATGAGCTAAGGAAACATATTTTATGCTTCACTGAACACAAAACATGAAACTAGACAGCACACGCCAACTATTTACAAAATAGGACTTTACACAGGGATTACCAGGTGCACACGTGTGCATCCCCAGCCTGCCATGTTTTCAGAAACATCAATATATCAGCACCCAGGCTCTAGGACATATTCCACACAGGGGATACAGTAGTGTGCAGGCCCTACTTTCAGAGGAAATACTTCAGATACAGGCAGTTCTAAAACAAGCAAGTCCGGGTATGTTAGGGGAGCAGGCCTGAGAGGAGCAAAAAGGGGGTTCGGGCAGTGAAACGGTGAGTGGGGCAGAGCTGACAGTTTTAATTAGCAGGGCAGTGAGTAAACTTAGGGATTCAGACAGGGGAACAGTGAGCAGAGCAGGGCTAAATGCTTCAGTTAGAACGGTTAATATGGTATTTTTTGTTGTTGCAGTTTCATATAGCGCGTACTCGACCCGAAGGTGTCGGAGCGCTTTACATGAGCACCAAACCAGTTACATTACACAAGGACACAATCATTTTTGTTAGGCACGGGCTTTAATCCGGCCGGGTCCTGCCGGCGCTCAGCACCCAGTTCTAAAAAGCAGGTGCTGAGACGGGTCCATATCGGGCTCTCCATTTTTGCCCTCACCTTCAGGGAGAAAAAAAATCTTAACGCTGCAGCAGTGCCACCCTTCACTGACTTTGATATAACTTCAAAGAGACTCGTTATAGTTATTTCAGTTTCACCTTTTCAGAACTGAAGCATTTTCAATGTCATACACAACGAAGTTGTTGCTTATTTGTCTTATGACACTTAGAACCATGGTTAGAGCCAATAGTTCTGGTAGGTGTAATGTTACTTGCTGTTTTATATATCTGGTTGCAATGACAGAAGCAGCAACATTCCAGTCCGGTGGCGCACTATGCTAAGCACAGATTTTTAGCTTATGTGTTTTAAGCCACGCCCCTAATTACATCGACCACGCCCCTTTGAGGCACTCCCCAGTTTTTTCATCCTACTTAAAGCCCTGGTCAACATCAATCATACTTACCGCTTGACACCTACAAAGGTGTGGGGAAGGTCAATGGGTCAAGGTAGAAGGTCAATGGGTCACCCAGAAGCAAAGCAGGTTGGCTGAATGTGTAACAAAGAGCAGTGGAGTTAGGGATTCGAACAGTGAGGGGAGCAGGGACGGATGGTTCTGTTAGCAGGGCAGAGGGTGGAATTAGGGACCCATGTACTAGGATAGTGAGTGGAGCAGGCCTGCATGTCTCGATTAGCAGGGCAGTGAGTGGAGTTCTGGATTCAGGCAGTGGGCTGTGAGCAGAGCAGTGCTGAACGTTTCAATTAGCAGGACTCTATGGATTCGGGCAGTTGACAGTGAGTAGAGTGGAAACAAAGGGTTCAAGGAATGTAAGTAAGTAGAGAGTGGCCAGATTTCACCTTCCATTCTCCTAAGAGGAGCTTCTGATGGGTTGATGAACTCGTGTGCATGAGTTCTGTGCTTTTAACGCAGTGTCAACAGGCTTCTTTGTTTGTTTGTAGATTTATATAGCACGGCTTATCACCCACAAGGGTATCCAGGCGCTGTCCATGGGCACTGGGAGATTAAGTGAATCGCTCGGAATCACAAGATGTTGCGCCGATGCTTAGACTCAAACCGGATCCCCAGCTCCTGAGTCCACAGCTCAGACCGTTGTGCCACATCCTTCCCTGGCACTGTAGACGCAGATGCATAGTCAATACTTTAGGCAGGATGCTGGGAAATACGGATTCCTCCACCAGTGTGGAAAGCAGAGTGTATGGGCAAGGCAGAGCTCACGAGAGGCACTGGTGGCTTCAGTTTGCAGGGTTGCTGGGGTGTGCCAGTGGGACATGGCCCTATATCTGGCAGAGGAGTCATTCAGTTGCACTGACGGACATGGCCAGCAGGGCTGCAAGTGACCTTCAAGGTAGAAAGATAAGAATAGGGGCAGAAGCAAGCCAGCAGAGGAGGTGTAAATGAATACACCAATCAAGAACAATGGTATGCCACTGAAAGAAACTAACCGCAAGAGTCAAGGTATGCCCTTGGTTTAACTCAGAGTGCAATTCACGGCGGATATACATAGCATGAGCAATATACATTTTGGGGCATATTTATCAATGCGGCATGCAATGGGGCACAAGAGTAACGCAACTACTGAGTCAGATTTATTAAGCAATAAAAGGCCACCTTGCGTGGCCCTGCATGGCTTGATAAATATAGAGTAGCACAAATCAGGACAAAACATTGCGTTGCGTTACTCTGCCCCAGGGAAGCGTTTCATGGATGGGTGTTCCCACGCATCCACCCATGGATTTTGGCGCATTCACAGATTTACCATTACTGGTAGACCTAGAAATGCATCAAAATGCTACGCCTCCCAGGAGAGACGTAACAAGGAAAAATATCTTTATATCTCCTTATTTTTTCCTGTGTGCTGCATTCTGAAGCACTTATAGAAAGAGGAAAATGTTCCTGAAGATTGTTTTTGTGCAGGAACGTGTCTGTTCCTGCACAAAACCGATCATGTATGCAACACAGGCACTCTTGCATCATGGCGTAAGTGTGCCTGCGTTGGCACTAGGCATCAGTTTGTGCGCCAACGCAAGGAAAGGACAGGAATACACCATATAATGTTAAATACGGCACATTCCTGCGCTTTCACGCAGCTCTGCAAAGTGGCTTGCTGAGCTGTGTTGCCCTGTGCTGCGTGAAAGTTTGATCAATCTGGCCCGTATCTATCCAAGTGGAGTCACCATTTGGCAATAGTAAGAATATTGAAGGCTAAAGAAGAGAGCATATGGCTGTTATTTCAGTGCAGGTGAAATTTGGGGCCTATCGAATATGCCCACTGCTGGTGAATGAGCAAATATTTTTTAAGAATATGTTTAGACTTTACTAGTACTAAATGAAGAAATCAGCTTCAGAGAATTGATGAAGTAGCAACTCTCAAGCTAGCTCATTGCTAGATGAGAAATATAACAGAAAGAGTTTATCTCTCCATGAGATTAAATGGATTTTTCTAGAAACAACCAGTACTGCTGAACTAGGTTTCTAGAAACAGCCAGAAAGTAGACTAAAGGGAACAGAGATGAGAAGCGATGAATACAGAAATTGGCACCACGCCTACCCTTATGGTTAATTTTAATATTAAGCTAGCCAGTAGTCAAGAGCCTTATTTAAGCCTGGCATGTCCTGTACAAATGTTAAACCTGTTTATGAGATTAACGTTAGGGCTCCTAGCAATGGCTGCCCATTAGAAGCAGTGCACTGGATAGTGGTGGCTGACCACAATGCGTAGAGGTAGGGCCGCAAAGGAGGGGACATAAATACATAAAAAAAATATATAAAAAATATATAAATACATTTTGACGTACCTGACACTGCGTCTTCCTCCTCTCCCGATCCCCTACTGCGCAGGCGTCCAGATGCCAATCCAAGCACTGCTCTCATCCTGGGAATACTCTTGGTCTGTGCGGTCAGCTTTGCCAATCAGGCAGTGCCTGGGAGCCTGTGGCTTTTCTCCACCCGGCTGTACAACACAGCCAGGTGGTGCGGAAATGCTAAGTGAGCATGATGGTTTGGCCCGCCTAAAACGGCCGGTAAAATCATCATTCGCACTTAGTAGTGCCCGCAACTTCAAATAATTTCTGAACCAGCATGTAGGTTTCTTTAATTATCCTGATACAGATCACTGGTCACCAACTGTTTTCCCCTGTGAGGTGTAAGAGGCATTGCAGGATCTGGCCCTTTTTTCAGGGTTACCCCCAACTTTTTGCCTTCCTGCCTTTCTGACCCTCTTTTTGTTGGCTTTAGGACTCTGGGCACTTTACCACTGCTAATCAGTGCTAAGGTGCATGGTCTCCCCTCTTGAAACATGGCATAATTGGTTTACACCTGTTTGACATATTTTCTTTACTTATAATTCCCTTGTAAAGTGGTATACCATATACCCGGGGCCTGTAAATTAAATGCTACTAGTGGGCCAGCAGCCCTGGTTGTGCCACTCCCCAAGTAGCCTTTCAAACCTTCCTCAGGCCTGTCATTGAAAGGCTTGTTTGTGCAGTTTGCTGCCACATCGACTTGGCATTTAAAACCTCTTGCCAAGCCTTAAACACCCCCTTTATGGCACATAAGTCACCCCTAAAGTAGGTCCTAAATGACCCTAAGGGGAGAGTGCTGTGTAACTAAAAGGCAGGAAATGTATTTGTACGTTTTTCATGTCTTGGCAGTGACAAACAGCTAAATTATTTTTTCACTGCAGTGAAGCCTACTCCTTCCTTGAGCCAGCCTTAGGAATCCCCTTGTATACTTTCAAGTGCTAACTCCTGACCAGAAAGGAGTAGCTCTGTCATGTTTGGTATGGTTGGAATATAAATGATAAATCTTCTTTAATGATAATGTTGGATTTACAACTTTGCTCTGTGTGCCTGTAGCCTGTGTCCAATCCACGTCTGGCCAGGGTGACAGCAACACTTCTGTGTATACTCTAGACAGCCAAAAACACAGGAAGGGTCGGATGCTAGGGATACAGCTGTATACTGATAGCGTTCCTGGGCTGGGAGAGGGAGAGGTGGTTCACACTTACATCTAATAGGCTGTGTCCTGATCTCGCACAAAGGGCTAATCTACCCCCCCACCAGCAGTCTGGAGCTAGGACTGGGCAGAAAGGGACCCTTGCGCACTTCTGAAGGTTCCTTTAAAGTCACCCCTACATTAAAGGCATTTTGGGATATAAGTATGAGGGTTCTGGCCCTATCAGATTAGTATGCTACTGGACCTGCAAGAAACTATGCTGGAGTAAAGGCTGCTCCACTAGGAGGATTGCCACTCTGATGTGACTGACTGTTCCCAGGAACTGCTGCCCTGGGTTGCTGTGCTGCCCTGATATCTGCTGACCTCTGCCTGCAAAAGGAACCCTAAGACGCCCTCCAGAGTGACTCCAAGGACTTTCTGGCTTGCCCCTGCTAATTACCATTTTTTGGGGACAACAAACAGCTTGATTGCAGCCCCCACACCGTTCTACTCTGTCAACATTCCACCTCGTAGGACTGCGCTGATTGAGAGCGGGCGCTGCTAAATAGTGAGCATGGGTAGGTAATCTCTAAAGCCTCCTTATTCTGTTTAAAGCCCCACTATTGGCAATTGTGACTAAATCGGCCGACACTGACCATCAAGTCTTGTTTCAGCACTGCACCATGAAATCCCCCTTCAGCGTGGCCACCCTCCCTTGTTGAGCAAGCTGCAGGAAAACCTTCACCGCCGCACCTCCAAAGCCCGCTTCAGCCTGGCCCTTGTGCAGCTGCTCTTGGCAGACCTGAATTCTCCTTCTTACTCTAGCCAGATGGCTTGGGGACCAACACTGTTCTGGGACCAGGGAACACTGACAGTGCCCAGCCAGCACGGCGACCCTGTGAGTTGTCTCGTCACCCTCAAGGTATTGTGTGCAACGTCCTCCCCCACCTTGCCGTTTCCCAGTCCTTGTGTTTGCGGTCAGGAGCAGTTCTACGGGTTAATGCAGCATTCCCTGCCTTGCCACTGCCCAGTAATTGTGTTTGCACACTGGAGCAGTCCTAGGGATCACACTGTGCCCCATATTGTTTTACTGGGCTCTTCACAGTCCGAGGGCACTTACTTTTCATAAGACTCAAGAGAAACTAATGTAAAGGCTCTAAAATGAGCCCAGTTGATTCTTTTAAAAAGTACTGCTTGAATATATGTACCATTGAATAATTATTGGTCCCTTAATTGGATTCATATTGTTTTGGTCTTCACATATTCATATAAATAATCCTTATTTTTCTAAAACTGTGTGGAGTCGATTTTTTATGGTGTTTCAGTAATTACAGTGAGGGTAAATTGCACAAATACTTTACACACTGCCTCTTAACTTAAGCCTGACTGATGTGCGCCAGTCTACCAGAGGGTGAGTACAGGTTAATTTAGGGTGTGTATCTGACTTACCCTGACTAGAGTGGTGACCCCTACTTGGACAGGGTGAAAACCTCTGCCAACTAGAGAACCCATTTCTAACAGGCTTCCAGGAAGTAAGCTACTAAAATGATCTCCAATATTACCATTCTCATCATGGGAAGGGATATTATAGTTTAATCCGCTCACCTCTCCATTTTCACTCTGGGGGTGGTAGACGGACGAGGGACAACAACTGCCTCACCTTCGCATGTTTACGCAGCATGAGCTTGCTTCTGAAACCTACAATGGCCTCCTACCATAGAAACATACAAATATCACTGTGCTGTCACCTCACTCATAATATGACTTTGTGATGTTCTGTGCAAAGCACCCTAACGCCCCAGGGCACATTCAAGGAATATAAAATCTAAAAAATAAATAAACAAAAATAGTTCCATATTGACATTTTTCATGGAGCCTCCAGTTGACTCTCTATTGTATTTGCCTGGGGAGAGGACGATCCTCAGGCATGTAAGCATGCATACATAAATAATATCCCCACCTGATGTTGGCTGCAAGCATTGCATAACTTTACATAAATGTAATTTCAAATAAACAACTGTGAGGACCTCAACATCACTTAAATCATTCCACAGATTCCTTATTCATGGTGTTATAAACAACCTACTCTGGGAAGGAAAAATAGTACAACTAGCATTGGTGAACAATTGTATAGGAGTTCCCCGATACAGTCTATAGTCATAAGCAATCCCCGCTGCTGTGACGCGTTTCATTGAAGTGATAAACTCGGGTGAGCTCAGGACAAACCTATCCCTGTGCAGAATGGCACAGCAAGCAAGCACTCAGCAGTGAAACTGTGTGCATGTGAAATGTATTTCTCTCTATGTACATCATTCGGCGCTTGTCCGCAGATGTCTTGTGTCCTTGTTACATAAGACTATGTGGCCTGCCTTGAACATCCTCCTGACAAGAAACATATATCTGCACCTATCCTAAGGCGTAGGGCCACTCTTTCTTCCATCCACGCCGACCTTACCATTAGATTGTCAGTGCCACCAGTTTCTTATTAGTGGGTCCAAATGGAATTCTGAAACTGAATCACACTCTCCAAGGCTTTTTTACTGATCAAAAAAACTACGCGAATTAAATGCTAATTTATTCAATAAAAGCTGTAATACTCTACCGGTCGTGGCACGTGTATATGTGATGCTCTGAATCAGCATGGCAGCACTACACCAATCAGTATACTTACAGACTACAAAGAGAGGCATTGAGCAGGCAACGTAGGGTGTCGCTGCTGAATTGACATGTTTCACCTGGAAAACTCTCTGTTTGAAACATGAGTGTTCTTCAGCAACCCATTAAGCTACTTTCTGTTGTGCATTGCATGATGTTTCTCTGTTTTTGTTTGCACTAGTGCTGGGTTTCTTACTCATGTGTGGACAATGCTTTGATGAGTTCGTGTTTGGAGTTAATTTTGCTTATTTCAGGGCTGGTTTGGATGGTATTTTACTAATCGAAATATTGTCACTGCTTACCTAGGATGACAAATCCTAATGTCATGTTCTGGCTTAGTTCAGCATAAATAGTTCTATGAATACATGGATAACGTATTAACAGAACATAAGCAATTGTGTTCACAAAATAGAGTCACAGTAGTAGATGTATGTGCTTCATGAAGATTTCCCAGCGTGCCCTTTTTGTTTTGCATATTTTATGCAAAGTATCACCATGAACTTGTGGCCATTTTGCTTTCACTGGTGCCTTGCACACTTGGATACAGCTGTACTCTTTTGATGTGCTCTAATACGATGTAGCAAAGCATCACAAATTGCTTCCGCTTATTCCAGTTGGGCTTGGTTGATATTTTACAAATCTGAAAAATGTAATACCTTCTCTAGAATGGTGTATGCTTATGTAGGGGTGAGTTGCAGGAGGGTGCTGGACATCCAGGACTGGATTAAGTGGATGCAATGGTTGGGTTGCTGGATGCCAACAGCTGAGAAGACTTTCATGTAGAGTTGAGTGTCACCACTGTATTGGGAACTGTGATGTTGCCTTCAATGAGTGGAGTTCCTAGGGTGTCCCTTTAGAGGTTTTAGACGATGGGATACATTATGGAGCCAGGGGGTATACCACAAGTGACAAGAAAGAGGAGAACTAGAGCAGAATGATGCTAGTGAATCACCTGCAAAAGGATGTGAATGAGGGTTTGATGTTCGATTGTATTGAAGGCAGCTACGGGGTCTAGAAGCACCATGAGACAGGAGTCATTGTTATCTGTGGTGTGGAAGGTGGCATCTACTACTTTTAAGGTGTCTCTTTCAGTGCAGCGGCATAGTCGAAAGCCTGATTGGTAGTTGTGAAGGAGCTCAATCACACTGACATGTTTTTCGAGTTGAGCGTAGACTGCTTTTTTATGACACACTATGTGAATCAAATAAAGTTTATCGAGTGATTGACTGCTGCTAATGGGTAGATGAATGACAGTTTGGTAACTGGCGAAAATATTAAGGGTTTAAGATGGGTTTCTTCAACAGTGGGAGGGACTTGTGAGGGCTGAGGGCTGTCTGGAAGATGAAAAGGATGAGGGAGGCATTGATAATATCAACCAGTGGTACAAGAACATTTCCAGAAAGAGAGTGGATGAAAGATGATGGTAGGACGTAGTCTCCATAGAAGGTGACTTTGAAAGAGCTGAGGATGTGGGTAAAGTCTGTGTGTGAGAGGTAGCTAACTAAAGACTATTATGAGGTGTTGTACAGGTAAACTGCTGGTGTGAGTGTGGGGGCATGATACTGTCAATGTCTCAAAATGTCTATATATTTTGCAGAAGAGGAGTTTAACAGCATTGCATTTATCAATGCAGTATGAGATAAGTGAGTGTCACAGGGGTAAACTTGAAGAGGTGTTTGTCCTAAATATTGTAATGTCTCTATTGGATGCTTCGTTGATGATGCTGGTTGAAAAGTTGGCTTTGACTGAAGTGATGTGTTGTCATCAAGATAGCCTTAGAGATAGAGGATTACGTGAAGGAGCAGAAGGTTTCTTGTTCTCGCTTTGGTTGATCTCTGTGACTTGAATGGTCATGGAGTCAGTAATAGAGATGAAAAGATGGTCAGACCTGTCTAGGGGTATGAGTAGTATGCAGTCGATGGAGTGATGAAGTTGAGGTAACCACGTTGAGAATTTGACCTTTGGTGTGGTTTTGTTTGATGACATATAATACTATGCTAAACTTGTTAATGCAGTTGAAGAGGGAGTTCACTGTTTTTTTGCGAGTGAGTTGTTGGGAGGTTGAAGCATTCGAACAAGGTAGTGTACCTTTAGCACATGGAAGAGTTGTTGAAAAGCTAAAAGACTGTGGGCCTGATTCACAAAGGTAAACTTACACTTTTGTGAATGTTTACTATTGTTTGCTATTCATAAAGAGATTTAAGAGTAGTATCTTTATGAGTACGGAATCTCCGCACATATAAAGAGTACTGTCCTATCTTGTTATGTATGGAGATTCCTCACTTGTAAAGATACTACTCGTAAATACCTTCGTGAATAGCAAACAATTATAAACTTACACAAAAGTGTGAGTTTACCTTTGTGATTTAGGGCCTGTGTCTATGAAGATCTTGTTCTGTCTGGAAAGCATATAAATGGGGTAGAAAGTGGGCGCTTAGGTGGCAGAGAAATGACATGTGAGTAGTTCCATGGACTTGATTTTTGCTTGTTTGCCAAGAGTGCTAGTCCATAAATGCTTGCAGATGATGATGAGGCCTCCTCCTCTTTTGTATGTGGGTTCTGCACATTTAGTGCTGTAGCAGATCTGCACAATGATATCTAGAATGTGTAAGGATGTGGGAGTGACCAATATATGTGTAACAGAGAGAGTACTGAGGTTGTAAAATGTGATGTGGTCTGCAATGCCTGAACATGAAGGGCTGCAGAGTGCATATTAATTAACATGAGATGGAAGGTTTGTTTTGTTATTTGTGGGTAGTCAATCAATCAGTAGATTTGTAGAGTGCTTCTTGTCACCTGTGAGGGTATCCAGGTGCTGGCAAAATCCAGTTGATTAGCCGAATAGCCACGCCTTCGGGACTTTTGAAACTCTGAAAGTACTTCCAGCCAAACTCCCTGCTCCCGTTCCCGGTGAAAGTCATTGAGAAGATTGTCAACAAGCAACTGACCAACTTCCTTGAGAGGAACAACGCTCTGGACTCGCCCCAATCGGGATTCTGCAGCAACCACAGCACTGAAACTGCCCTCATCGCCGCCACAGACGACATCAGGACCCTGCTGGACAATGGCGAAACCGCGGCCCTCTTCCTCCTGGACCTTTCGGCCGCATTCAACACCGTCTGCCACCACACCCAATGCACACACCTCCACGACGCAGGGATGCGCGACAAAGCCCTGGACTGGACCACCTCCTTCTTCACCCGCAGAACCCAGAGTGTCCTCCTTCCTCCATTCCGATCTAAAGCCACCAAGATCATCTGCGGCATAACCCAAGGATCATCCCTCAGCCCGACCCTTTTCAACGTCTACATGGCACCACTCGCCAACATCGTCCGATCGCACGACCTGAACATTGTCTCATACGCCGACGACACCCAGCTGATCCTCTCCCTCACCAATGCCCCCGCCACTGCCAAAACTAACTTCGACAAAGGAATGAAGGCCGTCGCCGAATGGATGAAGAACAGCCGCCTGAAACTGAACTCAGACAAGACAGAGGTCCTCATCCTCTGATCCACCCCCTCCGCCTGGGACAACTCCTGGTGGCCGGCCACACTGGGAGCTTCACTGACACCCACTGACCACGCACCCAACCTGGGGTTCATCCTAGACTCATCGCTATCAATGACCCAACAAGTCAACGCCGTCTCCTCCTCCTGCTTCAACACCCTCCGCATGCTGCTCAAGATCTACAGATGGATCCCCAATGGAACCAGAAGCACGGTCACCCAGGCCCTCGTCAGCAGCAGACTGGACTACGGCAACGCCCTCTACGTGGGAACCACGGCCAAACTCCAGAAACGACTTCAACGCATACAGAACACCTCCGCACGCATCATCCTCGACCTCCCCCGCCACAGCAACATCACAGCCCACCTGAGAGACCTGCATTGGCTCCCCATCAACAAGAGGATCACCTTCAAGCTCCTCACCTACGCTCACAAGGCACTCCACAACACCGGACCAGTATACCTCAACAAACGACTAACCTTCTACACCCCAAACCGCCAGCTTTGCTCCGCTGACCTCGCCCTCGCCACCGTTCCACGCATGCACAGAACGACCGCCGGCGGCTGACCATTCTCCCACCTTGCCGCCAAGACATGGAACACCCTCCCCACCCACCTGCGGCAGACCCAGGACCTGCTGACCTTCAGGAGACATCTCAAGACCTGGCTATTCGAACAGTAGCAGCGCCCCCCCCCCAGCACCTTGAGACCCTCACGGGTGAGTAGTGCGCTCTATAAATGTCTGATTGATTGAAAGAGACAGGGAGGCCCATAGATGAAAGGATAGTTCATTCCATGTCTGCGCTGCTAGGTTGGAGAAGAAGCAACCTCTACATTAGCTACGTCAGATGCAGGGGGTGAGGGTTAGAGAAAGGGATGCAGAGCAGAGGTAGCTGGCGGGTTGATGGAAGTTCAGAAGGTGGTTCAAGTAGGTGGGTCTGCAGTTGTATAGGGCCTTGTATGCATGGGTCAGGAGCCAGCGGAGTTCCCTGAGGTAGGGGGTGATGTGTGTTTGTCTAGGGATATCCAGGACGAGTCTGCCTCTGGCGTTCTGTATGGTCTCAGTCGTCAGAAGAGGTGAGCTATGATCACTGCATAGAAAGCATGGCCCTAGTCCAGTCAGCTGGAGATGAGAGCCTGGGTGGTGGTGCATCTTGAGTTTTGGAGTAGCAATTTGAATATTTTATGAAGCATGCAGAGGATGAAGAAGCAGGAGGAGGAGACGGAGTTGACCTGTTTTGTCATATTTAGCTTGTTATCTGGAATGATACGAGGTTCCTAGCATGGTCAGTAAGGTAGGAGTAGGTCCGAGTTCTGAGGGCCACCAGGATGCACCCCATGGGGGGCTTTTGATCCGAAAATCCGTGCCTCTGTCTTGTCTGAGTTGAGCTTCAGTCAGTTGTCCTTCATCCAGTTGGGGACATCTGTCATGCAGTTGTGGAAGCTGGTCTTAGTGTTGGTGGTGTCATCGGAGAGGGAGAGGTTGTGTGGGCGTAGGATATGATGTTGAGTTAATGGGTTTTGGCGTTGCTGGCCAGAGGTGTCATATAAGTGTTGAAAAGGGTAGGGCTGAGCAAAGATACTTGGGATACTCCACAGGTGATTTCCTTGGTTTTAGAGATGGAGGGGGAAGGTGGGATTTTAACGTTCTCCAAGGTGCGGAAAGAGGCATTCCATCTGCGAGCAGCTCCTTGGATGCCTATGTTGTGCAGTCTTGTGATGAGTGTGAGATGGGCAATGTTGGACTTGGCCCTTTTTGCAGGGTCATCCCTAAAGTTTTTGCCTTTCTCCTAGCCTCTTTTCTGACATGGTGTTGGTGGTTTTAGGACTCTGGGAACTTTAGCACTGCTGTTCAGTGTAAAGTGCGTGTGTTAAATGTGGTAGGATTGGTCTACACCTGTTTGGCCTATTTAATTTACCTGCCAGTACCTTGTAAAGTGGTATCTCATACCCAGGGCTGGTAAATTAAATGCTACTGGTGGGCTTGCTGCGCTGATTGCGCCACCCATCAAAGTAGCTTTTCAAACCTATCCCAGGCCTCTGCCATTGCAGGGCCTGCGCACGCAGTGTCACTGCCGCTGTGACGTGGCACCTAAAGTGTGTGCCATGTCCGTGACCCCCCTTTTACTACATGTCAGTTACCCCTAAGGTAGGCCCTAGCTAGCCCTATGGGCAGGGTGCATTGTAGGTAAAAGATAGGACATGTACCTTAAATGTGTGACATGTCCTGGTAATGACAAACAGCCATTTTGGTTTCTCACTACTGTGGGGCTGCCCTCCCATAGGAATGCAGTGGGGATTCCCTGATAAGTGTTTCAGTGATAATTCCTGATATAGGAGGCGCAGCGTGGTCAAGTTTGGTATATTTGGGATAGTGATAATAAATGATACGCCATGGGGTGCGCAGATTTATTATAACTATTTTATAAATGCCACTTTTAGAAGTTGGCATTTCTGTGTGCTATGTGTCTGCCTGCCTGATGTGAATTGCATGTCTGGATTTTTAGCGACAGGGGCTGGTGAGGTGTGTGTGGCTCAAGGAGGGGCAGGGTGAGTCAGCACAACGCTGAATGGGACATCTGCATTTGGAGTAGTGGGAGGAGTAGTCCCTGGTCCCTGAATAGGCCTGTGCCCAGCCTGTACAATGCTGGCTCCACCACGCTGTGGTGTGTCTGATGACGAGCCCCCACCTGACAAAAGGGAAGAGGAGCCTTGTAAACAAAGTGCTCCAATTCCCCCCTGAACCAGTTGTATCTGGTTCCCCTAAAGCCCTGTACTGCAGACAAAGAAAAATGTACTATAAAAATAGGGGCAGTGACCCCATGAAGGTTGTTGTGCCTGTGCTTGTTCTGACGCTGGGGGCTGCTGCTGCTGGGCTCCAGGAGGAACTGCCACAAGGGACTGCCTCCCTGCTGGTGGCCCCTGTGTGCTGGCCTGCCTGAGCGCAGTCTTGTGCCCCTCTGACCTTCACCCAGGACCTAGCGCCTCGTGTTGCACTTCTATTGGGGTTTTGCAGCACTGGGCTGTGACCTGGAGCTTCCCCTGCATAGTGTGGGGAATGGGAGCCTACCTCGCGTTTTGGACGCCTGTTGACAGCGGGAGCCCACCCCGCACGGCCGCTGTTTTTGTGTGCTTGTGGCGGGTGCCCACCCCGCAATCGTCTTTATTTAAAGAGCGGGTGCCCACCTTGCATTGCCACTGTTTTTGTGTGCTTTCCGGCGGGTGCCCAACCTGTATTGAAGCTTCCGTGAGCGGGTGCCCAACCCGCATTTGCCCGCTTCTGGGGAGCGTGTGCCCACCTCGCGATTGCCATTATTTCCAACAGGAGCCTACCCCGTATTGCCACGAGAACAAAGAAGTGAGCCGCCGCTGCTGTGAGCGGCAAAACCAGAAGCCAGGCACCCCCGCCTGACTGTGAGCGGGAGTGGCCCTGGAAGCAGGAAGAAGCTGCACACTGAGGAACTTCGATTTTCGATCACGATCGAATCGACCCGCCATTTTGTAACCCGCCGCCATTTTGTGTTGCCATCACTCAGGCAGCACGGCAAACGAAGTCTATTCTGCTTTTCCCGTAGCTTGGTGTCGAAATCCGTCCTCGGCTTTGTTTGTGAAGCTGATGTTTGGACTAGCCGAGTACACTAATCCGTGTCTGGCTTTCCTAATCCCTGTTTCAACTGTCTGTAGGCTCACACCATTCTTTCCCGATCATATCTTATCGACTGGCCTTCACTGTCTCCTGCTAGCATTCTCTTGTGTCATGCCTGTCCTCCAATACACACAAACGTATCTCACCACCTGCAAGTCAGTTGTAATCTGTTAATAAATTAGTTCGGGGGTGGGATGACAAACACAGTTGGAGGAGAGGTCTCTTCGAGTCATCTGATCTTTCTGTTTTTGAACCCTTCTTACTGGTTCCGCTTTGTTTTCCACTTACCCTATTGGCTCTTTTCTTCTTTGCTTGGGGCGTGTGTTTTGTTAATAATTCTGTATTGTATGATATTTAATCTGATGCGCCACAGAGTGAAGTGGCAGTCTCCTGAGAACCTACTTTGTGTACTTCTAGGATAACTGTACTAGCTGCAGCTAAATAAATCCAATCTTCTAACGCCGACAGAGTGTCCCGTGTCTCTGTGTAACGAAGCAGGTGAACCCAGAAGACGGAGGGCGTACCCTGCGCCGCCAGGTCCAAAAGGTTCTGGTTCTTCAATTGGCGCCCAATGTGGGGCGGCTTCAGTGGTACCGGTTCTGCTCGAAGGTCGTGAGGAACCTCGCAAGAAAATTCCGGAGGGTTCGCGAGCCACACTATGTCGAAAGTGGTCCGAAGGTCTTTTGCAGCGTGGTTACTCCTTTCTGACGGCTACTGGCGACCGCTGCCCTGACTGCTGCCCTGCTTTGGCCCATTCCTTTGGTGATGTATGGTAAAGCGAGACGATAGACGGGCCTCTGTTGGTGGAAGAAGACGTCCTTAGTTAAGTTAAGTATTTTCGTGGGTCGCGCCCACAAATTTTGGTTCTTTGTTTGATGTCCTTAGGTTACTTAGATGTAGTCCTTGCAAAGACTAAAGCCGAGGGTAAGTGCATTTGTGCTGCGTAAACTGAGTTTTACTCCCTTGAAGTTTGTGAACAGTCCAGAGACATTGTGAAATGCCTGGTCTGACTAAGTTTGGACGAATTTGTTGTCTTGGTTGTAATAGGGACTCCCGACTTAATGACTCTTGTCCGATTCCTTCGGTTGGAACTCCCACATATGAGCTCTACTCGAAATATGGTATCGGCCCCATTGCCTTTAACAAGACATGGACTCGATACACGAAGAAAGATGGTGTTCTTAAATGGCCAGAAAACTGTAGTTTTGACCCTGATGTGTTAGATAATTTAGAAACAGTTTTGTTCAAAAGAAAAGCCCGGCCGGCAATGTTTGACTCTCTTCGCCTTTGGCGTAAGGAAGCCAAACAGAAAGAAATTAAACAAGCAAAACAAGCTAGGAAAGCACAGGGTATGACGATTATACAGGCTGCCCAACAGTTCAAGAATGATGAAATTGACAATGCGACTGAAATTTCAGAAAGACAACATCGTATGGCGATAGATAAATGCTATCCGGTGTTGCCTGTTTCTCCTTCTGATAACAAGAAAGAAATAGAAGAAGATCCCCTAATGTCCCGTTTATTGAGTTTGCCTCCGCCCTATGCGCAAAATGCTAATGTGCCTCAGCCGTTACAGCCTGCTCAGTTGCTGGTAGTACCTCCGCCCGTTCCGGCTCTTCAGCATTTGCCTCCTCCAGTACTACCGCCCTTGCCGGTTTTACCATTAGTTTCAGCTTCTCAGCCTTTATCTCCTGATTTTAGCTCTCCTTTGCCTTCTGCTCCTCCTGTGAATTCTAGTTCTCTTGATAATTCTCCTAATATTCTGTCTCCAGTTCTGATGTCTAATTCACCGTCTATGCGTAAGCGTCTCACAGATTCTGTTACTAGTATTTTATCTCCTTTCTTTGGAGCTCTTAATGCGTCTCCGGCTTTTGCTCGAAGACAATCTCGTAGTCAGTTCCCAGATTTCGAGGAACGAGAGAAGCTAGATTCTCTTGCACGAAGATGGATCAAGAAGGGTCCACAATATAGTATGTCTGATATTATGCCTACCTTTTTGCAATGGAATGCACCTACGCAAAGGTATGTTTTTAATGTAATGTGCAATATTCTCATTAGAGAATGGGAAGATGTGAGTTCGAGGTCGATCTCACAAGATTTGTTAGATGTCCAAGCCGATTTTGAAAAAGGACTTATTGTAGGTTCCAAAGTTGAGGAAGCTGTAAGGACACTCATCTCTTATAGAACCTTATTGTTCTCTCAGATTTTTCTTGATTCTGATCCGTCGGTTAAATGGAACATCGAAAAAATACCCTATGAGAGAGGTTCCGCCAGTATGGAAGGAAGAGGTTGCGGCAGCAGGTGCTAATCCAGCTATTCCAGCTCACTTTCAGCGTATATGGGTACATGTACCATGGAAGAGATCTGAAGTTTTGGCCCTTAAGCAGACTCTACCAGATCCTCGTAAGAACCTAGCAGGTTATTATAAAGAGTTATCGCAGACAATCGATGCTTGTATTATGAATCTGGCAGATATTGATATGTTAATGGGTAATGTAGTCCCACAGACAATATGGGCTAAGATTCGTAGAGAGGATCATGCACAGGAACTGGGTGCTACTTGGGATGTCATAGCTGATACAGATGGAGACCAAGTGGGTGGTGCAAAGCCTGACGCCTTGATCTCGGAGCTTCCTGGTAGAATCATTACGTTAATGAAAACTATGATGCCTGCATTGAGAGTGAATTGGGATAAGCTAGCAGCGTGTAAACAAAAGAAAGATGAAAGTGTCTCCGATTTCTTTACTCGTTTCGAGGAGACATTTATTGATCATAGTGGTCAGGACATGGCTACCGAGGGTGGACAGCGACTATTCGTGGACAAATTTGTATTCAATTTGCTTCCCGAGCTGTCACACAAATTAAAGGATTCAGAAAGTTCTTGGGCTGTTTCCTCTTCTGCCCAGATATTGGCTACTGCACAATATTACGAGAATAGGGACAAAGAAGAAAAAGAAAAGCAAGAGAAAAAGACGAAAGATTTAAAAACAAAGGTTCTCTTGCAGCAAGCTTATCCGCCACGTTATGTTCAGCCTCAGACTCAACAGCCACCGCAGTTTCAGAGATTGTATCAGAAACCTGAGCCATACATTCCGCGACCTTTGTTAGGTCCTAATCAATGTGCCTATTGTAGAGAGGAAGGTCATTTTAAGAGCAGTTGTCCGGTTTTATTGCAGCGCAATGGAGCGTCATCTGCTCCACGAGGTCGTGCTGGCCTCCAGTCAGCAAACAGAGGTAGAGGTCGAGGCATGTTAACTCAGGAACACCGTGCCCTTCCTTCTCCTAATTCCATGAACTACTTTGATCAGCAGAATGTGAGATCCACTCAATATTATAATGAGGACCATTATGTTGAAGGCGAAAATGAGAGTCTTCATGCCAACTAGGACAGCCATGGACAAAGTAGAGGAGTTGTGCCAATCCCAGTAGATCAAAATGGCCCTTATGTCAACGTCACTGCTATGGGTGTATCAGAGCCATTTCTTCTAGATACTGGAGCAATGAGAAGTTCTATTATTCATTCTAAACTCCCTGGGGCACCTTTGTCTGGCTTAACAAATGTTTCTGTAGGATTCTCTGGCGCCCCTGTTCGCAATCCGGTTTCTTGTCCTTTGCCTATTTCCGTTGGTCCTTATGACTTGGAAGCTTCACTTCTGTTAACGAATGGTTGTGGTGAGAATTTGTTGGGTCTAGACCTATTGAAAAGAATGCATGCTACAATATATTGTTCTCCTTCAGGCGTACATCTCACTCTAGGTCAGAAGTTGATCTCCCCAATGTATCTGTCTAAAGATCAGTTTCCTCCTGAGTTGCTTTCTCTTCCGACAGCACTTTGGGCCACGGGTCCGAACGATGTGGGTTGTCTTGAGATACCGCCTTATGTTGTTACTCTCAAGCCTAATGTTGAATTACCACGTATTCCACAAAATCGAATTTCTGCTGAAGATGAAAAGGCGCTTTTAGAAATCATTCATGATCTCATTCGGAAGGGTGTGGTTGAAGAAACGAGAGGCAACACATGCAATAGTCCTATTCTTCCTGTTCTTAAACGTACTGATCCTTCTCAGCCTCCTGTGTACCGGTTTGTGATTGATCTGCGAGAAGTAAACAAAATTGTGATTCCACAATTTCCTGTTGTTCCAGATATCACTGCCTTGTTGACTATGATACCTTCCACAGCTACTTGGTTTTCTGTTATTAATCTAAAGAATGCCTTCTTCAGTATTCCAATTGCAGAAGAGAGTAGGGATATTTTTGTTTTTTCTCTTGGAGGCCGAAGCTTCCGATTCAAGTGCGCACCCCAAGGGTACTGTGAAAGTCCCTCCATTTACAGCCAAGCTTTGAAATGTCATCTTGATACTTTTCACTTGCCATCTGGTGCTGCTCTCATCCAATACATGGACGACTTGTTAGTCGCCGCCGATTCAGAAGATATCTGTAAGGATGTCACTGTTGCACTATTGCGTCACTTGTTTAAGCTGAAACACAAGGTTTCACCTTCCAAACTACAGTATGTTTGTCGAGAGGTTACCTACTTGGGTCATCTCCTATCAAAGGAGGGACGACGATTGACACCAGAGCGAATTCAGGCGATTGCTCGAATGTCTGTACCATCCACACAAAGGGAAGTACGTGCTTTTCTGGGAATCACTTCTTATTGTAGACAGTGGATCCCTAACTTCTCTTTGATTGCCAAACCTTTGTTGGCACTCACTTTAAAAGATAGTCCTCAGCCCCTTCCTTGGACTGAAGAGTGCCAAAAGAGTTTCACTGATTTACGCACTGCTCTGTGTTCTTCTCCTGTACTGGGTACCCCAGATTACACTAAGCCTTTTACGCTGTATGTTCACGAGAAAGAAGGTTGTGCATTATCAGTCTTGACACAGCAATTTGGAGATAGACATCGACCATGTGCTTATTTTTCGGCTACGTTAGACCCCGTAGCTAAAGCCTTGCCTAGTTGTCTCAAAGCCACAGCAGCCGCAGCGATTTCTATCCGACAGTCCGCTGGGATAGTGTTAGATAACACTCTCATTGTCATGGTGCCACATGCAGTGGATACCTTACTAAACAGAATGAAGACACAGCATCTCACGAGTGCACGATTAACTGGTTACGAGCTGACGCTATTGGCTAGTCACGTACACATCAAACGATGCAATACTCTGAATCCAGCTACTTTGTTGCCCCTTCCAAATGAGGAGAGTGTTGAGGATCAGCATGATTGTTTCTTCCGTACTGAGGAAGAGACTAAAGGAAAAATTGATTTGGGAGACACACCATTAGAGAATCCAGATGGGACTCTATGGGTAGATGGTTCTTGTTTTAAGATGCCTAATGGAGATACGGTTTCAGCCTATGCTGTAACTACCTTACATACGATTGTGGAAACTGCACGTGTTAGACACAATTCAGCGCAAGCAGCAGAGTTGATAGCACTGACGAGAGCTTGTGTATTATCAAAAGAGAAAAGAGTGAACGCGTACACTGACAGTCAGTATGCCTTTGGTGTCGCGTTCAATTTTGGGCGTCTCTGGAGAGAGAGGGGTTTCCTAACTTCACATGGCACTAAGATACAACATGGTCAGTTAGTGACTGATCTCCTTGAATCACTTGCTTTACCTGTCCAAATAGCGATAGTGAAGTGTAGTGCTCACAAGAAGATTACGGATGATGTTGGACGAGGAAATGCATTTGCTGATGAAACAGCAAAGAAAACAGCGAGAGATTCAACGAGTCAAATGTATATGGCAGGTCCTGCGAATTGGGTCAAAGAGAGAGGAATGTGTGAGAATACAGTGGAAAGTGTGAAAACGATTCAGAAAGAGGCTACAGAAAGAGAGTTAAACAAGTGGAGAGAAAGTACGGGAATGTTAGATGAGATGGGTTGTTGGGTAGAATTATCCGAACATCAACATTGGTTGTTACCGGATGCTTATGTACTCCCAGTGGTTACTATGGCTCATGGTCCAGCTCACCTTAGTGAAAAAGGCATTTGTAAACTTCTAGCTCCAGTTTGGCAGAATGAAAATATCCCGAAATGTGCAGACAACGTAGTAAAGCATTGTATTGTTTGTCTGATGTATAATCCAGGAAAGGGAACCCCCACTCCAGCAGGTCACTTTGCTCCTCCGACATACCCATTTGAAGTGTTGCAAATCGATTACATTCACATGGATCGATGCATCAACCTCAAATATGTTCTGGTGGTAGTATGTGCCTTTTCAAGATGGATAGAAGCATACCCTTTGAAAGACAACACAGCTTTATCCACAGCCAAAATCCTTCTGAAAGAGTTCTTTCCCAGGTTTGGATTGCCGCGCATTGTCTGGAGTGACAATGGGAGTGAATTTGTTGGCCAAGTCATGCAGAAAGTTTGTGCAGGTCTTGGAATCAAGCAAAAGTTCCATGCGGCAAATCATCCCCAATCAGCGGGTTTAGTAGAATGCTACAATGGGACCTTGAAGTTAAAATTAGCGAAGATTCAAGCAAGTCCGGGACTTAATTGGCCTGATGCTTTGCCGTTAGCTCTGCTATCCACCAGAACTGCAGTACACTCTCGTCTGGGACTTAGCCCTTACGAAGTGGTGTTTGGCCGTCCGGCCAACGTATGGGGAATACCTCGTCCTAAAAAGTTCTCAGATTTACCCTACCCAATGTTGATTGACTATTTGCATGACCTTACAACTAAATTGCATGTCCTTCATCGACAGGTTCAGAGTGCTTTGCCAGAGGCTTCCACAGATCCAAGTCACTCCATCCGACCAGGTGACTGGGTCTGCACCCGAAATTTTCAGAAGAAAAAGAATTTGGAGCCCAGATGGCGGGAGCCCCGAATGGTCCTACTAACGACGAGGACAGCAGTTAAAGTTGAAGGAAAGAAAAATTGGATTCACGGTGTGCATTGCAAGAAAGTACCTTTGCCCTTGCCTTTTGATCAGTGGGTTCGCAGAGGGGTTGGTGACTGTGAAGGCGAAACAGTTCCACGATTTGTACCCTTCAGCGATGCACACCTGAATGGGACATTATCTGAAAAAGAGGACGAGAACATTTTACAGGAAGCAATCCCATTGCGTCATCGCTTGAATATGACTGAACCAAGAACATTGTTTCAAGATCAAAGTGTTCTAGGGAAGGAGCACTACAATCTTAGGCCCAGACAAAAGAACAATTGAACTTTCTTCTTCTCCCTTGTGTAGTGTTCTGTTTAGGTTGCAGGGTCACGGTAGGAGTCTAGGTCACGACCTGAGTAGTGACAATAGGTCTGCAGGATTTTCAGTGTCATAGGACGGTTGAGCATCGTGACTTCAGTGATTGAGGAAGATTGCCGTGAGCATAAACTAGTGAAAATGGAAACTACACCAAGTAATAAAGAGAGAAGAAATGAAATGAAGAAATAATCTTGTAAAATAATGTACAGTCGTTACAATGTAACTCTATGTGTTTTGATATCATTATGTATTGCTTTGGCGATTATTGGTTGGATAGTTTACGTTTTACAGCCAAGAAACACCTCCCCTTCCTCCCTTTTGCCTTCTTCTACTATCTCTCCACACCTCTTTCATACTTTTCCTTCACATGAACTTGTCAGAAGAACCGAGTATTACAACAATTCCTTTGTCCAACTATTACACCAGCAACAATTAGTGGTTAACACAACTGATTGTTGGGTATGTGGTCTTATGCCGCATACTACTGAGAAAGGAATACCATTTCTAGTTCTTCCTTTCTCCTACGAGGGTTCTGCTTGGGCATTCTTTGTTATTTTCTCAAATGCATATCAAAGTAAATTCAGACGGTCTGTTGTTTCACAAATTAATTATCCGGATTTTAGTCATAGTTCTTTGATTAAGGGTATGGTAGTTATGGCTAAAATCATGGAGAATAGCAAGATTTCTATCGATGAAAGAAAAGCATACACCAATTGGAACGTCACCCAATACATGTCGAGTCTTAATAATAAAATGGGAAAGGAGAAATCCTCACCAATCTGGACTGTACCTCATCAAGGTAACTTCTGTTTAAAAATAAACGATCGCTCTTCTGACACTGCACCAAAGAGTAACTGTTCCTACACATACATTTATTCCTCTCTGAACTCACCTCCTCTAGTACCGTCTCAAGGCACCTATTTCATTTGTCATGATAGAGCTTATATCTGGTTGCCAACGGGTTTCTCTGGTACCTGCTACATAGCTTTCCTTCTTCCTCCTACTTACACTGCTTCTGCCAATTATCACCGAACCCGTCTCAGCCGAGGAATTATTGACTCAAAAGACACCACGGGACAAGAAGGAGGAGATTTCCTTAAGGGTTTTCTTCCCTTCTGGGGTCCAATGGCCAATAGCAGAAATATAAGGCAACTGGTCCGTGTCGTAGAAACTACAATAGACATCACTGTAGGAGCCTTGAGTAATATCACGGCGGAACTACAGGCGGATCGTCTTATGACCTTGCAAAACCGTGTTGCCTTAGACTTTATTCTTGCCGATCGTGGTGGAGTATGTAAATCGATCGGGTCAAGCTGTTGTATTTTCATTCCTAATGACGCTTCAACAGTATACCAAGCTATTTCCAAGTTGCATATAATCTCCGAGTCTATTCATCAGGAAGAAGGAGATTGGTCCTTAACGGAATGGTTTTGGGGACTACTGTCCAAATGGGGTTGGAAAGCATTGACATTCCTTGGAATAATCTTAACAATCGTATTTTCCTGTTGCCTTTGTATGCACTGTGGTCCCGCTATCTGTGATCTTTGTGCTACCATGTGCATTTCAAGACCCAAACCTCAAGTAACAGAAAACATAAGGATGATGTTACAACAACAGCTTGATGATCTCATGGCTATTGATGTGGACTCAGATTAACGTGAGTCTATCTTGCCTGAGTTCTGGCAAAAGGAGGGTCTGAGGAACTTCGATTTTCGATCACGATCGAATTGACCCGCCATTTTGTAACCCGCCGCCATTTTGTGTTGCCATCACTCAGGCAGCACGGCGAACAAAGTCTATTCTGCTTTTCCCGTAGCTTGGTGTCGAAATCCGTCCTCGGCTTTGTTTGTGAAGCTGATGTTTGGACTAGCCGAGTACACTAATCCGTGTCTGGCTTTCCTAATCCCTGTTTCAACTGTCTGTAGGCTCACACCATTCTTTCCCGATCATATCTTATCGACTGGCCTTCACTGTCTCCTGCTAGCATTCTCTTGTGTCATGCCTGTCCTCCAATACACACAAACGTATCTCACCACCTGCAAGTCAGTTGTAATCTGTTAATAAATTAGTTCGGGGGTGGGATGACAAACACAGTTGGAGGAGAGGTCTCTTCGAGTCATCTGATCTTTCTGTTTTTGAACCCTTCTTACTGGTTCCGCTTTGTTTTCCACTTACCCTATTGGCTCTTTTCTTCTTTGCTTGGGGCGTGTGTTTTGTTAATAATTCTGTATTGTATGATATTTAATCTGATGCGCCACAGAGTGAAGTGGCAGTCTCCTGAGAACCTACTTTGTGTACTTCTAGGATAACTGTACTAGCTGCAGCTAAATAAATCCAATCTTCTAACGCCGACAGAGTGTCCCGTGTCTCTGTGTAACGAAGCAGGTGAACCCAGAAGACGGAGGGTGTACCCTGCGCCGCCAGGTCCAAAAGGTTCTGGTTCTTCAGCACCAGCAGGAAGCCCGGGAGCAGTAATGCCTATGGCCGGCGAGGAAAGCAGTCCACATGGAGAGACTGGCAGGCAAGGTGAGACCTGCCCCGAGGAGACCGGAGGAGGCACTGTGAGCAGCAAAGAAGACCCCCGGTGAGTAGCTGTGCCGGGCACTGCGGGTGCCTGAACTGAGGCTGCTAGGGGGAGCTCTGGCTGTGAGTGGACCAGCCTGAGGAGTCCTGAGACGCCCTGGTGAGTGGGGGCTTCCAAGGCACAGGGGTGCCGAGTCAAGGACACAGCTGCCCCGCGAGAGAGAGCGGGTAACTGGGAGTGATTAGTTAGGAGACCCAGTGGGGCTCCACTTTTGCACGTTAGTGCCATTCATCTTTGGGGGCATTTTTGTAGCAGTCCCTGAGTGGGACTGAGAGTCCGTTGTGGCCAATGCCTTCGCTAATCTTCACAGCTGTCACCGCAGTGGCGGACAGCTGCACCGGGGGGCAATCTTGTGTTGTAGCTCCCTGAGTCCCGGAGCGTGACTGAGGAGAAGCTGTGAGCGCCAGTGTCTATGCTGATCTTCACAGCTGTGCCACAGTTGCTGGCAGCTGCAACAACTGGACACATTTGTCTAGAGGGCACAGTGAGTGCCAGTGCCCCCAGTTTACATCACAGCTGCACAGCAATTAGTGGCAGCTGCAACGTTTAGGCCTGCGCCATTGCACACTTTGGAGTTTGCTGCATTGGCAGCCCAGCCCTGACTTTTTGGACAGAGGGCATTTGAGCCCTAGAGAAGGCCAGTTGGCCAAGGGTGCAAGGCCCTAGTGTGATTCATGCCCCATGATTATGGCGTAATTTGATTTAGGCTTATGAGATTATTGCATAAAGTGTTTATGCTGGTGAGGCCCAATGCGTAATGTATTTATGCTACTGAGGTTTGGGCCTAATATGTTTTATGCCTAATGTGATTTATGCGTAATGTTATGCCTAATGTCTTACTATGATATTTTAGGATGGTGTCTGATGCTAATGTGATAATGCTTAGGTCATTATGGTACCAGTAGTGACAGGCTGTGTTTTAGATTTACTTACCTGATCTGATGGTTCTGACCGTGGCCCGATTGGCCTGGTCCTGTGTATAATCCCCCGTGAATATTGCCCAGTGCCCGTTGGCACAGTGTAAATGTGTGATTATGTTTCTAATGTGTTTCTGATAATACAAAGGGTATTTTTATATAACCTTGTGTGGAGTTCTTTTGTGGTGTGCCTAGTGAGTTGCTGCTGTGTGTGTGTGTTGCGCAAACGCTTTACACATTGCCTCTGGGATAAGCCTGACTGCTCGTGCCAAGCTACCAAGGGGGTGAGCAGGGGTTATCTTCAGTGTGTGACACCCTTGCCCTGACTAGAGTGGTGGTTTTTACCTGGCTTTGGCGCCAGCCTTAGCCAACCAAAAATCCCATTCTAACAGGCAACCATATCGAAGACTGCCAAGAAGTCTAGGAGGATCAGAGCCATAGTCCCTCCTTGGTTGAGTAGATCTTAGATGTGGACGGTAGCTGCAATAAGGGCTGTCTCGGGCTGTGGTTGCTACGGTATCCGGATTAGGAGTCGAGTATGAGGTTCCGGTTCAGATGTGAGGAGAGTTGTTGGTTGATGGCTATTTTTAATACTTTGGCCGGGAACGGAAGCAGGAAAATCAGTCTGTAGTTATTGAGTTCCCTGGAGTCTGACAATGGATTTTTAGTAAGGTGTTGCCTTCTGCATGTTTCCAGTCCTTGGGAACGGTGGGTGTGGCAATTGAGGTATTAAACAAGGTGGTGAGTACATGGCTTATTCTGGCTTCACCTAGGTTGAAGATGTGGTGAGGGCAAGGGTCGGTTGGGGCCCCTGAGTAGACCAAGTTCAGGATGAAGGCGGTGCCCTTTAGGGTAAGCTGTCTCCATTCGGTTAGTTGAATGGCTGTGGTGGTACCGGGATGTTGTGTTGCTTGAAGAAAGTAGATGTTGGTGTTCTTGTTATGGATGAGGTTTACAACATTGTTGCAGAGTTCATGGGAAGGTGCAATGTTATTTGTTGCAGCGGAGGGGTTGGAGAATTCTTTGAGGATGTTGAAGAGTTCTTTGCAGCTTTTGGAGCTTGATTCAGTTTGGAGGCTAAGGCCTTTTTCATCAATTCTCTCAACTGCCTATGGTAGAGGTTGAGGGCTGTTATAAAGGCGGTGTTGTCGGTCGTGTTCTTGCTAGTGTGCCATCTCCTTTCCAGTTCTTTCCAGTGTTGTTTAGAGTTTCTGAGGTTTTCAGTGTACCAGATAGCCTGCTTGGTGGGCCTTCTTTTGGAGTTGTTGCCAATAGGAGCAATGCTGTCAGTGCAGTTGGTTATCCAATTGTTGAAGTTTCTAACGTTCTGGTCTAGGTTGTTTGAGATTGGGGATGGTGGTGTTGAGGGCATTGATCCATGTGCCCTTTGAGACTTTGCTCCAGCTGCGGTGGGAGATATTGGGCATACTGGGGGCAGAGGTCCGTAAGCTGGTGATGCTGAAGTGGATGATGGAGTGGTTGGTCCAGGTGAGTTCTGTGGTGTGGCTATACTTGATATGGTCGCTGGAGGTGAAGATGGTGTCTAGCATGTGACCTGTGGTGTGCGTGGGGTCGTGGACGAGTTGCGTGAGTCCAATGTTGTTCATGCTGTCGAGGAGGTTGGTAGTGTTGATGTCATTGTGGTTATTGAGATGGAAGTTGAGATTGCTGATTAAAATGTAGTTGTTGGAGTCTAAGGTGAGGGTGTTGATGAAGTCAGCAATGAAGTTGCAGAAAGCTGGACTTAGTCCTAGAGGGCGGTAGGCAAGGGTGCCCCTGATGGTGATTTTGCTGTCTGTTGGAAGTCGGTATTTGACGTGTTCTATGGCTGGGGTGATGTTGTCATCTGTGGGGGTGCATTGGATGGACCACTTGTGTATGATGAGTAGTATGAGTGGTAATAAGTGGAAGGTGGATGAGGCTGATGCTGTGCAGGCATGGTGTGAGTGCTTGTGTTGTCTCGGTTTAGGTGTGAGTTTTGTGTATTTGATCAGTTGTAAAGTGAAACATAATTTGAAGGGTTGCTTGGCAGCAGCTGGAATCAGTTAATGTAAGTGCTGGGGCTCTAGCTGTAGACTGTTTCCGGTCCAAAGAGACCCAAACAGGTTGTATACTTGTTTTGACAGCCTTTTGCTGAGGGCACTGGTTGCTACAATAAGGGTGGACACTCCAGTATCGAAGTGTCTTGATTACATAACCTAATTTAACCTAACCTAATTTAACATAACCTAACTTGATAGAACTTGACCTAACTTAACCACATTCATAATGTGCACTCTACTGCTGGACTGGGGTTTGTAGGTGCAGGTCTTGCATATAACCAGCTGCTTTGACAACAATAGATAGGTTTTATAACTTTTTTTAAAGTCTGAAATGGCTCAAAGTATCGTTTATCGATTGGGAGAAAATTCAGAAAATTAGGATAATGCTTTGCATCATTTACATGAAATATTACATTGAGGAATTATCACAAGGTCCAAACCACCTATCTGAAGGTTTATTGCAGTGGCATAACTGGATTTTATTTTCAAGTACTCAAGAAACAAATGATTTAGGTACCGAAAGGTTTGACTATCTAGTTTCAATTAAATTATCAACTGACCTGGTTGTCAATGGAGTGTCCTTGCAGCAGCCACATGTTCTCTCCTTCGAAGAACTTTAACAAGCTGCACGGTGACATTTTGCACCCAGTCTAGCCTACAGCTCTGGAAAGCAGGTAGACCCGCATACAGGGAGTTTCAGTTTTTCAGTGGAGGCAATGTGTTATTGTGAGTAGTGATTAGTCTGCTGAAGTCGGTTGCTGATTGGTAGTCTGGGGCTAGAGGAGCTGTCTGAGGAACTGTGAGTGATGGTAGGGCGTTACTGCTCGATGGTGCCCTGACTGACTAGTATTTCAAGTTTTCAGTGGTCCCGTGGAGTCTGTTACTAACTGGCTGTGAGAAGACATGGAAGGTTGGTGGGTGCTTCCAGGGTGCTTCTGTGTTTCACTTTTAATGCTTTTTGATTAAAATAGGACTTTTGCAGCATTTTTAGCATGCCTTACTTCCTGCTTTGATATTTTTATCATACTAACAAAAATCTAAATTAAACAAACAATCTAATGAACAAAAATGTAAACTAAATTACAACCAAATTCAAAAAGGGATCAAAGCATAAGCTTTCTAATGGCCAAATGGACAGGGCTCCAATGTAGGTCCGGGAGGACTGAAACCATATCATATTTTCAGGATATACGCATAAGATAAATATGCATACATTTAATAAAGATGGAGCTTATTACATAGTCTTTGCTTATCTTAAAACTACGTGATGCTCTGAAAGGGCAACCCAATAATCCTCTGAGAGCCTAGATACATACAATATAGAAAATTGTTCCCAAGCAATACTTATGAATGATTCAGAGAATTTGCTCAAATAAGTTGGTAAGTGTTGTACAGTGCAACCTACCCTGTGAATTATTTTGTCAAATTATGAGGGGACACCACGCATACTGGGGATATTCCCAGACTAACATTATATTTTCAGATCATTAGGGGACGCCACGCATACTAGAGACATTGCCAATATTACTGGATAGAATATGGCATGAAAACACCGCAAGGAAACTGAGCATTAATATTAATGATTAGAGGAAATACAGATATAAAATACAATCCAAACTTGGAAGACAGTGGATAATGGAAGTGTGTGTGCATGTTTGAAATTTGTGAGGACTCGATTCACCACTACAAATACAATCCCTGATGAAGTCCCGGAATGGGACAAAACGTGTTGGCTGGGCTGTCTTGTCATTTGAAGAAAGGAGACATGCAGATGAACTATTCAAGATGATTTTCTACAGTTAAATATTGAAGTCAAAATTATTTGGATGATTCTTGAAGCAGCGATTCGAATGTTGTTCTTTAAACTTTCCTGCTGAGAGGGTGAATATAATGGACTGCGGTTGATCTCATACAAAGAATCAAGATACATTTAGAGTTCTTCCGTCTAAGCTGTATATTTTCAAAGGTTTCTTGGGGGGTTAGGGTCTGTAGCAGTAGGACCTCAGGAGAGTAAAGCACCATTGTTTATAGTACTCAGAAAATAGATTGTGCAATGTATTTGTGCCATAAATGTCAAAGTGTTTGAATTTACTCAATGAGAACTGCCTGCCTTGCGAACGAATCTCCCAACACCTAAATACTTCTCCTAGATGGTATCCAGGCTATTGCTGTCTTCGCTGCTAAAACAGATCTTATTCCACTCCACATTTTAAGAAGATTCCACACAATGCAGGTCCTTGTCCAGGAATGCTTTCAAAGTCTGGAACACCCTCTCTTTTTATGTCATAAATGCACCCTCTTTCAGAGATTCAAATCCCTGTTCATGCAAACCATCTCAGTGCAGCCCTCTGTACTTTGGATTTTAACATCACGGTTGGACAAGTTGCTTTGTCCTTACTCACTTAGTATGCTTCATCGTTCTATACTTATTCTTGTCTTTGAGAATGTTATTGTCTGTCTCATACTGAGCTATGATTCTTTACTTCATATACTTCATTTTCAAAAGTTTCCCCTTTCTTGAGTTGCTTGCATCTTACTTATACCAACTTGTGTTTGTTTCTCCCTCATGTGCCTGTTTCCAGTGCCGGCTTTAAGACTGGTGGTGCCCTGTGCGACAATGTATGATGGCACCACCCTCCCCAATGACCACCTCTGACACGGATTACCTCACTATCACCGTTTAACAGTGCCCCTAATGTCTCCAGAACCACTGTCTCTCAGATTCATTTAGTTTTATAGCACCACTAATACCAGCGTAAGGTGTCAGAGCACTTTACACTTCACACACATTGCACAGAGACAATCATATGTGTGTAAATCAGTGTATAGGAAATGTTACATCAGACAGGACTGAAAGGTGAAGTGTAGGATTGACATGTCACCGATACTGGTAGGCAATATAGTTTAAGAGCCCATATTCTGGAAAAGCACAAATTCAGAATTTAAAACGTAACACCATTGTTAGGCGTTCTCTTTAATAATAAGAATTGTTTTCTACCCAAATGAACCCTTTTTGCAAGATTATAATAATGAAAGATTGGGCAAAAAAACATATAGCTCTAACATATTCCTTGCAGTTTGCATGCAGCTCTTTGATGACAGTTAATAGCTCAATGTTCTATATTAGGATTTTGACTTATAAACGACAAGTAACAAAAGGAGCTCTCCTACACAAGCAGAAACCCACTGACCTATTTACATCATATACACTTTGTTATCTGCATGGTACATGTTCTTAGCAGCAGGCATTTTAACCCTCTGCGCTAATTTAGGATGAGTCAAAACCTCTACTAGACAAACCTCTGGTCTCTTTCCAGGGAGATGATTAATCATCGGAGTTATCTTGACATTTTAATTGATGCCTGATAGTTGCTGAAGGCCTGGATGTGCCAGCAGTTGCTTTTAAAAAATGAATATACTTGCAAAAATGACGACCCCACCCAAAGTCAGCGCCTGGTGCGGTGGCACCGATCATACCGCCCTAGAGCCGGCCCTGCCTGTTTCTGCTGGTAACCAGTTGCATGGCTGATTTGTCACCCTTGCCCTCACTATTCAATGTACCTCTGTTTCTCGTTCTCATTTTTTCCCAACAAATGTGCAATCTCTGTTGCTTCTCCCCAACCAACTTATATGTATTCCTCTCTCCTTGCACTGTATACTTTCCTTGACAAGGCTTCTTCCCAGTAGAAAGTGCTACTATTGCTGTTTTCTAGTAAAGTACGAATGTGACTGCTAATGCTCCCCTCCATATGAAGGCTCTCTCACAACCATAGCTCTGTAACCACAACGGAAATGGTCTTTCTGCAGCATTTGCACCACAGGGGCATTTGTCACATCTCTATCCTTTCTCTCCCTTATCCTCTCTGCCTCTACTTTTTTAGATTGCAATGCCCTCTTACCAAATGGTATCAGACCTTGTGCCTTAGTGTTTGTGATGCTCACATGCACCTCTATTATATATAGATAAGAGTTGTGCAGCTATCCTCAATTACCTCTGTAAACATTTTGACAAATATCCTGTATATGCTGAATTATCTAACATAGTTTATATACTGTCACGGTCAATATACGGCTAAACATTTCTTTGAGTAGGTTTTCAGAATGCAGCACCACGAAAAAGTTTGGGAGACATTTTATTAATTAATCACTTTGTCTGTAATTACATGACATAGTGTTGAAAAAACAAATTATACAGTAAAGGTAACTGTACATCAAACAGCTATACACTTTACCAAATGCTGCATTTTTATTGGGTTATAGCTGTTCAATGGCTACCTAGAAAATTACCTCACACAAATGTTCATAACTGTACAAACCCATCTTCTTCCCCTAATAGCTGGCTGTGAAGATCACAGAGTTCTATTAAAGAGCCAGTGGCAGCTGCTGCAAATAAAAAGTGAAGAGGCAGTGCAGGGGAGGGCGAATAATAATAATAAAAAAAAGGACATATCTGCCACTGATGCTGCCGGCAGCCTCGGTGCTCCTCAGCTCCCAGCAGTACGTGGGCCACACAGCACAGGCTCCTAGAGTCCCCACCCAATCCAGATGCTGTTCTCATGCTTTTACCAAGCATGAGAGAAACTTCAGGATTGGCCTGAGTGGGCTGGTTCGACGCTCGCTCAGGAACATGGAGCTTGCACTTTTTCTCCACCCGGCTGTGCAACACAGCCTGGGTGGGGATATATAAGTGCGCATGTAGGTTTGGCCGGCCTAAGACAGCCAGGCAAACTGACATGCGCACTTACAAGTGCCACCACTCCTCCTCCGCGCTGCCACTGTCCAAGAGGATGGACCGGCCCCGCCCTAGACTTGCATCGGCTAAGTCAGTGAAAAATAAAATGATAATAAAATTGTTTTATCATTTTCTTTTTCATCTGCTGCCTTTCAGCACAGGGGTGATGCACCTCTGCCATTATGGAGGAGACGCCACTGTAAAGAAGTAGAGTGCTCAACTAGCTCACAGAATGCACCCACAATGGGAGACATTTTGCTGGAGAAGACGCTTTAGGATCATTCTCTCACCATGCAGGAGACTGAATGTGTGCATGAAATGGTTCTTATGTCTGCTGTTGTATGTTCCTGAAATAAAGGAGTCTCTGAAACAATTCCTGTAGATTTGTTCTGGTTATCTATTTAAAGTGTTCCAAGTCTGTAAACGTTGTGATGCTAATGAAAGTTTTTTAGATTTTGTTTAACCTCTATTCATATTCAAGTGGAGTACAAGATAACACATCCGTTGTTTCCATCTGTGCACCATAGACATTTACATTCTGAACAAAATTGTGGCAGTAACACAGTGTAGGCAAATGCCCCTTTTGCATCGTCACCCCCATTTTTTTGCTTGATTTTATTTCTGTATTTTTTAATCTGTGCACTGGGAAACTGCTAACTAGGCCCCAGTGCAAGTGCATTGATCCCTAAAATATGTTGAATTTGGCTAAACGTCTGATTGACATATTTAACTCACCCATACGTCCCTCATATAAGATACAAAAGTGTACTCAGGGCCCTTAAGTTAAATGTCACTAGTGGACTGCAGCACATATTGTGCCACCACTAAAGTGCCGATATAACGCATGCACTAGGTAGTCTGTAGTCTGGGTGTGCAGTTTTAAAACTGCCAATTTGATCTGGCAAAACAAACGTTTTACCAGGCCTAAATCTTTCTTTGATAATTAGAACTCACCCCTACGTTAGTCCCTAAATACCCATAGGGCAGGGTGCATGGTATTTAAAAACTAGAATATTTATTTTTCATTTATTACGTGTTCTGGGTGTGAAAACCCCTCAAAGTCGTTTTTCACTGTGGCAAGACTGTCTCTCCCATAGGAAAGTACTGGGTTACATTATAACACATTATATTGCTTAACTTCAGTTTGGGAGTAGCTAGAAAACGGATTTAAGGACACATTTTAATAGTAATTTAAAATCCAACGTAATGGTCAAGTTGAATTTTATATTACTAGTTTGAAAATGGCACTTTTAGATAGTTTTAATTTTTCTGTGTGAACAAAAAGTGCCTTTCTGTCTGTGTTCACTGTCACCCAGGAGCTGAATGGGTCTTTAATTTGCTGTGAAGTGGCTCCCAGAGCTGAGACAAAGGGGGAGGAGTTGACCTTCCCCTAACAGGATGGCCCAGGAACCTAATTAACTTCAAAGGGTGCCTATACTGTCACACACAGATGTAGCTCAGACCAGCCTTGCCACCTCTATTGTCCTGGTGGCCAGCCAGGCACCAATCCTAATAGGATGGGAGCTGCCCCCAGAACTGGTTTTGAGTGGTCTTAAGCTAGGATCTGCCCATTTTCATAGCCACACTTCTGGTTGGGCACACCAAGCTCTGCACAGGGGAAGAAACCTTCTGCCATTTTGTTTTTGGGTAGAGAAAGGCACTGTGGGATAGTCTGCAGTGCAGCATACAAGAAGTACCTGCAAAGGTGGGTAGGGATACCCCAAGGAACGTTTCCTTTTTGGTTAGGAAGGGGGCCAGGAGTCATCCCCACCCACAAGTTAGTGCCTGGCATAAATGTGGCAGTCCTCTAGTTTTTCATTGGAACTCTATAGTGAAGCTGTAATAGAACACCGGGAATCAACTGAAAGGCTGCTGCAGCTGATGTTCAAAGTTCAAGTTTTATTCAGCATGTCAGATCATTTGTGAATCATGTAGAACAGATCCTCATTTTAGTTTCTAGAGCATGTATCATAATTTCTATGAGAAATTCAAGAGATAAAGTATTTCCTCTCATGGATCATCAAGTAACAGCACAGGATCAGAATTTGCCACATGGTGAAATCACATTAGACCTCACCACAATAAAAAAAAATGTGTATGGAAACACCAACAAATTATTTCTATTGTGACTGAAATACGTTATCACCATTCCTAGATGCACCTTATTGTGAACTTCAGAACCATGCATCACAACAATGCATTTTCATGGAACAAAACTGGTGGTGCCCTAGAACCAAAAAAAGATAATATCCAACAGGTGTACATCTTATAACTTTCTACCCAAATAGTCCCCTTAAAACAAACCACCTAACAAACAACTCTGTGAATTTTACTGCAACTTATTAGGGTCTGACTTTCAATAGCAACATTATCCAAGGGGAATGCACTCCCAGGTAGTTATTGACTGGGTTGGTGTAGGGCCCACAGCTTTTCCTCATGCTTTCTGACTCTACCTCAGTCAATAACTAACTGGTACTGCCATCCTGGGATAATACAGCTTAAACAATTCAGTCTGATTGTAATTCAGTGTCATAGGTCTGTCCATCTGTAAAACAAATTAAAGGAAATGTATGTTAGACAATAGTCTGCGTATGTGAAAATTCCTTCTGAAATCCGACAAGCATCTGCCAATACCCGACTGAAAGCACCTGCATCCCAAATTATTTAACAAAGAATACATTTATCTGGGAGAGGGGGAAGAGGTGTAACACCCCAAACACCCCCTCCCCCAATACTACGACCCTGTTTGCCATCGCTGAGGGCAGGCGCATTCATAGGTTTTTGGAGGCTATCCAAATGTCACAATTGCCTTTCAGTCATTAATTATCTTAAAATATCCCTGAGCCAAAGAAGAACGGAGATGAGGCCATGCACGAAGTATGGTAAACACCTCATTTAAACTACACCAATGTGCTCTGACACTAACATCTCTTAAAGTTGTCTTCGGAAAGTTGTGTAACGCCCAACCTTCAGGAAATAAGATAGCATCCTAAACGATGACAGGTGATTTATTTGTTTTTCTTTAGTTCTTTTGCAACATTTGGCTTCCTATGTTTCCCACACTGTAAAGTTTCTTGCGCTGCCAGGAAATGTTCCAAACCAAAACACTGAGTTATCAAGAGATTTTAAGGTATTTTGAATTTCTGTATTTTTACCCTAAGCTATTGTCGAAATGGGCTATCACTATGGAATGTATAGTGTTACATATTTTTAGGCAGCTAAGACTGTTGCAGGTAAGAGTGGTGGGGCGGGGGAGGGCGGTGTGGGGAGGGAGTTGACATACGACAAAGAGGGAGAATAAAATAAAAATAAATAAAAAAACACTTACTTTGCGCTTGCTGCATCGTTGGCTCTTACCTGCTCTGGCTGCAGCTGTTTTTGGTTCTCGCCCGAGACAACGCCTGCACTGCCACTTGCCAGACATTTGTTAGCTTACATGAGGCTTAGAGCACCCCAGTTGCTCACCCTTGGTTGGCTTCATCGTCACTCCCCACCATCCACGCCTCCAGCTTTGTTTTTGCACCACCAACCAATCTTGCATGGTCCCCCACCTCTCTACCTCGTCCTGTGTTCTTGCTTACTGCGCCCCCTCACACTGTTGTTTTCCCCATCCCCTCCCGCTAGGAAAAATAAACATTGCCAAAGCCAATATGCAGGATCTATTAGCTTTGTAAATGCTTTTTATCTATGTTGTACCGCAACGCACCTGCTGTACAACATGGCTAAAAGTAAAAATAGAAAACATTGACAAAGCAAATTGTAATTGCAAATGAGTGCTATTGAGTTTGGCAATGTTTTAGTCATGCTAAGAAGCTTTGCAGTGTATCTAAAACAAATTTAAATAGCACTGTGATGCAGCCTGGGCTAATGTGTTTTTATTTTTAAGTGCATTAGCACTGGATACATTATAGTCCTTTTTTAGGTCTCGCTGGCGTTGCAGCGCGAAGCGCTGCCGCCAACGAGAACTATTGTTACCGTGATGCCTCTCAAGGGAGACAGACCGGGGCATGCGCAGCGATCGGGGTCTGTGGACGCGCTTCTGAGAAGCGCAGACGCACACGCCCCCAAGCGCGCGCGCTCCACGCTCCGCCGACCGCCGGGCTTGTTATTAGGTTGCGCTGCCACAGGCTCTTGCTGTGGGGGACGTGCACGTATCTGCCCTGTGTAGAGATGAATGACATCACGCTGCTCCGGAAGTTTTAGGGAGAGTGTCAGGCCTGTTTCAAACATAACTTCGGTGCCGAAAAAGGTGTTTCAGATTCTTGGGACAAGATGGTGCTGCTAGGCGTCGAGGCTTGGGCCCTGGTGCTGAAGCAGGCTGTTGAAGCAGGCTGTTGATTCAGGTTGGATACAGTGACAGTGGTAAGTACCAGTAGTTAAGGTCTTTATGGTGACACTTAGTGCTTGCAACATGGCTCTCTAGAGGCCAGTGCTTGCTCTGAAGCCGAGACTGCTCATGACAATAGCAGACGTGTTATACAAATAGAAAGCAAGATAACGTTCTATTATGACTTTGTACATCATAAATATTTAGCCCTGCACGTTTAATAAAAGACAGGTGAAGTAGGACCTTTTCCAGAGAAATTCAAGACTCCTTTAATCTGGAGATGGTATTTATCTAACATGAACAAAGTTGTCCCGAGTCATCCATATTGGCAAAATATTTCAGAGGTTAGGCTCTTGGAGGTGTCTTGTCTGTTAATGTGACCTAAATCCCATTGATGAAAATGTAGACTTCGTGACCAAAAACCTTTTAGTTGTTAGACGACCTCTTCACAATCTTCTCTGAATCTTATTCTCTACTCAACCTGTGGTGGGTTTTCTGGTCAAATATTCTGCAAGCTAGCAATGAGTCTGAGCCATTATGTTGAACTGTATTGTGCACACCTTGGTTGGCAGGCAGTTAATGAGAGCCCTCATTGTCTTTGATTAATAACTGGGATGTCGGAGGGGAAGTTTTTCGAAGTGTGGACCATTCAATGTCCCTTCTGTGGATGACGTGTAGCTGAGTAGGAGGATTGTAAGCAAGACTAATATAGGCATCTCTAAGGGATGGCAGGTGGTGAAATCAGCATGAGGAAATGTTCTGAGATCCCTTCAAATATCCTCAGAGTCAAAAGCTTTATGATTTTGGTTCAAACCTAGTATGGAGTTAGTGAGCAATATGCCTGTCTGAGATGGAACATAGGTACATCTAGTCGCCATAGTTTTATAGAGGAAATCACTGTGAGGCTGCAGTGCGTCCTTTTCAGGCACACATTTACAGGGAGATAATACATGCTTTTGTTTAAGGACATGAATATGTGTATGCATGAGCTGGGTATGTTTTAACCAGTCTTGTGCCTCACCATGTGTACTTCACGGGGACTGGGTTGTGATTGCCTGCTAAATGGCATTGAAGATAGCATGTACATTAGTATAAAGGTCTTGCCAAAAGTCAGTTTTTTTTGCCTGGTGTGATACTGTTTCAGGAAGTCACATACTTCCCTTCTGGGCTAATGACAGCAGGCATGCTTGGATGTCATTCCTGATGGAATGGTGTTTGAGATCTCATGTTATATTGGTTCAGGGATTTACTGTGTTCTGACCACAAATTGGCACTTTTGTGACGAGTGGCTTATTTCTTTACAGTGAGTGTGGTTCATACATTTTAAATAGGATGATTGAATTTGGTATTTTCAGCACACCGTCATTTTTGGACAGAAACTTGGCAGTGTTGACATTTCGTTCTAGGATTCACATACTCATGTACCATATTTTATTACTTTTGATTAACCAGTCAATCCAAAAGAGTTGATCTTTCTGCTGCAAAACCCTGTTTTTTAATCAGTTACTTTGATTTTTTGTGTGGATCTTGTGAACAATATAATATTCGAAAACATTTTCGTAGAAAGCAGGTTATGCCATTCTAATCATAAACATCGTCAAAACAACTCCATAAATAGTGAAACCTGTATATGTAAGAATTAAGGGCCCGATTCACAGAACTAACTTAAGACAAAATCCAAAATTTACTACCATTTTGGTATTCACAGAAGGCACTTGCTCACTTCGGTATTCACAGAAGTTAGGACTCCTAACTTAAGGACTCCTAAATGCCTTCTGTGAATACCGAAAGTCTTAAAATTAGGATTTTTCTCAGTTTAGGAGTTCTAAAGTTAGGACTCCTAACTTTACTACTACTAAACTGAGAAAAATCCTAATTTTAAGGCTTTCGGTATTAACAGAAGGCATTTAGGAGTCCTAAAGTTAGGAGTCCTAACTATACTACTACTAAACTGAGAAAAATCCTAATTTTAAGGCTTTCGGTATTCACAGAAGGCATTTAGGAGTCCTAAAGTTAGGAGTCCTAACTTCTGTGAATACCGAAATGAGTAAGTGCCTTCTGTGAATACCAAAATGAGTAAGTGCCTTCTGTGAATACCAAAATGGTAGTAAGTTTAGGATTTTGTCTTAAGTTAGTTCTGTGAATCGGGCCCTGAGTGTATGAAAACTTTCTCAGAGACTACCACTAAATAGGTCTTCAGAACAAATATCCATCCAAGGTCTGCATGCATGCAGATGTCTGCTTTTTACTGCATTGAGTGTTCTCAACAAAATGTGTATGCTTGGATGGCATGAACAGTTTGTACTTTTCAAGACATCTCATAAAAACTTACAGAGACACAATTGGTTAGTTGTCTCACTTAATGTTTGTATTGTTTTTAGGTCTCGCCTAGCTATTGCGTTTACGCAATCGCTATGCGAGACTCTAGTAAGAGGGGCATTTGAAAGTGCTCCCAAAAGTGGATTGCATGGCGAGCACGCGCACAATCACGTGCATCGTGCCGCCATGCAATCCGTTTGGGGAAGCGTTTCAGCCCACTGGCGCGAGCACATGCGCTTCCCCGCCCCAGCATGCCGAGTAGCGGCTTTTGGAAGTGCTCCCAAAGAGGCCACCAGCTTGCTAGAACGCGCACAAGCACGCGTGCTGCTGCGCGCGCATCCCTTGCGTGCTTTAGCGCGTCATCGCGATCACTTTCGCTTTCACAGCGATCGTGATCGCGATGACTGAAATGGCTGCCACTCTCGCTACCGAATCTCCCCTTCCTGGTCTGCTGAGTCCGTTCTGCTACCACAGTGTGCTACTCTGTATTGTAATGTATAAGACCTTTTTCGGACATGTGCTCTGCATAAATCCTGCATAATGTTGTTATTAAAGGAACCGCTAATTGGTTTAGATTGCAAACGCTCCTTCGCTCGAGCACTTCTGTGTCTGACTTAATTCCACCGTCTCTCTTCCCTTGCTCCCTCCACCCCTGCTGACTCTACGCCCCACCTCTCTTCCTATCCGGTGGCACTGCCCCCCACCCCTTTCATGGCCACAGCAGCGCATGTCTTGGCCCCCACTCTGCTCCTCACTCCTTCTGGTTTCCCTCTGCCAGCCCTGCCTCCCTCTGCATCCTTCCTCCCAATCTCTTGCTCCCTCCTTCCTCTCACCTCACTGTAACCTTTCTCTCCACAGCCCCTCCTCTCTGCCCACACTCTTCTTGGCTCTACTTCCTATGCTCGCGGGGCGCCGAGACTTCCATCTCACCCTTTCTACCCCCCACTTCCCCCGCCCCATTCCTTCTGTGTTCTCCCTGCCCTTACTCACTCCTCGGTGTCTGTCGTTGCCTCCCTAATGCCCTGGAGTTCTCTATTTCCTATTTGTCCTCCTCACGCTTCACCCGCCTCTCCCACGTTTCATGTCTCTCCCCTCTCCGGTTTCTGTAGTGCTCTGTGTCACTGCCTTTCCACTGGTCTCTCTCCGTGTATTTTTCACCCTCGGCCTCCTCTGTCCTCACAACTCCCGGTGAGTTCCCTCCCACCCCAGGGCCAGTGACCGCACTTACCAGCCACTCAGTGCCTCTCATGCACTTACATCACGGAAGGAGTGGGGCAGCAATTATTCTACAAGGATGACTTTCCATGACCTGACACATCTTCATTTGATGCATCTTAATGCTCTTCCATGAGGGTTTGAGCAAAATATGGGGGATGTAATTGAACATGTGAATTTTTATGTTAAATATTATGTCCTTTGTCAAGAAATGTTACTGGGTGTATGCATTGGAAACATCAATTGATACTACTTTTACCCCGTTACTCTTGTGAAGTAAATCCAAGCTCCGACCTCCCTTAAAATCCCACCAACTTGTTAATCTTGTTTTTAGTCTGCTGTTGAGTAATGGGCGTCCATGACACTTGGCTTCTCTTTCCTCTTGCTGTCATCTCAGTAGGGCCTAAACTACTCTTCTTCAGGACACTGCCCCTCATCAGGGCACTTTTATCCCTCAGAACTTCCTGCCTTTTCTGGAAAACAGCCCAGGAGGTGGAAGGGCATCTATTATTGCCAAACAATCTCCATCTCCTTCTATGCTAAGACACTTGTCACAGAGGTGGGTGACCGGCGCTAAAGAAGCCCTATCAGCTTCGGAGCCCTCAATAGGTCTCGCCTTTGGGACCTTATAAGTGTTTAGCCATGCAACAGTTCCTTGTTATTGCACCAAGGATATTGTGCTGCATAACTAAACACTTATAAGGTCCCAAAAGCGAGACCTATTGGCTATGCCAATGCTTGTTATTATTATTTTAGCCATACTGCACAACAGCCATGCTGTTTTACTGCATGGCTACAAATCATTGCAAAAGACTACAATGCCCATGCTGTACAGCACGAACAAAGGCAATGGCAGATCCAATAGTCTCAAAGGCAAGACCTGTTGGCTTTGCCAATTCTTGTTAGGTCTCGACACCACTGTGATTCTGAGCAAATAAGTTAATCTCCCCATATTGACAGAGACTTGTAGGAAGTGGAACGCGCTGCTCGCCCGATTTGGGAACGGGTTCCTGATTACGTTATATCGCGCTCCCTCGCTGCTGCGAGTTTTAGGTACAAGCGGATTTTAATCTTTATACAACTGCTGCTGGAATTGTATTTTAAAGTGTTGCCCAAATTCACTCTGCCCTCATACTTGCACATTAAAATAATTAGCATCTCACCTCGCTGCTTTAGCGAGACAACAGACTTCCTGGTTGAGCTCCGCCCACTGAGCACTATCCTAGTTAGCGCTCTAGTGGCTGGCTGGAGCTTGGAACAACCCTATTTAGGGGAGGAAATGCTAGCGCGCCCCCTAATTGACAGAGACTTGTAGGAAGTGGAACGCGCCGCTCACCCGATTTGGGAACGGGATCCTGATTACGTTACATCGCGCTCCCTCGCTGCTGCGAGTTTTAGGTACAAGCGGATTTTAATCTTTATATAACTGCTGCTGGAATTGTATTTTAAAGTGTTGCCCAAATTCACTCTGCCCTCATACTTGCACATTAAAATAATTAGCACCTCACCTCGCTGCTTTAGCGAGACAGCAGACAACAGACTTCCTGGTTGAGCTCCGCCCACTGAGCACTATCCTAGTTAGCGCTCTAGTGGCTGGCTGGAGCTTGGAACAACCCTATTTAGGGGAGGAAATGCTAGCGCGCCCCCTAATTGACAGAGACTTGTAGGAAGTGGAACGCGCCGCTCGCTCGATTTGGGAACGGGTTCCTGATTACGTTATATCGCGCTCCCTCGCTGCTGCGAGTTTTAGGTACAAGCGGATTTTAATCTTTATATAACTGCTGCTGGAATTGTATTTTAGAGTGTTTCCCAAATTCACTCTGCCCTTATACTTGCACGTTAAAATAATTAGCATCTCACCTCGCTGCTTTAGCGAGACAACAGACTTCCTGGTTGAGCTCCGCCCACTGATCACTATCGTAGTTAGCGCTCTAGTGTCTGGCTGGAGCTTGGAACAACCCTATTTAGGGGAGGAAATACTAGCGCGCAGCGCGCGCGCGCTGTCCGCGCACCGGCCGCGTCCAGCGCCAGCCATGCTGCTCGATTGCATACTGGTAGGATCTGCTTCTCCAGGGAAACTTTATTGAGCCTTGACAAGAGGGGACGGGAGGGAGACCAAACGATTCTAATGTGTGGTCTAGTTAACAGTAGATCCTTGGTAAAACATTACCAAGAGATCTTTAGTATGTTGGAGGATCTGGACCTGGATCTGTTGTTTATTACGGAGACCTGGACTAACCCGAACTCCTTAGTGGAGCTTGGTTTTGCATGCCTGATAGGCTATAAAATCATTCATAAACCAAGGCCTACACGGAGAGGAGGGGGGGTTGGGATAATCTTTAAAGAGAAATGGAGTTGTGCACCCCTACAGATAAAAGAGATTGTAGGATACGAACTCCTAGGATTTAAATTGCAAGAGTCTAAGGGGAGATTGCTGACAGGCCGGGTGTGTTATAGGCCTCCGGGGCCAGATTCTCAACACCAGACATTACTGGATACCATCGCTGCCCTGGCATTGACACACTCCAGGCTGCTATTCCTAGGTGACTTTAACCTCTGGGACACCGGGAGCCCAGGGAATCACCTGCAGTCCCTAAGCCAAACATGTGAGAACCTTGGTTTACATCAGTTAGTCCAGGAGCCAACTCACCAGGGAGGTCACGCGCTGGATTTGGTGTTTGCTAATCAGGCCGAGACCAAGGTGCTTAACATCACGCCTCTAAACTGGACAGCCCACTTCCTGATACATTTTAAGATTACCATTCCCAAGGCCACACAGTACAGGAAAGCTCAGTCCACCTATCGGTGGGGAAGAGATTGGAGGAAATTGCCAAAGGACAGCCAAGCCCCTCTTTTTCAAAATCAGACCCTCTTTAACCCGAATGAGTCAGTAGATAAGAACTATAACAATTATAGTAATTTTATAATTAACGTTCTTGACGGCTATGCCCCGTTAAAAAAGATCAAGACTAGAGGGAAACCCTCGGCACCATGGTTTAATGAGGAGTTACAACTGATTTGTGCGGCTCGCCGACAGGCTGAGAGGAGGTGGCGCAAATCATACTAAGCTACTGATAGGAAAGCATTGAAATTAGTACAGGGCCAATATAAACAGGCCATCGTGGGGGCCAAATCACAATTTTATGCCAGCTCAATTCTACAGGCGCCTAATGGCACAAAGGCTCTTTTAAGATCGTGAGGGACCTTTCAAACCCTGGATGCCTGGCCAATAAAATGCAGGCATCACAAAAACTGTGTGATGAAGTTGCCTCTTTTTTTGATGATAAGGTCGCAAATATTGTGGGAAGACTTAATCAGGGTGTCACCTATACCCAGGTAGGCAACGAAGAAATGCGAACCGACATATCCCTCGAGCACTTCCAACCTCTTACTGAAACACTATTTAACTCCATTGCTCAGGAAATATACTCTGGGTCACCTCTTGATCCCCTCCCACATAAGATCTGGAAGAAGTATGGTCCCGACCTGTTCCCAGGATTGCGACAAATATGCTGCCAAACCCTGAGTGAAGGAGTAGTACCGGAGGCCTGGAAGCAGGCAGTGGTAACCCCCTTGCTGAAGAAGCCATCTCTAGACCCTTCAATACCAGCCAATTTTCGCCCGATATCCCTCCTGCCATTTCCTATTAAGATCTTGGAAAAAACGGTCAGTAAGTCTCTGTTGTGTTACCTGGAAGAAAGCCATCTATTAGACAGGGACCAGTTCGGATTCCGACCAGGGCACGGAACAGAGACTGCTTTGACAACTGTGTTGGATAAGCTAAGAACGCGTGCCGATTACGGTGACTCCTCTGTGCTGGTGTTACTGGATATGTCGGCGGCCTTCGACACGGTTAATCACGCAGTACTGATCGCGAGGCTAGAGAGGCTGGGGCTGAGGGGCTGCGCTTTGAAGTGGCTGCAGTCCTATTTATCTAATAGACAACAGGTGGTAACCATGGCACCATTTGCCTCCTCGAAGTCTCCGGTCTATCATGAAGTACCTCAGGGATCGGCGATTAGCCCGATCCTCTTTCATATCTACCTGCGTCCTCTGATCCCTATTATAAAATCCTATGGGATCGACCTGGTTAATTACGCCGATGACACCCAATTATTCTTCTCTTTGGAAGGAAAACATGCGGTGCCTATGAACATCATTCAGGCATGTATGGGCCAGGTCTCGGACTGGCTGAAGGCCAACTCCCTACAGTTTAATGGGGGGAAGACAGAGTTGCTGTATTACTCTGCAGCAAGAAGGTCCAAACCCCTATTGGGTGAATTTAGGCTCAGGCCTGAGGAGGATGCTATAGTGGCTACAAATACAGTTCGCAACCTGGGGGTGCTGGTGGATGAGGACCTACAGATGCAGTCGCAGGCTAATAAAACAATTAGCATCTGCTTTGCTTTGGCAAGAGCCCTTCGGCGAATTTTACCTCTCCTGCCTAGCGAGGCCAGACCCATAGTGGTTAGAAGCATAATTTTGGGTAGACTGGACTATTGCAACTCCCTGTATCTGGGTGCTCCTCAATACATCCTGCAGGGGTTGTAAAGAGTCCAGTCTATGGCGGCCAAACTGGCCCTTGATAGACAGCGCGACTCGTCTGCTACTCTGGCTCTTAGAGACCTCCATTGGCTACCCATTAGAGACAGAGTTAGCTTTAAGTCACAGTGCATGGTATATAGGGCTCTACATAACATAGGCCCGATGGCTCTGCGAGAGAGATTTTCCTGGTATGTGCCCAGAAGATCTCTTCGATCTGCCAGTCAAAGTCTGGTCTCTATTGGAAGAGTTAGGATGACCAGAATGGGAGGCAGGGCCTGTGGTACAGCAGCAGCATGTCTCTGGAACAGGCTACCGCAAAACATCAGGCAAGCCAACTCCCAGATGGGCTTCAGGAAGGACCTTAAGACCTGGCTATTCGCCAGGACTATGAAGTAAGCTTCCTGATTAAGAGCTCAGTCGATTTCCGCTGTCCTAATTTTTACATTCATCAGGTCTCTAAGCGCCAGGATACCCGTTGGGTGACAGTCGCACTATATAAACATTCCATACAATACAATACAATACAGAAGAGGAAAAAAATATGACATCTGGCAAAAAATCCTAAAATATAAAGAAAGCTATTGCGCGCATGTCCATGTCTTAGTGAAAATACATTTGTAGAGAAAATAACATCTGTTGTCACAATAAACTTCCATTTCAAAGGAGAAAAGGAATTCTTTGAAGTGTATGTACCATAGTAAAATCTAGCTACAAATGGCAAGAGGTTCAACAAGACGACACAGAAGAAATAAAATTAAAAGTAGAACATCAATCACAGCGCAATCAGCAGAAAGATAGCAATCAAGTTGTAAGCAATGAGTGCTTGGTCCATGCTCCAGCCAAAAGATGAGGAAGTGAAGCCAGCATGCAATTGGAAGGCAGCAAATAGGAGTGACAACGATGCCAATGAATGTTAAGCAGTGGGCAGACTGCAAGCCACTTATTGTATACATTATCTCTCGCAAGCAAGAGCACATTGCATGTGTTGTCGCTGGTGAGACCAAAAAATGTGCTATGAAGTTATCAACGCTGCCCACATCACATGCATTGTGCAACATGGCAAAAAAAAAATGACAAATACAAATAGCTCTACTATTTGGCTTTGCCAATGTTTTTTCATCTGTTTTCATATATCTAGCAGTAACAAATTTTCCCTCATGGGACTCCTCCAATCATCATGGAGCAATCAGTTTGTGAACCAGAAACATGTTAGTTCTATAGAACAGAGGTTTGAAAGGGTTTACATGAAATTAAAAGCTGTCAAATATAATTGTCAGTAAGAATTATTTGCCTCATGCTTCATAATTTTGCGGGACTAATTGACATATAAATCTTCTTCAAAGCTTTGTTACCACATTTACCCACAATGTGGTGCACCACTGTCACCACAACCAGTATACGTTTAGGGCAGGACTTCCTATACAATGATGCTGAATCAAGGCGATTAATATTCAGGACAGGCAGATGTTCGGCAATAGTTACCTAAGGCTAAATGAAAACAAGCATTGGCTAAGCCAATAGTTCTCACCTATACTAGGTCTATTGAATTTTTCCGTTTTTTGGCCACATTGTACAAAGCCAAATGTTAATCAAGTAATGCTTTTTGCCATGTTGTGTAGCATAACGATTGCTGTGCAGCAGGTTTGAAAGTTTTAAAAAAGGACTTTAAATTTGCTGCCGTTGAATGCATCATAATGTTTTTTTCTGTACTTTTAGCTATGCTGTACATCAGCTGGGCTTGCTGTACAACATGGCTAAAAAACACTGACAAAGCCAATAGATTTCACACAGGCAAGACCTTTTGATTTTGCCAATGCTTGTTTAAGTATGGCTTGAAAGCACATCTGTTAGAAACCTGTTGCTACCAAAACATTAACGGCCATGTTACATAAACATTACATTGGTGAAAAATAGATTACATGCTCCATTGATTCATGTTTAATGCTTGCGTCTCCTACAATACCTTTTTACACCAGAACAAATGGTAAAACATTGCAAAAAATATATGCAAAATGTTGGAAATGGTCCTTTTTGCAGGTTCACTCTCAACCTTGCTGTCTTCCTTCTCTTATTTTTTGCTGACATTTTTTGTTGTTGACTTTAGGACTCTGTGTACTTTACCACTGCTAATCAGTGCTTAAGTGTTTGTGCTCTCTCCCTAACACATGGTAGAATTGGCTTATACCCAATTGTCATATTTAATTTACTTATAAGTCCCTAGAAAAGTGCACTACAAGTGCCCAGGGCCTGTACATTAAATGCTACTAGTGGGCCTGCAGCACTGATTGTGCCACCTACTTCAGTAGCCCTTTAAACATGTCTCAGGCCTGCCATTGCAGAACCTGTGTGTGCAGTTAAACTGACATTTTGACCTGACAAAATAAACCTTTTGCCAGGCTTAAACCTTCCTTTTTAATACATATATGTCACCCCTAGGGTAGGCCTTGGACAGCTATCGCACAGGGCACAATGTAATTAAAAAGTTGGACACGTACTTCTAATGTTTACATATCCTGGTAGTGAAAAACTCTTAAACTCGTTTTTCACTACTGCAAGGCCTATCACTCCAATAGGATAACATTGGAGTTGCCTTATTAGATTTTATAAGTGTAATTTCTAAATGGGAAAAGATGACTTGTTCATGTTTGGTGTCTTTGAATCCTAATTTAAACTCCTAATGTATGCTGAAGTCAAATTTTAAATTACAATTCTGAAAATGCCACATTTAGAAAGATGCCATTTTCATGCCTTGGCCATTTGGTGCCTGTAGCCTGTCTCTGGTTACATGACTTGGTGTAGTACTGCCTGCTGCCCTCTCACCTGGGTGAGAAGGACTGGACCTGCATCTCTTGAACTCAGAACTCAAAGTGACTACAAGGGCTAGTCAGTTGGCCTCCTGATCTGAAGCCCAAGGGACATAACCAGACCCTCCAGGATTTCGCAATTTCGCGATTTCGCGGCTTGCCGCGAAATCGGCACTTTTGTAAAAATGCCGCGATTTTTACAAAAGTGCCCGCGAAATCGGCACTTTTGTAAAAATGCCGCAATTTTTACAAAAGTGACCTAATCCCGTAGTTGATGATGAAAGGTTTCTGGAACGTGGCCACAAAATAGTGTGCCTTTGTCCATCAAAGCATGTGTAACCACAGAGGTTTAAGGGTGCTCAAAATCTTCTTGTTCTGGAAAAACAACTCCGCTGTCCCGTTTTCAGGTATTTCATTATTCAGCAACCATTTATTGGGACGCAATGTGTTAAAGAAATGCAAACGTGGTATTAACATATAAATATTGATCTGAGTCAATTGGGGACAAGCTTGTAACTGTGTTCTCTGCCTCTTGAAGGTCTCAGAGCATCTACAAAGCTAGCTTCTGTGAGAAATGCCTTCTGGGACAGAACAAGTAGTCTAGAGTAGCTTGCAGAGCCACACCCAGCAGCAAGAGTGCTAGGGGGCCATGCTAATGGAAGACCAATGTGCTTTGCAAATGACAAGAACTTGAAATACAAGGCACTTCAACCAGTGAGTTTGCAGTTCAGATCACAGGACTGGACATATTGCTTATTACTTAGTTCTGAGCAAGCATGAGGGAGAGATCTTCAAAATGCACTAGCATCAAGTATCTTCCAGGTAAGGAAAGGTTGGCGGTAATTGCAGTGTTGCGCTGTCGTGGCTTAGGCTTTGGATGCATGGATAACGCGCTACATAACAGCATATTGGCAATGAACTACGATTCCCACCGGGCCATGAACTCTTGTGTAGTCTGGACAGCTGGCCTCCATCTTGGATATCTAGGCATACCTTCGCTTGTGGTTGATGTCATCTTGGCTGGGCAATTGTGCTACAATCCTGATGTAGCCGGGAGCTTGCTAGGAGGACCATGGATTTTCTTGACAAGAACCCTTTGATTTCCTATGGATTTGTATTGAAGGACTTTAGAAGATTGAGAGAAGTACTTCAGGAACAATAATAATAATACATTTATAAAGTGCAGGGCTACCTGAATGCGGGTTCCCGTTGCTACCAATAAGGAACAGATGCGCTTTAAAATAAATGGGCAGTGGTAGGATTTCAAAAGGTTTGCATACTAATAAAGTCAGTTATTTTTCTCACAGTGGACCTTCTCGGACCTGCTCAAAGGGCCATGGCCTGTCCACGAAAGCGGTGTCCAGCCGCCCTCAGACTTTAAGGTGAGAAAAGGGTTACGGATGTGCCAAACACCGGTCCCGCAGTGTGTCAAAAGGTGTGATAACTGCTACCAACCTATACTAAAGCAAATGGAGAATTGCATTTCCAAAGGATAACAGGCTTCACCTGTGGGCTGCTTCCTCTGTTCCATATTCCAGGTTGCCTATTCAAAGTGGAATACTCTGCTAAAAGACTTTCCATTGATTTAAGGCTGAAAATGAATGATTATGAGTAAAATAAAGTGCCGCAAAAATGCCGCTAAATTTCCATATTTGTGCCGCTAAATTTCCATATTTGTGCCGCTAAATTTGCGAATCCATGCCGCTATATCCTGGGGGTCTGCATAACAGGCTTCCAACAGCATTCCATCTGCACCTGGACTCTGCCATCTGTGAGTCTACCCTACAAAGTGGTGCCAGTGGTGCCATCCCAGTCCTGTGCCCTTGGAAATGGGCCTAAGATGCTTGCGAGCTGAACTGATACATTTTCAATGCTGAGCGGCGCAACCCCAAGCAGAACCGATACATCTCCTCGGCTGAGCGGCGCATCTGCAAGTGGATTGGATCCATCGCAAAGACCGGCACCGCCCCCACAGTCATCAGAACTGATACATCGGTGGTGGCGCAATGCATCTCCAGCCCAGTTCACCACATCTCTCATTGACGAATATATCTCTTTACAACGAATGCGCTACAACGCATTTGATTCAAACGCAGTTGTTACAACGACCGCGTTGTTACAACGTTAACCATTACATCGCAAGTCGTTACAATGACTTGCTGTAGGGGGCGTGCTGGACTTAGGAATAGTATAATTTACTATTCCTACTCCAGTTTGTGCAACAGCTGGGAAGGTGTTCCTTCTGCCCCCTACAGCAAGTCATTTTAACGACTTGCGATGTAATGGTTCACGTTGTAACAATGCAGTCGTTGTAACAACCGCGTTGTAATGGAATGCGTTGTAGCGCATTCGTTGGAAATTATGTCTCCCCTCGTCGACGGAAGCCTTGACGATGCCAGACTTGCATCGCAGCTCCTCTGAACTGACACATTGACAAGTGCGCGGCGCATTCCTGATGCTGGACTTTGCATTGTAAGCATCAACAGGATCCTTGATGATGATGCAACAGGACCTCGCACCGCAGCCTCACCACATTTCAGAACTGACACATCACTTCAGTTGCATGGCACATCTTCAACTCGGATCCAGGCAACACTCTAAAATTAGTATTTAAGGTGCTCTGTTCAGCGGACCTAGCTGGGTCACTGAATCCTGGCCGTGCTCCATTGCGATTGGCATGAACTTGTGACTTTGTCCCGGCCTGGCATGACTAGATATCACCAATTGGTGCTTTGTGCTTTTAGGCACTATCTTCAATATAAAGTTTAAAATTCAATATCTCTGGTTGTACTAATTGGAATTTTGTCCTTTTGGACTTGGTTTGCTTATAAAACATTATTCTATTTTTCTAAATCTGATATGGGCTTTTTTTGTGGTGTGTTGTCACTGTGTTACTGTTTGAAGTGTTGCAGAATACTTTTCACATTGCCTCTGATTAAAGAATGACTGTTCTGTGCCAAGCTACCAAGGGGATGAACACAGGTTAATTTGGTGTTTGTTTGTGCCTTAATCTGACAAGCATTGGGGTTGCTGCTTGACCAGGGCTTACACCGCTGCCAACCAACAACCCAATTTCTTACACCAATCGGATGGCCTTCCTATTGATATCATTAAATCTTATCCCGACTTGTGGGGCCCTCTTTTGTTGAATGTTTTTAATAATCTAACACTCACCTCCCTACCACCAACTTGGTCATCGAGCACAATAGTGCCTATCTTCAAGAAAGGAGACCGGTCCCAACCATCCTGTTATAGGCCTATCTCCCTCATTGACAACACCCTAAAAATACTAGGCAGAGTGCTGTATAATAAAATTTTGACCTGGGCCGAGTATAATCATATCTTAGAGAGTTGCCAGCTGGGTTTTCGAAATAAGGTTGGTACGGCAGAGCAATGTCTTAACCTCAACCTTATTTTGGGTAAATATACTGTAGCTCGTAAATCCCCAATTTACCTCGCCTTCATGGACCTATCCACTGCCTTCGACCTCGTTAATAGGTCGATGCTTTGGAGGGCCTTACTGCAATATGGCCTGGATGAATCTTTGGTTCATTTCCTGGCCTACTTGCACAGAGATCTGAAGGCCTGCATTAGGATTAGCCAAGGGGGTGAGGTGACTGATGCGGTAAGAGTGCATAGAGGGGTCAGACAGGGCTGTGTCTTAGCCCCTCTTTTATTTATCATTTATATTAATGGGCTACATAAGTTCTTGGTTTCTCTAACTTGTGATGTCCCCAAAATAAAGGGCAATTACCTCCCCGCTCTGCTATATGCAGACGATGCGGTCCTTATGGGCCGCACCCCCAATGCGTTACGCACCCTAGTGAATGGTTTTGTCGACCGTATGGACTCTTTGGACTTAAAGACCAATTTCAAGAAATCCTTTGTCATGTCCTGTGGCCCGAAGAAACGACACATTGTAAGTATTGTTGTGGGGACAGAGAGATTGGGGTCTACCAGCAGTTTCTCATATTTGGGAGTGGTCTTTGCTGCGAACAACTCCTGGAGTGGGCATATTGACCTCTCCAGGGGTAGGTTCTCAAAGGCCATTAACTCTATCCTGAGCCTCCCCCGCCCTAAAAAGACTGGCGCGTTTGCTGCCACTCTAAAAATATATAAGGCCCAATGCGTCCCGGTTGCAACGTATGGAGCTGAGGTTTGGGGAACTGCCAGATGCCCGCACATTCTTGCTGAGGAAAATAGATTTTGCAGGAAGCTCCTTTGTGCCCCCATATCCTCTCCCCACTACATATGTCATAAAGAATTGGGGTTGCACTTTATAGGGGATTTTATTCGTGCTCGCCCTGCTCTTTTTTGGCTGGCTATTTGGAAAAACCCTGCCGCTAAATTGACTAGGGACATCATAGAGGATTGTTTATGTTGTGATAGAGGCATGTCCATCCCTTGGCTTTCTGGGGTGCAGAGCGTCCTTTGTAGTGTGAATTTTCAAAACGTTTTTTCTGATCCTACCACTACCCAGCTCCCACCCAAACCCTCTTAAACAAGCTCTCTATACGTTGTTCAATGATGAAAGGGTTGTGAGAGAGTCCATGAAACCTAGTTTTACTAGATACCTAGCCCGCAATCTTTTAACTTATCCCACACCCAGCTATTTAACTCTCCCAATGAGTCACTGGGAGCGAGGCCTCTTATTTCGTCTTAGGGCTGGTACTATTAAATATGCTCTCAGTTTCCCGCTATGGAATTATAATGATCAAACTGCCGAGCCGTGCCTATGTGATTGCCGGAGTGATCAAACAATTTTACATTTTTTATTCTTTTGTAAATTTTACATTAAATATATAAAATGGTTTTTAACTCCGTATTTTAAAAAATTGAAACCAATTAGCCTGGACCTCGCACTTTCGATGATATTGACCCTGGATGATCATGAACTTGTTTTCCGTGTGGGCTCCTTTTTAAAAACTGCGGTTCGTGCCCGTTTAACTATGTCTTAAAGTATGAACGAATTATTGTTTTTATCCTGTAAATATTTGCATATTGTATATTTGCAATGTTTACTGTATCTTGTGCTTTTATGGATTATTATTCTCCGAATAAAGTTTTGAAACTTGAAACTTTCTTACACAAATCATTTTACATCAGTGATGAAAGTTGTAATTAAAAAAACCTTCATTCATTAATGATCTATATTGAAAAAATAGAGCAAACCAGCTCTTGCACGGTTTATGCTTTTTTTTAAAACCCGAAAAAGAGCCCATTTTTCCCAAGTCTTCTTTAATTTTTCACATTTGGAAAGTATAAAGTATTAATTAATTCCACTTCCGACTGTGTAAACAAATTTAAAATAGAGAAATAGATCTCCAAATTTTCCTTAGCCTCACTTTTTTCCAGATAGTAAAACACATTTTATTCTAATAGAACTCAGTCAATCCAAACACCACTGTCTAAGTATGATTCATTAAAGCTACTTACATATGATGCTGATAAATAATTGCAAATGTTTTGTTTACAATTTGCATAGCTGTTCTTTGCACTATGGTATCATTCAGGAGAAAAACAGTAACGTTTTTGTGCCAAGTGTCATTGTACAAAACAGTGGAACCTGTCAGAACTGATCTGTTTGGAGAATCTAGACATAAGAAAGCTGCACTTTGTTGGAGTGTTTGAACTTTCGACCAAACAGACCTAATGGCTGACTGCCTTGGAACCAGAGGAGAATAAATACTGGCCCCTCTCAGACAGTATTCGGAAATTGGGAATTGTCTGGACATTATAGAGGGTTGCGAACTAGTGTACAAAGATGTCATCTGGCCAGAAGTGGCTCCTATATTGGGTTGTCATTCTTCTCTTAGATTGGATCCAGGTTTGGGAAAAGTCATAAAGCCTTGTTCTTGTGATCTTTGAGGGAAGAGGGGGCATACATGTTTCAGACTGCAGATCTGATCATAGGAAGACCTGAGCAAGGATGGCTGATTGGACAATGCAGTTGGCTGAGCACCCCGCAGTGCAGACGCCAAGGAAAAAAAGGCATAAGGAACTACCTCATCTGAGTCTCTTCATCTGAGGTCAAAACAGTTGGTGTACCTGCACCATCCTTGAGCCACTATAGACCTGTTGAGAGCCTACTTCACCCTTGCTCAGTTACAAATTGGCCATGTGGCAGTCAGCTTTCGAACCACTGGCACAAGGTTGATATCTATTGCTGGCGGCTGGTAATAATTCTGATTCCACTGTGATTTAAACCATCATTCTTGCAAGCATAGGCCTTTTAAAGTTACACCCTACCTCTAAGATCCAGTTTTCAGTAGGAATTAGTGAAGGCTTTGACTGCATTGAGTGTCCATAGTCCTGTGGCTGTGCCTATTAGTGTAATATCTTGACTTCAACTAATACACTCAGTTAGGCCTTCAGCTTTAGGGTGGACTCAAGTCCGTCCGCCATCGTAATGAGCCCCTTAGTGATGCCCTCTGACACAGATATATTATTCAGGTGGTGATAGAGAGGTTTTATTTGTATTGTTTTTCCTTTTTAATATTATGTTTGGAATTCGTTTTGTGGGAATTAAAGCAATTTTGTCCTCTTATACATAACAACTCTGGCCATTAATTTATTAAGACTTTGTTGAGGTCTTAACATTTATTTTAAACCTTGTGTTTCTTTAAATCTTTCCTTTCTCTTTACTTTTAACTATGCTCTTTATCTTCCATTACTGATACAACAAAGGGGTAGTAACTCTTATTTACCCTTAAATATCTGGAATGTCTTCATTCAGATACATGTTTGATGTCCAATAGCCTTTACAAGCTGAATGAAGATAACATGGAGGTGCTAGTTCTGGGGAATCATCAGTAGACCTGGATCTACATTTGATAGTCACTGGCTTTTCCCACAGTTCCTGCTACTATGACTAAAAAGCATTGGCATAGCCAATAGGTCTCGCCTTTGGGACGTTATAAGTGTTTAGATATCCAGCACAATATCCTTGGTGCAACAACATCAAGTGTATTGGAGTCTGGATCGTCATAAGAAATTAACAATTAGAGTAACACCTATTCAAGATGTTAATCTTTAACCCAGACAAAATGGCTGAAGCCTTGGTCCCTGTACCACTTTCAAAATCTAGGTCATTCTGCATAGTTTCTCTAAGAGGAAATTTCGAACAGCTTGTGCCATGCTCATGAAACTGGGTTGAAAAACTGAGATGTTCGCATTGTCACCATACTGGAAACAAGCTCCGATATTTGTAGATGGAACAGTCACTAATGAAGCTCCAGCTCACCTCACATAGAGGACTTTCCTGAGCCAGAAGAGCCGGAAGGCACCCAAACAGATCTAGCACAGCTGAAAGGGTGCACAATGATTGGTTCCTGGCTCAGCGTTCTGAACGAAGTGAACCAAATATTAATTCTATATTCATGGGGGCTTTCTATCAGAATGATTTGCAGCTTGCTCAGGTCACTCGTACCAGAAAAGTGGACTGCTGACAGGAAAATCAGAAGAATAGAAACTGGAAAATAGTATGTCCCAGCTTGTTTATTCTAAGGTACAGTATATCCATATTAGGTCCTCTTCACTTCCTCAGATGGTGGGCATGTCTTCAAAAAGGTAGACACTACCCACACTATGTGGATATGAGTCTCTAAGCAACAGCTCCAATTTCCCATAAAAGCAGCACTTCAGTGATTTGAGAAGCAATGAACTGGAGAATGTAATTCCACTATACCGCTGAATACTTCAAGAAAAGAGCATTCACTTCGACACATCTACAACTGTTTCAGAGGAAGGTACGCACAAGCTGTGCACAGAATAAAGGACAGCCCTTCAATAAGTGAGCCCAGTAATGTAGCCGGCATCTTCATTGCTGGTTTGGTGCAGTCTTAAAAGCACAATCTATCGGGTTGTACACCAGTAATAAAAATTGCAGGGCAAGGGCACACCGAGTGTGGAGCATTTAAAGTACTTTACCCTCCTTTCCCCCACCTCAAAGCAGAATACTGAACCTCAAAAATAAATGCCTGTCACCATCAGTATTGACGATGCCTTTGACTAAAAGGATAAGAGAAACAAAGAACAAGTTTGCCGTTTTCTCCTAAGTCGGGGCTTTGGTTGAATATGAGGGCCGCTAAGGGTGGGCTAGCATGAAAAGTGCAAGACTTATGAGGAAGCAGCACCAGTATATGCTGAGAAAGAAAGTACCTGAAAAGTGGAAGCCGGTCGAAAAGCCTGAGCGAGTCACTGCAGTCATCAAGGCTCTGTTTGATGTGCGGCGTAAGTGAAAGCAGCGCGAATTAACGCGAGACACGACGGGGGAGGGGCGGAGGAGCGTTCAGAGTGCAAGCGAGAGGAAAGACAGATGGTGCCTGATTGGGCGCTGAAAGCTGGCGGTTGCGCGCGTGCACGCTCGCGTGAACGCAAGCGCTAGGCCAGCCAAAGCGTGGGGTAGCACTTTGAAAACCCACCTACCTAATGTCTCGCAGAGCAGCGCATGCGCTGGCTCAGGCGAGACCTAAAAATGGTGATGTACCTATCAACAATGATCTTCCTGACAGATTGCATGTTAACTCCCTTTTAAAGACTGTAAGGGAAAGTTACCTCTCTCAATCAATTAATCAATCAGGGCAATTTTAAGCGCTCTACTCACCCGTGAGAGTCTCAAGGCGCTTGGGGGGGACGGGGGTAAGCAGCTCTGTTCAGTCGAAGAGCCAGGTCTTGAGCGTCTTCCTGAAGATGTTCAGGGTGGGGGTGCGTCTGATATTGAGCAGGAGATCGTTCCAGGTCTTGGCTGCGACGTAGGAGAAAGTTCTTCCACCTGTTCTGGCTCTGCAGATGCGCGGGATTTCAGCGAGGGCAAGGTCGGCAGATCAGAGGTTTCTCTTGGGTAGAGTGAGATTCTCTCGTTGAGGTATTGGGGTCTGTTGTTGCGTTTGTAGATGTGGGTTTAGTATCTTGAAAGTGACTTTCTTCTCAGTGGGGAGCCAGTGGAGGCTCCGTAGGTGTTGGGTGGTGTGCCTGTGTCAAGAAATGCTCTGTATGGTCTGGAGCTTGCGGGTCAGAGACTTGTTGATCCTGGCGTAGAGGGCATTTTCGTAGTCCAGTCTGCTGGTGATGAGCATGTGGGTGACGCTTTCTTGATTCGTGGGGGATCCACTTGAAGGTCTTTCGGAGGATTTGGAGGGTGTTGAAGCAGGTGGAGGCGACGGCGTTGACCTTTCGGATCTTGGAGAGGGAGGAGTCGAGTATGATGTAGAGGTTTCAAGAGTGGTTCGTGGGTGTGGGGGGGCTGCCATAGGCGGTAGGCCACCAGGTGTTGTCCCATGCCAAGGGGTAGGGTCCGTGGACGAAGACTTCTGTCTTGTCCGAGTTGAGCTTCAGGCAGGTTCTGCTCATCCAGGATGCGAGGAACTTCATTCCTTCCTGGAAGTTGAGTCTGGTGGTTATTGGGTCTTTGGTAAGGGAGAGGATGAGTTGGGTGTCGTCGGTGTAGGATACTATGCAGAGTCCGTGCTGTCTGATGATAGCGGTGAGGGGGGCCATGTAGAAGTTGAAGAGCGTGGTGCAGAGCGATGATCCTTGGGGCACTCAGTAGTTGATTTCTGTGGGTTCAGGGAGGAAGGGTGGTAGTCTGATTCTTTGGATTCTGCCGGTGAGGAACGAGCGGATCCAGTCGAGGGCTGTTCCTTGTAGGCCGGCATCGTGGAGTCTGGCGGTGAGTGTGCGGTGGGAGACGGTGTCGAACGCTGCAGAGAGATCGAGAAGGATCAGGGCTGCAGTGTGTCCTTGGTCGAGGAGGGTGCGAATGTCGTCTGTGGCGGCGAGTAGGGTGGTTTCAGTGCTGTGGTTGCTGCGGAATCTGGATTGGGAGGGGTCGAGGATGGAGTTTTCTTCAATGAATTTAGTTAGTTGTGCATCGACGGTCTTCTCTGTGACTTTGGCCGTAAAGGGGAGTAGGGAGATGGGTCAGTAGTTCTTGAGGTCGGTGGGGTCTGCTGAAGACTTCTGGAGCAGGGGTCTGACTTCTGCGCGTTTCCAGTCGTCAGGGAAGATGCCGGTCTCGAAGGTGGTGTTGATGGTGTGTCATAGTTCGGGGGCGATGGCGGTGGTGGCTCTGTGGAAAATGTGTGGAGGGCAGGGGTCCATGGAGGCCTCTGAGTGGATGCCTTTCATGGTCTAAGTGGTGTCTTTGGTGGTGACTGGGGTCCAGGAGGAGATGGTGGGCTGAATGGTGTTGCTGGTGCAGGAAGTGGATTCGGAGTTGGGTGTCTGGTCATTGAACTTGTCGTAGAGCGACTTGATTTTCAGATGGAAGTAGGGTCCGAGCTTATCGCAGAGGTCCTGGGAAGGTGTGATGTCCGTGGCTTCACCGGGGGGCTTGGTGAATTCCTGGATGACGCTGAAGAGTTGCTTGGAGTTGCCGGTGTTGGCGAGGAGCTTGTTTTGGATGAAGGTCCTTTTGATGGATCTGATGCATTGGTGGTATTCCGTCATGGCGTTTTTGTAGGTGGTGTGGACTTCTGGCGTTTTGCTGTTTCTCCAGTTCATCTCAAGACGTCTGTAGGTGTGGCTGGATTCTTGGAGGTCGGCGGTGAACCAGGTGGCTTTCCTGGGGCATTGTCTGTCGGGGTTCCGTAGTGGTGCAAGCTTGTCTGTGCAGCTGGAGATCCATGTGTGGAGTCCTGTGGCTGCGAGGTTGGTGTCGGTCGACGTGGTAAGGGCGTTGCGGTTGAAGGTGGAGTTGAGTTGTTCCTCAGTGACTTTGCTCCTGTTCCTTCGTGGGCGGCACGGGGTAGGTTTGGGCAGCGTGGGTTTGTCAACATGGAAGTGTACGCAGTGGTGGTCTGCCTTGTGGGTGGGTGTGGTGATGAGCTGATCCAGTCCGATGTTGGCGAGGTTGTCCTGGAGGGCGGTGGAGTTGGGGTCGCTGGCGTTGTCGAGGTGGAAGTTCAGGTCTCCGATGAGTATGTAGTCCATGGAGGTGATGGCGTGGGGTGCTATGAGGTTGACGATGGTAGTGGCAAACGAGGCACGGGTTCCGGGGAGTCTGTAGGCGAGGGTGCCGCTGAGTGAGGTTCTGGGGCTGGTCTGAATCTGGAAGTGGAGATGTTCGGTGGTGAGGAAGGGGTCCTTCGTGGTGGAGGTGGAGAGTCAGAGGGAGCTCTTGTTTACGATGGCGAGTCCTCCTCCTCAGCGGTTGGGGCGGTCCTCCCTCTGGATCTTGTATCGGTCGGGGATGGCGGTGGCGATGTCGGGCGCGGAGGAGGCGTTGGTCCAGGTTTCCATAAAGAGGGAGATGTCTGGCGAGAGAGTGTCGAAGAGGTCCCAGATCTCTATGGAGTGTTTGTGCAGGGAGCGCACGTTGAGGAGGAAGCACTTCAGGTCTTCGGTGTTGTTGACGTTCGGTGCGGGGGCCATGGGGGTGCGGTCGGCGGTGAAGGATTGGCAGCAGTGATGACAGTAGGACTGGCCGTGGGTGGTGTACGGCATCGATCACTGGCAGTTGTTGTTCCTTCCGAGGCTGAGTGCGAGGAGGGCAGTGGAGTTGTAGCTGTGGGAGGTCTCAGATCCAGGGTTCCTGGTGCTGGCCACGGTCAGGTCGCGGACGGGCACAGACGGGCTTGCCTTTGGCGTACCTTTGGCACACCAGCAGCCGCCAATTAGTAGGGAGGGGGGAGAAGCACAGCTGGGAGTCGGGAACTGGCAGGGGCCGCGGGGGCAGCAGCGGCGGCAAAGGGCACATGGTGCAAACGGGCACAGAACACAGAAAAAACTGCTAAATTAACACACAGGCACAGGTACAATCACAAGACAGGCACAATAAAAATACAATGAAGAGGCGAGAAGGAAGACAGAAAAACAAGCACAGAAAGACAGGAAAACGGCACAGAGACAGACAGCAGAGGCCAGCAGAAGAGCATGGCTCTCCCACTGGACCACCAAGTATGAGGCGCAGCCAGGAGCCTGCGGGTGGAGTAGGGCCTCGAACACCTGCCTGTACAGGGGCAGTGGCAGTAGGGCTACTGCGGAGCTGCTGGTGGAGAGAGTAGGTCTCTGACCAGGAGGTCCGAGGTCTAGCTCGGCCATCCCAGCAGCAGCCACCATTAAGTAGTGGGGGGGAGCGCAGCTGGTAGATGGGAGTGGGAACTGGCAGGGGTGAGGGGCAGCGGGGGCAGCAGCAGCGGGAAAGGGCACAGAGAGCAAACGGGCACAGAACACAGAAAAAACTGCTAAATTAACACACAGATACAATGACCAGACAGGCACAATAAAAATACAGTGAAAAGGCTAGAAGGAAGAAAGAAAAAAACGGGCACAGAAAGACATAAAAACGGCACAAACACAGAGACATACAGCAGCAGTCAGCAGAAGAGAAAGGATCTCCAACTGGACCGCCAGTGATGAGGCGCAGGCAGGAGCGTGCGGGTAGAGAAGAGCCTTGAACACCTACCTGCACAGGGGCAGCGGTAGCAGCACTACCGCGGAGCTGCTGGGGGAGAGAGCAGGTTTCTGACCAGGAGGTCAGAGGTCTAGCTCTGTCATGGTGAAACACAAGCAAACCCCAAAGTAACTGGTGCCTAACCCTCTGGTAGCTTCACACAAAAGCAGTCAGGCTTAACTTAGAGGCAATGAGTAAAGTATTTATGGAGTTCTTCAAACAGCAATAAAGTGAAAACACCATGCAAGAAAAACCCCAAACCAAAACAATAGATTAAAATGTAATAAATCATTTGAGACCAAAACAACAATAATCCAATCAGTAAAACCGGAGATATACAATTTCAAAGCTTTAACCCCTTGTATGCCCATGACGAGCTGGACTCGTCATGGAGCACAGTCGCGCTGTGCCCATGACGAGTCCAGCTCGTCATGAGGCATACCCTAGGGAATCCCTCTGGTGCGGGCACCAGAGGGATTCCCTTTCTGCACAACTAGCCTCGGGAGCTGGGGAAGAGCTTCCCCAGCACCCGAGGCCCCCCCCTTTCACTGCAATGACGATCGGCGCGCACGTCGCGCCGACGTCATTACAGTGAAAGTGAAACTGAAATGAGCCAAGAGGCTCATTTCAGGCTTCACTTTGTACGTGCTCAGGGGGCTATCTCAGCCCCCTGAGCACGTACAAACACGGGAGAGGTATCGTTGGAAAGGGGAGAATCTCCCCTTTCCAATGGTACCCCTCCCCAGTGGATCCCTGCTTGGGGATCGCCACAGGAGGGCGATCCCCAAGCAGGGATGCACCCACTAGACACCAGGGAGGGGGGAGCGGCCCCTTGGGCAAGGGCCTTTGCTCCCTCCTGTGTATTTTTGGGCATTTTAGTCTTTTTGCCCCCCCTGGGGGGCAGATGGGGGCATTAGCCCCCAATCTGCCCCCCCGGGGGGGTAAAAAGCCCACTAGACACCAGGGAAGCTGCGTAAAAAATATAAATAGGGGTGGGGGCTGCCTAAAACGGGCAGGCCCATTCCCCCAACCCCCCCCAATTACTACAGTCTTTCTGCACCCCCCGGGGGGCAGATGGGGCATTGGCCCCTAATCTGCCCCTCCAGGGGGGCAGAAAGCCCACTAAACACCAGGGATTAGTTTTTAGTTTTATTTTTAGGGTGGGGGCTGCCCGCAACGGGCAAGCCAATGCCCTCACCCACCACCATTACAGCCTTTCTGGGGGCAGATGGGGAATCGGCCCCCAATCTGCCCCCCCGGGGGGGCAAAAAGCCCACTAGACACCAGGGAATTGTTAAAAAAAAAAATAGGGGTGGGGGCTGCCCAAAACGGGCAGGCCCATACCCCCACCCCACCCCACCCCACCCCCCAATTATTACAGTCTTTCTGCCCCCCCGGGGGGCAGATGGGGCATTGGCCCCTAATCTGCCCCTTCGGGGAGGCAGAAAGCCCACTCAACACCAGGGATTTTTTTGGCGCAATTGTTTTTAGGGTGTGGGCTGCCCGAAACGGGTACGCCAATGCCCCCACTCTCCCCCCCACAAAAATGTCAGTCTTTCTGCCCCCCAGGAGGCAGATGGGAGCTGTAGCCCCCAATCTGGCCCCCCCTGGGGGCGCAGAATGCCGACTAGAAACCATGGATTTTTTTGTTTTATTAGTGTAGGGGTAGGGGCTCCCCAAAATGGGCATGACAATACCCCACCCCCAGAGAAATTCCAGTCTTTCTGCCCCCCCGGGAGGGCAGATGGTGGCAGTGGCCCCTGATCTGCCCCCTGGGGGGGCAGAAAGCCCAGTAGGCGCCAGCGAGTATGCAGGCTTTTTTTTATGCGTGGGGGTGGGGGCTACCCAAAATGGTCATACCAATGCCCCCACCCCCACAAAAAATAGCCACAGTCTTTCTGCCCCTTTAGGGGCATATCAGGATGAAACCCCCTTCCCCGATTCCCCCCAAGGGCGGCAGAAAGCCCACTGGGCTCCGATTCTTTTTTTTTAGCAATGTGCATACCTGTGGGTTTTGGGCCCTAGCGTAGTTGGCACGTAGGCAAACCTAGCAAAACTGTACATTCTTTAAAACTAGACACCGATGGGAATCCTGGATGGGGTGACTTCACTGGCTCTCACCAGGTTCTGTTACCCAGAATCCATTGCAAACCTAAAAATGTGTTCAAAATAACACTTTTTCCTCACATTTCTTTGTCGGAAAGTTCTGGAATCTGCGTGGGTCCACAAAATTCCACCCACCCTGCGTTCCCCAAAGTCTTCTGAGAAAAATGGTACCTCACTTGCGTGGGTAGGCATAGTGCCCGCGTCAGGCAAGGGCCCAAAACCTATTGAGGAGACATCAAAATTACCTATCACAAAACAACCTGGTTTTGCAAAGTGGGTCCTATGAGTTTTTGGCCCCGGGCTTGGCGGCCACCTAGGGAAACCTACCAAACCCACACATTTCTGAAAACTAGACACCCGGGGGATTCCAGGGAGGTATGGCTTGCGTGGATCCACCAACGTTTCCTTACCCAGAATGCCCTGCAAACCTCAAATTTAGCTGACAAAATCACCTTTTTCACACATTTTTGTGTGGGAAAGTTGTGGCATCACCGGGCTGACACAAATTTCCTACCACCCAGCGTTCCCCCGGGTCTCCCGATAAAAACGGTGCCTCACTCGTGTGGGAGGCCCAAGTACCCGCGACAGGCAAGGCCCCAAAACGTATTGAGGCGACATGAAAATTGCCTACCTCAAAACGACCTGGTTTTGCAAGGGGGGTCACCTGGGTTTTTGGCCCAGTGCTCGGTGGCCACCTAGGGGAACCTACCAAACCCACACATTTCTGAAAACTAGACACCCAGGGATTCCATGGAGGTATGGCTTGCGTCGATCCCCCAACGTTTCCTTACCCAGAATGCCCTGCAAACCTCAAATTTAGCTGAAAACATCACCTTTTTCACACATTTTTGTGTGGGAAAGTTGAGGCATCACCGGGCTGACACAAATTTCCTACCACCCAGCGTTCCCCCGGGTCTCCCGATAAAAACGGTGCCTCACTCGTGTGGGAGGCCCAAGTACCCGCGACAGGTAAGGCCCCAAAACGTATTGAGGCGACATGAAAATTGCCTACCTCAAAACGACCTGGTTTTGCAAGGGGGGTCACCTGGGTTTTTGGCCTGGTGCTCAGCGGCCACCTTGGGGATCCTACCAAACCCACACATTTCTGAAAACTAGACACCCGGGGGATTCCAGGGAGGTATGGCATGCGTGGATCCCCCAACGTTTCCTTACCCAGAATGCCCTGCAAACCTCAAATTTAGCTGAAAACATCACCTTTTTCACACATTTTTGTGTGGGAAAGTTGAGGCATCACCGGGCTGACACAAATTTCCTACCACCCAGCGTTCCCCCGGGTCTCCCGATAAAAACGGTGCCTCACTCGTGTGGGAGGCCCAAGTACCCGCGACAGGCAAGGCCCCAAAACGTATTGAGGCGACATGAAAATTGCCTACCTCAAAACGACCTGGTTTTGCAAAGGGGGTCACCTGGGTTTTTGGCCCGGTGCTCAGCGGCCACCTAGGGGAACCTACCAAACCCACACATTTCTGAAAACTAAACACCCGGGGGATTCTAGGGAGGTATGACTTGCGTGGATCCCCCAACTTTTCCTTACCCAGAATGCCCTGCAAACCTCAAATTTAGCTGAAAAAAACACCTTTTTCACACATTTTTGTGTGGGAAAGTTGAGGCACCACCGGGCTGACACAAATTTCCTACCACCCAGCGTTCCCCCAGGTCTCCCGATAAAAATGGTGCCTCACTCGTGTGGGAGACCCATGTACCCGCGACAGGCAAGGCCCCAAAACGTATTGAGGCGACATGAAAATTGCCTACCTCAAAACGATCTGGTTTTGCAAGGGGGGTCACCTGGGTTTTTGGCCCGGTGCTCAGCGGCCACCTAGGGGAACCTACCAAACCCACACATTTCTGAAAACTAGACACCCGGGGGATTCCAGGGAGGTATGGCTTGCGTGGTTCCCCCAACGTTTCCTTACCCAGAATGCCCTGCAAACCTAAAATTTAGCTGCAAAAATCACCTTTTTCACACATTTTTGTGAGGGAAAGTTGAGGCATCACCGGGCTGACACAAATTTCCTACCCCCCAGCGTTCCCCCGGGTCTCCCGATAAAAACGGTGCCTCCCTCGTGTGGGAGGCCCAAGTACCCGCGACAGGCAAGGCCCCAAAACGTATTGAGGCGACATGAAAATTGCCTACCTCAAAACGACCTCGTTTTGCTAGGGGGGTCACCTAAGTTTTTGGCCCGGTGCTCAGCGGCCACCTAGGGGAACCTACCAAACCCACAAATTTCTGAAAACTAGACACCCGGGGAATTCCAAGGAGGTATGGCTTGCGCGGATTCCCTAACGTTTCCTTACCCAGAATGCCCTGCAAACCTCAAATTTAGCTGAAAAAAACACCTTTTTCACACATTTTTGTGGGGGAAAGTTGAGGCACCACCAGGCTGACACAAATTTCCTACCACCCAGCGTTCCCCCGGGTCTCCCGATAAAAACGGTGCCTCACTCGTGTGGGAGGCCCAAGTACCCGCGACAGGCAATGCCCCAAAACGTATTGAGGCGACATGAAAATTGCCTACCTCAAAACGACCTGGTTTTGCAAGGGGGGTCACCTGGGTTTTTGGCCCGGTGCTCAGCGGCCACCTAGGGGAACCTACCAAACCCACACATTTCTGAAAACTAGACACCCGGGGGATTCCAGGGAGGTATGGCTTGCATGGATCCCCCAACCTTTCCTTACCCAGAATGCCCTGCAAACCTCAAATTTAGCTGAAAAAATCACCTTTTTCACACATTTTTGTGTGGGAAAGTTGAGGCATCACCGGGCTGACACAAATTTCCTACCACCCAGCGTTCCCCCGGGTCTCCCGATAAAAACGGTGCCTCACTCGTGTGGGAGGCCCAAGTACCCGCAACAGGCAAGGGTCCAAACCGTAGTGCGCCTCAACAGGCAAGGGTCCTAAACGTAGTGCGCCTCACTACGTTTTGGGCCCTTGCCTGTCGCGGGTACTTGGGCCTCCCACACGAGTGAGGCACCGTTTTTATCAAGTACAATAAAATCTGGCACGGGATGCAGGGAAATTAGGGGTTTTAGGGTGGGGAAGTGTATTAAAATGTGGAGCAAAACTGTACGTAAATCTACTGAAATGCATTACCAAATTAATACTCGAGTATTAAAATTAATACTCGAGTATTACAATTAATACTCAAAATCCCCCATAAAATTCCGTATTCACACATTTCAAAGTTTTAAACAAACAAAGAAAGATTTAACAACAATACATACACATTTTTATCATGATTACATCGGAAAGAAAGTAAACAGAGAAAAACAGAAGACACATACACATAGGCGCCATTTTATCCATCTCACTTGTAAAACTTGTCCTACAACACTTTCTATGAAAACAATAGCAAAAGACATGTGCCAAAATGGATGCCAAAACGGAGCAAATGAATGAAAAAAATACATTTTTAAATGCTTTTTTAAATGATCATTTTCCACAGTAAAATAAAGTATAAAAAAAAACACAAAGAACGCACATTTTAAAAAAATTAATAGTGACACTGAGTAAAACTTATAAATACCAGGAAGACACCATTTTGCAATCAGTTGATTATCAACTACCAGAGAGACCAGACGTCAAAACCTGACCCTCTGTCACCTCTACTGCGACCTCCTCAGAGAGAGCACTGAATTCGTTTGGAAAAGCATTATTAGTTTGCAACTACTAGTAAGTCAGTAAAATATTTTAACACCTTGCTTTAGCATAAAATATGTTTGCTTTCCATACAAAATATGTTTTAAAAAATTTTATATTAACTTTTAAAATGTACTGTTTCTAATTTGTTATCACTAAAAATATATACCAACTTAAAACAACTACTTTCTTTTCCAATAACAGAAACTTGCTATTTTTTCAAAATCAAGAATTCGTGTACCTAACTTTGCATCACCTCAACGTAATCGACTCACCTTTACTATTGTGAAGGTAAATGTTATTTAATTGTAATTATTTACTTTAAAAATATATTTTTAGCATTAGCAAAACTGTTGTATTGTTAAGGTGATTATATACATTTTTTACTCATTCACACTACATCATAAACGAAATAATACCATGGTGCAGGGGTAACAATTACTAATATGACTTCAGTTAGATACTACATTTGAAAAAGCGTTTCATGTTACTAGGGTAACTATTACTATTCTAAGTCCCAGAATGTTCAGCAGTAGAGTAATTGAGTGATGGTGTAGGTGTATCCATTATTACTCTTATTAAATAATGCATTCAAAGTGTATCATGTTTTACTTTACCAATTGTTACTCATACTCATTTGTCAAATATCATATTTACAAAAAATTGTTTTTTTTGCTTTAACCAACGTTGACTTATTTACATTAATTTTTGAAAACAATTTTTCATTTCCACAGTAAATCGGTTACAAGTTTGTGGATTAAATAAATTTGAAAAATAACTTAATCCTGCAGCCAGCATTACCAAAAATTCCACGAAAACAAACAACAACAGAAAAAGGTATTTTATATTTTCAGAGTTATAATTTCCACAATGTAATAGTCATTCCTTTTGCTATTGTTACTCCAGTAAAGTGCAGAAGTAGGGTAAGTGATGGATAATGTAGGGGTACAATTACCTATTCCAACTCCAGGAAGGTGCAACAGTAGGGAAAGTGTTGGATGGTGTAGGGGTACATTTTTCTATTCTAACTCCAGGAAGGTGCAGCAGTTAGGAAAGTGTTATGTACTATTAGTTATATTCTATGTCATAATTTTAAAAAGTTATTCAGAATTTGCATTTGTCAACAACGTTAAGTTATTTTATTTTCTCTTTTTTTTTTCCAAGACAATTGTTTGTTTCTTTGCTGAAAGATTCAGTCCATCACATAAGTGACAACTCCAGCCAACAGGCCAATTCCACTTCAGAAGCCTCACCAAGGAAAGCAATTCCAAAAAAACAAGGTATTGTTATACAGCATTGTATTTAAACCATCAATATGTTAGACTAACCATTTTATTTTTAATGTTAATATAATCCCAAAATAATTAAAATAAGAGTTGCAGTTTGCAGAATTTTTTTACCTAACTCCAGGTTGGTGCAGGGGTAGGGAAAGTGTTGGATGGTGTAGGGGTATAATTTACTATTCCAACTCCAGGAAGGTGCAGCAGTAGGGAAAGTGTTGGATGGTGTAGGGGTGCAATTAACTATTCCAACTCCAGGAAGGTGCAGCAGTAGGGAAAGTGTTGGATGGTGTAGGGGTGCAATTTACTATTCCAACTCCAGGAAGGTGCAGCAGTAGGGAAAGTGTTGGATGGTGTTGGGGTGCAATTTACTATTCCAACTCCAGGAAGGTGCAGCAGTAGGGAAAGTGTTGGATGGTGTAGGGGTACATTTTTCTATTCTAACTCCAGGAAGGTGCAGTAGTTAGGAAAGTGTTGGATGGTGTAGGGGTGCAATTTACTATTCTTACTCCAGGAAGGTGCAACAGTAGGGAAAGTGTTGGATGGTGTAGGGGTCCAATTGACTATTCTTACTCCAGGAAGGTGCAACAGTAGGGAAATTGTTGGATGGTGTAGGGGTCCAAATTTCTATTCTAACTCCAGGAAGGTGCAGCAGTAGGGAAAGTGTTATGTACTATTAGTTATATTGAATATCTTTTTTGCAAAAAGTTATTTTAAATTTGCATTTCTCAACAACGTTCAGTTTTCTCATTTTATCCTTTTATCACTTTTCCAGACAATTGTTTGTGTTGTACGATTCCATCCAACACATAAGTGTCAACTCCAGCCAGCAGGCCAATTCCACTTCAAAAGCCTCACCAAGGAAACCAATTCCAAAAAAACCAAGGTATTTTTATACAACATTGTATTTAAACCATCAATTAGTTTAACAAACAATTTACTTTTTATTTTTAAAATATTCCCAAAATGTAGAACATAAAGTTTTCAGATTGAAGATTTTTTTTTTCTTACTCCTGGAAGGTGCAGCAGTAGGAAAAGTGTTGGATGGTGTAGGGGTGCCTTTTACTATTCCAACTCCAGGAAGGTGCAGCAGTAGGGAAAGTGTTGGATGGTGTAGGGGTATAATTTACTAATCCAACTCCAGGAAGGTGCAGCAGTAGGGAAAGTGTTGGATGGTGTAGGGGTAATATTTACTATTCTAACTCCAGGAAGGTGCAACAGTAGGGGAAAGTGTGGGATGGTGTAGGGGTGCAATTTACTATTCCAACTCCAGGAAGGTGCAGCAGTAGGGAAAGTGTTGGATGGTGTAGGGGTAATATTTACTATTCTAACTCCAGGAAGGTGCAACAGTAGGGAAAGTGTTGGATGGTGTAGGGGTATAATTTACTATTCCAACTCCAGGAAGGTGCAGCAGTAGGGAAAGTGTTGGATGGTGTAGGGGTGCAATTTACTATTCCAACTCCAGGAAGGTGCAGCAGTAGGGAAAGTGTTGGATGGTGTAGGGGTAATATTTACTATTCTAACTCCAGGTTGGTGCAGGGGTAGGGAAAGTGTTGGATGGTGTAGGGGTGCAATTTACTATTCCAACTCCAGGAAGGTGCAGCAGTAGGGAAAGTGTTGGATGGTGTAGGGGTAATATTTACTATTCTAACTCCAGGAAGGTGCAACAGTAGGGAAAGTGTTGGATGGTGTAGGGGTATAATTTACTATTCCAACACCAGGAAGGTGCAGCAGTAGGGAAAGTGTTGGATTGTATAGGGGTGCAATTTACTATTCCAACTCCAGGAAGGTGCAGCAGTAGGGAAAGTGTTGGATGGTGTAGGGGTAATATTTACTATTCTAACTCCAGGAAGGTGCAACAGTAGGGAAAAGTGTGGGATGGTGTAAGGGTGCAATTTACTATTCCAACTCCAGGAAGGTGCAGCAGTAGGGAAAGTGTTGGATGGTATAGGGGTGCAATTTACTATTCTAACTCCAGGAAGGTGCAGCAGTAGGGAAAGTGTTGGATGGTGTAAGTGTTACATTTTAGGTATTGCATTTACTTTTTCAGCCTAATTTTTTTTTCTTCTCTTCTCTTTTCAGATAATGTCTAGTCTTGAAGCTGCGAAGTACATTAAATCCAGGAAGGGAAAAAATTTATTAAACCATGGAGGATACATATATAGTAAGGAAAGAATAAGTTTAACTAGAAATCATTGGAGGTGTGTGCAATACTACACTACCCATTGCAGTGGCAGAGCGGTTACTCTTGATAATTTAGTTGTGAAAACCACAGAACATAACCACTCTGCCTCTGCAATGGAGGTAGAAATTAGAGAAACAGTTAACGAAATGAAAGCTATTGCAAGCACCTCCAATGATTCTACAGGATCAATTTTAAGAGAGGTTGCACAGCATGTCCCCAGTCATGTTGCTAGTAACATGCCTATAATTCCTAATTTGAGAAGAATTATTCAAAGACAAAAGCAGGCAAGTAACATTCAATTATCTACAGCACATTCTTTCTCTGACATTAGAATTCCACATAATCTTTCTATTTCTTTTTCTGATGAACCTTTCCTTCTGCATGACAACGAAAACCCTCAGAAACGAATTCTAATTTTTAGTACCCCACGTAACCTTGCAAAGTTAGAAAGTAGTGAAATTTGGATGATGGATGGGACGTTTAAAAGTACACCCCATCCTTTCACTCAAATTTACACTATACATGCCAAAATTAACAATAGTGTAATCCCCTTAGTATATAGTTTGCTACCTGATAAGACTTCTGCAACATACACTGAACTTTTATCAGTGATTAAAAGTAAAACATCTCAAAGTCCTAGGAAAATTATTATAGATTTTGAATTGAGCATGATCAATGTGATCAATAAAACGTACACGGATACCCAAATTCAGGGATGTTTTTTTCATTTTTCCCAGGCATTTTGGCGTAAATTACAAAAAACATCCCTAGTTGCAGAATATTCTCGTGATAGCAAACTACAATTTGAACTTAAAAAATTAACAGCACTTTGTTTTGTTGCTCCCGATAGTGTGGACGAGTACTACACTGCAATTATAGAATCTGTTTATTATACAAGTAACGAAGAAAAATTGGCACCCATTCTAAATTATTTCGAGGACACATGGATTGGACACCTAAGCAGATCGGGTCGCAGGAGGAAGCCACGATTCCATGTGGAGTGGTGGAACTGCTACACGAGTTGTTTAGAGGGAGAAGCAAAAACAAACAATGCCATTGAGGGATGGCATAACTCCTTCAACCACACAATTGGCAAACCTCATCCAAACTTCTACTCTTTTTTGGAAACTTTGAAGAAGGAGCAAAGTTTTCAAGAAATGAGAATAGCCCAAACACTTGCAGGTAGTCTAAACCCACGAGTAACTGTCAAAACAAGGGAAATGTCTGAGAGACTATTGGCTATTGTACAACAATTTTCGTTGTGTGTGGCTATAGACTACCTGGAAAATCTTTCTAACATTCTTTCTTTCTAAAATTAGTTTTGTACTTACTTTCTTGCTTTGCTTCAAAATTAAATATTTTTAAATTACAATTGGCATACAATGTTTTTTCTAAAAAAATTTTCAAACTAACAAGTCGGGTTCTTTTTTTTTTTTTCAATTCTTCATTTCTAGCAAAACTACCAATGTCATCAAATCTGCTGTTCCATAGTATTGGACCAATTTTTCAACAACCGAACGCCATTAGTTTAATTACAGAAAACTTCCTTTTTAATTACCGACCTAAAAATTCACCAAAAAACAAACCAATCTAAATTGTACATGTCAAGCCATTATCCAAAATGCACATTGCTGCATAAACACCAATTTATATTCATTCATTATTTCCCAAAATTTACGAATACGCTATTATTTTTCTCTTAGAAATGAAGATCAAAATCACTATTTTTAGTTCCGAAGTTAAGAAATAAACTTTGTGAACAGTAACTTTAAATATTTTTACAGTTACATACATTTTTTAAATGAACCAATACCTTTGGGCGACCCGACATAGGCATACATTAATTACATAAATGTGGACATGTTTAAAAACATTTAAAACATCAATTAGTTTTTCCGCAACCTCTCCTTATTCTTTCCTTACTATATATGTATCACTATTAAAGGTTTAATCTATAATTATAAGTGAAAATGTTTCCTACCTGGACGCAGATCAGCTTCCTGCTGCTTCCTCCTCCGATGCTCTTCAAAATGGCGCATTACGTCGACGCACACGTCATTACGTCATCGCGTGCTTCAATATTTATTACGGACTACTTTATTTAACTAATCTGTAAATAAATGTTTAAAAATGTAATTAAAATATTTATATGTTTTCTAAAAAATGTACCTTATTTTGCAAAAATCAATAAAAATATGGTTTATTTTTTAAGTTTGTTTCAATAAATAAATATTTTATAAACATTATTTGTTTACTGTTATTATTTTTTAAAATTGTAATTTTATCATGTAAAATGTTACTTTTTAAATGTAAATTTACTAATTCTTTTCCTTACCTCGACTCTATATTCTTTTTCCTTCTAAACTTGCGCATTCTTCTCTTTCTGATCCTTCTTTTCTTGTTCCGCGGGTTGTATATTCTGAAGCTGCCAAAATAAATGAAGGACAAATAAGCTCATAGACTTCAATGCAAAAACGTGGGAATTTTTTTTTAAAGTAAGTTCTATTTTCTTTGCTCTATTTTCTTTAAGTATTATTATTTCTGAAATGCATTTCTAATTACTCTTTTAATATTAAAAATAATTTTAGTTTTGTATCTTTTTTTTTAACATTTCTCTAATTTTATATTATAATACTCCAAAAGTACTCTTACTTTTTTTGTATTTTTTTTACAAACATTTAACTTTATATAAGAAGATTAAAAATACTCAAGTTGTAATCTTTCATAATACTAATATTAATTTTTTTATTATTTGATATTAATTTTAAATAATTGCTCTAGTATTAATATTTTATATTAATCCTAATTTTTCTTTTAATTACATATTTTAGTAAAATTACAATTACTCAATTATTAATTTTTCATAATACAATTCTTTTATTAATAATATATTTTTTTTTTAATTAACTTAAAATATACTCTTTAATTTTTAAAAAATACTCAAGTATGATTCTTTCGTAAGACTAATTTTTAAATAATTTTTTTTATATATTTTTTAAGAAAGCTCTAGTATAAATAATTAATAATTAATCTATTTTTAATTTATTAACATATTATATTAAAATTAAAAATACTCAATTATTAATTTTTCAAAAGACAAATCATTTAATATTAAAATTATATTTATTTAATTAAACTAAAAAAATACTCTTTGATATTAGAAAAATACTCTTTTATTAATCTTATATTTTTTTAATTAAACTTAAAATATACTCTTTGAAATTAGAAAAATACTCAAGTATTAATCATATATTTATTTAATTTAACTTAAAAAATACTCTTTTATATTAGAAAAATACTCAAGTATTAATCTTTTGTTAAACTACTCACATTTTTAATTTTTTCAAAAATAAAAAACAAAATTTTAATCAATAATTACACTATCATATTTTACAAATATAGTAATTATTTTAAATTATACAATATATATTTAATTTTTTACAAATCTCAATATTAAAAAAAATGCGTTGTAATAGTATATGCGTTGTAAAAGTACTTACCATATAACATCATGCGTTGTAAATGCATGCGTTGTAAATGCATGCGTTGTAAAGGCTTTTGCAAAGAATGCGTTGTAATGGTATATGCGTTGTAAAAGTACTTACCATATAATAGCATGCGTTGTAAATGCATGCGTTGTAAAAGCTTTTGGGTTGTAAGAAATGCGTTGTAATAGCATAGCATTGTAAAAGTTGCGTTGTAAAGTTTGTTTCCCATTTTCATATCGCCTCAATACGTTGTGGGCCCTTGCCTGTCGCGGGTACTTGGGCCTCCCACACGAGTGAGGCACTGTTTTTAACGGGAGACCCGGGGGAACGCTGGGCGGTAGGAAATTTGTGTCAGCCCGGTGATGCCACAACTTTCCCACACAAAAATGTGTGAAAAAGGTGATTTTTTCAGCTAAATTTGAGGTTTGCAGGGCATTCTGGGTAAGGAAACGTTGGGGGATCCACACAAGCCATACCACCCTGGAATCCCCCGGGTGTCTAGTTTTCAGAAATGTGTGGGTTTGGTAGGTTCCCCTAGGTGGCCGCCGAGCACCGGGCCAAAAACCCAGGTGACCCACCTTGCGAAACCAGGTCGTTTTGAGGTAGGCAATTTTCATGTCGCCTCAATACGTTTTGGGGCCTTGCCAGTCGCGGGTACTTGGGCCTCCCACACGAGTGATGCACCGTTTTTATCGGGAGACCCGGGGGAATGCTGGGTGGTAGGAAATTTGTGCCAGCCCGGTGATCCCCCAACTTTCCCCACACAAAAATGTGTGAAAAATTTTTCAGCTAAAATTGAGGTTTGCAGGGGATTCTGGGTAAGGAAACGTTGGGGGATCCACGCAAGCTATGCCTCCCTGGAAGCACACGGGTGTCTAGTTTTCAAAAATATATAGGTTTGCTTGGTTTCTCAAGGTGCCCACAGAGCTAGGGTTCAAAAACTACAGCTAGACATTTTGCCAAAAAAGGGTCATTTTTCACTGCGAAATTGAGGTGTGACCACGTTGCGTTTTGCGCCGTTTCCTGTCGCGGGCACTAGGCCGACCCACACAAGTGAGGTACCGTTTTTCTCGTAAGACTTTGGGGAACGCGGGGTGGGTGGAAATTTGTGGATCCACGCAGATTCCGGAACTTTCCACCACAGAAATGTGTGGAAAATGTGTTTTTTTGTCAATTTTTTAGGTTTGCAAGGGATTCTGGGTAACAGACCCTGGTGGGAGGTAGTCAAGTCACCCCATCCTGGATTCCCCTGGGTGTCTATTTTTCAAAAATGTATAGGTTTGCTAGGTTTCCCGAGGTGCCCGCAGAGCTAGGGTTCAAAAACTACAGCTAGACATTTTGCCAAAAAGGGTCATTTTTCACTGCGAAATTGAGGTGTGACCACGTTGCATTTTGCGCCGTTTCCTGTCGCGGGCACTAGGCCGAACCACACAAGTGAGTTACCGTTTTTCTCGTAAGACTTTGGGGAACGCGGGTGGGTGGAAATTTGTGGATCCACGCAGATTCCGGAACTTTCCACCACAGAAATGTGTGGAAAATGTGTTTTTTTTGTCAATTTTTTAGGTTTGCAAGGGATTCTGGGTAACAGAACCTGGTGGGAGGCAGTCAAGTCACCCCATCCTGGATTCCCCTGGGTGTCTAGTTTTCAAAAATGTATAGGTTTGCTAGGTTTCCCAAGGTGCCCGCAGAGCTAGGGTTCAAAAACTACAGCTAGACATTTTGCCAAAAAAGGGTCATTTTTCACTACGAAATTGAGGTGTGACCACGTTGCGTTTTGCGCCGTTTCCTGTCGCGGGCACTAGGCCGACCCACACAAGTGAGGTACCGTTTTTCTCGTAAGACTTTGGGGAACGCGGGGTAGGTGGAAATTTGTGGATCCACGCAGATTCCGGAACTTTCCACCACAGAAATGTGTGGAAAATTTGTTTTTTTGGACAATTTTTTAGGTTTGCAAGGGATTCTGGGTAACAGACCCTGGTGGGAGGCAGTCAAGTCACCCCGTCCTGGATTCCCTGGGTGTCTAGTTTTCAAAAATGTATAGGTTTACTAGGTTTCCCAAGGTGCCCGCAGAGCTAGGGTTCAAAAACTAGAGCTATGCACTTTGCCAAAAAAGGGTAAATTTTCACTGCGATATTGAGTTGTGACCATGTTGCGTTTTGCGCCGTTTCCTGTCGCGGGCACTATGCCTACCCACACAAGTGAGGTACCATTTTTATCGGGAGACTTAGGGTAATTCAGATTTGTAAAGGAACTGTTATTATCAATTGACTTTCGATGCATTTCTGCCTTCCAAATGAAAGATATTGTGTAAAAAAGAAGTCATTCTAAAAAATGACTGATAATTCGCATGCTAGTATGAGTATTCCCAATTTCAGAAATGTGCAAATATCTACTGTTTCTAAACTCTATATTTTGTTCCCATTTCAGAAATACATAGGTGTCTTTCATACCGATTTTTCCATGTACACATTTTTACAGAATAATTACTATATACCCGGTACATAATAAAAAACCATTGCAAGTTGCTGCTCAGTTTTTGGCTCTGGGTTCGTCGGGTTTCTTGGTGAACCTACAAGTCCTATATATCCCCACAACCAGTAATGTCCAGTGGATGTAATGGTATATTGCTTTCAAAGAGCTGTCATAATTAGAAGAAGTTACAGGTGAAAACGTTGACACGAAAGGCTTTTTTTTCAACTAATTTTCAATTTATCCTATATTTAACTGTTAGTTTCTATAAAAAAACCTTAATGGATCTACACAAATGACCCCTTGCTGAATTCAGAATTTTGTCTTCTTCTCGAAAATGTATAGCTTTCCGGGATCCATTATTGCTTTTGTACCCATTTCTGCCATTAACTGGAAGGAGGTCAAAAGCACAAAAAATAGCAAAATTAGGCTATGTCCCAGAAAAATGCCAAAACTGTGTAAAAAATGTTGGGTTTCTGACAAAAGTCTGGTATCCCCGAAAAGCTGGGAAAATGGTGATTCCAACCCCACAAACCCTTTTTTGATAACATTTGCAGGGAAAAACCCAGATGCTTTCATTTGCAGCCCGTTTTTCCAATTTTTCCGAAAAAAAAACAAAATTTTGCTGTATTTTGGCTTATTTCTGTGACCCCTCTGGGAGAATCCACAAACCCTGAGTACCTTTAGAATCCCCATGATGTTGGAAGAAAAGGACGCAAATTTGGCGTGGATACCTTATGTGGTCAAAAAGTTACAGGGGTCTAAGCGCACACTACCCCAAATAGCCAAAAAAGGGTGTGGCACAGGAGGGGAAAAGGCCTGGCAGCGAAGGGGTTAAGATAAAATAGTGCCTAGAGCGCAAAGCCCGAACGGTGGTAGTCTGGTCGTGCTGGACTGGCAAAAAGTCACAAGTTCAAACCCACTGCATGCAGTATGAGCCTGTGTAGTCATCGAGGATGCGGATAGCGAGTTGCTTGCAATGTGAAGGTCTGTATTGAGGCTGTCTTGCACTGCAGATGTTCTAAGGAGTCTGTGGGCTGCTATGCTGAGTACTGCGTCAGGGATACGTCACCCTGAGGTAATCGAATGCTCGGGCCAATTCTGCATGTTCTTCCCTCTTCCGGTGGATATAAGGGCCTCAAAACAGCTTAGAAGGAGCACATGCTTGGAGTGGGTGGTAAATATTGCAGGGGCTTTTCTTCTTGGGTCTAAGTAGCTTAGGAGGCAGGAGTGGCGGGTGAGCAGAGTGGACTTTACTTCACCTGGGAGGAGCTTTTTCTACTGCCTACGCTGAAGTGCGAGATCAGATGGGGGCTGGGAGCAGCAGCTGAAGGCAGACCCCACAGCTAGCAGAGATACTTTTACGGCGGACTGTTGTTTCGGCACCTCACATTAGTTTCATGTATATCAAATGTTCTTGTGCAACAAGCCCTGGCATCAGCCGTCAATCGATGCCTCTGTAGTCCAGATCATAAGCTGTAAAGAGTTTGTGCCAAGTGAAGAAGTCCAAGGAATCAGTACTTAGTTTTCAAGTAGGTCTTTATTTGCAATCAGTTAATTCACTTGAAATTGGTGATTTTCCTGTCAACCCCCACAGCTCCTCACTAATCTCCTGGGTCTGTTTTTCCAGGCCCTAAATTATGGTGTCCAGATTTGAGGACCTGACAATTCCCGGCCAGGCCCGGAGTCTCCAGAAAACGTGTAGCTGCTCGATGCATTAGCCCTAACTGGGGTATCTCGAAATGAGGTCCTACGAGAGAACTGAAACAGAATCTTTTATTTTTTTTATTTTTTTGTTTGTTTTAATATTTACGTTTTTTAAAGTGAAAAGGTTTCCATATGTTTCCATAAGGAACACAGACCAGACACTACATGGGAAGCAGCAGCGCAAGTCTCACTCCGCCCACCACATGTGGTCGTGACAGAACACTGTATCAGGTCACGGTCACAAGCAGGGTCAGTCTGACTGCCCGAGTGCCCCACGGACTGGCCAAACAGGTCACTGTGGGCCTGTTTCATGCTCGTGTTTTGCTGCTGATTTCGCCTGCAGCAAGCTCATCACATCTATACAGTCACCGGTACTTTGCAAAACACCTATACAGCGCGTATTTACAAGAAGTTCAAAACTGATCACATTTGTAAATTTCAATTCATTTGTAAACATGTGCCCCTTTTTTAGCTACTTAATTCCCTAATGGGTGCCCTTTTATTTTGGCGCATTGGCCTGTTTTCTGTCCCAGTGCGACCTTGGTCACACGTTTAGGGTGTCAACATCAAATCCGATAGGAATGTGGTTTATCTCGGCAGACGCACCCTTCTTCCGTGAAGTGACTAGTGCTGAAAACTCCTTAGGTTGTCTAGAGTTACACATTTCTGGTCTGCGCGGTACTCTGATGGTAAACCAGAGGGGGCACTTTTAACTCCAGCCCCAGTGCTCGAGGCGTGCAACTGACAACACGCAGAAAAATATTTGAATTAACAACTCCCACTCCCGTTTACTTACCATCAAGAGAAAGGAGATATTTGGAGCCCAGCAGGCTATCCATCAGTCCTCCAGAGTGGTTAAGCCGGGTCTGACCAAAAGTGCATTCTGCAAGGCCACGTTGACATTGCTTTTTGTTTTTCCGAAACAAACCACCAAAGTCGGGTCAATCAACGAACAAAACAAAACGCACACATATTCCCCGGGTGCAGGGATGTTTTTTACAGTAATGCCAGTCGCGGATATCTCTTTCAGTTTTCATGTTCGCGAATTCCAATGTGCGCATGGCAGTTGTGAATATCAATAAATGCGTCAGAGTTTGGTCCTAAATACGGACCATTTGATGCTCCTAAGAGGGTAGATGGGCCGCCGGGACAGGGTTTCACCCTGGCAAAGCCGACTGTGCCAATTGACCAAAGACTGCAAACGTCTTTGCAAGCACGTCCTGCCTTTTATGGGTCTGGATCCACATTCTTCTTGATCAGACTTTGTCCCTCCACTGTATTGCAGCCTGTCCCTTTGGAACCTCATCCCTTATTCTCTCTGACCTGGTGTAGATGCGCGTGACGTGGAGGCTGAGCTTCAACTTAAATTCCACCTCTGTATTCACATCAGATTGCCCCATCGTTTAGGCTTCTTGTGTTAACAGGGTTTTTCCAGCTGGTTGTTTACGTGCCAAAAAGAAAAGGCCTTTGGGTAGCAGTGCACTCGACCACATATGTTCATAGTTCATTCATTCATTTCATTTCACACTTGGAAATTCTCACAGGACACAATTCACGGAGGGGTAAAACCACAATGCCATTGGGCTGGGTGCTGTTCATTTGTCAGTGTTTGTTTACTAGCAACTGATGCAACAGGCAGGGTCGGACTGGTTTATGGGGCTATCAGGCAGTGCCCGATGGGCTGGGCTGACAGCTGGTTTCATGGGCAGGTGGGCCAGTGTTTCCTGCTGATTTTCCTGATATTACCACTTTTTAAACTATTTGTTTTACTAAAGGGGGCCACTTTTATTTTGTTGCGCGGGCCTATTTTTTGTTCCAGCCTGACGCTGACAATAGGCAAATAGGGTCCTATGCCGTATCAGTGGGAGGCACTGTCCCCTGCAGACACACTCTCAGTTGCCACAACAGGATCAGTATATGTTGACCTGCAGCTTAAAAAGTAATAGCGCACGGAAAAAGAAGAGAAACCACAAAAAAAGACTTGGTGTGCGCTTCCATATAGAAAAAAAAGAGAACATTTAAAGTTTATGTGTGGGTTCACCGCATTCACTAAAGCACAAAATTAGTTTCATTTGTATGGGTCTATAGGGATAAAACTGCCTATCACTGATATTCGGTAACCCCAGTATTTGACAGCATTGGTCACAAGAGGCCGCGCTCTTTGGAAGGAGGAGTGTCAACGTGACGAGTGTGACGAGAGTCGAGCGTCAGCTGATCGTGACCGCGGCTGAAGCTTGTGGGCGGAGCCGTGTTGCGCTGAGCGTCGCGTTGCGATCGAGCGGTACGGAGAGGTCCGTGAGAGCCCGCAGAGACCCGCCGAGACCCGGTGATATCAGTTGATATCAGCGGTCCTGCGGGTGTGACCGGTAGCGGCGGCAGCAGCGGCGGAGAGCGGGGGGGTAGAGGCCAGTTAGCCTCGTGGAAGACGTGGTGGCGGAGCGGCTTCAAAATTAGCACCAAGTAAGTCGATTGGGGTCTTGGGGGTGTGTGGTCGCTAAGCCCTATGCACCAAGTTCCATCACACGTCGCATTGTGCCCCCGCCCTCGCCCTCACACTCCGCCCCCCCTCTGCTTGTGGTATCTTAAGCCTTTGGGCTCCCTTTCCTGACTGCCCCCGGCTCCGGCTTTTCTCATCGTCTGGCCTCTCCCAGCTTTGGGCTCCTAGTCCGCCGCTCACCGCTCCGCGTCGCTCAGTTCCACCTCTACCCCTCCTCTGCCTCGGTCAGCCCATCGGGCAGTTAGTCAGCCGTTCTGGTCGCCTGTCACCTCGCCAGTGACCGAGCACTCCAGCCACAGTTCTGCTCCCCCCGCGCCCCTCAACCACCCCAGCCCGTTGCTACCAGCCCGTTGCTACCAGCTCCCAGCACTGCTCCCACGGCCCAGGGGGAATTTGGCCCCTTCCGCTGGCCCAGTCCCCTTTCCCCCCCCCCTGTAGCCGCCTTGCGACTTTACCGGTTTTTTGAACCGGCCGGTCGCGGGCGTGAAGGTTTGGGGGGGGTGGGGTACTGGGAGCTTGGCAAGGTGCTTAGTCACAAGGGTCTACCCCCCATAGCCGCTGGGTGCAACTGTTGGGAGGCCGTGACCAAGGGCAAGGGACTAGCAAGTGGTCGGGTGGGGTCTAAGAAGCGGGGGGGTGCCCTTGTCCAAGCTGCTAAAATCAGCTGAGTCCATTCTTTCCGTCGCGGCCGAGCTCGGACAATCCTAGTAAGCCTGGCCTGTCCGGGAGTCAACCCGGTTCCCTACGCCCCCTTGTGTTCCAGTAAACACACTCCAGTTTGGTTGGCCTCCCGGCAATTAAGGGTATTTTGACTAAGGGCTGAACAACCCAGTCTATCAACTCACAGGTTTAACAAGCCCTCCATAACAATGGAAGAGATGAGATCCGGGAATACGAGAAAAGCCCCTCCAACCTTAAAACGGAATAAATTAAAACGGTTGGCCGCAGCCGCGGAGTCTGCTCTTGTCATTTCGGAGACTGCTCCAGAGTCCACGGATCCACCGAGGTCTCCTATTCCAAAGGGACGGCAACATATTAACAAAAGCGACATGCAACCACTTCATATATCCCCCGTTTGCCCCATAAAATCCTATTCGCTACTGGACTACTTTAAAAAAGCCCCGGGCGCAACCAAACCTAGCAACCCAATTCAAACCTCTGAGCCAAATTTTCCCCCCAAATTATCCATCACCCTGGCTCATGATCCGGACGTTTTCATCTTTGGGTCAGCTCCTGATACTGTTTCAGAATGTGCTTTGCCTAATTCTCATTTACCGGCCTCAAGCCATCATCAACCCTTACCAAGTCAGCCCTCCTTCCCCCATGTACCTGCACCTGTTATTCAAGAGCATTGCTCCAATCAGCAACCGTTTGTGAGTCCAATCTACAATCTAAGTCTTCCAGCTCCGCATATTTCGCAATCAGAGAACCTTTTGGTTATATCTCCACATAATTCTCAGGGCTTGAGACGACTCCCATTGTGCCTCATTCTCATTTAATTTTTCCACAAATTCATAGTCACAATGACTTAACTCCCATTTCTGACACACCTAACCCTGGTTCACCGCAGGTCCTAAACTTTCTGGAGGGGAGCCCTGACCAAGTTAAACCGCAACAGCGTCTACTCTCACCCCAAGCAGTTACTTCAACCTCTTCAAAGGTTTTGCAAAACTCAGAATTAAAAGATCAACGGCTAGTAGATCTGTCCTTTTCTTTCATGAACACCTTTTCTCCACCTAATAACTCGCCCCACTTAAGATCAGAAAAGGAGCCTCACCATGATCCCGTCACAACCCCGACCGTTTGGCCCCAATTACTTCAGACTTTTCAATCTACAGTCACTGCCCTAAATTATCATTCGGACAAATTGGACACTCAGGTGGACCTATTGAACACTTTAGCTCTGTTCACAGCAGGGATCGACAGCAAGTTGGACAAACTTAACAATCTAATAATGAGTGCGCAAGCATCTGCAAAATTGGTTCAGTCAATCTGTTGCTGTTCACCTATTATTGATTCCCTCTCCTCGCTCCCAGACTTTTTAACCAGTGTCCTAAATGAAGTAAAACTGCTGAAGGGCGGTGCCGCTCTGTCTCGGCTTGATCAACCCTCTCGATCTCTCCCAACCCACGAATCAGATAAGGCGACTACCCCAACATCAACGGCTTCTGGGGTCCAGACGAGTGAGGAACAAAAAAGCTCTACAACACAGTCGGATCATCAAGACGACACTCACCCAGCCCAAAGCTCTGTATGTCTGACGGTACCATTGGTACAAGTTGCTATAAGCCCTCAGACAATAAATGGGCTTCCTAATGGCTCCGTAAGTAATAAGGCAGGGTCAAGTTTCATCTCAGCGGTCGTGGCTCCCTCCATCCCGGAAACGCTTCACCCCCCCATGCCACCCTGTAGTAAGAGAGAGCGCAAGCGTCAACGAAAACAACGGAATAAATCAAGACTTAACACCAAAGCTGACCTTCCTAAATTATTTCCGTTGTTTTCAATCGCTACCAATAAAAACATCCCTAGCACTTCACTACCTTTAGCAACTCCAGAAAGTCCGTCTCGAAGCCCGTACAAGGCTGACATAATTATAACCACTAACCAACAGATTCCTCTGAGCAGTCTTGAGCTAAGTCCTGCTCCACCGGAAAATGGGCCTTCAGAATCTCAGCCGGCCACAAACGAACCAAGAGGCAGTTCCTCTGAGATAACCACAATGAGGCCATTAACTACATCATTTCAACCTCAAGTGGCTGCGTTGACAACTGCATCTCGACGTAGTCCTACAATTCATAAAACAATCTTCAATAATATATCAACTTTACTAAAAGATTCTCGGTCATCCGGGCAAGGCACACGGGCCCTTCACCGGCCCCATCAGAGACCACACCCAGATACTCCAAGTGTTAATCTCTTACAGTCTAATTCACCCCGGACTTCCGACACTGACATTAGAGATACTCATTCTCTAAAAATTCTCCTTGCCCCCGAATACAAATCAAAAGGTCGGCAGGATATTCTCAACAGATCAAATATAATTAAATTAGTCAATAGCGTTCAGGGTTTTGAGGCCTTGTCTTCGGACGATATCGAGTCAATCGAATTTCTCCCCCCAAGGGGTTCTCAACCTTCTGAGGTAACCGTGGTGTCCCTTAAGTCCATCACTTGGGTACAACTATTCTTAGACCAAAAACCCCTATTTCGGAAATGGGGCATCAAAATCTACCCCTATTCCACGCCTGGATACCCCACAGTGTTAACTCAACAACCCCCTACTTTGTTAAGTGGGGAGAAAAATAGGCCATATTCAATCCTTAAAAATGCCTTAGGATCACTTCAATTGACCGAAGATGGACGGTCTAATCCCCTGAACTTTGATAAACCTTCTGATTGGGGCTGGCTTCCAGCTACTTTGTCTCGCAATACATTAGATTGACCTCGTGATGAGCATCCGGTAGCCCAGGCTCAATCAGGATCCCCTCTACATCCCTCCTCAATCACTCCGTTCCCCCAGCCACAGTCTTTGCTCTCCCTATGTTCATGGAATATTAGTGGTCTTTCTCAGAAACTTACTAACTCAGAGATCCATTCTTTCATCTTTGGTCATGACTTAATTGCACTTCAAGAAACCTGGGCTTCTCAATCTAGCCCAGTTATAGGTTTCATGGAATTATGGAAACCGGCAATTAGAACCTGTCTTTACGGCCATCCTAAAGGTGGTCTGTCGATATATGTTTCAAATAACCTAAAAGGCCCGATTGAGACACTGACCTTTGACGAAGACTGGTTACTTGGTGTTAAAATCAGTGCATGGAATAATCAGCGTTCTCTTTTTCTTCTTAATGTTTATATCAACCCTAACACCCGTTCAAAGAAGGCCCACTTAACGCGTCTAATGAAAATTGTGTGTGACCTGGTGGCGGATTATCCCAACTTTGACTACCTAATTACTGGAGATTTTAACACCAACCTTTTCCAGGGTAATTCCACCGATTACGAAGGGCTTTTCCATTAACAACCCCGGAATTTAAGGCCCAGTCCAAGCCCCTACACCAAGCCTACTGTGGCCTCGGTGAGCTCTGTGTGCTGCAATTTTTAAGTATTGGTTTTCTGGTATTGAATGGCAGATCCACGAATGATACTCCCCCCAACTGGTCCTGGTCAAATGGCCGCAAATGCTCCTATTTAGATTACACCATCTGCAATTCAGCGCTGTTCCATCATTTGACCAACTACAGTATTCTTTCTCGATCAGGAAGTGATCACCGTCCCCAAGTCGTTATTCTTAATATTCAGCCAGACTTTCATAAACCTGCCTCAACGACATGCCCGGGAATTTACACAGAAAACCTAAAATGGCTAAAATGGAATGACGATATCAGCCCTAACATTATGGAAGCTTGTTTGGTATTTATCACAGGAAGCACCGCCGCAGCGGTCTTTTCCACGGGTGCGTGGTCATCTTTCTGCTCCCAACTGACAACTTGCTTTCCTTCTAGCCAACACGCTCACAAGGCTCTCGTTAGCCGCCAGTTCCAAATTTCCAGTCATACAAGGGCACTGAAGAAATCTAGAGACAAATCTCAGCGATCTCTTAAGACATCCCCAGGAAATAATGAGCTTTCGAATGGGTTTAAAGCAATCCAAAAATTACTCAGGGTCGCAATACAATCTGATAAACGACGCCATCTAGCCCAATTTTGGTGCAAACTTCTATGGGAGAGCAAAAGCTGTAACTCTAAAAGATTCTGGGCCCTAATCAACCGACAAAACGGTAGCTCCTCTAGATCAGGATCAGCAAACATCGCAGAAGCGACTTGGTCTGCCTATCTGACTGACCATTTTAGGGCCCCAGAGGTTTCTGTGTCTACAGTCTTATCTGTTCCTAAACAACTGTCACTCCTTCCACAATCAATCAGGAGCAGCTTGATGGTCCGTTCTGATATACGAAGTGAAGATCTGCAAGTCACTCAAGTAATGGTCACCAAAGTTCTTGTAAAAGCAAGATCTGACGGCGCTCCCGGTCCAAACGGCCTACCACAGTCCTTGTTCAAAACAAACATTGCTTTATGGTCAAGTTATTTATCCAATCTTTTCAACTATGCACTGACAAGTTCAACCATCCCGGACTCATGGCGAGGGGCAATAATCCACCCGATATACAAGTCCGGCTCTCATGCATCCCCAAACTATTATAGACTAATAGCTTTGTTAGACATCGAAGCCAAGTTTTTTGCAGGAACATTATTGGGGGAACTGAGACATTGGGTAGAGCAGAATAATCTGATTCCATTGAACCAAACTGGCTTCACTGCCTCCTCCGGCATCATGACCAACTTACTATCACTGTCTATCATTGTCAACAATGCATTAGTCACATCCAGTATGGTTTTTTGTTGTTTTATAGATTTTAAAGCTGCATTTGATCGGGTACCAAGGGCAGCTCTATGGGAGAAGCTAAAAAAATGGGGGATCCCAGATAAGCTCCTGGACGCGATCATCCAACTTCATTCGGGCACGTGGGTACAAGTGAAGTTGGGGACCGGCACACATCTCTCTCGGAAAATTATGACAACTAGAGGAGTCAAACAGGGATGTGTGCTGGCCCCCCTCCTCTTCAATCTGTTTATTGCAGATCTGCCATCCTCCCTTGAAGAAACGAACAGTCATCCGCCCAAGATGGGAGGTGTCCCGATAAGCAATCTTTTATATGCCGACGACTTGGTCCTTTTTCGTTTGACACAGGTAGGGCTGCAGAGGCTATTAAACAGACTGGAAGTCTATACATCCATGAATGGGTTGGAGGTCAATTTAAAGAAAACCCAGGTCGTCACTTTTGGTAGAAAGCTATACCGTGGGGGTGGTTGGCTGTTTAACAACTCTAGCCTCAGAATAGGAAATACCTACAAATATCTCGGGGTCACCTTTGACTCCAGGGGTAACTTTAACCAACAACGTAAGGTTATCTCAGTAAAAGCCATGAACCTACAGGCAAGCTTCTGTAAGCTCTCAAGAAATCTGTCTGGCCCAAGCCTGTCCCCATTACTGGAAGTTATGAGAGCAAAAATTGGGCCCACTTTGACTTATGGTGCTGAGATTTTTAGGGGGAAATTAAATTCCTCTTTTAATCAACACGTGACGAAACTTTACAAAAAAATCCTCCACTTGCCCAAATCAGCTTCTGCTGCTCAGATCAGACTAGAATTCGGTCTATTAAACTATGAAATTTCAGCCACTGGTCTGTATCTAAACCTGTGCCACAAACTGAGACAGGCAAAGCCAGGATCATTGGAGTCCTTAACCTGGTTGGATATTTCCCAGACAAATCCAAGCGGCCCTTACAGCCGCCTTTTTAAGGATTCGATCTGAGAAATGTCTGCTGGTGCATTATGGGACCTCAACCCTAGTAAAGCAGCATTTAAAACTAGCATTAAGAACTGTATTCGAATGAGGTCCCTGATCATTGATAAAGCCCAATTTGCTAAACGCAGACATGCTTGGGCAACAATGTCTTCATATGGTCGGTTAGCCCCCGCATCTTATTTATCCTGCACTTACTCCCTGTACCTAAAAACCAGCTTTATGGCCGCCAGACTGGGCGAATGGCAATTTTTAAAAGATCTTCCCGTCTGGCGCCGTTTGTCAGAGGCCGTAATCTGCAGGGGGTGCGGCATGTCTCCCGAAACCATGGAGCATATAGTCTGTCTTTGTCCATCTTTTATGTCACAACGTAGACGTAAACTGAAAACTGAGTGGAACAGGCTGGGAATTCGAACGTGCAGACAAGCAATTATTGCAGCATTAATGCCAGAAAACACAGGTCTAAACATTGCTTTTACAATTTTCTTACGAAATGCTTACCGCTCTCTTAAGTAGTTACGGGCTGGTTCGCTTTTATGCTTTTTTAAGAGCTACTTCTTTTTATTTTATGATTTCTTAACTGCTGCATATACCTCTTTATTGAACTGTTGCTTTGCACAATTGGCTGTCACTTTACGGTCCATGGTCTGTACTCATGGTCCTTGTCAAAGACTTGTATCTAAATGCACTTTAAATGTTAAACTGGACATTGCACTTTGCACATTAAGTCCTTTTCCATTGACAGATTGGTGAAATTTTTTATGCTAAGGTTCTGTTTTTAAAATGTTTTGCTGTGTAACTTTGAGGTGACCTTTTAAAGATATTTTTTTATATCTAAATAAAGTATACCTACCTTGACACAAAGGGATAATATGCTCATATAGTTCAAAATCTGTAAAGAAGAAAAGCCCTGAAAGGAAACATCTTTCATCTCCACAAATGAAACTTAATCATCAACCAATTTCAGGCTGCCGTTAAGAACTGGCATGGTTCAGTACTGTACTGAAGGAGGTCCTGAAAAGCCACTAAGAGGACTGAAACATATTGACACACTTAAGGCACCAATTAAAGAGGTAAAGAAAATGTAAGCAGAAACTAGCATAAAAATATGAAGCTAACAATAAAACACAATGTGCATTCCTGAACACCTCAAAGATTCGAAAATGTGAGTCTTTGTTGCAAGAAACCACAAAGGGACTAATGATATCCTTTAAACTAAAAAAATGTTTTTTCACCAAACACTTTTGGCAAAAGTTAATGCACTGTGCATCATTTTAAAATATATCGTGTAATAATTAAGTAAAATAATTCACAGAAATCTTTGCCTATACTTTGTAGACAGTATCCAGAAAAACATACTTTCTCTATCATCAGGATTAGGAAAATAAAATGGTTTAGTAGGGAGTGTCTACAATTTTGAGACTTAGAAATTCAAAACTCTTCAAGCCATAAATCAATTCTTTTTTGGGGCAGCTAAAAACCTTTGGAACTCCCTCCCTGTACAGGCAACAGCTCATGCCGCCCTCCTATCTTTCAGTATACTACTAAAAACACATCTCTTTTATTTACACCTTCACTAACCCATCCGTCTCCACTTCCTCTGAGGAGGACACTACCACCATCCATTCACCGTCCTGAAGTTTATAAACTACTGCAGTTAGCTTCTAAGTTGTATCCTGTTGTTTCCCCTTTCCTTATCTTTCATGCTGTTATAGTATCGAGGTATGAATTGTAACTGTTTGTTTCGGTTCTTCCTCAAAGTGCATTAGTGCCTCTACATGCAGATGTGCTAAAGAAAACTATTAAATAATTTAGATGACATGACTAATTCAAGTGTTCTATAGCAATATTGAGATTTTACTATTAACTCTACAATATCGACTTGCACAATATCATCAAGGTAAGTAGACATAGAGTTAATAAATGTAAATCTATACTACCATTTTTTTGGTCGCCTTGATGATCAGTCACTCACTAGCTAATAGTTGTGGAGTCCATATTGAATGCGGGTTTTAAGATTAAATGGATTGGTTTAAACCTGAAGGTGTTGCTGATGGATGGACGGCTTGGGTGCGGCCTTCTAAGCTCACACGTATTCTACTGCCTTCTCGTCTGATCGGGTGATGAAATCAATGTAACTGTAGTCTGTTGTAAAAGGGACAGAACCCCAGCATCTCCTGTTTCTCTATTATTACTGATCATTTTTGTATTTGAAATATATAGTTGAGTCATATAATGGCTGTGTTGGTCTTCGGAAATACCAGTTGTCCCCTGAACCCAGGAGATTCCTGACAGTGATAGGGGGGAAAATTGGGCTTCTCACTATCCTATGGAAACCATGGGGACAATGTTGATTGCTTGTTCCACTTGGTGGTATTCTACTCAAACGAAAGCTGAGAAATAGCACACTGAGAATCCACTGGGATGTGGTAGGAAAATGTAACTCAAAGATGGATTTGGCATTCTAAAAAAAGGCTTAGATGTAGCACAAATAGGACCAAAAGTAGGCTGTGAGCTAGATTCAATGAACTCTGAAAACTCCTATGAGCATGGTGCATTAATGACCACAGGTTCATACTGCTCCACAATATTACTAAATACAAGTGGTAAATGTCAACAGAAGGGGGTGTGGCCAAGCGAGCCATCATGACGGACGTGTGCTAGGAGAGCTCCGTCCAGCCCGCACTACAATCCTTCAATATCCTGATTCCCCGGTCCACCACCCCGTCTGAATCGTACCTGACAGGCGCTGCGGACCAAGGACTATCGACGTTGCCGAGTTTGGAGGCCCGGGGTGGCTGTTGTCGGTGGAGGCTGCAGTCAGGCGGGAACGGGCGGCCGGAGATGGAGGCCACACAGTCAGCGGGCACTGGGCCCTGCCGCAGCCGACAGCGAACGGCCTGCCTGGGTGGTGCTGGCCCTTCTGGTGCCCCGGAGCCGCTTGTGACGGACATCGGAGGCCTGCCGACTGCGGACTGCGCCCTCCCCCGCCGGAGGTGGTGCAGTGAGTCCCACGGTGCGGCGGCCATATCGGGCCACGTGGGAGAGAGCCGGGGGATGTTGTGGGTGTGCACGGCATCGGACCAGCGCGGAAGGCTCCCCTGCACTTGAAGTCCTGTTTGTTGTGTGTTCTCCTCGTGGCGGGAGGGGCCCGCATCGGTGGTCATACCGGACCGTGCGGGCTCTCCTAGAGGGTCGGGACAGCGCCCCTGGCGGCCGTGACGTGCCCCCCTGCTGCCCCCCCTGGTGACCTGTCGGTACCGGACCGGCGGCTGTGTCGAGCCGCGTGGGGAGGCGTGCTAGGTATCCTCTGCGTGGAGCGGAACTCCTGGGCTCTGTGGGTGCCTGGTGGGAGGCCTAGGTGTCCTGCCTGTGCATTGTTATTTGGGAGGCCAGACGCTTGGTGCCACCTCCATTGCAAAGGCGCGCTTGCTGCTCTACTGGTGAAGCTGGAGTCGGGTGCAGTTTTGAGCTTCCCGGTGGGTGACTGAAGGTGGTGGATCTCTCCTCCCCCTGGTGGATGGGTGGGCTCACCCCGGCGGTCGATCGGGCCACGTGGGCTAGCCACCAGGGTCCAGTCAAAGACTACAGAGCCGCCATTTCCACGCTGTCTGCAGGTCCCTGAGGAACCGGGGCGCGACTGTGTGTGCCCCCTTCGGTGCTCTTGGCTGGACGTGGCACCTAGGGTAGTTTATTTGATTGTACACGGACCTGGGGGAGTGGTGAGCGGCTCCTTGGAGCCCTTGGTGTTTGGAGTTTCGAAGCTCCCCCCCTTCATCTCGTCTCCGAGCCCATCCCGGGATCGGCAGCCAAGCCGGGCCAGCAGGAGGGGGCCCCTTGGTAGGCGCTGAACTAGGAGCTGTGGCATACTGCCTCCCTCCGGGGGCATCTTGGAGCCTCATGCTATCCGGAGTTTGCCGCACCGAGGACAGGCGCGACACCCCCTAACCTACAGGGAGGCCTTGGACTGAACATGACGAGGGATCGGCCAGGTGGTGGGTCCTCCAAGCAGAGCACTATGGACAAATTCACGGGCCCCGGGGACTCTGCTGTGGCGTCCGGGGGGACGCCTGGCGATGTACCTGATAATGCCGCCCTCCTTGCAGCCATCACCCAGTCGCGAGACGCCCTAGATGTCAAGATAGGGGCAGTGGGCTCCGACGTCATGCTGCTGCATCAAGATCTACGCAATGCGGTGGCACGGATCACAGAGACTGAGACGCGGGTCTCTGGGGTGGAAGATCTAGTAGAGACTCTGCAGAAGCGAGTGGCCTTCCTGGAGACATTTCAACGTGGGCTGGCGTCCCGAGTGGAAGATGCGGAGGGGAGGGCCCGCCGCAAAAATCTTCGGTTTGTTGGATTTCCGGAGGTATGCGAGAAGGATGGTATGGAGCGGTTCCTCACCCAGTGGCTCGAGAGGTGGCTCCCCTCAGGGTCATTGTCCAAGTGTTTCGTGGTAGGGCGTGCTCACAGGGCGCTGACTCAGAAGCCCCTGCCCGGTGTTCGCCCGAGATCGGTCATTGCGAAAATACTAAACTACCATGACCATGACATTATCCTGAAACAAGCTAGGGCGAAGGAACCACTGCTATTTGACAATGCCCGCATCCTCATTTTCCCGGACTATACTTAGATGGTCCAACAACGCAGGCAGTCTGAAAAGAAGAGCCTTCACAGGTTTCTTGAAGTTTTGTAGTAGTTTATTCATCAAACAGCATCCCAGCAGAGAGTAACTTCTTTAACTTCAATCTCTCTCTTCAAACTGTTTATCCTAGAATTTATTACCACTGTCATTCTATTTGTAGCTAAGTAACAGGGCTATGACATAAGCAGGAGACATCTCTACATATCTCATTTTCATACAATACAACAACATGAGAATATACAATAATAATGTTATAAAGAAAGAACAAAAGAAAAAGATTAATCAAAACAATAAAATATAAAAAAGATAGGCTTTGGGAATCTATACCCAATATTCTCCAGATACATTTTCCAATTGAGATTTTATGGTCAACATACTTTGCAAATATTCCCTAAACTCCAAGTCGTACCATCTTCCAAATTGACGACATTAGATCTTACATCTTTGACTTGAAAAGGTCCTATATATTTGCTTTCACCTTTACGAACCCATTCATTTTTTCACACTACAACCCAATCTCCCCTTTGAATATGCACCTGTTGTACACCTTTTCTGGAATCATATAAATTTTTCATCTTTTCTTGACCTTCTTCCACCTTTTTAAACACTTGTTCGCGATCAATCCATATCCTTTCCTTCTTGCACAACCACACAGGACATTCTTTTTTTCCTGGTTCTCTTCCCTTGAGAGACACAAAAGGGGCTACTCCAGTACTGGAATGGGGAGTAATTCTATGCATCCACACCATTTTCCTCAACTCTTGTCTCCAAGACAATCCGTTTTCAAGAGACAACTGTATATTTTCTATAACAATTCGGTTAACTCTTTCCACCAGACCATTTGCCTGAGGTCTAAAAAGAGCTACCTTCTCATGTGTGATACCCATCCTACTGAAGTAATCTACCATTTCCCTTGAAATAAACTGCACTCCGTTGTCAGTCACAATACTACCTGGTATCCCATCCTCGTTGCCATGAAAAGAAGAGCCTTCACAGGTTTCTTGAAGTTTTGTAGTAGTTTATTCATCAAACAGCATCCCAGCAGAGAGTAACTTCTTTAACTTCAATCACTCTCTTCAAACTGTTTATCCTAGAACTTATCACCACTTTCATTCTATTTGTAGCTAAGTAACAGGGCTATGACATAAGCAGTAGACATCTCTACATAGTCTTTCATGGCAGCAAAGGCTCGACTCCAAGAACTCCAACTCCCATATGCCCCATTATACCCGGCCAGACTGCGGGTAATCTATCGCTCTCGCACCTATTTCTTTGATTATCCGGAGGAGGTCTTCCACTTGACCGACGAGACGGTGCGCCTGCACCCACAAACGCCGCCCCGGAGAGACTCTGACTCCTCCGCGAGATGGTCCGGAAACAACCGATACCAAAAGGGAAGGGACGGTGACGATCCAGATCTCAGCGCAGATCCCAGTCATGTAGTACTACATCCCGAGCTGCATCGACCCAGCGTCTGCCTACTACATCAGACTAACTTAGAGGGGGGTTCTTGTACTTCCATAGTTCCTTGAGCTGTTTTCTGTGACCGGGGAAGCACAATTGAGGGCCGATATCCCTGCAACACGTTCGTTGGCAGGGAACGGGCCAGCTGGCAGTGAGCTGTATGTTGGGGATACATTGGCGGGCAGGGGGAGGGACCTCCTGTTGGGGTCTCCCGCTCACGCTCGCCGCGACAGATACTTCATCGTTTTTGAGGTATAGGGTGGGGGGGAGTGTGTTGTTGGGTTGTTTGGGGGGGAGGGGGGTTCTATTGTTTAATCGCACTGGCCTACGCTGCACCAGAGGCATTGTATTCGGACCTTGTATTTATGCCCGGTACACATCCATTCCTCGAGCCTTTTCATGGCTGGGCCCCTTAGCAATGCGCAGGCTCCTGCTGGGACCCTTAAACTAATGAGTTGAAATGTCAGGGGGCCGTTGCATAAAATTAAACGGGGCGCAATTTTGAAGCAGGCGAAGCGAGTGCAAACAGATGTTCTTCTGCTGCAGGAGACGCATCTTATGGGGTCTAAGGCACTATGTTTTCAACGATTTGGGTTCATATGCATGTATTTCACTCCGGGTGTGTGAGGGGCTCTCAGGGTGTTGCGATACTTATCCATAGATGGGTCCCATATACGCACATAAAGACCTGGAGAGATACGCAGGGTAGATATCTCTTCCTACAGGGGCAGATAGGGACAGAGTCTATAGTTTTGGGATGTGTATACGCCCTCCCCCCCTTTCTTGGAGCTTGGCGGAAAAGCTTATGACCCTTTGGACAGACATTCCTGATGGGCTAGCTGCTGTGGGTGGAGACTGGAATGATGTGCTAGACATGGCTGGCGTCCGCTGGCGGCCTGGGGGCCCGCCAGACGCAGGTGGGACTACCAAGCTACACTCAATGGTGGCCGGCCTGGATTGGGTGGATCCTTGGCGTCGCTTACATGGGGCAGAGCAAGGTTATACGTACTTGTCGGCTGTGCATGGCTCCTTCACACGCCTAGATTATATCTTCGTTCCCCGTGCCATGGATTGCAGGGTATTCTTCCACGTGGTCTGTCAGACCACTCACCGATCACTCTTACACTATGCGCGGGTAGAGCGCCGCAGCCATTTCGGTGGCGTCTCTCGGCGTGGAACCTTCAGAGAGACGACTATAGAGAACATATGGCGGGAGCCATTGACCAATTCTAATGTTGGGACAGTAGAGGGGGCGGACTGCCTCTGGGAGGCGATGAAGCCTACGCTTCGGGGTGTGGATATCTCATATTGTGCAGCGGCCCGCAGATTGCGTAGGGAGTCCCTCATTCAGGTGGAGGCGAAGCTGTTGGAATTGGAATCTAGCAGCAGAGATGGCTCCGGTCGCCGCCAACTTCTGTTGAAGCAGCAAGAATATTCCCACACTCTGCTGGATGAGGCCCGCAGGCGTGGCTGGTGACCCGCAGTAGGATTTACCAGATATAAGTCCAGCAAATTATTGCATAGGTTATGGCAGCGGTCGCTATATTCTCAGTCGCCCCCAGGCATTCTGGGTCCGGATGGGTCCACCCTCTCGGACCCCTCCGTGATAGCAGACAGCTTTGCTGCGTATTATGCAGATCTTTTTTTAGTCCCCCAGGGAATGCCTCCCAGCGGCAGTAATCGGCCGCTTTCTTGATGATTTGCCACCCAGGACCATCTCCGACAATGTGCGTGAGGAGCTGGATCTCCCGCTCCTGCTCACGGAAGAGGAGCTGGGTGCGGCATTGGGCGAAATGCAGCCCGGGAAGGCCCCTGGGCCCATTGGCTTCCCATGTGAATTCTTTAAACGCTATTTTCTGCAATTGGGACCACATTTCAGGGGAGTGGTGGAGGAGGCCAGGGAGCGAGGATGCGTGCCCCGTGATTCGAGACACGTGTTTCATAAGCCCTGTAGACCTCCGGATCAACATGCGTCTTATCGCCCCATCTCTCTTCTTAATGTGGAGGCCAAGGTGCTGACCAAGGCTCTGGCCAACCGCCTTCGTGCGCATATTACATCTCTGGTCCATCTCTGGTCCATCCTGATCAGGCCGGGTTTATGCCTCAGCGAGCGACCCGTCACAATATTCACCGCGCCCACGTGGCGGTGGCAACCACCCAGGGGTTGGGGGAGCGGTCCGCGCTATTGCTTGCAGACATGGATAGGGCCTTTGATTCCCTCAGCTGGGTGTATTTATTTGCTCTCCTCCGTAGGTTAAATTTTGGACCAAGCTTCTTGTCCTATATAACTCTCCTATATACAGACCTGACTGCGGCTGTACGGGTGGCGGGTTCTGTCTCCTCCACGTTCTCTATCAGACGGGGCACTAGGCAGGGGTGTCCGCTGTCCCCCTATTTGTTTGCTCTAGCGATGGAACCCTTAGCATCCTGGGTACGGATTGATGCCCAAGTGACTGGTCTGGAGTGGGCGACGGGCCTGTCGGATCGCATTGCTTTATATGCGGACGACGTCCTCTTCTTTCTTACGGATATCGATAAGACGGGACCGCGCCTCCTGCGCATTATGCAAATCTTTGGGGAGACCTCGGACCTATATTTGAACTCTCGCAAATCTACTCTATGGGTCATTGGGGGAGGGGCAGGCCCTGGTTCCTGGGCCTCCTCTGTACAGGTGGCCAATGGGGGATTGCAGTACTTAGGAGTGTTCATATCGGACTCACCGCTCGTCTCATGGGAAAGGAATCTAGCCCCTGTATGGGATCGCGTGCGCGAGGATCTTAAAGTCTGGTCCCACATGCCCCTATCAATATATGGCCGGTCGGCCATCTTTAAGATGGTGTCACTTCCCCGCCTCCTTTACCAATCGCAAAACCATCCATATATATCCGATGTCTTCCGGATGGTTCCGACGGGTTAATGCGGCCCTGGATCAGTTTTTGTGGGCGGGTGGAATGGCAAGAGTGGCCCTGCGGACGTGCTTTCGGTCCACGTATTTTGGGGGTTTGGCAACCTCCGATATCCTGTCCTATTACATGGCCTCCCACCTATTAGTCCTCAATGAGTGGTGGTATGGGGATAGGGCGGATCCAGCCTACGTGGTCGAAAGATGTTGTATGGGGGACCACACCTTACATGCTATACTTTACTCTGCATCCTTACGCAGCTCCTTGCCCCCGGCTACGAAACTTGCGTTACATATCTGGCGACAGGCGCTGCGGAGGACCGGGTGGTAGAACAGGCTAACTCGGGAGACTCCCCTTTGGCACAATGGGCTACTGTCGCAACTGGCTACATTGTCAGGTTTCCGAGGCTGGGACCATATTGGCATTTCTACTCTTGGGGATGTCATGCGGGGCTCGGTTCTGAAGTCCTTTCAGGATTTCCAAACAGACTTCCAAATGCCTAAAACCCAATTTTTCAGATACCTACAGTTCCTACATGCTATCACCCCATATATCGAGGGGTAGGGGTTCTTGGCTGAGTTTAGTCCCATAGAGGCTAAGATATTTATGGGGGACCTTCATAACCGCAAAATCTCAAAGATCTACCAGTCCTTGGTCACGCATTGCTCCCCCACATTACAGAGTCTCAGGGAGGTCTGGGAGCAGGATATAGGCCCACTGGAGGAAGAGGACTGGGTGGAGGCCCTGGCCTCCCCACGGGGGCATCCATAGCTGTGAGTCTTCGCCTTATCCAGTTTAAGTATCTCCATCTGGACTATTTTACGAGGGTCAGGCTCTGGAGGGCAGGATTGGTGGCCTCCCCGTTGTGTCTCCGATGCCAGCACGAGGAGGGTACTTTACTACATACTGTCGTGCCTCTCTGAAGTGCTGGGATGATACCTCCCCAGCTCCCCAAAGCTGGTCCTGCTGCATGTGATGGACGATATAGGAGGGAACATATACAAGTGCCATCTTATGCTTCTGGGGTTCACCTTGGCTAAGCGGGACATTGCTAAAGCGTGGAAGGCTCCGAGGGCGCCCTCGGTATCCGTTTGGAAAAATGGCATGGATTTCTGTATGGGGCTAGAAATCCCTATCTTTGTGGCCAGGGGGTGCCCGCTTAAGCATTAGAAAATTTGGCGGTGATGGGCAGAGTATTGAGGCCTGAGTTGGAACCCGTTTCAGTAGCCAGGCCCACGGACTTGGCATCCCTCCTGTTATAGGGGATATGTAACATTGCCCGGTGGATTTAGGGGTACTGTGTCTAGACAGCTGTGAATTTTCCACTGGTGCTGCTTTTGGGTAGGCGTGAGTGCGGTGGGGGGGGGGAGGTTTAGGGGGTTGGTTTCTCCTTATTTCTTTGGTTAATATTGCAACTGTATTGCTCTCAAATTGTCCTATTTTGCTGCAGAAAGTGTCAAAGTCATTTCTGTGTACATCTTCTTTGCGTGAGTTGCTGGGTGGCAGTGCTCTGCAATATCTTTGTTATTTGGCAAATAAAATCTGTTAAAAAAAAAAAATGTCAACAGAATCTGGAAAATGTGGATTCACACCTTGTATTCCTGCATGCATGCCTGCATAGTTTGTTCACAGTCCGAGGGTTATCAGTCAATCAATCAGTATTTATAAAGCGCTGCTAATCACCCAAAAAGGTATCCAGACAGTTTATATATATATATATATATATAAAATATTATTTTTCTCCATCACTGACTTTCATGGGGTTGCGACCTTGTTGATTGAGTCCATCTTAGTTCACATTGTTGTTATCATTGGTGTTGGCGGGACCTGGCCGCAACCCCTGTTCTCTGCTAAAGCTACTGCTCCCATCATACAGAGCTCTGTGCGCGGGCTGCAATACCCTTCAGGATCGGCCTCCAGTCAGCCCTCCAACCAATCTGCAACAAAGGTCTACATATTCCTCAACGGGCCACATAAATTGCCTGAGGTTCGACGTGGTCTCTGATGCCAGCAACTGACAGATAAGACTCGTCAGCGCCACACAGGGAGCACACGTTCCTCGACTTCACGGGCACGCAACCGCTACTTCAGCTGCTCGGCCACAGCAGCCCATACCCGATAAAATGTGTTCAGGTGGCCATCATCTGGTTTCTTAGCCTTAAACTAAGCAGAAAATTAATTTCTTGTTTAGTCATGGATTAGCAAGTAACCCCATGTGTTTTACAGGGTGGGACTGACATATACGGCAGTACCAGCCAGGACTTTTGCACAAGTGTTAAGTTCTTTTTTAATTTGACATTGGTTTTTTAACTTGCATTATTTTAAGTGCAAAAATGTGCTCATTTTTACTGTGGTACTGGGGAATGATGCAAGACTGGTTTGGTGGGCTGCTAACCTCTATTTAGTGTCCAGCTTTAATGTATATTGTTTAAAAAAATCTTTTGGCACATTACACTTTCATGGCGTTGGTTTAGTTCACCGCAACACCATCACCTCCCTGCTCTACTGTTTGGTAGTGGGCGAGGCGGTTTTCTCTTTCCTGCTTCCTGCTTAGAGCACAGACTCACATTGCCACTGACGCGCCAAAGGCAAGCCCGTGTGCGTCCGTCTGTGCCTGGACCGTGCCAGGCACCAGGGATGCTGCCAGTTGGGGCTATATATAAAGTCCCCTTTCATGACCCAATACTCTCGAGCTCAGCTCTTTGAACTAACCCCCAAAGGTATGCCCAAGGACTGCACCATGATTTTTCCTGGTAATGTGACTCAGTTGACTTGCCAAAACTGCTCCACGTTTCACCAGACTGCTGGCCCTTGTAAATTTGCTGCCCTGGGGTTCGGAGCATGAGGGGCCACAACAAGGTGACCTGTGAAGCAGATGACCATTGCAGGAGCTCTTATTTGTGCCTGCTGAATGATTAAGTGCAAGCATGAAGTCATGGAGTTAATCCAGTCCATGGCCTTAGACTGTCTTTTTGTAACGGAAACCTGTGCGAAAGGAGACTCAGGCCCTGAGCTAGCAGAAGCGGTCCCTACAGGGTACGCTATCTCTGGACTGGATCGCCCTAGCCGCACTGGAGGCAACCTTGCCATTATATGCAAGGAGTCTTTGAACTGTACGCTCGAACAGGGATCTATACCCTTGCACATGAGATTTGTGAGATTGCAAATTTGAGAATAAAACCTCATGCTAAAGCTTCCTTTTTGGGGCTTTTGATTTATTGCCCACCTGGCTCACAAACTAACTTTCTTGCATCCTGTGGGCACTCCAATCATATCATCCTAGAGGTCTTCTTTTTTTTCTTGATGATTCCTCTAATAAAGATTCCACCTCGCTGCTGGAGCTAATGGCTAACTCTGGCTTCACTCAATTAGTTCATTCTGCCACGCACAGTACTGGCCACACTGTTGATGGTATTTTAACCGCCTCCGCAGATACCTATGTTGAAGATATACTTCCACCCAGTTGGTCAGATCATCAGGATGGTGTCTTTTACAACTTCATTTTCCCACCTGACAACCAGTATGGAACAACCACAATGCAGGCCTCAAGCCTCCAGAAACTAGAACAAGATTGATCCAAAGGAATTACAGCAGGCCCTTGACAGCACTTCATTAGATAAGGATCTCTCCTTTAACCATCCGACTGAAGCTTTCATTGGCTGGCTTGAGGCTGCCTTAGAAATTGTAGCCCCTATGAAGGTGACACGCCCCGCAAGGAGTAAAATATCTGCTGCAAGGCACTCCGACAAACTCAGAGATTAGGAGCAAAAGTGGCATTCTTATTTAGACCCAAATGAGAAAGTTAAGCAAAAAGCTCTTATAGCCACATACAAGCAATTGAATTTTTAAACAATCCTCCTATTACACTATAAAAATAAAGTCAGATAAAAATGTGTCTAATGAACTTTTTAAAGTGGTCAAAAGTCTGTCAAATCCCCTGAGCAAGCTACAGGCCAATGCCTCAAACATTTTTTTGATGATCTAGCGTCATTTTTCAGGGAAAAAAATCTTAAACGTATACTGGGAGTTTGACTCCTCCAAGATTTGTAAGGAGCCAAACGAAGTCCAACATCAGGCCCCCTCACTACTTACTCTTCCATCTATAACTGCACATCAAGTTAAAGAGCTTCTGATGAGCGTTAAATCAGGTTCTCCAAATGACCCATGTCCTCCCTAAAACCTTGAAGCTGGTCCCTGACCTAGTGGAAGAGTGTATGGAGAAATCTTTCAATCATATCCTGACATCTGGAATATTAGAGGGAAGAGGTGTGGTGCCGCGGCCAGGGTGACTGACTCCGGAATCTGGGGATCACGGTTCGATCCCCGGCGGCAGATTAGCCCAGCACCATGTGACTCTGGGCAATAGCTTGCTTAATCTTCCCGACGCCCCCCAGCGCCTAGAGACCCTTTCGGGCGATTGTTCGCGCTTTACAAATGTGGATTATTATTACCTAAACTATTGTCATTCCCCTGTTTAAAAATCATAATATAGATCTCGATGTTCTGAAGAACTTTCGCCTGATCTCTTTGCTACCCACCCCTGTGAAGATGCTTGAGAAATACATGAATCAAATACTAGTCAAACTTATCACTGATCATTATTCACTGGACTCCTCTCAAACTGGTTCAGGAGTAGCCACAGTATAGTGCTTACTGTTGCAGCTGACTCTTTTAGAACCCAGGTCAACCAGCGTGGGACTGCTGTCCTAGTCTTGTTAGACTTGTTGGCGACTTTTGACAAAGTCTCGCCCACTTACTTCATCCAATGATCACTGCAGGCAGGGGTGGATGCCACAGCATTAGATCTGTTACACTTCTTTCTCGTAGGGAGGTTCCATATTGTGAGCTGTAGCCAGTTTAGGGCTAAGGATTTTAGCTTACCATGTGTGGTGCCACAGGGCTCCTCGCTTAGTCCCACTCTTTTTAACTTTATGTTTCCCCTTTGGCTGCCTTAGAGGGATCTTTTGGTTTCCAGGTATAATCGTATGCTGATGATACACATATCAGTGTGTCTTGCAGTAACAACCTACCCCTATGGCTGACAAATTCAAACACTGCTTGGTTGATGAGGAACAATTTCCTGAAGTAAAATGCAGATAAAACTGAAGTGATGGTTTTCGGAGCTCAGCATTCCATCTGGTCAGAGATGTGGTGGCCTGAATCTTGAGGCCCCCTTTCCACTTCTGTGGAGTCAGTCAAGAACCTAGGGGTTCTGTTTAACAGCTCTTTCAATTTCAACTTGCAGGTGAATCGTGTCACTAGCCCCTACTTCCTAATTATCAGAACCCTCAGGAAAATCTTTCTATTTATTTCTGCAGAACTCTGCAAATCAGTGGCTATCCCATTAATTGCCTTGCGGCTAGACTACTGCAACGTTCTGTACCCGAACATTAATAACTCCTTTCTGAATAAGCACCAGATGGTACGAAACGCGACAGCGGATCTCATATTGAACATCCCAAAATATCTTTTGATCAGAGAGGGCCTTGGAAACCTACACTGGTTACCAGTTAGGAGATAGGTGATATTTAAGGCACTCACTACAGTATATCTAGCCCTACACCATAAGGGTTTGCTAGCCATTAGGACGTCCTTTCAGCGGTACATGCTGGGTAAGCACCTGAGATCAGCATCCAGCAAAAAAGTTGTTGTTCCCAAGTTTCAAAGGGCTAGATGGGGCGGATGCTCCACTTCCGTCTCCACTGCCAAGCTATAGAACACTCTTCCTATTCATATAGCTGATAGCACATCTTTTTCATCCTTTAGAAAACATCTAAAAACTTGGCTATACTCCTCTTAGGTCAGCTAATTTAGTACATTTGTACTGGCAGATGTTCAGCTTTCTCTTCCCTATCTTACTCTCTCTTCTTTTGATATACTTAGCCTTCACAGGCCTTTTTCAACTGGTTAAGATCATTCTCTGTCGTACAGGCTTGATACATTTGGGTTTAGCGCGTTTTATATATTTACTTTAATTTCATTCCATTTGCAGCGTAAAAGTGCAAAAAATGTAACTTAAGAAGGCAAAATCCCATTCCTGAGTAATAGGAGCCAAAATAGAGAAACGCAGCCCTGGCATATGTCAGAGTTTCCATTTGAGTAGCCTTACCATTACTGGTGGGTTTGTGGGGGCTCCTGGGTGGGTCCACCGGCAAAGCTTGATGAGCTCTCAAAACATCCTTTGTTTCAGCACATTCACCATACATTTGCAGGTAGGTTACCATCGTGGAAAACCTACAGGGTACAAATGTGAAGGTGGAGCTGAGAAAAAATAGCTTCCCCACGTAGAATAAAACAAAATACAATTTACAAGTCCAAATTAACATCACATTTCCATATCATGACATGTGCAAGAATTACATTTACATATGCAAAAATGATTACACATGTGAGTACTGGAAAACTGCAGTGCCGCAGATTTCCATGAGTGTTCCAGAAATTCATATGCAATACAGTTGTTTGCTCCAAACCTACAAGTAGCCAAATGGGAGGTGACTTCTGACTTGTTACACAGGATTTAGTAAATCAAACTCATTCTTTGGTGCCTGTGTAGTGTGGACAGGGAAGGTAAGAAGAACTGTTTCCATAGGAGAAGGTGAAGTGGCCTTTTAGGTTTTGTTTGGGAGCACTGGTAATTGACAGGAATGTGAGATAAGAATTGTTGGCACAGCAGAGGAGTGTGTTGTGTATTTATACATTACACTCTAAAATTACATATGAAGTCACATGTTACTTACAGGTAATCAGTGGCATAACGCAAAAATATAGGGCCCGTGCAGGATGTGACAAGAAGCCCCTGAGTCCAGGGTCGGACTGGCCTATAGGGCAATCAGGCGTGTCCGACGGGCTAGTCTGGCAGCTCAGTGTGTGTGCTGTTTTTTTCCCACTGTTTGTGGGCCTGTTTTATGGTCTGCTGAGCTGGTATTTATTGTTGATTTCACTGATATTAAGATAAACATTGCCTACAGCAAGCTCAAATTAATGCAGTCTTCCATACCTTGCAAAACACTCATACAGTGTGTCTTTATAAGTTTAAAACTGCCCTAATTTGCAAATATGGGTCACTTTTCTTATTCTAGCTAATTAACGAATGTGGCCACTTTTTTTTTTTTTTGCCCAGGCCTCTTTTCTGGCCCAGTCGGACCCTGCCTGATTATGCCATATTTCATAGCTATTCATTGACCTTGGCCCAAATGCCACCCCCTTCCCCCGAAGTGCTGGTGGTCCCTGAAGGTGCCAGGGAGGGGTGTGTGTGCTACAGGAGCTGCAGGGGCTTGTGTTGTGCCCCTGGGGTGAGAGAAAACAACAGCGAGCAAGAGGTGTAGGCAAACCCATGGATAGGATAGTAAAAAAAACACAGCACTTAGGATTCTTTAGGTTATCACACAAAAAACTAGGGGCCTAATTATGAGTTAGGTGGACTACAGGACCACCAAACCCGTGGTAGCGTAGCGGCTACTGCTGCACTGGTGGTCCAACCTTCATATTACAACTTCAGCGGTCAGACTGCCGCAATCGCCAGGGATCCACTGTCTAGGGGAAGTAATATGCTGGTGGTGCTGCTGCGGAACTGCCACGCATGTTGCGACTTTCCTGACCTCCACAGTTTTTGTTGCGGTGATCCGGCCAAGAAAAGTGTGACGTCAAGAAAGTAGTGGGCTCTATAGGGACCCCTGGTGCCCCTGTGCATGGAGGTGCATGCAGGGTAGGTGTGTCCCCTGTGTGTATGAATCCCAGTTCCTGCATGGCATGAACTGCACGATCCATGCAGTGCAGAACATGCTTTGGCACTCCCTCGATGCTGCAGTTCTGAGGCTCAATTAGGTGCCTTAGAACTGCACCGCCACAGGACCGCCAAAGCACCACCTGCCAGACCATGAGGAAACTCGTAATCCAGCAGGTGGGCAGCAGTCGAATTTGGCGGTGTGGGAGCGGGTCTCTGACGTGGCAGCCTGCTCTCACACCGCAAACCTCGTAATCAGGCTCTAGGACTGGAAACAGTGTCCTTAATGAGCTAGAGGTAGGCGGTCACCACAAGTGGCACAGAACTAGAGTGTTTGAATGAGAGTCACTTCATACTGGTTGTCACTTAGGAAGAAAGGTCTAACTAGTGTGGTGTTGTGAGACAGATTGCGTTCACCCGGACCTGCAGCTTTATCATCACCTGCTCGACCACTAGATAGATGCTCCCAGACCCGTAGCACTGCAGTTTGCTGGAGGCATTAACAGTACAGAGCGAGAGTGAACCAGGAGGCTTGGGTAGACCTCTTCGGGAAGCCATCTCTGCACCCTCATCTTTAATAGCCTCATTTACCAGTTGAGGAAGGCTCACTGAGGTGCTTGATCGAAGGGCTCAAGGTGCTTGACCAAAGCCTCTAGGTCGTAGATGCCATTCCCACTGGAGACTTTTATTAAATTTAATTCTGACTTATGATCTGGATTTGGTGAACAACCTGAATTTTGCTGGAATTCAATTAGAACCAGCTGGACGCCATCCATATCGAGCTGGCCATCAGCTGTGTGGCTTCCTTGTTGGCAGCAGCTGGCTCTTGCTGTATATGGACTGGGCATTGCAAACACGTCCAAGGAAACAGACACCGTGGCACTGCCTTCCACCATAATGCATCACAAGGAATAGTGCAGGACTGGCCTGACTATACCGTTCCAGAAACCAGCACAGGCTAGGGACACCAGGCCATGTGCAGGTCTAGCTGGGTTTGCTGACTTTGGCCCCTGATGAGTCTCCTGGTGTTATGACAGATAGCCTACTCACTTTCTCGACCTTGGGAGGATGAATGTTGGACTGAATCCACCAGGATTTGAACCTTTGACATCAATAAAAGATGTGTGCAGTGGGTGCATTAGTCCACTGAGCCAACAGATCCTGCAGCAGCTGCAGAGTTGAGCCCTTGATCCTTACTGACAGAAATGAGGCTGGTGTGAAAAAATTGAATGGCTTATGGCTTCAGCCTTAAACTGTACAGACGGTGGGGCGCACTGGAGGGATCTCTGTTTGCCCGCATGTTCACAAGTTCAAATACTAGTGGGCTCACTCAGCCTTACATCTTTCCGGGGTCGATAAAATGAGTTGCATTGAGCTGTGTAACAATCAACATCTGTTATTCAGCGCCAAGAAGGCTTTAGATGTGAGCGTGAGCTTTTCAAACACATCACAGTTATCTGAAAATGCACCCGGATGCCAAAAAGAAAATAAACAAATGCCGTAATTTAAATGATAAAATAAAGAAAAACAGGCGCCTCTAGATGTTTACTTATTAGACCAAGTAACTGATCTGACATTCATTCCCAGAGGACACTAATGGGTGATTTATGAAGGCCCTCACATAAACATGTGCATATGTCAAAGATAAAATTACATACATCGGGGGCGGATTCGTGACCGGTGTAGGGAGCAGATGTCTGCCAATGCTCCAGTGTTTATCGGTAACTCTATATTGCAGCCCAGCGCCCCTTCTGAATATAGCCATCAGTTCAGGACTGTGCGTGCATCGCCAATGAGCAGGAATGACAGCTCGGGGCTGCAAGTCAGTTACCTGTATCTGTCTGTCCTGTCATCTCTCGCTGACCCTTTAGCCCGCATCTTACTGGCACAGGGTGTGGAAGGGGTAGCCGTGATTGTGGACTTTCGCACCTTACTACCACTATTTCCTACAGGGTTCTTTTTTAAGTCCCAGGTGTGAGGTGGAGTACATTTAATATTGTTTTGGGCCCCTTTTAGCCGTAGTAACCTTATACTCATAAAACTGGTTCCACCCCTACACTTTGTAGTAAATTTACACTCTGAAATGGTGAATAGTCAAAAGTAAATAATTTTCTAAAAAGTCTATGTGTATATTTACATGTGTAGATTTACTCACATATAAATGTAACTTTGGGAATAGATCCCAAAGTAGACCTCGGGTTATTGAACAGCAGTATTTGAGTGGAGTGGGTTCCACTCGCTAAAAGAAAGTGATATTGGCACTAGTTAGAGATATAAAAGTGTTTTCTTCTTTTGATATCTCTGCAGCTTATCATGAGGTTCCACTTCACAATGGGAGTAAGATATTGAAGCTGTTCATTACACCTGGGTGTTTTCAGTTTAAAAGGATGCCCTTCTGCTTAGTTTCTGCTGTGGCGGGTTTCCAGACTCTCATGAAAAATCTTCTTGAAAAGTGAAGGGTGACTTCTTCTTCCAAGATGGTGGGAAGGGACAAGCAAGAATATGATCAGAGATTAGAGAAAGGTATGAAGCCTTTAAAAAAGTGTTTTAATGGTCGCAATCCGTCAGATTTACAGAATCTGAGGGTTTGCAGCCATTAAAACACTTTGTACATGAGGACTAGTTTCTCTTGGAATCTGGGAGAGAATCATGGATTGCTTTTGTTTTGAATCACACCTTCTCTTATGGCTGTTTCATAGGGGAAACTACCACTAGTGGCTTCTGTGCACAACCTTAACAACTTGTTGGTGTCATATTGTGTTGTAATAATGTGTACTGCCCAACCATGCACTTCTGCCTTCTCGCAGTGCGAGAAGCAGAAACATAGTTTTACCATTTTATGTTTCTGCTTCTTGCACTGCCAGAAAGCAGTGGGATTTCGCCCCGACGCACAGATGGTGGGACCGCCGCTGTACATTAATTTGATTACGAGATGGTAGCTTGGCCCCGGGCTTGTTAGAGCTGAAGAGATCCTTTTTTGGCAGGCAGGTATTAAAAGTGTGACACTGGTCCAGCAAAGAGGTAATTAGGACAAGCACTATGTGGAGAATAAACCTTGGCATGATGTTGGTTTATGGGACTTTTTTTATGTTTAATAAGCTATATTAATTAATAATACATGTCACAATTAGCGGGCAATGAATACAATCCATGAAAGCAAAGACTACATAAGGAAACAATCAATAAAAGCAAAGGGGAAAGCTATTTGCATTTTAAACAGCATCAGAAACAAGCATTTGCAATGCAATAGGTCTCGCATTTACGAGAGTTTGAGCTCTTGGCATTGTAAATGACGATGCCTTTTATTTATGTGTTGATTTTTAAAACATAAATAAAAGGCATTTAACAATGCTAATAGCTTAAACTCTCGCGAATGCGAGACCTATTGCATTGCAAATGCTTGTTATCGATGTATGCATCCATTCCATATTAACAGAGGCCCAATGCATTTCTGCAAGGCAGAAACATTACATTGCCTGTAAATATAATTTTGTGCCTGACCTTTTCACCACCATTGGGGTCTACTTTGCATCAATGTATACAAATTTCACAATAACTACACACTAATGCAAAAACGTGGCACATAATTTGTTTCATTCACAATGTACCATATAATTTGCTTTTCAAAGCCACATAATAGCGCTGTCGGAAAAGTCGGCCCTGAGTTGTCAGTCTCCTCCCCACCCTGCGTGTCACCAATGACATCGTCCAGTACCGGGACCTGGACAAAAACAACTGACAGTAATGGAGGGGTAACAGTGGGCGGCAAGTGGCCAATGTGTTCAAAAGAGGAGAAGGTGAAGCTAGAGCAGTGCTGCAAGGGCCGAGTATACGTGCTGGAGACAGACTCAATCCTCAAGGCGGTAGTCGGGGTGAGGGGGCGATGGAGATGTGGTGACAGAGGGGAAATGGTGGGTGAAGGAGCGCGAGCTAGTGCTGGAGAAAGAGTGGCAGGAGAGGGAATAGAGGTTTCGGAGATGTAGGAGAGAAAAAAACAGCGATCTACTCCTGGATGACGGGCGTGGGAGGGTGGTGGTGCTGGAGGATGCGGGGGGGGGTAATCAAAGAACAGGGCGAGAGAAAAAAATTCTAAGCAAGTGCTTAAAAAATCGAGAGGAGAAAATACCATTACCGGAGAAAGGTGAGGCTAGATAGCCCGTGCTCGGGGGGGGGGGGGGGGGGGGGTTAGGCAATGGTGGAGGAGAAAGGGAGAATGAAGTCGGTGCCCGGGAGGGTGAGAGACAGGCGGTTAGGGGCAGAGGGAACCAGTCACAGCGGAGGGAAAGGGTTCGGGGAGGTAGTGCTGAAGTGATCGGGGAAAGGCTAGCGATAGAAGGGAGAGCCCGTGCTGAAAGACGGGCGAGGCATGGAAAGCAAACCACTGAGGAGGGCTGGTGAAGTGTGGCCAGGGAAGAAGGTTAGTCAGTGCTGTGGGTGTCTGGAGGAAGAGCCAGGGTGGAGGAGAGAGAAAGTGGCGCGAGGGTCGGGCACAAAGATGGAGAGAGAAGGGTGGCAGTGCTGAAAGGGTGGATTAAGCCCTTGGGGAGGCCATAAGAAAGAGAGGAGGGAGAGATAGTCTTATTGTGTGTCGGGGGAACGGGGCGTTGTAGAGGGAGTGAAGGACTATGTATTTATTTGCGCTGTTTTATGTAGCGCCATTATCCAAATATTATAGAGCGCTTTACATATGATGAGTGAGTACCAAGAAGCCACGAAGAGTCAGTGCTTAAGGACGATAAAAGTGGGGCAGTATAGAGTCAGTGAAGAGGGGTAGAAAAAGTGAGGACCGCAGGCTCGAACTTGGACAGAAAACCGGGCACAACGAATAAAAGAAGCTCTCATTAATGAATCACATAGCTAACAAGCAGGAAGTGGGATAAGGGAGGGGGTGGCAAATGGCGTGTACATTTCGCAGGCGCTTTGATGTTCGCAGTGGCCGCGCGGCTCACTGAGAACATCAAAGCGCCCGCGAAATGTACACACAGGCTGCCAAATGGTGCGTGCGCCCGGCGCACATGCACTGTGTGAAAGTGATCGCGATCGCGATCACATCAAAGCGGCCGTGCGGCCCGCGAAAGTGAAAGCAAACAAGTGCTTTCAGGCCTCCAAATGGTGCGCGCGCCCGGCCAACGCACATGCACTGTATTTGGAGGCCTGAAAGCACTTGTTTGCACTTCCAGATCCCCCATTTACAAAAGCTCTCGCGAGAGCAGCGCTAAAGCGCTGTCTCAGGCGAGACCTAAAAAAGGAGGGGAGACAGGGAGGGAGGGGGAAATACTCTTACAACTGGAGATAGAGTAATATTGCATAACAGTACATATCAGTGAGAAAATTACAATAACGTTTGAGGAAAAAACAACAAAATGATAAAAGTTAAATAAGAAAAGAGCAAAGAAACTTGATAGTTTACAGAGGTTTAAAATTCTCAGAATATGTATGAGAGATTTTTGCTTTTGTTTGCAATCTTTTTTAGATAAGTTGTTAATGGTAACCAGTATAAGTCTCTATTGACAAACAGTTTACATGAAGAGGAAAAAGCAGTATCCAATCGATGATAGTGACATAGATTATTCCATCAATTCTGAACCAAAAGATTAACTGAATTTTTCCAACTCAGTGCAATTTGTTGGAAGGGTAACACTTGCATAAGGTCAAATAAACCATGTTCATGTTTAGTCAAACCCAACGTATCTAATAAACTCCCTGTGAAAATAGTAACATTAGAGAGAGAACTATGTGAATTAAATATGAGGGAATATATGACCAAACCTTTTCCCAAAAGGAGACAAAGGGAAGGCAAAGAAAGAGGAGATGCATTAAATAAGCTGAAGGAAAGACACATGACCAACATCTTTTGTCATTTGTGTGAGAAAAGGTAGCTATAGATAAAGGTGTGAAATATAATCTATGGTAAAGAAAGAACATAGATTGAGTAGTAGATGCAGATCTAGAAAGCTTAAGTGATCAAGTCCAGATCTCGTTCCAGAAATTGATGCCCCAAACTCAGCACAAATCCGCTTCCCATGCATGCTCCACCTTACTCTTAACACAAGCAGAGTCGGGAGTTAAGAAGTATTTATAAATCAGCAAAGCTTTAGGAAGAACAGTAAGTATTTTAAGAAGAGAGTTTTCCGCAGGATAATTTACCGTTGTAGGAATAGAATAAACGGTCTCTAAAATAGCTGCCATTAGAATGGAGAATTCGTACCAAAACGAGCGACGACACCTAAAAGTAGCTTGAAATTGAGGGAACAAACAAGGGCTTATACCATCAAATAAATCATGAAACCACGTTATCCCCCACAAACGACAGGACTTCCAATATAAAGGCCTAGTCTTGAAAGTAATAAGGCAATTATATCAAATCGGATACTGCCAAAAGGAGTCTCTAGATGTACTTTTCAATTGACTAAGCCGTCTCAACAGGGAGCAAGTATGTTTAAATAGAGGGAGAGAAGTATGAACATTCTTGGAAGAGAAGGCCAATAGCTCTTTTGCAGAGAAGGGAGCAAGTAAAGAATGGTCAGTAGTAAGCCATAAAGGCTTGAGGGGAGGGAAATCCAACAGAAGGCATTTAGAGGCTAGACGGAGGAAGAAAGCTTTGTGTTAAATACCGAAATCAGGAAATGTGACGCCTCCAGTGAATTTTGGTTTCCATAGTTGCACTAAAGATATTCTTTTTTTTCTTCTTTTTTTTCTAACTCTTTTTATTGAAATCAGGGTATGACAATCAAGAAAGATACATATATAAATAAAAGCAACATACTTATGGTACAGGGAAAATGGCAAACATGTTAATTACGGATCAGTACAGAATAATCACAGTTCATCGTGGTCAGACCCCGTGTGACAGCATCGTCTCTGGTCGGCGGGGGCACGCATATCCCTCCCCTCTAAATATTCAATTTCTCCCAAATCTGCATCTACTTGGTAGGGCACCCCCTAGCTTAATATATGGTCTTTTCTGTGACCATGCACCAGTTCATGTCTTTGCCCCAATCAACTAGGCGTGGCAGGTCCCTTGCCTTCCACAATCGCACAATGTTCCACTTAGCCACCATCAATCCCAAAGTTACCCAGATACGCTCCTTGGAATTCAGGTCTGTTGGACCCCAGGCATTCAGGATGGCCAGCTTAATATTACAGTCAATCTTCTGCCCCAACACATCTTCCATGCGTCCCACCACTGCTGCCCAGTATCATTGGATAGACGTACACTCCCAGAGAATAGGGATAAAAGTGCCATCTTGCCCACAGTGCCTAGGGCAGCCACCCTCTGTACAATAGCCCATCCGAACCAGTAGCGGACCAGACAAGTAGGATCTATGCAGGATCTTTAACTGTATTAATCGAAGCCTAGCGAAAATGGCCACCTCTCGAGGAGAGGCCGTCGCCGCGAGCCCCTCTTTGTCGTCAAGCCCCGCTACATCATGATCCCACATCACCCCCAGCTGGACTAACGGTTCTGCAGTATTGTTAATTATTTTTTTGTAGATAAGGGATATGGCCTTCTCCCGCAGGTCTACATCTAAGCCTCTAACCTCAAGAGGGGAGGAATCAGGAATTGACTCTCCTCTGGTCAGTACAGCGAGCAAAGTGTGCCTAATTTGCAAGTATCTAAAGTATACAGTTCTCACCAGTTCATATTCTGTCTGCAGCTGGGTAAAGTGAATCATGTCCCCCGCCTTCCACAAGTCTCCCACTCGTGATATACCTATAAGGTCCCAACCATCAAAGCCCTTCGAGTGGATCAACTTGCCCAGCCGCTCGCTGTGCCAGAGTGGTGTGGCCAGCATGATCCTATCCTTCCATCCCAGACTATTCAGGGCCACCTTCCACACCTGTACTGCATGTCCAGTGGGTCCAGTCAAGGCTGGCCTGACCAAACACGAGTATATTGCCCCTTCAAATCTCCCTCCCGGTAGGAGCCACCTGTCAATCTGGAAAGCAGGGTCACCCTGCGGTCTGTATGTGCACTGGTTAATTGCTACGAGGTGGGACGCTCAGTAATATTTTTTAATGTCTGGTAGGCCGATTACCCATCAAACCACCCCAGTGTGAGCTTATGAGTGGCAATCCGGGGTGGTTTTCCCACCCAAAGCAGGTCCCGTAGAGTGCTATCGAGTTCCTCAAAGTATGCGGAGTCGATGTGATGTGGAGTGTTCTGTAAAGCGTACAAGAATCTAGGGAGGGACATCATCTTGAAGAGGGCTGCACGCCTCAGGAGGGACAGAGGGAGTGATTTCCAGTGCCAGACGTCGCTCTTGAGACATAGCAGGGGCGGCTGAAGATTACGCTCGTAACACCAGGACGAGTCCTTAGAGACCTAGATCCCCAGGTATTTAAAGCCATCTATCGCTTCCATTATTTGTAATCCCCGGGGTAGAGAGGGCATCGCCCCATGTAGGACATAGAGCACAGACTTGGTCCAATTTATTTTGTAGCCAGTGAATCTGCCAAACACCAGGAATATATTCAATAACCTGTTGAGGGAGGCCGCCGGAGATGCCAGGTAGAGTAAGATATCATCCACATATAGCGAAATGGTGTCCTCCCAGCCTGTGGTCCATCTGAGGCCCCTGATGAGGGGGTCTCTGTGGACCCACATTACCAGTTGATCAAGGGTCAGGGCAAAAAGTAGCGGGGACAGAGGACAGCCCTGCCTGGTGCCTCTTCTGAGTGTGAAGATTATCTGTTGTTAACTACTATTTGGGCCAACGGTAGCTGATAGAGAAGCCAAACCCATCCAATATATTCCTGGCCTAGACCTAATTTCTGGAGCACTGCGAACATGTAGGGCCACTCAATGGTGTCAAATGCAGCGGCCGCATCGAGGGACACCACCACAGCATCTTCCCTAATTGTCGCGGCTTGGCCTAACACACCATGGAGTCTGCGCATATTAAGGGAGGTATTCCTGGCAGGCATAAATCCCGACTGGTCCGGGTGAACTAAACGTGTGATGACCCTCAGCAAGCAAGAGGCGAGGCAAGACTTTGGCTTCACCATTTAGCAATGATATTAGCCGGTAGGAGGAGCACCTGTTCGGCTTTCCCACCTTGTGGATGACCACGATAGTTGCCAGTCTCTGGTCGGAGGGTAGTAGTCCCGCTGCCTTTCTTGCCAGAATCATCTCAGTAAGATGAGAAGCGATCTTGCTCGAGGAGAGTTTAAACAATTCTTTAGGCAAGCCATTGGGGCCCAATGCTTTGCCACCTCACAAGTTATGAATGGCCTTTTCGACTTCCGTGCTAGTTAGTTCTTGGTCGAGATTGGAGCGTTCGTCCTCGGTAAGTACCGGGAGCGAGATATCTTTCAGGAAGGAGGATGCTTCCTCCTCAGCATGTGGAGATTGGGACGTTTAAACGGCCTGATAGTACTGGCCAAAGGCATCCGCTATAGTTTGTGGGGCAGTAAGTCGGGTCCCCGATTCCGTCTCGATCTCAACCACCACGTGGTTGGCTTGGTCTCTGCGGTCCAACCAGGCCAGCAATTTGACAGCCTTGTCTCCGACCTCGTAAATTCTGCTAAGTGTGGCTCTGTGCTGTGACTTGGCTGCATCAGAAGCCAAATCGGTATATTCCTTAATCTTAATGTGCAAGGCCTGCTGTACCTCTTCCGGGTGTTGCATCCGAAGTTTCCCCTCTAACTGTAATATTTTGCCTTCCAGGCGGGTCATGCCTGCACGCTTCTCCTTCCGTATATCCGCAATTTAAGCCAGTGCCAACCACGAATGACAGCCTTGTAGGCCTCCCACAACGTCACAGGCGATTCTACTGATTCCTCGTTTTCTTGGAAATAAAGATCAGATTCACCCCTGATCTTGTCGCTGATCTGGGGAACCTTGAGATACCAAGGGTCTATCGGGGCCGTCCTGTCCATAGTGGACTCTCCCACCTCCAGTTGGCACAGAATAGGTGAGTGGTCAGAGATGCCCCTGGCCAAGTGATGTATTTCTTTAATACTGTCCATCTGATGCACTAACATCAGGATATAGTCATCCGGGACAAGCTACGGTGTGCCCCTGAATAAAAAGTGCACTACTGCTCAACAGGAAACAAGCTCTTCCAAACATCCACCAGTCCAAGTGCCCCAGAAGCTATGGATCTGCCTCCTGGAGGGCGGCCAGTGATCAAGGGAATCAGAGACAATGGAGTTAAAGTAGCCCCGATCAGTAATCTGCCCTCCGGCAACTCTAACAGGAGACTCAAGCTAAAGATATTCTTGATTTTTTATTTTTCCAAAGAAATTTGAAGAGGAGATAATCTATTTCCTTAAAATAAATAGACAGAATTTGAAAGGGAAGCATAGAGAAAAAGTACAGTAGAATAGGCGTGACCATTTTAATAGAGTCCAGACATTCCCACCAAGAAAGAAATAGAGGATTCCAAGAGGAAAGGAGTCTATCAATGCGAGAGAGAGCTTCTTTCATATTAATTTTGACCAAGACTGAAATGGAATTATTAAACCAAATACCTAAATATTTACTTTTGAAGCTATTCCACGAGAATCCAGTGGATGGGAAAGAATGCTGAGTACAAAATTTTGTAAGAGGGAGAATTTCTGTTTTATCTGAATTGATCTTATAGCCAGAAACAAGAGAAAATTTGGAGATTTCTTACAGTAAAGGGGGTATAGGAACCTCAGGTGTGGAGATAAAAAGTAAAATGTCATTAGCATAGGCAGAACGTTTCAAAAGATGATCACCATAAGGATATCCAGAAATAGAATCATTGTTGCAGATAGAAGATAAAAAGGGTTTGAGAGCTAAAACAAAGGGAAGAGGGGAGAGGGAGCAACCCTGACAGAGCCCATGTTGTAGAGGAAATTATTGAGACATACGGCTGTTTACTAATAAATAGGCCTTAGGGGCATTATAGAGCAAAGACATAAGAGAAATTATCTTAGAATCAAAACCATCAACGAAGGGTCTCAAATAAAAAGGACCAATCCACCCTTCCAAATGCTTTTTCTGCATCTATGGAAACTGCAACCAAAGAATAAGAAAGAGAGGGTTCCTTATTCAAAACATTAAGGAGTAACCGAGAGTTATCCGAGGTCAATCTACCCTTAATAAATCCACATTGTTCTTTACCAATCAGATGCAGCAGAAAGGGTTCCATCAGTATAGCAAGTAATTTAGAAAACACGTTATAGTCCACAATGACCAGAGAAATAGTACGATAGTTCTTACAATACAGAGGATCACGACCTTCTTTATGAATCAAACAGATCGTGGCTTCCTGAAAAGTACCTTCCACTTTACCAGAGATAAAGAAAGATTGAAAAAGCTGTAGTAGTTTAGGAAGTATAAGGTTAGAAAAATGTTGTTGAAATTCCACTGTAAATTTATCTGAACCCGGAGTTTTACCTAATTTGAGCAACTTTAAGGCATTAGCTATTTTCACCAACGATAAATCAGATTCAAGCACAGAAAAATTAAGATGCGATGAAGAGTGGAAGGAATCTGGTTGAGGTAAGATTGAATACTCGAAACAGAAGAAGGACATTCTGGGGTATATAAACCTTCATAAAATTTCATGAATTCATCTAAAATATCCTGATCCATATACATAAGCTTCTATCTGAAGAATGTATGGAGTCAATTAATACTCGATCCCTCCGAGATTTAAGGTAATTAGCAAGAAGTTTGCCAACTTTGTTATGGCCACTGCTATGAAGTAATATAGAAGAGGCATTATCAGCAGTTACTTTAAATTCAACTTTGCACGTACAAGTTCCTGTAGAATAGAATCAGAGAGTGAGCTGTAGAACTTGTGTTCCAAACATTTAATATGAGTTAATGTAGATCTATGTTGTTGAAGAGGCCGCTTCTTCTTTTTAGAGTCATAGTCTATGATAAATCCGTGAGCCCTGGGTTTAAAAGTGTCCCATCATACATGAGAAGAAAAGTTTGGGTCATTATTCAATAGAAACAATTTATCAGCAAAAGAGATAAAAGAAGAGGAAAAAAGGGGATCCTGTAGAAGAGAATTATTAAACCACCATCGAGAAGACCTGGGCTTCGAACGGAGCAAGTCAAAATCAGCAACATCCAGTGCATGATCATAAATGACAATAGGTTCAATAGAGGAAGAGAAGAGGTTTTGAGTTAAAGATTTAGAAAGAAAGATATAGTCTAATCGAGAGAGGGAACCATGAGGAGAGAAAAAAGAAAAGTCTGTTGCATCAGGATGACGTAGTCTCCAAGCTTCTACCAGGTGTGTCTGAGAAAAAGTATTGAGAAACTGTTTATGAGATTTATGAGGAATAAAGTGAACTTGGGATTGACGATCAATAAAGGGATCAATAATCTGATTGCAAAAACTCCCCAAAATAAAAAACTAATATTTAAATTGAGTAATTTTTTTTGCAATAGTAGGCCAAAATGAATAGTTCGGACGGGTTGGGCCGTATATATTGAATACCGTCAGAGAAATGTTAGATGAGCAATTAAGCTAACAACCACCTACCCTTGGAGTCAGTCTCCTGAGATATAACTTTACATTTCAATTTTTATGACATAAAATAATTACACAATTTTTCTTGGTGGAAGTAGGGGAAATTAAAACAGAACTTACCCAACCCCTATTCAACTTGAACGCCTCTGACTTATTGAGATGTGTTTCTTGTAACGGTGAGCGGTAAACTTCACTCCATCGGCAGAGTTTACAGAGTTTTCCCTACTTCGCACTCCGCTAGCGGAGTAGACCGCCGCGGTCGCTCGTCACCCCTAGTCTAGACACAAAGAGTGGACCAGAGTGGATCCTCGGTGGCTGAGAGTCTCATTATAAGCTGGCATCAATCCTTGAAGCACACAGTGTATGGCTCTGTGCAGTTGTTGTAGATGTCCATATTTGCACTTACGTTTACATAAATCACGATTTACAGCGCTGTGACATCAACTGATGTGGTCTTCACTATAGAGAAGTGAAACTGAATAAATAATGTAAGTGAGCCTCCCCGAGAGAGAGTTCGGAGGTGCCTCAACAATCTGCAATCCACTGCATTTGCTGCTTATAATGTCAACACCTCTTGGGCTTGGACGAGGATCTGCGGTTTTGTGGGCTGGCAGGGGGTGTGTCTCGGCTTCCTCTCTGTTCCAATGTTAACATGGTGATACCTGCGGAGATAATATCTGTCATTTTCTTTTTCTTCTCCTGTGCTTTTAGTGTGGTATTGCGTTGACGGTTTCTAACTGACAGGGAGACACACTGTAGAGATGAAATCTCGGGCGGTCACTTGGCACCGAAATGTAGTACAGCCTCACCGTACAGGGGTGTACCTTGATCAGTAAGATTGTACAGGGTTGGAGGGGTAAACTTCAGATTTCTCAACAATCACTTTGGCATATCTTGTAAAAATATATTAGAAGCAGGACATGGTGGGGGAAGGGGGCTGTTGGAGGGCTAGGAGCCCTAAGGGACAGTGCGTATTGTTAGGAGTACTTAAAACACAATATTTTTCAAACTAACCAACATTTTTAAGACCTTTAAAACAAAGAGGAGAGAGCGAGTGTGTGTGTTTGCTTGTGTGTATGTGAAAATCTCAGGTGACATCTGACACAGGCCTCACCCTACCCAACTGAAAGCACTTGTACCCAACTATTTATTACAAAATAAATTTTGCAGGGAGGTATAACACCCGAAACACTCCCCTGAAGCTACGCCCCTGATAGTATAAGATGCTCTATTCACTAACTCGTGTCTGTAGGGTGATTCATGAAACGTTACCGCAATACATTAGAATTACAAGAATAAACAACTCATTCAGATACCAGATTTACCAGGGGTCAAGTGTGCCAAGGTCCCTCCAAATTGGCTATTGTTACAGGAATCTCCCGGTGCGCACCTGGCTCCTGGGCTGCTGTGCAGGTGACAAGTGTAACAATAGTAAATTGCATCTACTCACAATTAAAATGCAAGTCATTTATTTGCCATCTGAATATAGGGGGCTTCCATTTGCTTGCATTTTGAGGTAACTGCTGTGCAGTCTATCGTGTTTATGGGTTGTTAGTGTGTGCAATTGACAGGGGTGCAGGAGGAGGCAGCACAGTCAGGGAGAAGAGAGTGCAGCAGGTACACTGTCTCCTCCGAGGCCAGACCAGTATACACGGCGACGAGACAACCTCAGGACAAATCGGACAAATAAGCTATCATTAGTAATACTCCAGTAGGCTGGGTGGGGCAGAAGTGTGGGGAGGAGGGGAGTAGCAGCTGAGGTGGAGAGCAGGGCTGTAGCAGACATGTGGATGGAGGAGGATGAGGCTGCCGAGGGCTGTGGGGGCATGTAGATAGTGTCTGGGGGAGTCTGGGGTGAGGGAGCAGACGAGTAGTTTGTGAGTGGGGTGTATGAGGCATAGTAGCCACAATGCATAGTACAACCAACAATGAAAACAGACCTACTTTAATCAATAAAAATCTGCAAATACAGCACTGATACGACTTCACAAAGGATATCAGAGTTCGGTCTATGATCGAGTCTTCAAAACTAGGTTGCGAGGCCATCCTTATTGCAGAATGTGCGCTATGCAGAATAAATGTTTTTGGCTGAGCTGCTCACATGTGACAAAGGACACCCTGGTGTGTTGATAATTACATCTATATTGGAAGATGGATGGATGTCTGTCCTGCTCCCACCACACTGGGGCTGAAGGAAGAGGGAGGACCGTGTTTATGTCTGACCCTTCTGTATATCTTACAGCAGTGTGAAGGGAGGTCGGTAGAAATCCCTGAAAGACGCTGTGCAGAGAAACTATTTAATTTATCACTCCCTGGTACTGAAAACTTTCTTTTTTGTTTTCTGTTAAGTGTTGGCCAATGTTATTTTTTTTCATCTTCCCTCGTGAGCAGTAATTCTCTCACCCGAGCCTCGAGGACATTAACCCCTTCCCCGCTCATGACGGAGCCGCTCCGTCATGAGCCACGGTTGAGCTGTGCTCATGACAGAACGGTTCCGTCATGTCACGGCCGTTGGCGGCCGCTCCGCCTATGCGGCGCTGTTTCCCCGCCTGTGCGGGGGGACAACGCAAATGGGCGGAGTCATGACGGAACCGTTCCGTCATGAGCACAGCTCAACCGTGGCTCATGACGGAGCGGCTCCGTCATGAGGCCAGCGCCACCGCGCTGCCCCCCCCGCACCTCCCAGCGCTGCGGCGGAATTCCCGCCGCAGCGAAAGGGTTAAGGGAATTCCATAGACCGCAGATAGCGTATCTGCTTTGGGAGGAGTAAATGGAGCAATATCATTTAGCGTGTGAACACTGACCTCGCAGATGGGCAGGAGATGACCTTTGGGGCTCTTTTGAACTTTCTCAGTGAGCTATCCCCTCCATCCCTTCCTTTTCAAACAGCATTCCCCAGTGTGGCTTGATATGGCAGAGATCGAGGTCAGACTTCGGTCAGGGTGTTCACAGTTACTTAAATTAATTAAGCTAAAAAAAGACAACTTTGCACCTGGAATTAGTTCACTTCACTTCAGAGCGAGATGGTAGATGAGATAGCGTGGTGTTTACTTCTTTCAACAGGCGCCGTCTATTATAACTGGGTCAGGTGGTGGTGGTGCGCCAATCCAGTGCGAGAAAACATATTGGAAAAGCGTAGTGACTTGATTGGTGCATGGACTTCTTCTTGTCCCGGGATTGGTTGGAACAGTAGAGATCAATGCGATCAAGGAAAGTTTGCATTGTACTGAGCCCTTCACAGCAGCACGGTCAGTGGCACTTTTCAGCACAGGCACAGGGTCATGGTGGAGGCCCTGCCTCTCGGACCTCTGTCTATCACAGTCCTTCTTCAGGTGAGTGCTTAAGTGGCCGAGTACAATACTCCGCACTTCACGGAACTCTGCGGAATTCGGCAGAGTTTTCTGGCAACTCCACGGAATTCCACGGAGAGGAACTCCGCAAGCTCTGCCCACCCTTAGTTTCTTGTAGAAAAAACAAATCAGGGTTATAGGAGGCTAAATGGGATAAGATATAGGACTATACGATCAATAGCGAAAAAACGAAGAGAATAGATAGGAGATGAAGAAGGTGAAGAGGGCAAATAATGTAGTAATATCATCAAATGGGAAAAGAAAAAAAGACTAGAAAGGGAAAGGAAGGAAGGAAAGAAAAAAGACAACAAGAGGAGACAGTACATGTCAGAACCTGACGACTGTAATGCGTATCTTCACATGAAGACAGAAAAATGAGGAGTGGCGACGAACATACGAAGACAGCACATCTAACAGGGGATGACGCACCACATTGGGATGCCATATAACACGAACACGAACAGGAAGTAGGTATGCAGTGAATTCCAAGGAATCAATGTGATAAAAAAAAACGATAACAAGAACAAGACTCTACACAGTAAGCAAAAAGTATCAAATGTTGCAAGTGATAACTATTAAAGTCAAGTGATAGAGGAAGGACCAGCAATCTCCATAAATGATGTAGAGTGAGAGTGAATATAGTTCTTGAGATCTGCAGGATCCTCAAATGAAGAGTTCTTGTTCTGAAAGGTAACCTTAAACAAACAAGGATGGAATAAGCCAGAGCGAGCACCAAGAGTGTGAAGCACAGGGTGGAGATCCAGGAATTCCTTCCGTCGTTTAGCGGTAGAGATAGAGACATCTTGAGACAAGAACAGACTTGCGCCAGACCAGAGTAGTTGTTTCTTGAGCTAGGCTGCATTTAAGACTTTTAATAGATCAGTGAATTTAAAAAATAAAATAATTACTCCACAAGGTTTTGAAGGAGTAGATGAGGAAGAGAGGCAGTGCGCAAGTTAGATATTGAATTTGCCCGACATAATAAGGTCCAGAAGCTGTTGGAGAAAGGTGGTCAAATAAGTAACAGGGTCGTCTCCCTCAAGGCCCTCAAGAAGGCCATATAAGCGAACATTATTACACAGATTTCTATTTTCAAGGTCCTCAGCCAACTTTTTAAGTAGCAAAACCCCTCTCTCCAAAGAAGTAATTCTGGCAGATCACTGACCTGTTGTTCCACCAAGGATGAAAGAGAATCCATGGATGACCATTTATTGACAAGAGTTTGTAGACAAGTATTTGTTTCCTCAACAAAAGGTCATAGAGCACGTATCTCTTTCCAAAACAAAACAGTAATTACACACGTGCAATTTACCCATGTGCAACTCTGTACAGTGCCCCATTTGCCCACAAGTTCAGCAGGTAAAACCTGGCAATTTTTATTTTTTTGCAAATTACTCAAAATTAAGATTACGCATCTTAGAACACTTTTGCGGAGCACAAATCACAGTTTTGCTACCTGGGACACATTTCAAGCTCCACAAAGTGGAAATTGACGCTATTTACCAACAAGCTCTTCTGCTGGTTGCAAATGTTGCAAACTTAAGGCCAAAGTGGGCACAAATGGGAGTTTGAATCCAAAACAAACTCAGCCTCATAGTTGCAATCAGGGTCTGTGTCCGGCTGTGTATGCTGTATGTGATGGTCCTTCCCTACTCAGTGTTGGAAAATAGGCTGTTGGAGTTGTCCGCGCCTAAGAATGTTGCATTCAAGGCAGATGAGTCAGGTGAAGATGGGTTGATCGTTAAAGACCAGTAGCTCCTGGTTGGATGTGCATGTATTGCAACTACTTGTGTAAGTGCCTGTGCATGTAAATAGTTATTAACCATCTGGCAACGGAACAGTATTTATTTATACTTGGAGGTAATATCAGCAACAAAGGGAGCAGGTATAACCTGCTTTATCCTGCTTGTTGAGAATTATATAAATTAGCCTACAGAAATGTGACCTTTGTAACGCTTTTTAACTAGATCTTTTCTGATATTTAGTAGTGGGTTCAGGGCCTTGGGAGTGGGGGTGGCAGAAAAACCTTAAATCAGAAGTCACATACGGATTGTTTGCTGCTAGACATGCTCACCACAAGGCTAATGCCACTGCTTGCAATGTTTTCTGATGCAGCAGACGCTGGAAGCTGGCTGATAGCTCAACAGAGTGCCAGGATCTTGTTTAGATATTTTTGTGGTGACATTACTAGTGTGTGTTTCAGTTTATGATGTTGTAGTTGGCTTTGTTGGAGGCTTTCTACACACGACTCTAAAGGAAGAGTGTTAGACCAATCAGCCTTAGGGTGGTCTTCCCCCAAACTTTTTGCCTTACTCCTCCATTTTTGCTGATCTTGTTTTTGTTAGCCTTGGGACTCTTACTAAAGTGGTCCTACGTCTGCCCAGACCCTGTAAATTAAATGCTACTAGTGGGCCTGAAGCACTGATTGTGCCACCCACTTAAGTAGGTGTGTGAAGTTTTCAACTACCCATTTCGACATGGCGCAGTAAACCTTTTACGAGGTGCAACCCTTTTTTTTTAATACACATGTCACCCCTAGGGTAGGCCCTAAACAGCCCAGGGGGCAGTGCAGTTAAAAACTTGGACATACACTCTTAAATTGTACATGTCCTAGTAGTGAAAAACTCTTAAATTAGTTTATTTCACTACTGTAAGGCCTCACCTCTTCCATAAGATAACACTGGGCTAACACATTACATTTAATAAGTAATAACTTTGTATTGGGAGCAGGTGGGAATATGGATTTTGGTGTCTAAGGAATTGTAATTTAATGCCCTCTATATTGGTAAAGTCAGATTTTAAGTTACAATTCTGAAAATGACACTTTTAGAAAGTTGGCATATTCTTGTCCCTACCATTGGTGTATATAGCCTGTATCCTGTGTTACATGACTAAGAGTAGCTGGCAGTTATTCTTTGTGTATTTCTCCTAGATAGTGTTTTTTTTATTTATTGAATTCTTTGCACAGTTACTTAAATAGTAGCGCCTTCGATACATCCTTGGGAACAGTAGTAATACTAGCCATCACATTTAAGATAAAATCATTATTCATAAAAGGCATTCTTGCACAGTATCCCTGCTAAGAATAAAAACATTAAAATCGGAGTTAAGATGTATAAAGTAGCTTAGTGTGATGATAAAACTCTGGGGCAAGCCATAAAGTAATCAGTTATATGTTTTTGAGGAACGGAAACCAGTTTGGAAAGGACTGGACGAGGTTAATATCGATGGTATGCAGGCCTAGGAGGCGCATAAACATAATATTCCTGCAAGCTCGTGGGTTTAAGCTGTCTGAGAGGTATGGTTGCGTTAACCCTGGAAGATAAGAGTCATTTAGAACAGACAGAGTAGTTGACATTTTTAATGTCCGGAAATCCAGCTGGTACGAAATGTGTCTCACCTGCTTGTTTATTATAGCCTTCTTCCAGACTCCGTAAGAAATGGAGTCTGATTTTAGCACTGATTTGTCAATTTGTAGGGATCTTATGGCCTTTTCGATTTGTCAATTCCATTGGTTCCCGGGACTCGCGAAGGTTTCTATGGGGGCTTTGAGGGTGTTGTCCGTGGTTTTTAGTACCCTTATGTAGTATTTCAGGGTATCGGCAACGCATGTAAGAGTTTGTCTTGAGAGGCCTAGCTAGTGTTGTAATCTTGCCCTGCGTGTATATTTGGGGAGTCAACATTTTGTTTGTAAGTCATATTGTGGGCGGCTTCTAGACTAGCCGTGCACACCTCAGGGAAGGCCTGGTGCCCGTAGCTTAGGGCGTGAAGAAGGGTGGCTTTTATCACCTTTAATATGGGATCAGCTGAGGAGCTGCTCAGGGTCTGATTGAGACGGGTCAGGCTGTGTGTTATAGCTTCAGCTCTCTTTTTCAGGGCAGCTAAGTGAGCTGATGGACTGGAGGACTCGCTAAACCATACCCCCAGGTAGTTTTACTTGGGTGTCGATTTGATCTTCGCGGACCCAATGTTGGAGGTTAAAAATTCTTTGTTTTTGGCAGCGACCGAAAATCAGGACCGTGGTCATATCCTGAGTAATTTTGAGGACGTTGGCTTTATTATAGTAGTCAAGCTTACTCAGGACGCGTTGAAGACCAGATTTGGCATGGTCCATTATGACAATGTCGTCAGCGTATTATAAAATGTGCAGTTTCAATTTGGATTGGCCCAGTTGAGGCAGAAGCAGGCTGCTGTGATCCAAGATTTTCCCAAGGTCGGGAGTGTAGAGATTAAACAGGAGGGGTGCGAGAACGCATCATTGCTTCAGGCTGTCTATGGTGGAAATTTTTGCAGAGATGGTCGGAGGACCTGTTCTCACTCACACCCATGGGTTCTTGTGCAGAGAAATAAGGGCTCCAAGCAAATCCCCTGGATCACCCAAGCGTTTTATTTCTGCCAGAGAGTGTTGCCGGCAACTTTGTCGAAGGCAGCGCTATAGTCTATGAAGCAGCAGTAAAGAGGAAAACAACTTTCTTTGGCTGCTTGGTGGCTCAGGATGGCTAGGGCAGTGGTGTTATCAATTGCAGAGGAGGCTGCATGTAACCCAGTTTGGAAGAATAGTGAGATGTTATTTTCCACAACCCATTCCTTTAGTAATGTGAGAACACACCGAGCATAGGCCTTGGTCTCTAGATATAGTAAGCCTATAAATCGGTAGTTGGAAGAAAGGAGGGATCTTTTTTTTTAAGACAAGGGCATAAGACAGAGCCTCTCCATGAGTTGGGTATCTGGCCAGTGATGAAGGCGTAGTTATACAGGGGGTTTAACAGCTTGACTCATTCTTCCGAAGCACATTTAAATATAGTAGCTGGGAGGCTGTTGGGACCGGGGGCACCGTTGTTTTTCATGATTTTCAAGAATCTGCAAACCTGGGCAGGGGTAGTCAGCGGGAGGGTTTCCATTGGCATGTTGTTGACTGACTCCCTATTAGGAGCTTCAGTGAGGCCGGGGTTTTCGCTGCAGTATTGTTGGGTGATATGCCATATCCAGGCTGCTTCAGACACCGCGTTCCCCCTGCACTTGTTGGAAGATCGAAGTTTGTTGATGTGATTCCAGAAGTGGGTCAGATTTTTATCTTTTAGCATTCTGTGTATTTTTAACCACTCCTTCTGTTCTTTGAGTATCTTGGCTTCCCATGTTAGTTTTTTTCATAATTTGCATAGGGTGACCATGTTTTTGATTTAGAGCACAGTAGAATTGTGTTTATGCAAACACACGACCCTCCTTAGGGATCTTCTTGCGTTGACAGTAGCCATGTTGAAGGGCAGCCGTGGAGAAGCGGTGGAGAAGGCCTGGTATGTCGGCCGGGGGCTCTGGGTCCCATTAAGATGTCTCTTAGTTTGGCTATTGAGTTGTCTCACCAGAGGTGGCGGTCGATGAGGGGGCTATTAATGAAGTTCAAGGTTACTTCCTTAAGCCATTTGCCCACCTCACTAGATAGTGAGGCAAAGGGGAATAGTGGATGGTGGAATGAGACATCTCTGACTTGATGAGGGAGAGAAGCTGTCACCTACCACACATGCACATCACAAAGGCTCTGCCCAGCACACTCACTATTCTTTGGGGACCCAAGACAGGCTAGAGCCAGAGCAGGGAGGCACGGAATTCCAAACACCTCTGAGAAGGGAAACCTCCAGAACCTTCTCGTACTTTAAAGTGGGCACCATGTATAAATAATTGACGCTCAGACCCAACTCTTCATTACACCTCTGGACCTGTGGGACCAGAAGGACCTTTGTTCTGCTCTTCAAGAAGGACTACTACTCTGTGTCCCTGCTGACCTGCTGCCTGAGTGAAGAGGGCTGTGACTCCATCTTGATCCCAGGAGCACTAGAGTGACTCCAAGGGCTGTTTGGCTGGCTTCCTGATCAAAGACTCACAAACAGAAACGGCTTCAACCATATTGAACCCAGCACCTGGACTCTACTTGCTGTGAGTCTTGCCCTCCAATTTGTGCCACCCCAGTCCTGGACCCTTGGAAGTGATCCTGAAAGTGCTCTGCCAGCCCAGATGTGGTCCAGTGAACAGAACAGACACAGTGCGATGTGTCTCCTCACAGCTGCATTTGAACTGCTGCAGTGCAACACACCTTTAATGCAGTCCTTTGCATAGCAAGCCCCTCATTGATGACATCCTCGACGATGACGCAGGGCTCTGCATTGCAGCCTCACAGCATCCCCAGAGTCGATATTGCATGATACATTCTTGATGCAAGATTTGACAGCACTCTCCAAAACAGGATTTAAGGTACTTTGTTCAGCAAGCCTAACTTGGTCCCTGTATCCGGCCCGTGCTCCATCGCAGACAACCTGACCAGATATCCACAATTCACACTTTGTGCTTTTAGGCACTATTTTTACTTAAACCTGTAAAATTGCATATATCCAGTCCTACGGTTTGAATTTTTGTCATTTTGGTGTCAAATAATGTATTACATCATAAGATTTTTTTCTAAATTGTTGTAGGATTTCTTGTGTGTTATGTTTTCACTTTATTACTGTTTGAATTGCTGCATAAATACTTTACACATTGCCGCTAAGTTAAGCCTAACTGCTTTGTGCTTAGCTACCAGAGGGTTAAGCATAGGTTAATTTGGGGTTTGTCTGTGACTTCACCCTGTCAGGAATTGTGGTTGCTGCTTGTGGCGGGTTTCACCCCCTTCAACCAGTAACCCAATTTCCAGCAAAAGAGCACAATAAAAGAGATGTCAGGGAACACGTCCCAGTTGACAAGTAACTATCCTGGCAGTCAATGAGGCTTTTACCACTCCTCTGCAGCTACCATTATGTATCTGCATCATGGACCAATCACTGATTGGTCCATAATGGAGGTATAGCATTTATTTTGCAGGTGTAGCCCATTGCTAGAGGCCATTACACAACTATGGGTGTAGCCCGTTGCTTGAGGCCATTACACAACAATGGGAAAACCCAGCAAACCATCTGACCTGGGTCAGGTAAGTTACAAAAGAGAATTGGTCCAAACAGGATTGATTACAATTGAAAAGTCATTGGCACCCAAAATAAACAAATATTCACAAGAAATGAAATTCAATTTCACGATTTATATTGGTTAAGCCACAGTCAAGTTATACAAAAACTTATATAGTTGCTCTGAAACAAGTCGAGAGGAACAAGTGCTCAATGGAATGCCCATGAAAGGATGGGGGTAAAGATAAAAGTACAATTACTCACAATATTTACACAAGATGATAAATGAACCTGGCTAACAATGTAATTGGACTTTTATCTTTACACCCATCCTTTCATGAGCACTCCATTGAGCACTTGTTTCTCTTCACTTGTTTTGGAGCAACTATATAAGTTGTTGTATGACTTGACTGCGGCTTAACCAATATGATATGGAATAGCAACTAATGAAAAATTGCCACAAATTGAAGACCATTGGATCGTTATGGAGGGTACGATGTCTGAGTTGGAACAGCGTGTTGGTGATCTTCAAGACATGGCTACCAAAATACCTATGCTGGAACAAGAAATTCAAAAACTCAAACTACACACCGAAGACCTTGAAAATCGAACCAGAAGGAATAACCTTCGCCTTTATGGTCTGCCTGAGAACCTTGAGGGTTCTGACAGTTTGACCTTCTTGAAGAAGTTTTTACCTGATCTTTTTGACTTTCAATCTGCACCATCTCTAAATATTCAGAGTGCACGTCGCTTGGACCGTCTTCAACCCCACTCCGCTAAACCACGGGGCATCATAATGCTCCTTCTGGAATTCACTGACTTGGTGCGTGTCTTGAAGACTGCTAAGCTAAAACGTTACATTGAATGGTCTGTCCATAACATATTCATCTCTCAAGATATTTCCAACGCAACCAATGCTCGGCGAAAATAATTCCTAGCCCTTCGACCCCGGATGAGACAATTGAACATTCGTTATGGCATCCTACACCCCTGCCTCTGTAAAATTACCCAGGAAGGTGTCTCACATTCTTTTGATGATCTGGCTAAACTAAAAACCTTTTTTACTTTTTTACAAACTATGGAGATTAATGCTTGATATCTATAAACATTCTTAACTCTGCGCATGGATTTTCCTAACTTACTCTTTGATTCTATATCTCTTTGAGTATATGGCTAGTCTTTATAAATGTTCTTACTCTCCTTCTCTGCTGTCGTTCCTGCTCTTGGAGCTAGTATGCCCTTTGCGCATCCTTCATTCTCTTTCCTTCGGATCTTGATTTTTATCCTTGATCTGTCTTGTATTTTCCTTTCTATTAATCTCTTTCCTTCGTTTCTTTCTCTCTTTAATTCAGCCTTCTTTTCCTTCCTTCTTGTTTCCTCTTCCTATTCCTCTTATGTCCTCTTATGTTTGTATAAGTGTTTACACAGTCCTTCTTTTTTGTTTCCAAAGACTGTTTCTTAATGTTATATAATTGTTGATAAAGAGTGTCTTTTTGTTAGGTCTCGCCTACGCAGCACGCATGCGCTGCATAGGAAGGAGACCTTTAGCAATCGGCACAGCTTTGCGGGCAAAACCGTGCACGTGTTGCATTGCTTTGAATGATAACGCATGTACGTTTGACGATTCCATTGCGGGAGCGAGCAGCGATGCCATATGTTAGCAATTATCGTATCTTGCTGCTCGCTCCCGCAAGGGAATCCGGCGGAGTCCCCCTCCTCTCTCCCCCTGCTGCCGCGCGAGGCACGTGCGCGCGCTTGATTTTCTAGCCACAGATATTTCTTCATTTTCCCTGTCCCCTAGTGCGTCCTCCTCCTACAAAATCCATTTAATTCCCTTGGTGGTTGCAGTCGTCACCCTGCACCACTTCTTGCTAGCAGGGTTTTTTTCTTGCAGTCAGGGTCAACTGTCTAACCCCCTTCCCTGCTCTCAAATGTCCTGCCGTGTATGCTCACGGCTCACCCTGCGTCTTCTGCAGAGCAGTGAGCAGCCCCTGTTGAGCCACAGGGGCCGAAGCGGGGCTGCCCCCTTGAAGACATGCGCGATCTCCAGGTAGGACGTTTCCTGCCCGCTTCTCATTCCTTCAAACCAGAACCCCGTTGACCCCTAACTTCATGTGAATCATGTGTTCGGAGAGTGCGGTGCACGGATAAAGAAAAAACCCTCTTTGTTGGGCTTGCATGCTTTGTATACGTGTGCTCGTGAGTGTCGCCAGATACGGAAATCTGGTATATTCGCTATTTCACTGACAGCTGCTGCAGTGTCAGTCTTGAATGAGATTACCACGAGGAAGACTAGGAGGAGAGGGGCTTCCACGGACGAGATAGTTACACGCATGGACGATCCGGGGTCTGAGGTGTTACCGTGGGCATCTGAGGTGTGGTTTCGCCTGCTTTGTGGTGGCTGCTGGTTGTTGTGGGGTCTGTTGTAGTGGTAAGTGGGGAGGAATGCCTCAAGTTTGGCACCCAGCAAGCCTGCCTATAAATAGTGTGAGTATTGGAATGAGCAGAAAGGTCAGGCCCAGCGGTTGCTGCTGAGCCGTCCCAAAAGTGTCCAAGTTATTTATACATTAGATTACGAATGAGGCGTGAAGCGCTGCTGGGCGTGCCCGCAGCCAGGGGGAAGGTTGCCCATTCCCTCAAATCTGAGACAATCAAAGTAACACATAAAAGCTGGCATGCTGGGTGCACAGCCTGCCTGCCGACAGCGGCCTTGATTGTGAGTGTCCCGGCTAATTTGAACATTAGTAGTAAACACCGCACCACAGCAGTTTTGATGCAGGTAAAACAAGCATTTCCAATGCAATAGGTCTCGCCTTTGGGTCCTTATAAGGATTTAGTAATGCAGCATATTGTGCAGCCCCGGAGAGTTCAGGGTGCCGGGTCTTTGATGAGCTAGCTGTGTCCTGTTATTTTGGGCAAATCACTTAAAATACAAGCAGCGAATTCAAAAGGGTGGAGGGGTGAAGGGGTAGGGAGAGACGGCACAGGGCGAGCAGGCTGCCTTGAGCAGGAAACACAAGGCAATGGTGCAAATGGAAGCAGTGTCCTGTGATTTTGGGCAAATCACTTAAAATACAAGCAGCGATCTCGGAGGGGTGGTGGGGCCGGGGTGAAAGGGTACGGAGAGAGGGCACAGGGCGAGCAGGAAATAAGATGCAATGGTGAAAATGAAAGCGGTAAGGTGGTGGGGAGAAACTGCACGCAATGGGACGGGTATGCTCAGACGTGAGTCCTGTGCTCTCCATGCCACTGGAATCAAGCTATCCTGGCTGAAGAGGGGTGAAACCCCGAAACTGGTTCTAGGATGCTTGATTCCGGTCCAGGGAAGACATGGCTTGGCAGTTCGGGCTGGACTGTTCCCATGAGGCACAGGGTCAAAACTGATTTGCATATGGCCATGTCTGAACTGGGGTGGCGTGGTGAGCAAAATAACGATGGATTAAACCCAGATCTGTGACTGGGGGTGAATGTTTTGCCAATGTGCAACATTCCGTCCATCATCTTGTTTGTTTTGCTGTTCGCCCTATGTGGGAAGGGTATGTCCAGACGTGGGTCCCGTTCTCACTACGCCACTGGAGTCAAGCTATCCTGGCTGAAGCGGGGTGAAACCCCAAAACCGGTCCTAGGATGCTTGATTCTGGTCCAGGGAAGACATGGCTTGGCAGTTCGGGCTGGACTGTTCCCATGAGGCACAGGGTCAAAACTGATTTGCATATGGCCATGTCTGAACTGGGGTGGCGTGGTGAGCAAAATAACGATGGATTAAACCCAGATCTGTGACTGGGGGTGAATATTTTGCCAATGTGCAACATTCCGTCCATCATCTTGTTTGTTTTGCTGTTCGCCCTATGTGGGAAGGGTATGTCCAGATGTGGGTTCCGTGCTCACTACGCCACTGAAGTCAAGCTATCCTGGCTGAAGAGGGGTTAAACCCCAAAACCGGTCCTAGGATGCTTGATTCCGGTCCAGGGAAGACATGGCTTGGCAGTTCGGGCTGGACTGTTCCCATGAGGCACAGGGTCAAAACTGATTTGCATATGGCCATGACTGAACTGGGGTGGCGTGGTGAGCAAAATAACAATGGATTAAACCCAGATCTGTGACTGGGGGTGAATGTTTTGCCAATGTGCAACATTCCGTCCATCATCTTGTGTGTTTTGCTTATAAGTGTTTAACCTCTTCAGCGCTGCGCGGATTCCCGCGCGGTGCTGAAAGATCTGAGCGCGGGCGGGGCCATGACGGAACGGTTCCGTCATAAGCACAGCCCAACCGACGTGCATGACGGAACCGTTCCGTCATCGGCGTCGAAGAGGTTAACCATGCAAATGTTAATGTTGTTGCACCAAGGATATTGTGCTGCATAACTAAATACTTATAACGTCCCAGAAGCGAGACCTATTGGCTATGCCAATGCTTGTTTTTTTATTGGTTTTGCAGCCTGTTGTAACTGTTCCTGTGTCCTTCTCCTCACCCCACAACCTGTTTAATGTTGTCTCGTGGAATATTCATGGTCTGGGTCATCCCACCAAATGTCAAAAGGTACTTTCTCACCTATCAAAACTTAACGTGCATGTTGCTTTTTTGCAGGAAACACATTGTAATGATATTGAATCGCTTAAACTTAAACGTCAATGGGTTGGTCAGGTCATTTTTTCTCCTGCTGTAAATTGTAAAGGTGGTTTAGCCATTCTATGCCACAAATCATTGAGTATTCAGATTTTATCAACTGAATGTGATACGAATGAACAATGGATTTTGGTTGATGCTACTATATTTCAAAAGGAAGTCACTTTCTATAATATTTATGGCCCTGTTAAATCTGATCCTGAATTTTGGCAAAGTGTTAAATTAAAATTGTCTTGTATTTCGAATCCCAATATTATTGTTACTGTTGATTTTAATGACTGGTTAGACCCATTTACAGATAGAAAATCTAATTACAAATGCAAACCAAAAAAAGTCTCATAAAACTTTTCAATCTGCCACTGCCTCTCATCCATTCTTTGATGTATGGAAAACCTATTTACATTATTTTCCATTGTACATCACTCTGCGTCTCAAATTGATTATATTTTAGTCTCTAAATCCTTACTCCTGTCTATTCCATTATCAGAAATCGGTTCTATTTAAATTTCTGATCATGACCCTGTTTTGTCTTCTTTTGACCTGTCTTTAAATACTTCTAAGCAGTGACGTTGGCGATTTAATAATTGCTTACTATCAGACCAAACTTTTATTTTGGAAGCGACTTCCGTTATTAATTAATTTTTTCAATTTAGTCAGTCTAATGCCACTTCAGTTCACAATAACTGGGACGCTTTTAAGGCTTCTTTCAGGGCCCTCACTATTCCCTACTCTGCCAAAAAGAAACACAAATTCAATTCCAAATACCTTTCAGCTCTCCAATATATTACATTTCTTGTATATACTTATTTCACCTCCAAATCCTCCTCTAACTTACATGAACTGGTTAAAGCTAAATCTGCCCCTAACAAACTTGCTACTAATGACGCTTGCAATGTACTCAATAAAATTAAATCTAAATACCATGGAGGCCAAAATAAAGCTGGTAAAATGTTGGACAATTATTTAAAAATCAAATCGGAACAGAAAAATATTGGCCATATTTGTAATGTACACAACAATACTATTATGTCTTCTGACTCTGATATCATTAATGCTTTTTAATCCTATTATGAACTACTATATACAGAGGATACTAGTCCTTCTGAGTGCGATATTAAAACTTTTTTCCATGACCTCCCTATTCCTTCCTGCATTCCTGATAATCTCTCAACTCTTGAAAAATACGTTATTCTTCAGGAGGTTATTGATGCTATTAAGTCTTTAACAAAAGCCAAAGCTCTTGGTCCAGATGTTTTTTTCTGTTGAGCTTGGTCCTTCCTTTTCCTCTTTTTTTGCTCCTAAATTACTTGAACGTTTTAATTCTTTTTTGCTTAGCTCTAAAGCCAATGGCTCCTTTTTGGATGCCCTTATTGTCATTATCCCTAAACCAGATAAGGATCCAACCCTCTGTAAAAACTACTGTCCAATTTTGTTAATTAACTATGATTGTAAAAGTTTTGCTAAAGTTCTGGCATCTCGTTTGGAACAGGTTATCCCCCTTCTTGTTAAACCTGACCAAGCTGGTTTTGGTAAGAGCAGACTTGCCTCCGATAATGCTAGAATGTTTTCTAATGTCTTTGCTTTTGGAAGTGAATACCCATCTCCTCTTGCTGCCCTTTCACTCGATGCTGAAAAAGATTTTTAGCGTATTAATTGGAAATTTATGTTTACTATTCTTCAATGGTTTGGTTTTGATCCAAAGTTTATCTCTTTTATCAAATTACTATATGCTGAACCACTTGCTTGTGATTTTGTTAATGGTCGTTTTCCCCTTATTTTAATTTACACAGAGGTACTAGATAAGGTTGTCCTCTTTCACCTTTGCTTTTCCTTCTTTGTTTGAAAGCTTTCTTGAGTGTATTTGGAGTAAACCTCATATATCTGGTTTAAAATATAACTCCCTAGAAATCAAACTCTCAGTTTATGCAGATGATATTCTGGTTTGTATGTCTACTCCCCTCATTTCCCTATAACCAACCCTTTTTACAAGAGATTGGTTTATACTCTAGAATTTCTGGTCACAAATTAAACTACTCTAAACTGAAATGTTGCCATTAAATTCCTCCTGCTATCTATACATGTTTGATAATACTAATTTTACATGTTGTCCTTATAGGTTAAATTCTTAGGTGTATGGTTTTCTCCCACAATTTCCAATACACTCGCTCATAATTTTAATGCCCTTGTTTTCTATCTGGTCCCTTCTTTTACTATGCTGGTGGGGTAGATCAGATACGATTAAAATGATGATTGTCCCTCATGTCCTTTCTATGCTTTCTATGTTAACTTTCAAAATTCCTAATCATTATTTTTCCCAACTTAACTCTATTTGTACCAGATTCCTCTGGAGTAACAAACATGCCCACATTGCCTTATTCAAAATAATTTGACCAAAAACTGAAGGCGGTGTACGTTTTCCCAATTTTAAGTTATATCATACGGCCTTTTTAATTCAGCAAATTATTGCCTTGTCTAAAGAATACCTTGATTCTCCTATATCACAATGGATTCTTTTATAATGCTCTATTTTACATGTCTTTTCATTTTATGATGTTGTCTCCATGTCTAATTGTACATTCATATCTAAAAACCCAATTTAAAAATATTCCAAGCATCTATTACATACAGTTTTCACCCAAGGTTCTGATTTTTTTCAATCTTTTCTTGCATCTTCTATTTGCTATAATAGGGCCCTCTACTATCATTTGGCCTCGCGCTGTTTTCAAACACCTTGCCCTTGCAAGGAAGCCAACGTGTTCTGTAAGCAGGGAGACATCACCGCGTATAAAAAAATATTTCAGATGTTGTTGATTCACAAAATTGGGGTTCCAGAAGTAAAAATGATTGGTGATATGGAGAGATCCCAGGGCACAGACATAGCATCATAAGCATATCAAAGATAACAGTGATCAAAAATGCTGCTGATGTGCTATTGAAAAGTCAATTCACAGCGCACCAATGGATGTTGTTACTGGTATTTTATCTTTCATATTTCTCAATTCCATCATATTCCTAGTCTATGTTTCAATCAATCAATCAACTTTACTCTGAGGCATACTATGCGGGGCAAGATTACTTCCGAGTGAATCCACCGCTCTAACCTCTCCCGCAGTCAGTCCTCGAGTTACTGAACATGTGAGGATTATCGGAGCAGGCGTTTTGGTTCACGGCTGCCACAGTGGACCGGCGGCACTGGCTGATTGTTCAGAGGTCGACTCTTTTGCCGCCAGTCTCTCAGCAGGGGCGTCCTTTGACTGCAATGGCGTGGCGCGGTGGCAATGGTGCTAAACAATGGGCTGCCCTCCCGGCTCCTTCTTAATCGACGATAACTAGCCAGCCTCCCCCACGGCTTGAGACAGCGACAGGGAGTCGGACCAGTGGCACGGCGCGCTAAATGTAAACAAAGCAAGTCGTGATTTACACGAGTCCTATTGCATTGAAGACACAAAAACACACGAACAGGAATGGGGGGCAGGGGCGAGATGTCGCAGACTGAAGGGTAGCAGGGTGGGGGCTGGGGAGGAGAGAGGGAAAAAAATAGTGTTAGGAGTAAAGGGGCCAGTAGATGTGGAAGGATACAAATGATGACTGAGGAGGGACTAGCAAGCCTCAAACCAATCGGAAGACAGCATTTAAGACAAAAGCCAATGGGCAGAGAGTGGGCAGAGCTTCCACAAAGCTTCCAAACTAAAGTGTAGACTGCATGCCTCGCAGAGCGATGGCAGCACATTCGTGCTGCATCGCTAGGCGAGACCTAAAAATGATCTGTGCCATGGTTGGCTCGCATCCAGCAATGGGTGGCTGTGACTGGTCAGAGTGTCATGCTTGTACACACTGATTGGCTTGAATTCGCTTTGTTTTTTCAAGCACTGACTGACATATTTTGGTGCTGAGGAAGGATGCAAGGTTTGTAATGTTTTTTTCCCTCCTTTCCTTCAATTGTTGGGAGTGGATCCTCTGCGGAGAATGTGTAAATGGCGCTTTGTTGAGTGACATCATGAGGATAAGGCTGGCTTCGGTTTGATGCGATGAAAGGCTTTGGGGTGGGGTGCCTGTGATCCCACGCTGGACAGTGCTGCTGTATATGCTACAGGACACCGAAAAGGGCCCTGCTTGTATATTTAATAAACCCAAGCCTTTAGCTTATTATTTTCTGCGCTCCCGCACTGCTCCCAGCCACATGAAATTACTAAGCCTGAAACAAGAGGGCGCAGCGGAACTCTGCAGAATTCCATGGAGTTTTTATGCAAATCCGTGGAATTCCGGATAGTGCAACTCCCTGAGCCCCGCACACCCCTAATTTCTACTTTGGAGGTTGGACCACAACTGGACTGCCGGAACCACCAGGGAACCGTATTCCTGGTGGTGGTGCGGTGGACAGGGGCTCACAATATGCTGGTGGTGCCGCTGTGGCAACCCCATGCATTTAATAATTTCCTGACTGCCAGCAGTTTCATAGAGGTTCTTACTCCATGAAACTGATGGCAGTCAGGAAACAAAGGGGCACTACAGGGCCCCCTTGCCCCATGCACGTTGGTGTATGCAGGGGGCACATGTTGTGCCCCCCTGTGTGCATGCACACCCTGTTCCAGCACGGCATGGACTTCACAGTCCATGCTATGCTGGAACATGCTGTGGGGGTCCATTGGTGATGCAGCATTAAGGCTCACATTTGTAATCTGATGGGTGGGTGGCATTCAGGTCTGGCAGTTTGGGAGCAGGGCGGTAGCGTACCGCCCCGCTCCCACACTGTCAAAACAGTAATCAGGCCTTTAGTAACTGCTTTCTTTCTGTGATGTTATATATTAAAATCTCTCTGTCACTGTATCTGAAAATAGTGTAATAGTATAAATAAATAAATAAAAAATGATTCACACTTCAATTATTTAGATATAAAATTATGCAGCTACTTCGATTATTTATACTTACATATATATGTTCCTTTTAGATGTTTCACACTGTTTTGCAGCGTTTCCGTTGTGTGTATTGTTATGTGAAGCAGGTGCTTTCTTTCTGTTGGAAGATTAAAAAAGCATCAGTTTCATTTTAAATGTTTATTTGTTGGTAGTATGTAAAGGTTGAGGTTGTTAGGTTTATTTTTACTCGCTTTTGGGGTAAATTTATATTTTTTAATAATATTTGTGTACTTAATTTGTTATATCTTTTGGCTGGTATGCGATGGGTGTTTTTTCTGACAGGTTATCACTTTTCAAAGTTGTAGTGTTTTCTTTCAGGAAGTACATGTAAAGAGGTAGAAGTTGCAGAGTGTTTTGTTGATTATTCGCTATTTTACATTTCTTATTTTATTCAGAAGTAAGTTTTCGCTTAAATATAAGTTTTACTTACTTGGTTAGGTAGTTGTCAAGATGTATATATTTCTTCTTTAAGGGTCTGGTCAGAGAATCTGGTACAGTTTACTTGTCTTGCAGCATCTGTTGTTTTTGAAGTATTGAGTTAATAAAGTTAGCATGAGTTTAATATTGTTGATTTAATTGTTTGTCTAATTTATTGGTTAAGGTTGTTTATAGTTAGATTTTATTAGTTTGTTTAGGTTTAGTTGAATTTTTTTTATCAGGTATGTCCTTCTATGGTAAATACCAATGTAGGTTTTATTTATATTGTTTGATATATAGTTTGATAGTTCTGAATGTATACATACATATATTTATTATTATTTAGATTGGTATATAAATGCTATTAGTTTTAATGCAAATGATTTTGGGTTATATTTTTATGAATTAAGTTATATATTTTATTGGGGTGAGGCATAAATATTTAGGTGATGTAATGTATGTATTTTTATTTCAAACATGTGTATACAATGTGTCATGTTTATTTATTAATGGAAATCTAATTATTTTGGTGGTATTATTGTAGTTGATATTGTGTTAATTGATATGTTTAATATATTATATGTTTATATAAAGGTGACAATATTGTTTTTCACGATATTTCTGTCTTTGGTCTAAGTAAAAACTGATATATATATATATATTTGTTAATTTTATTTTATTTTACACAAATCAAAACAATCGGTACTAGGACATGAAATCACAGTAATTATGCATTTCATTACACACATGCATATGGTTACATCATTTCTTGAATAGTTTTTTGTCTTTTTCAAATCACCAAGGAATGTTTTTAGGGCGTAACCGAAAATGAGCTTAATATTTAGCACACAGTCTCACCACTGAACCCCCGCTCAATCGCTAATGTCAGATATTGAGTCTTCTTGACGGGGCTCGCATATATTGCCGCGGTAGGTGTTCCATTTCACCCAAATACGGGCCCATTTTTTGGGGCATCGCCTGTGCACATACACTGCTTTTTCGGTCACCATTAATGTGTCCATATCTCGGCACCATTGTTGTAGGGTCGGGTTCTGTCTGGATCCCCAGTGAAGAGCTATATTTCTTTTTGCCAGGGTCACACCAAGTGTCACCCAGTCTTGGTCTGAGTGATTGAGGTCTGTTGGCTCCCAAATATTAAGCAAACAGCATTTTGGTTCCGGGAGGACTACTATCCCTGTGACCTGTGATATGGTGGTCATGATTGATCCCTAATATGGCTGGAGGATTGTACAGTCCCAGATAGTATGTATGAATGTACCCGAGAGGCCGCATTGTCGCAGGCAGAGCGGTGTGTCGGTAGTTCCTAGTTTATGTAATAATGTAAGTGTACAGTATGTCCTATGTAGGATTTTCAATTGTAATAACCGGAGCCTCGAGGGGATTGCTACCTCCCGTGGGGATGCCAATGCTTCCTGCCATTCCGCCTCTTCCATGGGGCCCAGCTCCGTCTCCCACCTTTCCTTAAGGGTTAACGTGGGATCCGGTTGGTTGTTCACTATTTTCCGATATACCAGGGATATCGCTTTCTTGTGTAGATGATCCGTGAGAAGTCTATCCTCTAGTCGCGAGGCTTCTGGTAATGGAGTGTCTCGCGGCAGCGCCTTTTGTAGTGCATGTTTTACCTGCAGATATCTAAACCTCTCCGCCTGTGCAAGATCATATGTGTCCTGTAGTTGGTCAAATGAGATGATCTCCCCTTTTTTTCAAAGATCCCCCACTTTCAATATACCTATTAGATCCCATTTATGGAATCCTTTTGGGTTGCTCAGCTTGCCCAGTCGTTGTGTGTCCCATATAGGTGTTGCCTGAGTAATGACCCCCTCCCAGCCCAGCGCTCTCTGTGCCTCAAACCACATCTTAACCATGTGAGCCGTTGGGCCTGTAAGTGTGGGTCTACGTTTCTTATTATATAATGTCCCCATGATACCTTCCTGGTCAAGTAAGTGCCTATCCATGTGAAATGCTGGCTCCCCTTGTGGCGCATGCAACCATTGATTTATGACCATAAGTTGAGCAGCCCAATAATATTGCTTGATATTAGAAAGGGCAATGCCTCCATCGTACCATCCCCTCATTAGTTTTTGTATTGCTATCCGACTCGTTTTCCCATCCCAAAGTAGTTTTCACACTTCAGCGTTAATTGCTGCGAAATACGTGGGTGCCACCGGGAACAGTGTATTTTGGAGAGAGTATAAAAATCTAGGGAGCACCATCATTTTGAAAAGGGCCGCCCGTCCTAGGAGCGTTAACGGCAAGAACCGCCAGTGTTGGACATCGTTTTGGAGTTTTACAAGTGGTTTAGTGAGATTCTCAATAGTGAAGCGCTGCTGAACGTGGGTAATATAAATACCAAGGTATTTGAATCCCTCAGTCGTGACCTGAATGGTGCAGTGTCGGGAGAGTTTAGGCACGGGCCGTGTAACACACAGAAAAGAGATTTCATCCAATTAATCGTGTAGCCTGGGGCGCATCCATATGCCTCGCAGATATCCAGTAGGCAATTTATGGAGCGCGCTGGGGGGGCCTTATAGAGAAAGATATCATCGGCGTACAGCGAGATACAATCTTCCCAACCCGCTGCCCACCGTAGCCCCCAGAAGACCGGATCCTGTCGGATCCATGCTGCCAGAGGCTCCAACACCATCACGAAAAGCAACAGTGACAGAGGGCAGCCCTGTCTCGTGCCCCTCCCCAATGGGAATTCTGTGGAAATGGGACCATGTACGACAACCTGGGTCAAAGGTTGCGTGTATAGGAGTTCTATCCACACAAAAAATGTCGGGCCAAATCCCATGCGCCGGAGCACCGCAAAGAGAAAGGGCCATTCTACTAAGTTGAATGCCATACGGGCATCCAATGACAATATCAGAATATCACAGCATCTTCTTCGATCGTGTCCTTGCGTGCAATCACGCCATTTAATCTGCGCAGGTTGAGTGCTGTATTCCGGTTGGTCATAAACCTCGGACTGATCCGGGGGGATCAAGGCCGGAAGGTGTGCTTGAAGTCGTGTGGCTAGTGCTTTGGCTAGTATTTTAGCCTCCGATGAGGAAGATTGGTCTATAGGAACTACATTCCTCCGGGGGCTTCCCTGGTTTGTGGATTGCCACTATTGTAGCCAGGCGCTGGTCCCTCGGTAGTGCCCCACTTTGTAGACTAAGTGTAAACATGTGGAGCATATGAGGCATGAGTTGTGGTGCGGCCTTTTTATAGAGCTCCACTGGCAACCTGTTAGGTCCCAATGCCTTCCCCGAGTGTAGGGCTCCTACTGCTCACTGAAGTTCGTCACTAGTAAGGTCTGCTTCCAGCTCCAGGGCGCCCTCCGGAGTAAGTGCTGGCATTTGTATGTCTTTAAGGAATGCTATATTGTCCCCGACCGTGCCCGTCGCAAGGGGTGTGGATACCTGTTGGAAATGTGCCGCTAGCGCCTCAACGATTGTTTGCGGATCTGTTGTGAGTTCACCCGTCTGCGTCTTGATTTCCGCCACCCATCTGCCTGCTCTTTCTTTTTTATCCAGCCACGCCAACAGTTTCCCTGCCTTATCTCCCATCTCGTATACAGTATTTTGAGTGTCTGCGTTTTTAGTTTTTGCTTCTTCCCATGCATATGTTCGGTATGTTTGTTGGGCCAATTGCAGCTTATGTGCTGCCAGTTCCCCCGCCTCCCCTACACATTCTGCCTCCACCCGGGAAACTTCCTGTTCCAGCGACTCGACCTGGCGTTGTTTCTCACGTTTGTGGTTAGTAATCAGTGAGATGGCCTGCCCCCTTATCACCGTCAAATATCGATATTTTTAACGATATTTGTGTTCTTGATGTTTGTGTAGTTTTATTACTTAAGTATAGGAAAGGGATGTTTTTGTTAAAGATATTTATTTTCTTATATTTTTGTTATTTGATATTGTATGCATTGATTTTCTGTCAGTGACCCTCCAAATGGCTGGGGAGTGTCCACACTCGGGTAGGAATCTCCGCAATGAGAATTCTTATTGTGGAGATTATTCCCAAAGTGTGGAGACTTCACCACGACTGCGGAGCCTTCGCCACAAGTGCGGAGGCTCTTTGTGTGTGGCATTTTTGGCATGTTTTTCCAATTACTTTTTGCTTCTGACCTCCTGTTTTTGACTGTGTGCTGCATTTTGTTTTTGCTGGCTTTAGAACTCTGGGCACTTTACCACTGCTGATGAGTGCTAAAGTGCAAGTGCACCCTGCGTAAAATGTGATTGTAATTGGTTATCAATGATTGGCATATTTAATTTACTAGTAAGTCCCTGTTAAAGTGAGGTATTTGTGCACAGGGCTGGTAAATCAAATGCTACTAGTGAGCCTGCAGCACTGATTGTACCACGCACATGAGTAGCCCTGCAAGCATTTCTCAGATCTTCCGCTGCATTGTCTGTGTGCACAGTTTTAAACTGCCATGTTGACCTGGCAAGTAACCTTCCCTTTTATTATATGTAAGGCACCCCTAAGATAGGCCCACTGGAGCCCCATGAACAGGGTGCAGTGTATATGAAAGGTAGGACATGTACTGGTGTGTTTTACATGTAATGATAGTAAAATACTGCTAATTTCACTTTTCACTTTTGCAAGGGTTATCTCTATTATTGAGTATCTTTGGAGCTGCTTTGTACCATCTTACAAGTGTAATTTTAAATTGGCAAGAGATAGAGAGTTGGAGTTTGGGCTCCCTAAGCTTCGATTTAAAAATACATCTTTTAGTGATGATGGTTTTTAAATTGTTTGTTTGAAAATGTCACTTTTAGAAAGTGGGTATTTTCTTGCTTTACCATGCTGGGCCTCTGCCTGTCTGTGGAATCAACACTGGGTTTAGACTAACAACTGGGTTGTTTGTGCATTCACTCTAGACAGTCACACAAAGGGAGTTGAGGTGTCCCCTGTATATCCTGATTGACAATCACCAGGCAGATGGTCCCTTTTCAGCTAGAGTGGTGGGCAGAGTTGTCAAATACACAAGAATAGGGCTGTACCTGACCTCTGCCTGGAGCCAAGACAGGACAAGGCAAAACTTGTGCACTACAAAGACTGTCCTTTGCAGAATGCCTACTTCAAAAGCCAAAATGCGTATAAGAATTGGACCTAAAACCCCAGACTTGCAGAATACTTCTGGATCAAGAGGAGACTCTGCCAAGAAGAAGGGCGGAGAGTTGTGAGGAGGAGTACTGCCCCTTTGCTGTGTCGCTGTGCTGGGTTTGCCTGCAGTTGCTGCTTCAGTCTTGGGAAGACTAAGGACTGGACTTTTGCTTTGGTATCCTGCTTGAGAAGATTCTCCAAGGGCTTGTGTAGGCTTGCCTCCTATTAAGAAGCCTCAAGGTCATCAAAGATCTCACCTGCAGCCCCCTGAACTCCACTGCCAGGAGTTCTGACAAGCCAAGTGGTGCCAATTTCAGTTCTGGTGCCTTGGAAGTGGTTTGACTGCTTCAAGAACTGAAAATCCACGCATCGCCACTTCAGTGCTGTTTTTCCCTCTCTGCAAGCTTGCCGTGTGGTTGAAAATCCAATGCATGGCCGCGAGGCAGCAGAAAAGATTGACGTGGCACCTGTCTGCAGCTGAAAGAACCGCCGCAGCCTGAGTCCAGAGCATGGTGTCTCCGACATCTGAGACACCTGCTACGACTCCGCCCTGCTGTGCTGCTGAAAGAATTGTTGTATCACCTGCTCGCGGCCAGAAGATTCAACGCAGTGCCTGTTTTGCTGTCGTCATATCAACTCCAGCGCATCCGGATTTTCCACGCATCGCACCTCTGCTCCGAATCAATATCAACGCTGGTTTTCAGTAAGGGGCCAAGGCCTCATGTCCAAAATGTGACGTATCACCTTCCCTCGCAGGAGGGAATCGACGCATCGCCTTCCCTGACAGAAAGTAATCATTGCACCACCTCCTCTGGCAGTAAGGAATTGACGTATCACCTCCCCTCTGAGTAAGGAATCGACACATCACTGTGTTTTCGGCTCCTCATCGCCTCAGCGCCTTTTTTTGTCTTGTAATTTTGATGCATCCCAGGTATTTGGAGCTAAAAGTGACTCATCCATAGTTTTATATGGACTGAACTGTTTCAAACTTTTCAAAGTGATATTTTGCTTTATATATTTTGTATTTATATCGTTTTGGTCCTGTCTGATTTAGATAAAGATTGGTTATTTTTCTAAACTGGTTTAGTGTTGATTTGTAGTGTTTTCACTTTGTTACTGTGGGTTATGTACAAATGCTTTACACATTGCCTCTGAGATAGGCCTGACTGCTCATGCCAAACTACCAAGTAGGTGAGCAGAGGTCACCTTAGCTGTGTAATCCCCTTACCCTGACTAAAAGGAAGGGTGCCGACTTGGACAGGGTGCAGACCTCTGCCACCCATTTCTAACCTTGTGAATCAGGTCCAATGATTTTAATGGCACAGCAAGGGCGCAGTGAGTCCTCGTGCAAACAAGAAAAATACTGCCCCTGATGATAAGAATAAAGGACAAACAATTTACCACCCCTCCTACATCCATTTTGTAGATAGGGTACCCAGCTGTACAAAGTGATAAGAAAATTGAGCAGAATAGATGAACAAACTGATGGAATCCTTACTGGCCAACAAGTAACCAAAAACAAGTGCCACATACCTTCATCGGAACCAATCAACTATTGTAACGATACAAGCCCAAGAGTAGAAAGTGCATGCTACACTGACCTGAAACTTCAGGAAAAAGTAGGGACATACATTTATCCAATCACAGACCTCAGCAGAGAGTGCTACAACTGAAAACTTTAAACCTGGCCGCTCCTGACCACATCGCATAGTAACAATTACATGGGAATCAATATAAAGTCACTAGGCAGTTCCTCAATGACCACAGAAGTTGCATAGCACTTGTATAAACCTGCTAGCAAGCAGTGTATGGTTTAGGGCACTGCCAAGTGATATGTTCAGCATTAGCACGCACTGGAACCTGCTTACACTGTTACTATGGTGGAATCTGTTCAGCACATTATCAGCGTGTTCTGTCTACACTCAGCATGTGATAGAAACAGTGCAGTGCAGTGCAGTACATACAACCTGTCTGTGAGACTGCCTGTCTGCACTACAGATGTAAGACACCCAGTTTGGTGGTTACAGCCTACATCTTTCCGAATCTGTGCATGTGAATGAAGCAAATAATTCCATAGGTACAGGATGCATATGTTCCTGCCTACACCTAGCACGTGTACTAGCCACATGATCAAGTAGTGCAGTGATCATAATCGGTCTGCACGTCTGGCGGTACTAACAACTACATCGACATAATGCGCTGTTTATAGCCTGTCTGCCTACATAAAGCATTCGATGCAGATAATGCAGTGTTTACAGTCTATCTGCCCACACTAAACAGATGAGACAAATAGTGTTTTCTTCATAGTGTTTGCTGACACTTTGCATGTATTATAAATAGAGTAGTGTTTATGGGCTACATGTATCTGCCTACGCTAAGCACAAGATCCTAACACTAGACTTTGCTGTTGCATCTTTTCATGCAGTAAGCTGGTGATGCAAATATTGTTCATTTTAAAACCTGCCTTTAGCTTTCGCTTAGCAATATACTATACACACGATGCAACAAGACTCAAACAGAGCCACCCAAGCACTGGTCTGCGTTGGTCATCTCTGGGCATTCCCAAAACACATATCTAGCCAGGATTAAAGCCTACCTATAGAACTTAGTACACACTATAAAATCCCCTAATAAATATATATGTGATAAATGTAGTGTTTTTAGATTAGCTTCCTAAATTGTGAGTTGCTGACAGATGTAACAAGTGTATGAGATCAATTGTCAACTGGGTGTCTGCTAATTGTCTGAAGTTGAATTTAGACCAAACAGAGGTTCTAATTTTTGGGAAGGAGACTAGTTTTGGGGACGATTCATGGGGGCCCGAGACACTTGGTCCCCTCCCGGAGCCTATCACTGAGGTCCGAAACCGTTGAGTACCTTTGACTCAGATTTATCTTTCAGGGAACAGATAAACCAACTGATCTCTTATTGGTTTTTGATGCTAAGATCCTTTTGTTCCTTTTCAGCTAAAACAAAAGTGGTCATTGCCTTGGTTTTGTCAAGAATCGACTACTGAAAGCCCTCTACATGGGTGCCTTGTAGGGTGCATTAAAAAAAATCCAAACTCTGCAAAATGCAGCTGTCCGCCTTATTAAAAAAAACACCCAACACAAGTCAGTAACAAATTCCTTGGTGGAGCTTCACTGGCTTCCTGTAAGGAAGAGGGTTGCCTTCAAGGCACTTTGGGGCATATGTATCAAACTCCCCTTTAGCGAATCTTAATTTGCGAGATTTTGCGATTCGCAAAATCAGATTCGCTAAACGGGATGTATAAAATAAATCGCTAATCATTTGCGATTCCTTAAAAATCGCAAATAATTCGCAGAATCCCGCATTGCGATTTCTTAATAGCGAAATTCGCTAAATAAGAAATCGCAAAAACGGGAATCTGCAAGCCTGGTGCAGGCTGATGACATCACAAACAGGAAACTGTAGTGATTGCCTGCACCTGCTCACCTGAGCCACACCCAGAGGCTGCTTGTGGAGTGTGAGGAGGCTTTCCTGGAGACAGCAACCAGCAATGGATCCCAAACAAAACCAGCAGGGCAAAGATGCAGAAAAAAGAAAGAGAAAACACAAGTTTTCAGAAAAGGAGCAGGAGGTCCTCATTGAGGAGATGGTCTGCAGCCATGAGCTCCTGTTTGGGAAGAAGGCACTCAAAGTCCCAGAGGCCAGGAAGAGGAAAATCTGGCTGGAAATACAGAGCAAGGTGAATGCTGTTGGAGTCACCACACGCACCATCGAGGAGCTGCGCAAGCGGTGGTATGATATGCGCCAGAGGTCCAAGGAGAGGGTGGCAGCCAGACTCAAGGATGCCACTCAGACTGGAGGAGGACCATCCACTGCAGAGCAGCCAACCCCCCATGAGGAGCTCGTGGAGTCTACCCTCCTGCCTGAGAGCGTTGGTGGTGTGGCTGCAATCGACAGCTCCGACCCCTCATCCAGCAGACAAGGTAAGATGCATGCCAAATCACCCTGCACTCCTCCCCATCCCTTGCACACTCCCCCAAATGCGCATAGTAAACTCCCAACATGCCAATCCAGCCCAGGTCTTACAGCACACCCAGCAATGCATCATGGTACTCGTAGTACTGTGTCTGACTGTGTGTCCATGACACCATCACAATTAAATGCAACATATGTGTTTTGGGGATCATTGAATAGAAATGTGTCAGAGGTTAGCCGTCAAAGATTTGTAACTTTATTGAGTGCCACATGCAGACAGTAACACAAACTCATATAGTCCCCTTTACATCCACAGCACACGGCATGCCACAAGAAGACAGCGCTGAGGGAGAGGAGCCTGCAGACCCTGCGGACTCCAGCGATGAGACAGAGCAGCAGCCAATTCAGCGCAGGAAGCGCGCACATGTGCCCCCACTGCCTCCATTTGAGGATGAAGTCCCAGCAACAGGCGATGACACCGACAGGAGAGAGGGGAGTCAGGGTGTGACAGACATGCCCCGTCATGACGCACCAACACCAAGGCAAAGGGAACAGGCCATTTCCAGGTCAAGGCCCAGGAGCAGCACTGCAACAGAAGGAGAAGGCACTGTGTTCTCCGGCTTGGAACAGTGCATGTTGCAGGAACAGCGCCTGCAAAGCAAGGCAATGCGGTCAATGAATCGCCAGCTAGGCCGCCTACATCAGGACAATCGCAACATGGTAGCGGCAATACAAGAGCTCTGTGCCACTTTGAGGGACACCCAAGCTGCCAATGACAGGGCTGGACGACGTGCCAATGCACGGCTACACAATTACACTAAGGCAGTCAACCACCTCTGCACCACCACCAGCGCACTCACACGCAGAAGCGTAACCATGCAGGTGGACATGGCACATTGCTGCCAGGACATAGCACGAGGGCTGGCGCAGGTGACCACTGCTGTGGAACAGCTGCAGACAGCCAATGCAGGTGGCAGCGCACTAATGGCCTCTGCTGAGAGTGAGGACACATCGAGTCGCAGCAGCATCACTCCAACCTTGCCAGGTGAAAGACGCCGCAGTAGCAGACAGGTAGCAGGCCAAGGGCGCACCATGGGGGTCAACCACCCTGGACGGCACCGACGGAGGTGATCATCTGCGGGGACACTGACTGCAACACGGGTGCATTAACCCGCAAAAGGCTTTTTGCCCTATTTCTTGTGCCTTCTCTGCACTGTGTGTACAACATGTGCTGGGGACAATTACAATTTCTTTCATGTAAAGTGTGATTAAACACTTGACACATCATCAGGCTTTGTAGTCTCATTTCCTCAATACTCACCTAAAAGTAGTTTTGTGTGATCTCAGTCCGTCTCTGGCGTCCAGCAGCTGCCCCAACTCCTGGTGCTGGTCTGGCAGGGGGAGCAGGGCGCTCGTCATCCGATGTGTCTGTATCGGTCACATCAATTGTGGTGCCTTTCCTCATTGCCATGTTATGTAGCATTGCACAGTTTGCCACGATTTTACAGCAGGTCTCAGGGCTGTATTGCAGTGCGCCTCCACTTTTATGCAGGCACCTGAAGCGGCTCTTCAGGATTCCGAAGGTACGCTCAATGACACAGCGTGTAGATCTGTGTGCCCTGTTGTAGCTCCTCTCACTTGCATTTGCAGGATCCAGGTATGGGGTCAGGATGAAGTCGCGCACTGCATAGGCACTGTCACCTGCATGGAAAAAAACACAATAGGTGAGTCAATGTCCCCCCCCTCAATTGATGTAGTGGATGTATTGATGTGTGCAATGTATTTACCGAGCAGGTACCCCTCCCCAAACTCTCCAGCACTCAGACGTCTGTGTATTCCACTGTGTCGGAAGATGACGGAGTCATGTGTACTGCCGGGGTATTTGGCTACGATGTCTGTGATGTGATACTTAGCGTTGCACACAATCTGTATGTTGAGGGAATGGTAGCATTTCCGATTCCTGTAGACATATTCAGTTTCTGCTGGGGGTGTGATGGGGTGTGATGGCCACATGGGTCCCGTCAATGCAGCCGATGACGTGGGGGAAACGTGCAATCTGGTAGAAGTCCAGTATCGTTTGCTGTAATGCCTGTTGGGTGGTGCGGAAGTAAATGTGATGTGAGAGCCTCAGTAGCATTGCATCTAGGAAGGCATGGAAGAAGCGCGAAAGTGCACTCTGTGACACCCCACCAACCTCCGCTATGACCCGTTGAAAACTCCCTGACGCCAGGAGGTGCAGGGAGCACAGGACCTGCACATGTGTGGGAATTGTTTGTGCCCTGCGAGTAGGGTGCTCCAAGTGGGGTTTCAGCTCCTCAATCAGGTCCATTATGGTCTGTGGGTGCAGTCTGTACTTGTCATAGATCTCCTCTTCAGTGTTCTGGAACAGGGTGATGCGCAGCCTGAAGATACGTTCCTGTCTCATTCTCCTGTGTGCAAGGGCCCGAATACGCAGCCTCCTGGCTATCACGTACATTGCAGCCATTGTGGGCTGGTTTTTGTACCTTGCACCAGTTTACCACCTGCAAGCAATTGGTGTTAATAGCGATTTCTTAATTAGCGAATTTCGTGAAATCGCAATTTGCGATTTTTTCATACATGTGTTTGCGATTTCTTAGCTAGCGATTTCTTGTTAGCGATATTCGCAACGCTAAGGAATCGCAAATTAGGTATTCGCTAGGAAATTCGCTGTTTTCTTGTTTCGCAGCCTAAGAAATCGCTAATTTAGCGATTTCTTCTTTTTCAGTTTGGAAGTGTGTCATACATATGAAATAGCGAAAAATCAGTCGCAAACGCTGTTTTTTGCGAATCGCAGCGTTTGCGACTAATTTTTGCTTTCATACATATGCCCCTGAGTCACATAAAGCTCTGAACGCAGTATGGCCTGACTACCTAAGGAAAACATGTAAGTGGTATTCTCTCTCAGAGAAGACTAAGATCTTCCTCCTTATATCTAGTATAAGTTCCGAGGATAAAGAAGACTTCCTGGGGTGGCCGCAGCTTTGTCTTTTCCACCTGTCAGCTATGTAACACCTTGCAATTGCATATTAAAAGCCGGTCCAATTTGCTGAGTTTCGTAAAGAGCTGAAGTCATGGCTATTTTCACTTCCATTATAAGTCTTATATGCCTCTGGTCACTGCTGAAAGTCCTTAGCGCCAAAGGATATTCGCGCACTTAAGAAATATCAAATATCGGGGGCGTGGCTTGACGCCCACGGAGCATGGCGGCGTCCGAGTGAGGCTCCCGGGCTTGCCTCGGCGGAACCGCGTTTCCTGCTACTTTTTTTCAAAGCTTTTCCAACTCAGCGATATGGGAAGGTATGCTGCCCGTAATGCTTGTAATACCATCTGCAAGTGCTCGCTGAAACGAGCATTTTTTTGCCTCATGTGTCTTCATATAGTAACGGTCCGTAGCGGCCGCCGTTTTCCTTTTTGCCGCGAACGGAGCTCCTGGATGATGAAGCTCGTCTGTGCCTGCTTGCTGCATTGTTAGTCACCCGGCAGTTTTTTTAACTGTTTTTTAACCCTTCACCAACATTTTTCTTTGTATAAGCCTGTATGCCTCACTCTCCACATGAATTCATGCCAGTTGTGGGAGGGCTTTCCTGGCAGCCATCTTATGGTGGATATTTGTGAGGAATTCCATCAGCAGAATTGCGCTTTCTGTTGCCTGCAAGTTTAATTTCAGCTGATGCTCTGGCCCAACTCATGTGTTAAGTAACACTTACTTTTTTATTGACTATTTGAGAGAGGATACAGCTGTTTTGGTCATTTCTGCTCATTTCATTCTTTTTGTCATATTTCCACCGTTGGCTCCGGTTTTGGTATGTTTGATGGGCAGAACCAGGTCTTTTTCAAAAGTGCGGCAAACTTTTATTAAGAATTCAAAACTCTTTACAGAATTTTCCAAACTTCAGGATTCTCGACGGTTTTTGCCACGATCTTTGGAGCCTAACATGGATCCTATTTCTACAGCTTCCGGGAAATCTATTACAAAATACTTGAAAAAAGATCCCCCTTCTCCTCCCAAATCTGCCTCGCCGGTCTCCATGGAGCTCCTGTTGGAAGAAATTAGAGCACTTCGACCCTTTATGGAAGAGACTAACGCTAAACTGCAAGTCCTTACGGAGAATTGGTCCCAGTTGGACACCAGAGTCTCGGTAGTTGAGCAAAGTGTCTCCTCACTCAAGGAATCTTGTGCTAACGTCTCACAACTTCATTCCCAAGTTTCGATGCTTCAACGCCAAATCGAGGACCTTGAAAATCAAAATTGGAGAAACAACCTTCGCATTTACGGCCTGGTGGAAGGACTTGAAGGATCAGATGCTCTCACCTTTTTTAAATCCTTCCTTCCTAAGCTACTTCACTTACCAGATGGTACTGCACTCAATATGCAACGAGCGCACAGATTGGGCTGCGTCGCTTCCAATTCTTCACCGTCGCAGCGACCAAGAGGTGCAATCTTATATTTTTTGGAGTACACAGATTTGCTAAAAGTTTTGTCAGCGGCCAAATCCATTCCAAAAATTACATGGTCTGGCTCTACTCTATTCTTTGCTCAAGATTACGCAAAAGCCACTGCTAACAGACGCAAGGCTTTCCTGAGCATGAGATCTGATCTTCACTCATTGGGTGCTCGCTATGGACTTTTTCATCCTTGACTCTTAAAGGTCACCTACAACAACAGAACAACTACATATGAAGACCCGATGAGACTTCAGAGCTTCATCAACTCCTGCAGGCCTGCTTCTTCTTCGTCATTCAACACTTAATATTTCGCTATTGCTTAATGTTTTGTATCATTTCCTAGGTTTCTGCATGAATTCTTTCTCACTTTAGTACAAATTGTTTTCACTAGCATAGTTATTTGTTGGTTTACATAGGTTATTGTTTTGTATTGGATTCAGGGCATATGTTGTGTCTTGCTATTTATTTGTTTAACTGATATTCTTTGCTTCCGCAGATCCCCTTTTCTCATGGCGTGGTCTCTCCCTGGTTTCCCGTGTGTCCATGCTCGGATGTTCCGTCTGTCCATGTGGTCTCACCTCCCCCTCCTTCACATCTCCCCTTCGTATGTATGTTTTTTGTTTTGTTTTTTGTTTTTTGTGTTGCATTCCCTCTATCTGCTCCGTCTGTTCCACAATTTGTATTTATTTGCTCTTCTGTTGTCCTCAGCACTCCTTCTTGGTTTCCTTCTTTCTATTTCTCTCTTAATTCTGTCATTGCATGCTCACTTTTTATCATTTTGATATATTCTTCTTTCTCAGTCACAACATCCACCTTCTACGTTGTTGGTATATCATGTCCATTAATCATTTTACAACTTTTCTTTTGGTTCCTGTTATATAGTTCATATATCCTTTTTTATTTTGAAGGCGACTTACATGTCTTTTAACATTTTTCTCACATTTTATATTTTTCTTTGTCTGAATTGGGTTCTTATCTTACAATCTTAGGTTCATTCGTTTCCATTAATCTATCGCATTAAAATTGATAACTTGGAACGTACAGGGTTTGAACTCTCCCATTAAAAGACAACGGGTTTTGACTTACTTAGCCAAATTAAACGTGGACATTGCCTTTCTACAAGAAACTCATCTTTCTGAGGTTGAATCATTAAAGTTAAAGAAGGGTTGGGTGGGAGAGGTTTTCTTTTCTCCAGGTGATGGCAAACGTAATGGAGTAATGATACTCTGTCATAAATCTCTTTCGCTCTCACTCTTGTCTCAAGAGTCGGACACTTGTGGTAGATGGTTGAATGTTAAGCTGTCTTTAAAGGGTGTTCCAATCTCACTTCTGAATGTCTATGCTCCTACTTGCAGAGAGCCTTCCTTCTGGCCCACACTTGCCAAGCAAATATCTCATTGCATAGACGATAATTTTATTTTGGCAGGTGATTGTAACCAGGTCCTTGACCCATTTATTGACAGGAATTCTAAGATTTCCTTTGTACCTAACAAGCCTCATAAATCTTTTGTTCATACCATCAATCAACATTAGCTTTTTGATCCTTGGTGACTTTGCAACCCAACTACCAGGGAATTTACCTTTTATTCCCCATCTCACCACTCCCACTCAAGAATCGACTATATTTTTGTCTCCCATAATATTTCGCAAACTCTTACCCACGCAGAGATTGGTCATATTCTGATTTCAGATCACGCCCCAGTTTCCATTGGCATTGACATCTTACCTTAAATTACGGGTCCCAGGAGGTGGCGTTTTAATAATTCCCTTCTTTTAGACCCAAAATTTACTGCTTCCTTCAACACCTTCTTTAATGATTTTTTTTTTTGATAATTCAAACTGATTCCATGGCCTTTTCAACGTTATGGGATGCCTTCAAAGCCTCGGCTAGAGACTTTTTATTAACCTTCATTGCAAAGAAGCGTAAAAACGCTCGTAAACAGACTATGGATCTCCTCCAAGATATTAAGAGACTGGAGCACTCTTATTATACCTCACATACAAAAGATTGTTTAACAGCTCTTATCAACGCCAAATTGCAATATAATAAAAAGTCCACGGAGGACGCCTCACTATATTTGTTAAAATCCAGCGCCAAATTTTATGGTGGTAAAAATAAAGCTGGGAAAACTCTAGCCAATTACTTGAAAGTTAAGCATAATAAACTGAACATAGAATCTATTTATGATACACAACTAGATCTAAAATTCAAGGACGACGACATTTTACATGAATTTTCTCTTTTTTACAAAACATTTTATGCTTCCGAAACACAACCCACTGACCATGCCTTATCACATTTTTTCTCTACCATTCAAAGGCCTCAAAATGCCCCTCCAGATTTAACTTCATTAGAATCTGATTTAACGCAGCAAGAGCTGTCGAGCGCCCTTCAATCTCTTAAACGTGATAAAGCACCTGGACCCGATGGTTTTACTGTTGAATTTTATTCACACTTTTCTAAACTCCTATTACCTAAATTACATTCTTTTTTACACTCTTTCAGCACATTAGGACACTCTTCTGGTTCTTTTTCAGATGCTCATACCTGCCTCATCCCCAAAGAAGGTAAAGACTTTAAACATTGTAAGAACTATAGGCCCATCTCCTTGGAAAAACATTGATTATAAGATCTTTTCCAAAGCACTAGCCTTACGATTGGACTCTTGTTTACCAGACCTGTTAGGGATAGAGCAATCTGGATTTGTCAAAGGTCGTTACATAACCGATAATACAAGATTCTTGTTTGATGTCTTGTTAAAATCGTCACGTTTTAAGGACTCCTTGGCAGCAATAGCGTTGGATGCTGAAAAGGCGTTCGATAGGGTTGAATGGGCATATCTTTTTTATACTCGCAAGTGGTTTAGCTTTGGTCCCAATTTTATATCCCTGATTTCTCTCCTTTACTCTAACCCTAGAGCGGCGGTTTGTGCTAATGGATTGATATCCCCTTTTTTTGATCTAGGAAGAGGGGTGCGTCAAGTGTGCCCCCTCTCCCCTTTCCTTTTTAACTTGGCTTTGGAACCATTTTCATAAAAATTACGTCAGTATCCCAATTTATATGGCTTCCATACATTTCACTCTCATATTAAATTTGCAGCATATGCAATTGATATCCTGCTCTTCATGTCTCATCCAATTGACTCAATCCCTGCTTTTTTTGCCGAAGTACAAGCTTATTCTGACCTTTCGGGGTACAAATTGAATAATGATAAATGTGATATTCTACCTTTAACAAAGTGCACTTTTAAACCTGATTTTAATGCCTCTAATTTTACTTGGAGTCCTAATCACATTAAATATTTAGGTTTATATGTCACATCTTCAATTTCAGACACAGTTTCATTGTGCATGAATAAATGTATACAAAAGATTTTGGATCTAACTACCAAATGGCACCCCCTTTATTTATCATGGTGGGGCCGTTTGGACACTATAAAGATGATGTTATCAAACATAATCATATATACTATTTCCAATATCCCAGTTCCCATTCCACAAAAAATTTTCAGGAAAATTAATTCTATTCTTTCTTCCTTCCTTTGGAATAATAAGAAACCTCGAATGTCTATACTCAGATTAATTCGCCCCAAATCTGAGGGTGGAGTTAATTTGCCTGATTTCCCAGCATACCAAAAGCATTCCTTCTCCATCAAGCATCGTTGTGGTTGCGTGACCCTAAAGAAGATTGTCCTTTATGGACCACAATCGAACGTCTTTCTTTGTTCCTCTTTTCCTTCGATGAATACCTTTCCTTTTCACGTAAACTGCAAGCCCTATCTACTCCCATTATTAAATTGACCTCTAAGCTTTTAATGCCTTTATTCCCTTTTCCTCACAATACCATTGAGTCCTTCCTCAGCTCCACAATCTGGCACAATAAAAGTCTGCTCATTCTAAATAAACCATTTTATTGGAAGGCCTGGCATCAGAGAGGTCTAATCTGGATTCATCAGCTTTTCTCACACTCAGATTTTTTTATCTTTTTCCTCACTTAGCCACTCATTCAAATTACCTACTTCATTCAGCCACAAGTACCTTATACTCAAAAACACTGTGTTGCACACACATGCACATTTCTCAGCAACACCTGTTATTCCAGACCCTTCCTCACAACTACGATCCTTATTAGCAACAACACCCAAGGCTTCCACATTATATAATTTTTTACATAACACTGACAAAGTTCGGCAGAAATCCAAAATTAAAGAGGCTTGGGAACGTGACTTTGCACTATCTTGGCCAGTGCTTTTATGGAATAAATTATGGGTTAAGATTCGTAAATCCTCCAGAGCTGCAAGCACAATGCAAACGTTGATTTTTGTATATAACAGACTTTTGGTGTCACCGAATGCTCTGAGCAAGAATTATACTACTGTACCTGATATTTGTTGGACTTGCTCTTCTCCAAAAGCTGATTTATTCCACATGTTATTTTCTTGTCGTATTGTACATAATTTTTGGAAACAAGTCTGGTCTCAAATTAATTTGATTTTCAGCACTACATTTTCTTTTGCCTATACTCATGTTTTTTTAGGAAGCTTGTCATCTTGCTGGGAGAATACTATGCTTAACGTTAAAATTTCTGATTTATTACTAGCAGTTGCATTTCAGCAAATCACAGCAAATTGGAAAGACTTCTCTAAAATTTGTTATAGGGCATGGTGGTACGCTGTTTGTCATAATCACAGGCTGGACACTTCCTTTGTATACCCTATCCCCTTGGTGTCGAAATGGTTGGATTTATGGTCTCCTCTTACCATTTATTTAGATGCATGTGCCAGCCGCTCTTTTCAATTGCATCCATCTCAACAAGAAGTCTCAAAACCCCCTTAAATAACCCTGTATCATTGCTTTTGATGTTTTATTACTTCCAATTTTATTCTTCAACCTGATTCATTAATAACATTGTGGATTTTCTTTTGTATGACATGTATTCATTATACTATAATACGTTGTGACACTTTCTATTTCTTATTAATAAAATCTTTTTGAACTTAAAAAAAAGAAATATCAAATATCAAATATCAAATAAAGTAAGCTGATTTTAGAAATAGTGCAGCATTTACAAGGCACCTATGTCCCCAAGTACAGTGTGCACATTATTCGTAGAGTGCAGCCTTTACTAGATCTTTGTGTTAGCCTGCTGTAAACACATAGAGCAAATAGTACAGTGTTCATGATACATCTGATTCATTAACCTAGGCACATGATATGGATAGAACAGACTGTACAGTCAGTCCCTGTACAGGATGTCTGTATTTCTGTCTGTGGTAAGCACGTAATACAAACAGGCAAGTGTTTGCAGGCTATGTCTATCAATGCAGTAAATACATGATATACAATTTCCATATGACGACATGTCAGGATAGAATGCATCAAGCTCTGGTATTTCATTTCATAAACATGAGAATTCTGTAACATACCTTTTTATATGCCCCATTAACAATATGCCTAATAACTATTGATTAAAGAACATTTATCAGGGTTTTGCGCAGGGCGATCACTTAGCTCAATGTAATGCAACATGTAGCAACTATTCACTACATGTTATAGTGCCCCTCAAATTGCCTTGCAACATGCGGGAGCCCATAAAAGTATTAGTAAATCTAACCCAAGTGTACGGGTGCCAGACATTTGGCTCTCAAAGAAATCCTCTACCTGCTAACAGGTATGTCTTACATTTTCTATATTACATTCAAACGACCATTCTTTTTTCAAAACTTTCTATTGAGTCTAATAGTAAGGTGCAAGTTTTTGAAACATCAAATAAACAATAACTATTTCTATTAATTCATGCCTTTTTCATCTAAATAGCCTTGTTTGCTACAGTCATTCAATGTCTACTTCAAAATCGATATTATCCACAATGATATCATTGTATAATTTGAGTGTGGATTCCAAGCTAATATGTAATGTTCCATCTCTCAAGCAATTCCAATTCATCCTAAAAGTAGGACTTTCCAAACAAATTCCATATACATATAATACAAAAATAGGGCACAGGAATATTTCGTGATATTGAGGAAATTGAGTGTACTTTGATCATAGCTCCCATTTTCCCCCATTTATGTCTCAGCTCTGAGACATATTACTCAATGCACTGTGGCCATTTTTAAGTAGACAAAATAGAAAGACACTTTGACGTCAGACTGCTGTTTCTGCACCTCACACTAGTTTCAATTGAATCAGGTTCCTTGCGCAACAAGCCCTACTAGCACCAGCCGTTGGGTGATGCCTCTGTAAATCAGATTCTAAGCAATAGAGGGGTTGGGCATGTGCAGGTGATGAAGTCCAAGAAGTCAATATTTAGTTTTTCAAATGAGTCTTTATTTTCAATCAGCTAGTTCTCACAGAATTGGAGATTTTACGGTCAGCCAACGCGTTTCATTCTCATGATGAGAACTTCGTCAGGGCTCAATGATCGAGTTTCTTTCCATTGAAGTAAGAAGTATATAATGTGAATTCCGCACTTCACAGGTATACTAGGTGCTATATAGCCTAGCTCCAACATGACCTTTCGTGTGAAAATCGAATGAGCGATACCTCATCCAAGTCGGTGTTCCAGGCAATTATTCTGGAAGCACTCAGGATATCGCAGGGCCTCAGTCGGCCTGAGTAGCAAATCTCAGAATCGAAGATCTCCTGCCAGAATGAGCAAGACTAATAGAAAGATCTTTGACTAGAAAGTCTTCTGCATAGGACACTAAATAAACATATGTTCCCAGGTACCGTCAGAAATTAAGAATCATGGGCACCTGCCACCAGCCTAGGAAGAAGCCCTACAGATTCTCTTGGTAGTTCAGTATGGGTGATACACACAAAAGTACTGCCTTTTTTCCAATTCCTTCCAATACAGGCTTTTGCATTAATTCACACAGATGCCACCTCTCTGCTGTGGTTATTGTAATTGCATTTATATAGCGCTTACGGCACCTGACGAGGCATAGAAGCACTTTTCAATGAGTAGCTCCATACACTGGAACCCAAAGGGATTAGAGGTGAATTAGTATAAGAACATTTGTTAATTTGAGCAGTGGACATGCAAGTATGTTAGAAGGATTGAATAGGATAATGGAGGGATAGAAGATGGAAGAGCCTAGAAAGTGTTATTTGGGACATCATAGTACTAAGATCAGGTTTGGGATGAGTAAAAGGAGAGATGGAGGAGAGATGAGTCTCTAGAAAGGTATTAGGGAAATCATAGTAGTAAAAAACGGTTTGGAATGAATCAAAGGATGGATACATGAGGGAAGAATTTAGAAAGGGTTATTTGGAAGATCATAGTAGTAGAATGAGGTGAGAGTGGAGGTAGAGGATATATTGAGAGAGGTATAGGGTGAGACAGAGTTGTGCATTTTAGAGTGTCAGGGATGGTTTTGTTTCTTCTTCTACACTGGAAGTAAAATCCGAAATATATAGATACCTAACTACATAGAAAGGGTATACATGTATAAGGAAGATAATATATTGAGATTTAAAGTTGTGTTGTACAAACTCAAACTTCCAAGTGTTGCTGTACTTGAAGCTAATTTATTAGGTTTTTTTTTACTATTTATTTTCCTCAATATTTCAATAATGTAGCACTTGTAGATAAAATAGTTATGATGATGATGAAATTTGTATATTCGGATAGATGAATAAAACAGAGACCCATAAGCTTCTCATCAAATATTTTATATGAAAATTATGCAGTGACCTATAAACTAACCCTGGGCGTAGTTCGCGTAGTCACGCTTCGCGAAGCTACGTGAAGATGTTCTTGCACTACGCGAGCTACGCGTAGCTTCGTGAGCATGCGTAGTTGCTTGGGGCACCCGTTCGCGGTGGCTTTTTCTTGTTCGGGAGCACGGTGAGCGTGTTGGGGGAGCTGTTTGCATGCTCGGGGGATAATATCTCACGATCTTACCCATGCGGTCGCCAATGGGCGTGGCCAACTTGTTTTTCAATTGTCCCACCCGCTCGCGATGCCTTATTTCCTGTTCCGGGTCGCGGATAGCGTGTTTGCGATTCGCATGTCGTGTTCGGGAGCGCATTTTACTTGTTTGCGACGATTATTGTATGTTCGCGAGAAATATCGCGCATACTTACCCACGCGGTCACGAATGGGCACGGCCATCTTGTTTTTCACTCTATGCTATGGTTCTGGGCCTACTTTTCTATCCTCCCTTAATCTTTGTAATCCTTTGTATTTAAAACATTTTTTCTGACTTTTTTTTAGTTATCATCTATCTCTCTCTTTCCCTAAGTTTATATTTTGCATTTTATTTCTACTTTTACTGTGGTTTTTTTACTTTTATAAAGTTCTTTCTTTCTTCTTCCCCCTAACTTTTTTTTCCCCTTCTAACTTTTCTTTTCCGCCTCCCACCCACCCCAGAAGCATGGCCAAGGGCACACCTAGTGCTAAGGGCAAGGGACCTGAAGGAGCAGACAAGAGCCGCCTGCCTTGCGGCAGAATGCGTCCTGCAGGGGTGCAGGCCCGTCAACTGTTGGTGGGCGAAGGTGCGCCGGGCAGTGTTCTGGTGCTCAGGGGTCCGGCGCACCCATAATCAGCTGGCCCACCGGTGGTCCGACATCCTGGACCGGGAGCAGGACCTGTTGGACCTGCTAGGTGTCGAGGCCGTTGGGCTTGGTGAGTAACTTATTGTGTATAAATTAAATTGTTGACGAATAACAAGATTACTGCTGCATGCTACACGTTGCTGGTAAATTACGTTCCAAAAAGCAAAATCTTCTGTGATTGTAGGACCCAGTTGCTCGGTGGTACTCTTACTTGTTTGCAACTTAGTTTGCGCTAGCTTGTGCTGATTATGTAAGAGTTTATTTTAGAGAACTGAAGTTAGGTAAAGGTAATGCGATTTGCTAGAGAGACTCTAGTCCTTCCATTGTCCTACTGTGAAATAGTGGTGGGTGGATATTGGATACTAGGTTTAGTTAGTATTAGTTAATAATTGTTTTACGCGGTCTGCGTGACACCTCCTCTGTCACTGAGTGCTGCTTACCCCAGTCCTCCGTAGAACCTTTTGTACTTTGTTTAGTAAGTGGTAGGCTTAGCATGGTCAGTAGCAGAACTAGATCAGAATCATGCAACCAACCCACAATTTTTTGTATGTATGCACAAATTTATGCATGTGTCCTCCATCTCATCTATGCATTTGATGGCTAAAAAAAATGGAAATGCAGACATAGTGAACAATAGGCCCGTCTGGAATAGGTGGTGTAGGTCAGGTGGTACTTACTAGGCTTCGTTAGTATTTGTAATCAGAATGATTATGGAACACTGGATTGTTCATAAATAAGAAGACGATCCGTGAATGCAGGAAGCAGCCAGTAGTCGATCCATCTGATTAGATAGGTCAATTTTATTGCAATTGTTGTTTCCTAAAATGTTTTTTGACTTATTTTTCCAAATGATTTATTATTATTTGTTTCACAGCACTCCTTAATGTTTGTCTCTTTCTTTAATATATTTTACATGATCATCAGCACCACCCAGGGGCAAGAAGACGGGGTCGGAGTCGGCGGGAGAACCACAGGACCGCTCCTTTACCGAGGCTCCTGCTGCTGGCCCCAGTAAGTCCTCCAGTGGTTATATTACAGTTATATTTCCCTAACTTTTACTGCATCTTTTTTTTCCGAACTATAAATTATGGTTCCACTTTCGAATTTTATTTTTTACAAAAGCTTCTTTGACCTTGACTATCTGTTTCCAAATTCTGTTTATCCCTGCCTCTAACTAAGTTCCTTCTAACTGCCTCTGCTATGACTCTCTGTACTACTACTTGAGAAAACAATAGCTGATTTCAAAATTCATACTACAAATCAAAAAACTTCAAAAGTGGCCAGGGACATAAAGAACTTCAAATTGGAAGAGATATACCCTTATTTAAAAGAAGACTTTTACCAGAATAATAACCCCAGTTCCCTAAATTTGCAATATAGAGGTAGGTCACGAAATAATTGTATTACGTTTTCAGACCCCTCCTCAGATTCTGATCAAGGGTCATATAATAATTATCATCCATATACACAATACCCTAGATCCCAACCTTTTTTTGGCAGAGGCCGGTATCGAGGCAGAGGATGAGGAGCAAGATGGAGAGGTTACAATACGCAAGTAGGCCAGTACCAGCAGCAAGGCCAATACCAAACTCCAGAACAATATCAAAATCAAGACTTAGAGACCTTCAGAACCCGGAAGAAAACATACAGGCGCTGAATGTAAATATCATACAGAAACAAGATAGATTAGAGACTATACCTATATATAATCTATCAAACTATACTCCTACCCAAATGGAACTGTCGGTTTTAAATAAAGGGTTATCATTTGTCCCCACGGCTTTACAAAACTCTGTAGACACAAAAACTGAGATTTTACAATTCTTGAGGAAAGTCAGGCTGCAAGCCTTTTTCCTAGAAAAAGAAAAAAATGAACAAATAAATATAAGTGGCTTAAGAAATAAATCTAAGTTTATTACAGAAAGCATACTGTTACCAACGGAAATTTTGATTTTTGAAGAACAGATCCTACGAGAACTAGATGCTTTACAAAAAAAGAAAATCTTTTATAACGCTAATTGCAATAATCAAGAAATCCAAGCCCTTAAAGATTTGGCCAATAATCCAACAATAATAATCAAGCCGGCTGACAAAGGGGGAGGAATCGTCCTTTGGGACATAGAAAAATATGATCAAGAAGTTATTTGCCAATTGTCGAATCCCATGCATTACAGATTACTTGAAACTAATCCGACACTCGATTTAAAATCATAGATTTTTTAGATTACCAGAGAAGGTTTAGGAGGTGGTTGGCTATGTAAAAACGAATTTGACTTCCTCAACAGTGATAAAACTAAGACACCTAGTATATATGTTTTACCAAAGGTGCATAAAACCCTGATAGACTCACCAGGCAGACCCATTGTGTCTGCATGTGGCTCTATCTTAGAACCACTTGCCAAATACATTGATACCTTTTTGATTCCCTTGGTAAAAGAGACTCCATCTTATGTGAGAGATACAATGGATTTGATATCGAAGGTAGAAGGGTTACCTTATAACATAGATAAACAACTTTTAGTTTCCTTCGATATCAAATCTCTGTACACCAATATTCCTCAAGATGAGGCATTGGCTGTCATGGAATTTAAATTGGATGAAAGAGACCGCCCCCACCAAGTTCCCACAGAATTTATCATAGCTCTAGCAGCTTTATGTCTAAAAAACAATTTCTTCAATTTCAAGGAAGACTTATACCTCCAAGTATCAGGAGTAGCAATGGGCTGCAGTTTCTCACCGGAAATAGCCAATTTAGTTATGGCGGAATTTGAAAAGAGATGGATATATAGCGACACCAATCTGTTTTTACCTCACATCGGGTTTTGGTGTCGCTATATAGATGATATCTTCATGATTTGGGATGGAGATGATACACGCCTTACAGAATTTCACAACTGGTTAAATTCTAGAACTGCTGAATTTAATTTTACTAAGTGTGCCGACCATGAAAAAATAAACTTCCTGGATGTATTTATTCAACAGGAGAATGAAACATTAGGGGTGTGTTTATATACAAAGCCGACAGACCGGAATACTCTTCTACATTTCACAAGCAGTCACCCACGTACGTTAAAAGAAAATTTGCCATATGGGCAATTTCTTCGCATAAGGAGGTATTGTACAAATAAAAAAGACTACTTTACTAATGCAGAGATACTGAAAGATAAACTGATAACACGAGGGTATCCAAAAGGATTAGTAAAAGGTGCTCTTAAAAGAGCATGGTACACCCCAAGAGAAGTCTTACTAATCCCGAAAACAAAAGATAAAAATACCCCATTGACATGTGTACTAACCTTTGACTCTAAAGCAAACAAAGTTAAGAAAATTGTCCCAAAAAATTGGAAATTAATTGAGACTTTGGGAATTTCAAAACCTCTATTTGCTTTTAAAAAAGGAAAAAATATCCGACAACAACTGGTGAGAGCCGCAAGACCGACAGAAGTACCAAAAAAAGATCTGCGGAATCTCTTGAAATTACCACCTGTAGTTGGCCACTTTCGATGCCAAAACTGTTTGGCATGTAATCTAACGGAAGATTCCAAACAATTGGACATTAATGGCTTTACACACTACCAAAAAACATTTTCCAATTGCAATTCAAAAAATGCAATTTATTGCATAAGATGCCCATGTAACAAGTATTACATAGGTGAGACAATACAACCTATAAAGAAACGTATATTGCAACATAAATCAAGGATTAAATGTAAAGTTCAAGGGGCCCCCTTGGTGCATCATTTTCAGAATCAAAATCATTGTGAGAATGACTTGAAATGGTCAGTATTGTGTTTAGTCGGCAACCTAGAAAAAACAGAGCTCCAAATGAAACTCAATAGATTAGAAGCCAGACTGATAGCAAAATACCACACAACAACATTGGGTCCTAATGATAAAGACGAGATTTGGGCATTATTACAATGATTGAGTCAAATGTGTATTCTGTTGGAATGTTTTGTAGGCTTCTCAAACTGTCTTTCTTGCTAAAATGGGTTCATGTTGAATTATAACAATGCACTATTGATGGCTAGAATGTAACGAGTGGCGGTAACATACTGGGATATAAGGTGATTTTATTTTATTTAATTCATTATATTTCTCTGAATCGTTGTTACATATTAAATATCCTTTTAGTTTATTTGGAATGATCCGCGCTTTTGTTCTCTCAGGAACCTGGTTGTTAATCATTACTAATTTTTTTCTTGGCATTGAATACATGAGGTCATAATCAAGTCCGTCGAATATGGCGGTAGTACATTGAAATATTATTTTACTTTACCGTTTATTATTTTTTTACTTTGTCCATCTCAATTAGCGGTTTTATTTATAAATTTCGAGTACCAGGTATAATTATACCTATTGGGAATCACTCATACAATCGGTTTCCTTGGTAACCCTTGGTTTAACACGACTAGTCTTTCCTCATACGTAAATGTGGTCCTTCTATTATGTCGACGGCCTAAATCGCCGTGTATATATTCACTTCCGTATCACGTGATTGTGGACGTGATCTATACGAAAGAGAGAGACGGAAGTTTGCAAGTTTGTCCCGTGGATAATTTGGAGGTAGGGAGACTGCCTAATCGTATTCCTTATAGAAAGATTCTCCTATAGCGAGTTAGAATCCATACTTAGATTGTTTATTTCTTCTGTTTTCCGACAGAGTTGAAATACATAGGTATTACAAGTGCACCCCAAATATCGAAAAGTGAAAGTGTGACGAGTCTTCCGCTACGGCTCAATAGTAATTTGCAAGGTATGTCTTTACTTTGAGTCACTGACATTTTTGGCATGTTACATTGATAATTTTGTAGCTTCGGTTATCGTTAAAAACAATCTCCTCGTTTGGAAAGAGTAATATAAGGTATATGGGTGTAATGACAGAAAGTCTGTCATTTATATACACCCAATAGGGTTGAACTTAGTTTTGGATTTTACGATTGAGACCATTTCTGTTTATGGTTTTGTGTTTCTAGCTCGCCAAGAGGTATAAAAAAGGAGAAAAAGGACTTCCAATTGTCCAAAACGATTGTAGTTGGACAAGAGGTAATATATATTTCCCGTTATATGACGGTACATGTTTTTTTCGGGTAAATATAGTAGAATTTTATTTATTGTGGTTACTTGAGTTTATTTTATCTTTTTCTATATTCACTTTCGGTGATAGAGTAGATCACGTTAAATATGGTTGAAATTCACACATTGTTTTTTTTTTTTTTGTTACATTTTTTCCTCCCCTCTCTTATGGCTCGCCACTTCAGCTTTTTTGATATAATTGCAATATAATGGATGCCTATTGTTGTTTCGTACGTTCCTGTGTGTATATAGTGTATATAGAATCAAGATGAATGATTAATAAGGACTCTTAATTTGTTCTTATAGGTTGAAGTTTATGAAACAAAACGTTTTGATGCTCTAGTCCTGATGAGGCCGAAAAAGTTATTTGGCTGAAACGCGTCGACATTTATTTTGAAGACACTCGCTGGATTGTGTTTTGTGTTATGGAATAAATTTGAAAAGAGCACTCTAAATAATCTGGAGGTTGTAACAATAAAATCTCTAAGTGTCTCTAAAAGAGTGATCTTCGATATATAGGAATGCTGTAACAAAATAAGCCCATAGGCATCCTGGTTGAAAACAGGGCTTTTGTTGATATGTACATGTTTAAGTTGTTTTGTCATATGTAAGTATTGTAAATGTTGTATATGTTTGTATATATATATATCTATATAAAAAAAGAATTCTACTAAATTGAGAAGAAAAAGTGAGGTATAAAATAAATACACTTATACTTACACTATTAAATAGTAAAAAAATTGTTTTTTCTTAAAAAAATTGTGTTCATTGGAATTGCCATTGACTAGGCCATAAAATACAGCAACAAAGGTTGTGTTGGCGAAAGAATATTTCCCAAAGGAGGAGATATTTTATTTATCTTCTTGTCAAAATTCATGCTACATTATTAGTCCCGAGGCATTGTTTCTTTCACATATTGGTTAAAATACATACAGCATCACCAGAGAAAGTAACTGTGCATTAGCTAGGACCAGCTGTGGGTGTGGTTTAGGCCTCAACCATGTCCTTACCTGAATAAGTCTCGGCCCTCCTGACAGGAATTTCCAGCAGGTCCTCACAAGCAGCCCGAAGCAAGGAGGCAACACGACCAAAATGCCACTAAAGAATTGAGCAAAAACCCAAAAAAACACTTCTCTGCAAGCTCTGGCCATAAGGAGCAGAAGAATACTCTCCAACACTGCCAAGGTGAGCTTAAACTAATAACAAATCGTCATTAATGAGCTCTTTGTGGGAGAAACTATCGGGAGGCGGCCATCTTGAAAGCGCGGTCATGCACCTCACATTGTTTTATTCTCTCTTTCTTCCTACTTACGATACCCACAAAACTGTACTTCTGTCTAGGGCCTTGATATTGTATAAAGTGCTTCATAATGAACTGGGAAAAATAAATTCCATACAGAGCCATTTGAAAAGTGTATGTGTGTAGAAGCGGAAGTTCTATAGTCCACTAGAGTGGCTAGTATGAATGGGGATAAGGAAGACGAGGTGGCTTAACTGCCGTGGGCATGAGCTGCACCACTAATAAATTGTGAAAGGATTCCCCTCTCTCTACCAGTACATGTCGTGTGTACTGCACACTCTGAACAAATTCAGTACCCGGAGCACCCTGAGGGTTTGTTTGCAAATGAGGCTGCTACTATTCCCCAATATCACACCCGTCCCAACCACCCCCCAGCGTCCAGGCAGACTTTGGAGAGGGTACATGAAGTTGTTATCGGTGATGTAGCCTCGAGGGCCATCACCCGTCCCAACGTTCAAGTGAGTTCCGCCATGCTCAGTGTTGCCCCAAACTGCAGCTTAATGGACTTGCCACAGTGTCCAATCTTTGCCAGACCTTCACTTTGAAATGTACAACTTGGGAGTTTGTGAACAGGTACTATTTACTCCCCCAAGAATTGCGACAAAGCAGTACATATTAATGAACACAACATGTCAGGGCAAGTGAACAAATCCGCCACGATGTTACCTATCAATACTAGGGCGGGAAGTGCTCAGGGAGCATAATATGAACTAACGTTCTGACCAAAGACCAGACCGGGCTCAGGCTTTTCATACTGAAACATGCGCGCAACAGCCACCGAGCACGGCCATTGCATCAGAGCCACAGAGAAGCTCATCGGAGGGCCCCGCGGAGGACGCCAGCCCTTCACTGTGTTCTGCTTATACAGCTGTTAGTTGCGAGCCAAGAAATGAAAATGTATCACGAAGAGTAAAAAGTACAGAATAGGTTAGATTTGATTGACAAGGGACTGCAGAGTTTAAATACCAGGTGTGCGGAAGCTGAGCAAACGGTCCCAAATTTGGAAGATGAACAGCAATCCATATATTAGTTGAGTACACAAAAACCATCTAACCAAATGTACACTTATTAGCAATTTCGCTAATCAGCATTTATTTTTCATTGTTTACTTCATGCATTGTTAGATTGTTTTGTCTCCTCGACTAATGTATGGATTGAGAAGAAGGTATAGTTTGCCTTTTTGCACTTTAGAAGCCCAGTCGCTACAGGGTTATATGGGCCTTCCCAAATGTTATATAGCCCTCTACGACGGGCAATAAAAGTTTTATATGCAACCACAATTTCTGCACTTTCTAAATTGGTAAAAGAAACATTCTCTCACCTCTGAAACCATTGTATGCTTACATTCAGCATTGGATTGCAAAGGTGTCTAGCCTTACCCTTTGAGGGCTAGTAGGCGCTTTGGCGATTACTGCAGGAACCTCTAAAGATGCCAAAGCATAGCGAGAGCAGGTTCCCTGAAAATGGGAGTACTGGAGGGGCTTCAGGACCCCCAGACTAACACGCAAGCAGGTGGACGGAGAATAATTAATAAAGAGGCTTTTCAATTCTGTTTTTATCTTGTAGCATCTGCTGTGCATTTAAAGACAGAGGTCAAACTTCAGGTATTGTCAAGCAACTGCTGCTTATTCTTTTAACCTGCAGAACATTTAATTTTCCCTTCTACTACTGCAAAGGGAGGTCTGTAATAGGAACATAGCGACAGTCTTGCTGGGGTACATGGAGTGTGAAAGGCATGTCAAATGTTTCTATCACACAACAAAGTTGAAATACTTGTAAATAAGCTTTCCAAGTATGTCAAATATATCAGCAGCAAGAAAGGTACAAAATGAGATACACTGTATTTTTTAATTCTGAAGCGTGATGTAAACAAAGATTTTAAATGAATCGACCGAAATACTATACTTATGTAAGGCATAAATCGCAAATATGCATGGAAACCAGATTTCCATACATAATAATGTTTGCAGGGTGAACCCATAACACTAGAAGAAGTAACACAGGCTATCACGGCTTTGGATGGGTCCAAGGCACCCGGCCTAGATGGTTTGACTGGATCCTTCTACAAGGCCTTTTAAACAACAACTTGCCCCACAACTCCTCTCTTTATACTCTGAATCTATAAGCGCTGGCAAGCTCCCGCCCACACTCCGCGAGGAGGTTATCACCACACTACCAAAACCCGGCAAAGACCCTAATAAATGCACATCTAACCGCCCCTTGTCGCTGCAAAATTTTGACTACAAGATACTCGCTAAGGTGCTGGCAAACAGGCTGGCTTTGTTGATGGAAAAGATTGTCTCGCCAGCCCAGTCGGGCTTTGTCCCACATCGCTTGACCTCTCTCAACCTCAGGACAGTGTTTGCAGTGCTCAATAATATTGCCCTGGACACACCAGCCGCAGTGGCCTTCCTCAATGACGAGAAGGCATTTTACTCACTCGAGTGGCCTTTCTTAAGAGCCGTATTGTCGAAGTTGGGAATAACCCCCCCAATCTTAGCATTGATTTTGCTACTGTACACTAAACCCACAGCACGTCTCAAGATCAACGGAGCCCTCACAGACCCCATTGATATACTACGAGGCACCAGGCAGGGATGCCCCCTCTCCCCTCTGCTTTTTATACTTGCCATGGACCTCCTAGTTAGGACGCTGAAGGATAATCGGGCCCACAGGGGATTACAGCTCACACACGGCTCATTACTACTATCACTTTATGTCGACAACATATTATTGTTTGTGCGCCACCCGGAAGGCAACCTCCCCCCGCTCATGCAGGACAAAGCCAAATTTGGCCAACTCTCTGGGCTCTGAGTCAACTGGACAAAATCTGAGCTTTTTCTACTTACTGACGTTACCCAACCCCCATCGATAGAATCTCCCCTCGGGTGGGCACCAGATGACAGATGAATAAAGCTGCCCCTGTCACTGGTAGTACTGCCACGCTTTCTTTATCTGTTCACTAACATCCCCATTCCACTCCCAAAAACCTTTTTTAGTAACCTTCGCAACATCTTACTGCTGCTAATATGGGCTGGGTGCCGACCCCGGAGACAATGGGAAACCTTGACATTGCCTTACGAGCGAGGAGGCCTTGCAGTTCCAGACCTCTAGCTTTATTACCTCGCAGCCTAATGCCACTACAAATATCATTGGTACCACCCAGACGCTCGCATCCCATATCTGCGTCCTGAACGTGCTCTTATACTACCCCATGGTATGCCACTTGACACTGAAGATATTCAGACTGTTGCCACGACATGCTGGTCATGGCCAAGCTGAGATGCTTACTACCCGGGGACCTTCTCTATTCTGATGCCATCCCTGTATCAGACTACCCATGGGTCCACCCTCCTAGAAAATCCTAGTTATCCCCACACTAGACAAATACTCACTACACACACCTCTTCCCTAACGGCCATGTCTTACAGCCCGCGGATGACGCACATACATGCGATGCCTCCTACATGGATCACTTTCTCTTCAAGAGGCTACTAAGCCCCTTCAGATCCCTTATTCCCACGTACCCGCTCCCGCCGGAGGACTTTCCACCTCTGTCATTAGTGATCAAGGAAACAGACGGCGGACATATGGCATCTAAAATATACCATTCTTGCATGGCCATGAAGCCTGACACCACCGTTAAGGTGCGGGAGCTCTGGAAGAAGGAACTGGGAGTCCCGCTCACTAACCATATATGGGGTTACTGTTGTGCACAAATAAAGCAAATATCCATCAGCCATAGGCACATGCTGACACACTTTAAATACCTACATAGTTACTATCTCACCCCAGAGGACATTGCCTGATTTGACCCTAGCCGGACACTTGCATAAAATGCCAAGCCAGACTTTGCCCATCTGACCTGGACTTGCCCAGTGATTGCAAGCTACTCGGATAATATATATAAGCAAACCTTTGACATGATCAGCTGCAGCTGACCCCAACCCTGTGACTGCCCTACTGGGTACACTCATGAAGTCCCTCAGGGTATCTGCCAAATAGTCTCCATGGAGCTGTTACTTGGCAAGAGGGAGGCATCTTTGAGATGGGGGAAGCAGACCACCCTCCGTTAAAGACTGGCTCAAGAGCTTGAGTAGGTGCGAGAACATGGGAGAAGACTACGCCAGCCTGCAACTCCTGCTTCCTGTCCCAGAGACGTCTGGTCCTGCTTCCGGGAGTACATTCGTACTCTAGACCCAGACCAGAGAGAAACATTATAATCTTCATAATGTGCCACACAGAACCATCACTGTGCTGCTAGACTTGTAACCTGCAACCTATTACAAATGCCATGTATTGTTGGTTTTTCATCTCATCCCTTTAAAATCTTGCATGCTACCTGGCGGTTTGTGTATGACCACCGAACTATGTGATTGGAAGCGCCATACCATCTGCATTGTATATACCAGAAGTGACTGTATTTTTGTATTCAAAATATAATAAAGACAATGTAAAATAATAATAATAATAATGTTTGCAGGCATTAAACGTCCAGCTGTGAAACTGCATGTATGATTAAAGTTTTACTCAATCAGAAACAAGGCAAATCCACATCAAATGAAGATCTTGCTCCCTTACCACCAGCCAAACGCTGGTGGTAAATGTGCATAATAGAGTGCCATAACCAGGGTGCCATAGCCCCTAAAGCAAGCAATGGATATGCGTCTCATGCACACAGAGTGGGTAGTAAAAAACAGCAATAATTCACTTCAGCAGTAACATTTCAGAGTGAGCAAATCCCATGCATTAAGCCAAATCCCACTACCCTGATTCTGTGACTTCAGAACAGTTTTGTCCCATAAAACTTCAGCCATTTGTGCACCTAAGTTACACCTAGGCACTCAGATAGCTTAGTGAACCAGGTCCTGGCAGCACAAATTAGGAAGTAAAACGCTTCTGCTGGAATTAACCCCTTGTGTTTTCTTCGAGTAAAAATTAGGCATGGTAACACAACTACTGTAAATATTTGCAGGGACGTAGCTATCAATTGTGAAAAAGATAAAGTGGCAATAGGACCCAGAGATCTTAGTGATCCATTGAATCTCAATTTTCCATGTGAAGAAATCTATTTATAGAAGTATATTAATGCATGTTCCATGGTTGGTTCACCAGCTAAAGTGGTGGAAATCTACAAGAGCAGACATTTGTGGCTTTTCACAAATCTCCAGCTGTTGTAGTTTCCCACCCTGAAAACGGGTGAACTAATGTAGACCATGGTCTTGACGTATGAGAACTGAGAAGTCATCCCACTCACAATTTCTGTCCTACATGGTAAGCTTTGTGAATGCAAAAACCCAAATCGCAATGTATGAAATTGACATTGTGAGTCACAAACGTCCACATCGTGATTTCATGTGAAATACAAGGAAAAGAGGGCTATAAGTGGGTCCACCCCTTCCTTTCTTCTTGCATAGAAATAAATAAAAGACTTGCAACTGCTTCTGCGGTTGCAACATTTTGAAGGATTACCTACATTGGAAAGGAGTTGACACCCATTTTCACAGCGAAAGATGAACAGTATGGACAGGTTTCACTATGTGAATGTCAGCTGCGAGCATCAGAGGAAGCAGTGATGCACCACCACAATCTTTTAAGGTGGGCAAAAAAATCCCCAAAAATATTTCAACAAATTATTGGAGGAATTCTGAGGTAGTAGATAGTAAATTAAAGCCTCTTACAAGGCATCATTGGATTTCCTATTCTATAACTTTGGTGACATATATTCAGCAAGCCATTAAAAAAACATCAACACTATAACACCAATATTAATAATAATAATAATTTGTGTAAGTATCACTATCAATAATAACAACTACAAACAGCAATAATAACAATAATAATAATAATTATGATGATGCTGACAAATATAATAATCATAATAATACTGATAATAATGATGATAACAACGTGAATGTATGTATATTATATTTCTGCAGCATATTTTTGTATATTTCTCTCGACCAACCTATTTTGACTAGAGCGTTCGGGCCGCCCTGGGCCCACCCCATCTGCCACAACCCCAGGGAATTGCTGTTCCCTGGCGGTGCACGCCGGTCCTGAGGCTGCAATATGCTTGGCGGGGCCTGTACGGCCCCACCAAGCATATTACGGGTTTCCTCACTGCCACACATTTCATGGCAATGCTACCACCATGAACAGTGCGGCGGTGAGGAAACAAAGGGGCCCTACAGTGCCCCCTTGTGCCTCATGCTATGTGGATGCACACAGGGGGGGGCACAGCATGTGTCCCTCTGTGTGCATGCACACCTGTACCTGCATGGCATGGACTGGAGCAGTCCATGCCGTGCAGGTACTGCCTTTGATATTCCCATTTCAGTGCTTATTTCATATGCACCGCCCTGGGAATGCCAAAGAACTGCCCGCCAGACAGGAGAAAACTCCTGATTTGGCACGAGGTTCCTACATGGGTTTGGCTGTGCGGGAGCAGGCGGTCCCGCTCCCGCACCGCTAATCTCTTAATTAGGCCCATAGTGTTCTTTAAAGAAGTGAGTATTAAACACTTTTATAAAGTGGAGCAGAGTTGAGGCAGTTCTGATTGATACAGGGATGTTGTTCCAGATCCTGGGTGCAGAGATGAAAAAGGGATGTTGTGTTGTTTTTTTTCTTTTTACACTCATCAGTTTGCAGTCTGAAGGTGCCTGGGCTGCGGGTGTGCTGAAGACGACCAGTGATGGTGAGGTTGTCTGCAAGCTAAGCAGATGTGCTGGTTGTGATGGCTTTGCAAAGGATGTAGCTGGTTTTGAATATGGTGAATGCTGGTAAATGGAGTTTCATCAGGGTCAGTGTGATGTGATCACATTTCCCTGGATGAGACATGCTGCTGCTTGTAGGATAACTCTAAGGGGTGCAGTGTGGGGTCTGGGAGGTAGTGGAGGAGGGTAGTACTCTCATCCATATGAGAGAGTACATGGGCTTAAACTGAAGTCATTTTTGGGAAGAAACAGTTTGACTTTCTTTTGAAGCAGGAGCTCGTACCATGCAATCTTGTTTTTGGCAATGTGTTCCTTGAGAGAGAGGTTGGTGTCCAAGATGAATCCAAGTGACTTGGCTTTCAGTGAGAGTTGAGGTTTAATAATACGAATTATATTAATAATAATACTGTTGTCATTATCATTACAGAAAAATATGTAAAGATATGTTTATTACAAATGTTAAAACTATCATAAACTGAAAAGAATGGTGCATGTTGAAGATGGTGTGGTGAGATATTAGCATCATGGGTTGTGAGGCGGGTTAGGGAAGGAGGAGGCGGTGAAAGGGGTCTTCAAGGTGGGATTCAAAAAAATGATCTTAAACTCAAAAAAGGATGAGGAAGATAGGCTCAGAGGGAGCTATGGGGACTTGAAGAAGTGGAATTGTGTCAATCATCTCTGGGTCCCAGGATAAAAATGGCTTAATGTTTGCTTGGATCATCTGAATGGTTTTTTAAATAAGTTCTTTAGAAATGAAGAACTAATCAAAACGAGATCTCCTGGTGTAGGAAGCACACCAATATGTAAATTCTGGCTTCCACGGTTAAGGCTTCTTCATACTTCAGTCAAGGACAGTCTCTTTATAGCTTCTATTAAACATTTACGAGTTCTGGATTTACAAGCTGTACTATATACCTGTCAACATTTTCCTCTTCTTGTGTGCTAAATGAAATTATCCTGATAGAATAATCAGACCGGAATACTGAGATAGCATCAGTGAAAGATCCTGCAGGGCTGCTGAATCATCAAAGATGAGAGCATAGAATATAGCATTAGTAAGCTATAGGCCCTGATTTTTCCTCATTAACTCAATAATCCTAAATCCTTCTCAATCTGTGTCATACTTACCTACATAAACGCCACTCTCAGCCTTGACCAATACGGCCACCCCCCTACAAGCAGAAGCAGAATTCAAGAATAAGACTACCTACACCCATATAAAATCTGACAGTGGTTTTCCCTCCCTCTAGTAAGAGGCTCCTGCAGTAAGGATATTTCTTTTTTTTCCTTTTCCTGATATTCTAGAAGTGTGCAACATTTTTGCACATTATTTACTACAGTGACATTATAATAGAGTACCTTTCAATCAATCAATCAATCATGGGTTTGTTGAGTGCGACTACTCACCTGTAAGGGTCTCAAGGTGTCGGGGGGGGGGGGAGGGGAGGGATATATAAAGAGATGGTTCTGTCGGGAAAGTGTCAATTGCTTTGTTCCAAGAAATCAATGCATCCACAACATTCAATTTTTGTGAAGGACATTTACAATTTTTAGAAAGGTTCACCGTCACTATTTAGAGAACCAAATCCTAATGTTTGAACACATCACAAGGACAATTGTTTTTTGGACAAAAATGGCACGTTCTATTAAATGTATATTATATACACAAATCAATGAACATGGCTGTCCATCAAACAATATAATGCAGGCTAATAAAGTGATTAAAGTGCAAAAGTGACTTTGTGGTGATAGGTGAAAATAGTGCTATACATGAATTATACAAAAAAGTAACACGTGTAAGCAGTAATGTTGTACTGTCCAATCTTCTCAATGCATGAATACAAGCCCAAAAAATGACTTTGCGTTGGGGCCTGAGAAACTGGGTGGACTAGTGTAACTGCAACGTCGACATTTATGCGTCAAAGGTGGGTCTTCATCAGGACAGGGGGTAGATGAGCAAAAGTAGACAACTGCAATTAATGATGTGGGTCCTATGGAGTGAATCATATAGGATCCAATTGAATGTCGTACAAGGGGAACCACACCTGACAGTCGTGGTCTTAAACAAGGAAGAAATTAATTCAATCGGAAACGAAAGTTCAATTATTCAAGTGAATTAGTTAACGCCGCCAACGGGCGATCGTTAGGTTGGAGAGTGAGAGACGTGACCTATTCAGTCTGCATCCACCTAGCTACTCGTGTGAGTGGGGGGAGGGAGGCGCAAGTGATGGAGCGCGGGTCACCAGCTCTGGTCACACATACACCTAATACTCACCTGGTTCATACAGTAAGCTAGTGAAACCCCGCTGGCATCAATTTTGAGTAATAATACCTGTAATTTTGTTATTCACCTTTACCAAGTCTTACCAATTCAATACTTTTCCTCGACGAATCAGGTTGCTAAGCTAGTTTAAGGTAGAATGACCTTTACCTCTTTACTCTGAATAACCACAGACTCAAGAAGTTTTTGAAAACCTTTATCTAACTTAATTTGTGAGTCAAGATTCAATTACAGTAACCACCTTCATATCAAGAGGCAAAATACGCCAAATAATTCATAGCAAATTGAAATGATCAATGATGACGGAACCTGGAAGGGAAAAAAGGGAAAAGGTCAGCACAGGCATAAAGGACAGATTTTCTAATTATATTTACCTATTGGTCAAGCTGAACCCGACTCCGTAATGGGGGGCCAGAATAGAATCTCCAAAGCAGGTCACAGGTAGAGGAAACAGACAGATTCAGATCTGGAAGGATATCTTCTTCTCAAGTACAACGCCAGCGTTGCACCCCTCTCTGATACTACTCTCCTCGGGTGTCCCTTTTCCGCAATCCCTCTAGATGAATAGATTCATCGATCAGTATCTCAAACTCTCGGATAGAGTTTCTGGCAGCAGCAGGGTCTGAGACAGCGTCTCGGACAAGAACTGAAACAGCAAACGCATTGGGTCAGTGACTAATCGGAATGACAGATCTGACAAGTCGGACAAAGTTTCCAGCCCCCCAAGTATCAATTCCTATGTTTTCCATTGTTCTGATTGGTTGGGATAAGGTGGTGAGTTCATCACACCACTTAAAATTTAACATTTCTCTATGAACCATTGTCTATGTGCCCGCCCCTTAATTTTCTTTTCCCATAGCTTTATTCCCAAACACATTTCATATTACTCAGTAAATTGAACATTTTATTCAACATTGTTGCATTCACTGGGGTCATCAGTTTAACTTTCCCAGCCTTCTTCATTCAAGGTGTCCTTGGCTGAGTGATACGGGTACCGTCATTGTTTTCGGCCAATCTTTATGAGCATGCACGTAGTAGGGATTCCAGTCACCCTCCAAGGCCCAAATAAGAACTACTAATAAAGTCAGAAAAAGACACGTTAGAACACAGAAACAAATGATTTCACTGTATACCACTTATCTTTACTCTATCCCCATTTACTTATTTAAATCTTTTGCATTAGTGTTTAATACGACTTACGAGATTTAGTGTATCAGCAGCAGATGCCTTAGCGTGTGAGTTCAAAGCGGCCATTTTTAGTGCCATTCTGCAGCTGCAAACGTTTCCCACCAAAAGCGACAGAGTCATACTACGTAGATGCAGTAGACGCATGCGCAATAGAAATCTTGCATTTTGTCAGCCATTTTAGGACATTCATGTTACGGGTAAGTAATACACATAGACAAGCTTCCCCTAGATAAAAGTGTTTGTGGTGTATTGCGGTTTTAGTATTTACAAAACAGATTAATTGCATTGTGACATGTTATTTGAGAGGATTGAATCCAAGCAAGTTTCTTTTATGAATCTTTGCTCCATCAATCCCCTCTCTGATGGCATTTATTGCCATCAAACATTTTCTATGAAAACAGATGCCAACTTTAGCACATTTCAATTTCTTCTTCAACTCTTTCATTTGCTTTCTTTTCCTTCTTGCATTGTAACCTTCTCATTCTTTTATAAAAAATCTCCTTTTAATTCTTCTAGCTGTATTTCTTCAAATTTTCTTTTCTTACCCCTTTCATTCATTTCATATTTCTTTCTTCCTTTACAACACTTGTGCCAACACATTATTTCTAAAACTAATAGGGTTATTCCCATTATGGGTAGTATTATGTGACCTAAAATACCTATTCCTAAATTAGAAAACCAACTACCTATGTTGGAAAAACTATTTGCAAATTTATTCCATACATTTTCAACTTCCAGTGGTTTCAACTCTTCTTCCAATTTCGTAATATTTTTAATTTATTTTCCAATTACAACACTTTATCTGGAATGTCCATGCAACAATGTTGCGTTTTCAAACATTTACAGACTCCACCCTCTTTTGCCAATAATATGTCACGGGCAAGTCGATTTTGCATAACCATAGACCTGACCGCAACTAATTCAGTGTTGATGAGCAGAAATCCTCCAGCAGTGTCAGTAGATAACCGATCAACTACTGTAGACAACTGGCAAATTTTCCGTGAATTCAGAAGAGCTCCCACTGAAGGAATCAATGCACCAAAAATGTCACCTACTATTTCTTAAAAACTAGCTCTTTTTATACGTGTTAGTCCATTTGCGTCTTCATTGTTTCCAGTGATTCTTTTTACATGATAAACCTTTGGGAATACTATTCTGAAATAGCAACTCCCGTACCAATGGTCTGGCAGCCTAAAGTAGGCTTTATTGCCACACACATAATAAATTCCAGGAAATACTGGATCAGTTCCTCCTTTTAGTCCCCATCCACCGATTATTAAAACATTATGCTCACATTCACTGGAACCAATAAACACACTGTTATATTCTGTTTTTAACCTATGGAGACAGATTTTCCCTTTCTTTTCAAAATTTAAAGACATGGCAGCATGAGTTTTGCCACTTGCAAAATGCTCTTCTTCCTCAGCCCATTTCGGTATCTGAGGTTTAGGTTCAGAGGCTCTTCGTTGGAAATCCTGTCTTTGTTCTACTAAATTCAAAAATATTTTCTCTTCTTCATGCAATGTACAGGTTAATTTTTTATTATGTGCTTCAGCTAAATCTATTGTTTTCATGGTTAAGAAATATTCACCCATCAATTCAGAATCCTTTGTACTAAGGACAGGGTTCATGCTTTTTCGCATAGGAACCTCAGAAGAAATCACATCTATGTTAGAATAATAATATTGTTATTTTTCAGTTTTATAAAATAAACTTGCTAAAACACTACAGGATATACCATAGGTTAAGGGCAAATGATGATAAGTCACTCTCTCTGCTACAGATGCAGGTAATTTAATGCAAACATAACAATCACTAACTTCCATAGTTTCTACATATTGTACCAATAAGTTTGTGAAAACGTTTAAATCAGTGCCATTTTTATTTACAGTGTGATGTAAATCTGACTCATCTGGTGCTTCTAATTCTACCCTATCTCCTTTGATAGTAGCTACCTTCTCATGTGTGTTAATGGTATTCTGTACACTTTTGACCATTAAATAAGATATGGCCACTGCTAATATCAACCATATTATGAGTATTAAAAATATACTACATGTACACATTCTTCAACATTTCTTAAAACAATTTGGTTTTCCAGCAGATCTATTGTCAGCCGTTCTCAAAAAGGGGAAGAAGATGTCTCTTCTTCTTTATTCGAGTGGTTCAAACTTCGTAACAGAGTTATGAAAAAGGGAAATTCATTCAAGGTGGTCTCACTTCTTCGTCAATATGCTCTGCATTAAAATTTTCAATTTCCTCTTCGATTAACTCTAAATTCTCAAAATCTTCGAGAATTACATATGTCCATTCAGGACCTTTGAATTTGGTTTTTACAAATTTCGCTCTGGGGCTTCTTGGTTTAGAACCTTCAGCTGCTTGCCCAGACCAACTGGATACTTCGTCTACCTGCTCTGGTTCTTCGGGTACTGTCTTGAGGTGATACTTCAATCTTTTGATAACACCTGGCCTATTATCACCCTTTCTGATTTGTTTAGCTTGCACTGCACTTGTACCTTCTTCAGATGTTCTTTTGTTTTCATTGATTTGTGGCACAACGTGATTATTTCTGTCCTCAGATTCTTTTTCTGTCTGATCTTGTGTAGGGCTTACTGATTCATTACTTCCTTACTGACTATGTTCTCTTTCACTGGTCTGACTTAGTTCAGGTTCAATTTTTAAAATCACTTTTTCTGTATCTGTCTGAATTTCTGTAACTTCCCTTATTTCCTCATGCTCAATTTCCTTTGAATCTTTGTCGTCATTTATCTGTTTACTTGCTTTAGATTCTCTCTGTTCTTCCCCAGTCTCAAGCTCTATAAATTTGGTTTCTTCCATTTGGGTAATTGGTACCTTCCCTACCTGGTCCTGCTTAGGTTTATAATCTAATTTATTTTCTGTTTCTTTAGCACTTTCCTCACTGTCTATCTGGTCCTCACTCTGTTCCTGACTAATTTGTCTAGTTTGACTTCTGATTCTTACAATTATCTCTGGTATGTCTACTACAGGTATCCAGTCATCCTGACTGGTGCTCGGTTGTTCTTCGTCAGCTACTTCAGGACCTATTACTTGAGATCCTTCATCTGGGCAACCTTCAGCCCCCTCAACCGCCTGAGTCAGTTGAGGTTCCTCCTTATCAGGTGCTGGTACTCTTTTAGTGTGGCTTGCATGAATCCAATTAGGCAAGCCGGCGCATTTTACAGCTGTTGTTGTGACTAATATAACCTGATGTGGTTTCTCCCACCTTGGTGCTAGGCAAGTCTCTCGTGTGTGATTCTTCACTACAACCCAGTCACCAGGATTCAGATCATGCGCTTGAATTGGCTGCCTGACGTCTGCGTCCTCTCCATCCTGGTGAGAGATAGAACGCACTTGGTCAGACAATTCTTTGCAATACTCCAGTACCAAATCATCAGTTATATTCAACAACTTGTGTCCTGGTATGCAGGCCTGCCTCATTGCTCTTCCCATGATGGCTTCATGGGGACTCAATCCAGTATTTTTGTCTGGAATACTTCTGAGTCCCATCAGAACAAGAGGTAGGGCATCAGGCCAGTCTAGTGGAGTCGATGCACACACTTTCCCCAACCTTGACTTAATTGTGCCATTCAATTGTTCTACCACTCCAGATGCCTCTGGCCGGTATGCGCAGTGCAACTTCTGTTCAATTTTAAATGCTTCACAAATTAATCGAATTGTTTCATTATTAAAATGAGCTTCTCTATCTGATTCAATAGTTACTGGAAAACCGAACCGAGGAATGAGCTCTCTCAATAGAAGTCTGGCTACGGTTAAACTGTCATTTCTCTTGGTGGGATATGCCTCCACCCATTTTGAAAATAAACATACGATGCCAAGTACATATTTTAATCCTCGACAAGCAGATAACTGAATGAAGTCAATTTTAAGTCTTATAATTGGTCCTTCAGCCTTTCCAATTTTGCCCATATAGACTATTGTTCTCTTGCCGGGATTAATTTGCTGACATATCAAACACCTTTGGCAAAGCCTCTCAGCCGTATTTCTAAACCTTGAGTTAAACCAATCCTGCCTGAAAAGTCTAATCATTGCATCTCACCCTATGTGAGTGTCTCCGTGATACATTCTAGCCATAGGTGCAAGCATGCGGTCTGGCAACATAGGTCTATCGTCTAAGTAGACCCACATACCATCTTCATTCCTTTGTGTACAACCAATTTTCACCCACTCATCTTTCTCTTTTGTTTTTGCTTCGTTCTGTAGAGCTTTCACTTTTTCACTTCTTTCCATGTTTCTAACCCTGACAATAGCATAAGTTGGCAGCTGTTTTGACAATTTTCAATGTTTATTGCCATTCGGTATCTGGCACAATGTTGGGCGACCTGGTCAGCGTACCGATTGCCTGCAGTCACACGGTCATTTCCTGACTGGTGTGCGGCACATTATTGCTTCAAGCAATTCTTTGACAATTTTTCAATTTTTAATGGGAGACCCTGAAGAAGTCAGAAAGTCTCGCTGCATCCAAAGCTGGCCATAGTCATGCACGACCCCGTAAACATACTAACTGTCAGTGTAAATGGTTACTCTCCAATTTTTCCCCTTTTTGCAGGCTTTAATTAAAGCAATCAATTCGGCTATTTTTGCAGATCTGACTCCTGGTAAATAGGATGCTTCGACTATTTCAGCCAATGTACACACAGCATAAGCAGCGCTTAATCCTCCCTCTTCATGGCGCATACATGGACCATCTACAAAGAATTCATGCTCAGCATCTTTTAATGGCTCATCTTGTATATCTGGATGTGGTTTTGTACTAAGTTCTGTTACATCAAGACAGCATGTTCTGTGTCATCTTTTACTTCCTCATTGTATGGATCTGGTAACAGAGTGGCTGGATTAAGTAGTACATTGAACAATGGTCACGTTTTCTGCACCTAAAATGATCTTTCATACTTTGTTAATCTACTTGGAGTAAGGTATTGGGTACGAGTTTGTGTTAAGAGAATTACAACTGCATGGGGGACATATAGCTTTACAGGGTGTCCCATCACAATTGTCTCACTGTGCTCCAGACTCACACCTGTTGCTGCCACAGCTTTTAGGCATCCTGGCAAAGCGGATGCTACAGGATCTAAGGTAGCAGAAAAGTATGCCACTGGGCATCACATCAGGCCATGAATCTGAGTTAAAACTGAGAGGGCACAATTATCTCTCTCACAACAAAATAACGCGAAATCTTTTGAATAGTTGGACATACCTAAAGCAGGGGCTTCACATAAACAATCTCGTAATTTCAGAAAGGATTTCGTACTCTCATCATCCCATTCTATCTGTTCTTTTGCTCGTTTCTTTGTCATTTGTATCAAAGGTTTCGCCAGCATGGAGAACCCCATAATCTATTGTCTACAATACCCAACTACCCCTAGGAATATTCTTATTTCCTTCTGGGTTTGTGGCAACTTCATTTGTTTTATTATTTTTATTCTTTCAGAGGTCACTCTCCTTTCTCCACGTTCTATCTGGTGCCCCAGATATTTCACTTCTTTCCTGCAAAACTGTAGCTTCTCAGGGGACACTTTGGGGCTTATTTATAAGCCCCATGCGCCACTTTTGGGTCACTTGTTAAAAGTGACGCTAAAGTGGCGCAAGGGGCTTGTAAATCTGCCCCCTTATGTCCACCTTTGGCTAAATGGTTCAGCAAAGCTATGGAATCTGTCACACAGTCAATTTTGTTTTCAAAGCGACTAAAAGATCATCAATATACTGTACGAGGACAGATTCTTTAGGCATTACTAAAGTCTCAAGACATTTTTTCAAAATCTGATTGAAAATTGGTGGACTTTCTGTGTGCCCTTGAGGGACACGATTCCAAGCATAAACATGATCATCAAATTTAAAAGAGGATAAAAACTGGCTATCTGGATACAATGGGATGGAGAAAAAAGTATGACATAAATCAATCACGGTAAACCACCTCGCATTCCATGGTATTTGGTACAGAATCACTGCAGGGTTGGGCAACACTGGACAACATGGGACAACAATCTTATTACTCTTTCGTAAATCTTGAACTACCCTATATTTGCCATTTGGTTTCTTAATGCCAATTATAGGTGAGTTACAGGGACTACTTAAAATCTCTTTTAATATGCCTTGTTCGACCATTCTGTTTATTTCTGCTACAACACCCGCTTTGACTTCAGGACTCATTTTGTATTGCCGGGTGTTTGGGAAAACTGCACCTTCCTTTACAGTCACTTTCATAGGGTCTACATCTGTCATTAATCCTACTTCTTTTCCAGTAAAATCCCACACATCTGGATTTACTGTCAATTTTACTTCTTCTGGCAAGTCATCCTGGGTTATCATTGAATACAACTCATTTACTTCTGCTCCTTGCTTAGCTAGCATGATTTTGTATATTCTGTCTTCATCTGAGGTTTGAATGGCAACATCTTCCGGTGTGCAGAATATGGTGCAATTCATTTTGCACAACAAATCTCTTCCTAATAAATTCACGGGACCGGAGTCACACACTACAAACTTGTGCATCTCTTTGAAGTTTCCAATGCATACTTCCATTGGCTTTGTAATAGGGGTCCTAATTTGTTTGTTAGAAACGCCCACTACTTGGATCGCTTCTCCCGAGAGGGGTAGGTTTGGAATGTCTGCTGTTCTCACAGTAGAGCGGGTAGCGCCAGTGTCCAACAAAAAGGTAATGTCATTTCCCTCTACCTTCCCGTCGATATACGGACCTGACTGGTCTACCGGTAAGGATGCGCCAAGTATGCAATCCTCATCCCCCCCTCTCAGGCACCGTCATTGATCTTAGTTTTCGAAATATGAATCCTGCAAAAGAAACTGTGATTTTAGGTACTTGAAATCCGGTGTCCGTACTGTACTTGGCTTGACTCACAAATTTTGGCATAGGGGCAGGTGGCAATTGATTCTGCAGGTTTACAACCTGTTGTGGTTGACTCATTATCACCTCATTCTGCGTCTGTGGTTTTAAATTTGGATTTGGGCTATTATTATTATTTTGTATAGTCTCACACTGGTTCTTCCTATGCCCCAATTTTCCGCACCCATGACAAGGGAATTTCTTCTTTGCCTCTTCTCTACTTAATCGCCCTTTTGGTTTTCCCCCATTATTTTCGCCATTTCCTTGCCCTTTTCCTGATTTCCCTGCCATGTTATTTAACTGCATTTCTTGCTGTTCTGCCAATTAAACTTGAGCCCACATTACCTTTTCTTCTAAAACTTTTCGTCTATTATCAATTTCATCTCCACAGTACTTTGGTTATTTTAAATTTTCGTCTATTGGTTTTGCTTGCCAACGCAGATTATGTTGCTTAATCGTTTCAGAAATTTCCTTTTTTAATCCTTTTACAAATCGATATACAAAATGAGTCATATCTTTATTCTCAATGCTTTTCACCCCACTATACTGTTTGAACACCTGTAGGAGGCGCTCATAAGAAGTATGGACTGATTCATCTTTTTCTTGAGTTGCTCTATCTATCTTTACCCAATCTGTCTCCTTTGGGGGAATTTTCCCTTTCAAGAAAGTTATGACCTGGTTATATTTTCTCATTACTTCTTCAGACGGGGCTCCGGTCTTTTTGTCTCTCGGGTACTCATCATTTGGCCAATCAACCTTAATTTTACACTCAGCCCACAAATCAGCTGGTACCACTATGTCAAACAAACCATCCAAATCTTTCAACAAAACTTTCGAAACATTCACAAACCTTTCGACTTGTCTATACCAATCCACAGGCTTCTCCCTCAGTTTTGGGAAATCATTTGTAAATGACAAAATATCCTGTCTAGTCCATGGGACATGTACATAACCTCCCCCTGGAACTTCTCTCATTGGGTACAACCCTTTTGCCTTTTCTGTTTCTTTCAATAAATACTCTGATGTTACTCGAGTGGCCTGTGCTTCTTCCTTTTTCTTTGTCCACCTTGCTTTCCATCTGTCTAGGTCTCCCCATTTTTGCAATATCATCATCAATTCCTTAACTTGCAACTTTCTCCCAGACACGTTCATATTTTCTAAATCCTTATTAGAAAATTCTGCTCTATAAGGTTTTTGCAGAACCTTGGATCTTCCCACATCAATTCCCATTTCTAAAGCCAAATTCATTAATTTTTCATGAAATATTTTTGTATTTCGAGTTATACTTCTGCAAATGAACAGCAATTCTTCCTCATTGAAGGTATTCAACCTTTCCAACCCTACATTTCCTGCTATCATCTCTTCCAATGCTACTGTTAGTTTAAAAAATCTAGTATTTTTGGTGGGGGGTTGGGGTTTTCTATATCTCGTGTCCATCCTTCTAACTCTTCTGGTGTTATTAGTTGGGCACTCTTTGTTCCAGTGGATTTTTCAATTTGCACCTCTTTTGAACCACCTGGTGTGACTCTTCTATGTGTGTCATTTATGTGCCCTCCTATCGGCAAGTCCATTAAGGAAATACTGACTCACAATCACTAGCTTGGTCGTCAACTATTATATTTCTTTTTTCCGGTTCTATGATTGGTGTAGTCATGACGGGAGTTTTAGGACAGTTTGATTTATCTCCATACAACGGGACAACAGGACCTATAGTTACAGGTATAGTTAGAGCTTCTGGATTGGCGTTTAACTGTGTTATCTTCTGTATTACTTATTCTCCATTTTTATTTATTGCCTCTCTTTCCTTTTCTTGGAGTACCCTTTCCATTGTTCCATCATGTACTACTTGTGGCACCAAGGGTGTCTCTAGGAGTGGAGCGCTTGGGGTAATTCTACTTGGCCCTTCCTGATATGGCGGAGGACTTTTCATTAATATCTCATCTAAATAATCTTCATCAGAGTCTCCTCCACTTGTCATTAAGTGTTTTTTCTTCTCTGTACTTTTACTTCCTGTCTGTTCATCAGCCATTAATACAGGATATAATCCCTCGGTTAACATGGCTTGTCTCCATTGTTTCATTTGTTTATCTCGAGTTCCATGTGGAAATTTTGGGTAGAAATTACTCAAATTCCTGTTACGCCTTGGTCTATCTCGTTCAAATGCCTCAGTTTCCCATTCTTCTAATGCCTCATACTAGGTCAACCTAGGTCTGGGTTCTAATTCATTCATTCTTGTACGCAGCTTTTGCAAAATTCTCCCATTAAATGTTCCCTATTCTGGGAAAGCCAAAATTCCATCATCCTTTGTGTATTCAATCCAATTTTCTAACCATACACAAGTATGATAACCTCTCTCTACCATCATGTAGGATGCGGGAGTTTTCGGAGGAGGAATGAGAATTCCTTCTCTAGTTTTAACAGGCTTATCTTTCTTGAAATAATTCTTTATTTTCTGCATAAATTCCATTTTTCTTTTCTCACCATACATTTTTCGTGCTCTTCCTCTCAAATATTGATGATAAGCAAACCTTTAATAGTTTCTAGCTGGACAACCCCCAGTCAATGTGGGATCGTACATACACAATCCTTTGTCTTTTATTATTCTTGGGACTTCTATGTTTATAGTTACTACATTTTTCCTCCAATACTAGCGCGTCTCTTATTTTCGTATCCAATCAGACTCAACTTTATTCTGTGCATTTAGCCAATACTAGTGCGGCTTTATGTGACGTCAGTATCACTCCTTTCTACTGACCCCTCCTTTACAAACTTTGCGTAAGTCACGCACCCGCTGTCCTACCAATCCCAGTACAGCTCTTTGTGATGTGTAACACCCGCAATTGACCCCTCTTTTTACAAGGTAATGCGTAGCTTAAATTTCTCAGTGTTTTGGACGTATCTTGCATAAATCAACAACATAAAACATTCGTTACAGTGTCAGATTCTCTAAATTCCAAAGAATAGTCAGTTTTCTTTCACTACGAGTAAAACCTTTCCGCCTACTCTTCACACAATACGAGTAAAACCTTTCCGCGTACTCTTCACTCAAGCATCAGAGAACCTGCTACTCCTTCGGTATTACCCTTTCTAGGTGATATTATACCAAAGTTTCACCAATGACCTCTTTAGCTACCAATTACTCTCACTTACATACAGAAAATAATCCCTAAAACGTCTAGTTTTACCTAACTTTCCGCACTTTCTTGAATCCTGACAAGTAACCTCACTGCAGTATGTTTTCCATTCACCATCCGCTATTCAATATTCACGGGAACTTCAGACAACATGAATAACGATGATGACAACAACAAATATTAATGCATATATCAATAATTTCAATTACAATATTCCCTACCTAACTAACTAGAACCTAACCATGCCTCTGCTACAAAGGAAAACTGATGGAGCGCGGGTCACCAGCTCTGGTCACACATACACCTAATACTCCCCTGGGCCCAAACCACATTCATACAGTAAGCTAGTGAAACCCCACTGGCATCAATTTTGAGTAATAATACCTGTAATTTTGTTATTCACCTTTACCAAGCCTTACCAATTCAATAGATTTTATTTCATTTCCTCGATGAATCAGGTTGCTAAGCTAGTTTAAGGTAGAATGACCTTTACCTCTTTACTCTGAATAACCACAGACTCAAGAAGTTTTTGAAAACCTTTATCTAACTTAATTTGTGAGTCAAGATTCAGTTACAGTAACCACCTTCATATCAAGAGGCAAAATACACCAAATATTTAATAGCAAATTGAAAATGATCAATGATGACGGTACCTGGAAGGACAAAAAGGGAAAAGGACAGCACAGGCATAAAGGACAGATTTTCTAATCATATTTACCTATTGGTCAAGATGAACCCAACTCCGTAATGGGGGCCAGAATAGAATCTCCAAAGCAGGTCACAGGTATAGGCAACAGGCAGATTCAGGTCTGGAAGGATATCTTCTTCTAAAGTACAACGCCAGCGTTGCACCCCTCTCTGACACTACTCTGCCTGCCCCTTAATTTTCTTTTCCCATAGATTTATTCCCACATGCATTTCACATTACTCAGTAAATTCAACATTTTATTCAACATTGTTGCATTCGCTGGGGTCATCAGTGCGACTTTTCCAGGCTTCTTCTTTCAAGGTGTCCTTGGCTTAGTGACACGGCTGCCGTCATTGTTTTCAGCCAATCTTTATGAGCATGCGCGCAGTAGGGATTCCAGTCACCCTCCAAGGCCCAAATAGGAACTAATAATAAAGTCAGAAAAAGGCACGTTAGAACACAGAAACAAATGATTTCACTGTATACCACTTATCTCTACTCTAGCCCCATTTACTTATTTAAATCTTTTGCATCAGTGTTTAATACAACTTACGAGATTTAGATAATCAGCAGCAGATGCATTAGCGTGTGAGTTCAAAGCGGCCATTTTTAGTGCCATTGCGCAGCTGCAAAAGTTTCCCACCAAAAGCGACAGAGTCATACTACGTAGATGCAGTAGACGCATGCACAATAGAAATCCCGCGTTTTGTCGGCCATTTTAGGACATTCATGTTAAGGGTTAGTAATGCACATAGACAAGCTTCCCCTAGATAAAAGTGTTCATGGTGTATTGCGGTTTTAGTATTTACAAAACAGATTGATTGCATTGTTACATGTTATTTGAGAGGATTGAATCCAAGCAATTTTCTTTTACGAGTCCTTGCTCCATCACAGGGTCCTGTCCATCAAGGAGGAGGTTCTATCAAAGAGCCATGTCTTGTGGTCCCTCGTGAATTTGGGGAGTGATGTCGTCTTTATGAGGTGGAGCGGGAGGGTATTCCAGGCTCCGGCCACGAGGACGGAGATGGAGCGGCCTCCATATCTGGACTTTTTGGTGCGAGGGACCACGGAGTGGGAGAGCTGGGCTGATTGTAGGGTCCTTTTGGGGTGGGTGGAAAGTGAGTTGACTATTCAGGTATGCTGGTCTGGTGTAGTGGAGGTCTCTGTGTGCGTGGGTGAAAATCTTGAAGGTGATTCTTGCCTCAATGGGGAGCCAGTGTTGTGTACGCAGGTGCTTGCATTGTCGTGGCAGGTTGAGGATAAATCTGGCGGCGGCATTCTGGATGTTTTGAAGTTTGCGGGTGAGATTGTTGTTGATTCCGGCGTAGAGTGTGACAAGGGCATGTGTGATGGCCTTTCTGTGTTCGAGGGGGATCCATTTGAAGGTCTTGGGTAAGAGGCGGAGGGTGTGGAAGTATGAGGATGCGACGGAGTTCCATTTTGAGTTCGGAGTCCAGGATGATTCCGAGGCTGCGTGCGTGGTCCGTGGGGGTGGGTGGACTTCCGAGGGCGGGGGGCCACCAGGTGTTGTTACAGGCATCAGATGTGTGGGACCATGATGAGTACTTCTGTTTTGACTGTGTTGAGTTGTAGACAGCTGCTCTTCATCCATTTGGCGACTGCTTCCACGCCTTCTTGAAAGTTGTATTTGGCTGCGTTGGGTTCATTGGATAGGGAGAGGATGAGTTGGGTGTCATCTGCGCATGAAACAATTTTGAGTCCGTGGGTTCTGACGATGGGGGTGAGCGGAGCCATGTAGATGTTGAACAACGTGGGGCTGAGGGAGGATCCTTGGGGGACACCGCAGGTAGTCGGTGTGGGGTCCGAGAGGAAGGGAGGGAGTCTGACCTGCTGCGTTCTGCTGGAGAGGAATGAGTGGATCCAATCGAGGGCCTTGTCCCGGATCCCTGCGTCGTGAAGTCTGCGTGTTAGGGTGCGGTGAGAGACTGTGTCGTAGGCTGCTGAAAGGCCAAGGAGGATAAGGGCTACTGTCTCACCTCTGTCCAGGAGGGAGCGGATGTCGTCTGTTGCGGCAAGGAGGGCGGTTTCCGTGCTGTGGTTCTTTCTGAAGCTGGATTGGGAGGAGTCTAGGATGTGGTGCTCTTCTTTAAGGTGAGAAGTTGGTTGTTGATGGCTTCTCGATTACGTTTGCTGGGAACGGGAGCAGGGAGATGGGTCTGTAGTTCTTGAGGTCGGTGGGGTCCGCCGAGGATTTCTTCAGGAGGGAGTCGATCTCAGCGTGCTTCCAGTCGTAGGGGAAGGAGGCGTTCGCGAGGGAGCGGTTTGATGGTGTGGCGAAGCATGGGGGCGATAGTGTTGGCGGCTCTGTTGAAGATGTGGTGGGGGAACCGGAGTGGATTGACTTCATCGTCTTCAGTGAGTCTTCAGTGGTGAGAGCTGTCCAGCTGTCAATCGTTGGCTTCAAGGTGTCCGGGGTGGTTGGTGAGGGTTCTATGTTGGCTGTCTTCATCGAAGTTTTCTTAAATGTTCTTGATTTTGTGGTGGAAGAAGGTGCTGAGTTTGTCGCAGAGGTCTTGTGTTGTGAGGGAGGGATGCCTGTAGACTCGCTGTTGGGTTGGGTGAACTCCTTGATGATGCTGAAGAGTTCTTTGCTGTTGTGCACGTGTGTGGGTATTCTGCCTTGGATTGCTTTCTTTCTTGTATTTCTGATGAGTTGGTGGTGCTTGTTGGGTTTTGGTGGCGGCTCTGAAGTTTTTGTAGGCTTCTGTAGATTTGGAGTTCCTCTAGGCCTTTTCGAGGTGGCGGCATGTGCGTCTGGACTCTCGGAGTTAGGTGGTGAACCAGCTGGCTTTCCTGGCGTGCGTTCTTCTTCTTGAGGGGGGCTATGGTGCTGGCACAGTTGGAGATCCATCTGTGCAAGGTTCGGGCTGCGGTGTTGGGGCCGTCGTTGTCCATGATGGTTGGGGTGGAGTTGCCGAGTGAGGTGGTGAGCTGGTCATGGGTGATTTTAGTCCAATTTCTGCGTGGGAGCAGGTGCTGGGTTCTGTGGATGGTGGGTGAAGGTGAAATGGATGCAGCGATGGTCTGTCCATGGGAGTTGGGTGGTGTGGCTGAAAGTGATGGAGCTTCCTGTGGTGAAGATGGGGTCGAGGGTGTGTCCTGCTGAGTGTGTGGGCTCAGTCATGATCTGGCGGAGTCCTATGTTGTGGAGGTTGTCCAGGAGGGATGTGGTATTGGGGTCTTGTTGGATGTCGAGGTGGAAGTTGAGATCTCCCAGCAAGGTGTAGTTGGTGGACGCAATGGCCTGCGGGGTGATGCAGTCCGTGATGGAGTTGGTGAATGGTCCGTGGGGTCCAGGGGGTCGGTAGATGAGGGTTCCCCAGAGGGTGGTGGTAGGGCTGGCCTGTATCTTAAAGTGCAGGTTCCATCAGGTCTGTGGGCTCATCTGAAAGTGTGCTCAGTCAGAGGGTGGATTTGTGGACAATGGCGATTCCCCCACCGGGCGGGTGAGGCGGTCCTTATGGGAGATCTTGTATCCTTGGGGAATAGCGATGGCAATGTCAGATCCCGAGGTGGCGTTAGTTCAGGTTTCAGTGAAGAATGCGACATCCGGGGTGGTGCTGTCAAGGAGGTCCCAGCTTTCGGTGGCGTGTTTGTGGAGAGATCAGACGTTGAGGAGGATGCATTGCAGGGTCTTTTGTGTGGTTGTGTTGTTGCGGGCGGGTTGTGCTGGATCCATGGTCTTGGCAGTGCTGCAGGAGTGGCGGCAGCAGTGACAGCTGAAGGGTCCGTGGGTGGCGGCTGGTGATTCTAGCTTGCAGTTGTATTTGCGACCTGGATTGAGTGCGTAGAGTGCTGCTGAGTTGTAGCGTTGGCGATTCGGAGGTCCATGGTTCCTGGCGCTGGTCGCATTCGGGTCGCGGACGGGTGCAGACGGGCTTGCCTTCGGTGTGCATGCGGCACGCCCGCACAGCAGCCGCCATTAAGTAGGGGTCGGGGAGGGCTGGACAGCTGGGAGGCGGGAGCGGGGAGGTGAAACTGGCTTGGGCTGGTCACGCTGGGGGGGAGGGGCCGCGGGGTCAGCAGCGGTGGGGAAAAGCAGGAGAGAGGTGCACCTGATAAAGAGTAGAGTGAAAGCAGAGCAAAATTGAAAAGGAAGATGGAAAGTGATAGAAAGAGAGTGACAGTAAAAGGGTGAAAAACGAAGGTGAAAGGAAAGAGGTGAAAAGAAATGGCAAGCAGAAAAATGGAATGAGAAAAAGAGTGGAGGAGGGCCTCGAACACAACACTCGAGAGTGCAGGGGCTCAGGAGGGCCTCACTTGATGGTGGAGCTGTGAGGGGGGAGAGCAATTTCACTGACAATAAGTCAGTGGTCTTAGCTCTCCACATAAAGACCTTTAAACACCCTTACCGTCAGAAAAATATTTTTTTTTCAATCTCCTTCTATTTACCCCTCCCTTCCTATCCTCTTTAAGATAGGTGATGAGGGCTGAGCCAAATGCCCTAGTGTAATCCCACGCTTACATCTCCTATTTAGAATGCACTGTAAGTCATTCTTTCAGGAATAATTACTCCTCTTGTTCCATGCCACCAGCCCATTTTTCACTTTTGGGATGAAAACTAAAAGAAAAACGCATATTTCAACATTTCCTACATCAACAATTCTTCTCCTGATTAATTACATCGGGCTTAGAAAAAGTGTTCCTTAATTTTGTATGCTATTTTACGCATTAATGGTTTATAGACCAGTCAGAGGGCCAGTATGGGTCAGTCGCCAGTAAGCTGCATGCTTCTTCTGCGTTATTTAGGATTTGATAAATTAAGATTGAAACGTGTTTAATTTATTTTTGTCTTTTAGATAAGTTGTAGGACAAGTCCTAGAAAATTGAAAGAGAGTATCCTGAAGCTTTTGTGAAGTGTATTTTTCCCCTGATCTAGAAAGTATTTTTTCATCATTAGATAATCTTGAAAGAAGACCCCATTTTTTGGTGCAGAGTTCAATTCTCAATGTGTTCAGCAATAGTAAGTGCGCAGGGAGTGTTCATTTTTTTCCTCCTAATACCTTTTCTTTCAGGAGTACTGTGACCCAAAACGGAAGAGCCCTGTCATTTCTTGCCCCTGTCTGGAGCCCTAACATACTTTCCAGGATACCCAAAATTAAAATATTTGTTCTTCTGTATCGGTATTCTAGATCTTCACATTTTAACAATGTTTTAGTCATATCGCTTGTTGGGGAGATTCTGATTGTACGGTCGCCTCTAATTTGGTTTTGCTTTCTTTGGTTGTTCTTTTTAGGTCTCACCTAGCGTTGCAGCGCATGCACTGCTCGCTCGGCGAGATCTATAGTGAGAGAGGAGATTTCTAAACGGTGGCCTGCCATTGAAAATTATTTTTTTTTGTTGCCGCCCTTTCCCTTTTCAGTCTGGCCCATTCGGAAAGGATCGTCTGCTTTGCGGCTGTCGCAATGAAATTTCTTATCTTTAGGGGGGCCATCTGTGTTTTCGTTTCGTCCGAGTCTGCCGAGGCCTTGTCTTTCAAAGAAAATGACCAAAGGCAGAGCGGTGAAAAGATTTCTTGCAGAAAGAATGAGTTTGCATTTTTGTGAGAACATATGAAGTAGAGGATGTTCTTTTGTGGCTGTTGGACATAAACTTTCACCTTTTTTATTTTCCATTGCACTGATAGAAAATGCACCGTGCTAAAATAAATGTATGCTTATCCTATTGCAGACCTGTGTTTACCCAGGCAACAGAGCAACGTGGCCTGGGACGGCTAGTGACCACTTGCACACACAGTTGGACGATAGACTCTTCTGAAGCAAAGACATCTATTGGCGGCTCTTCAAGCTCCTTCTTAAAAAGTTGTGAGCTGCACGTGGCACTATACAAGAGTGAAAATACTGGTGGCCCTGCCCCAAGCACCTCGTTAGGAGGCCTTGCATTCCCCATGATGCTATCCAAGGTCGAGTGCTGGATGTAGCTCTATACGAAAATCTAAATATGACAGACGGGGGCTCCTAGTGCGGCTCTTTACGGTGCACTGCGCAGCCTAAGACGCTATACAAAAGTATATCTATAAGGGGCCCCTCGCCTAGTGCCTTACTCTGCTTATAGCGCTGTATAGAAATATAAATCTGGAGGCGTCCTTGCCGTGCGGCTCTTCAACGAGGCCTAGTGCTGCACGAGGTGCCATGCATGGCCCGGCAGCTGTGCTCTGTTCTCACAGAGGCCAGGGATGCAAATAGTAATATACAAACCGAGAGCGCCAGAGGGCTCGCACCAAACATCTTGGCGCTATTCTGGCGAAGCCCAAATACCGATGTGAAATGAATCTGATTTTATTTCTAAATCAGCATTTTCAAGCACTTTAATTTGAACGCCCCAAGATGCCCCCGCCCCCTCTATTCCTCGTGGACGCTAGTCAAGCCGCTCCCGTATATAATGCTTAAATTCTCCGATTTCAACCGGATATGAGCCCGTTACTCGGCTTTTGAATCCCACACTCTTCCACGGTCCGTCCATGAATTTTTTTTTATTGCTTTTAAAAAGTGCACTCGCCCCGTCCATCCATGTTTACAACCATCCGCTTCCTTTCTTATCCTTTAACCGCCTCCGTTTTATTCTGTATCACAAGGAGCTTTGAAGCCGGAGGCGCTAGAGGCCTCTCACAACGTGGCGCTTTTATTTAGTATTTCTCTCCTCCTATTTCAGTCTCGTCTGCTTGAAACAGGGGTGCTTGTTTCACAAATGCGATGTTTTCTTTCGACGTCCGCCTTCGTTTTCGACACGGAGGACTTTTGGAAAGGGTGACATTGCAGTGACGAATCTGAAATAAATGGAAACTAAAACCTCCAAAATCCACCAAATTGGGCCTTTATTTCTGTAAAAAAAGATATTCCGAAAACTTGTCTGTGAGTGAAATGTTATCTATACTAATAATGTTAACTTGTTTTTTAATGTAGTTTTTATCGTTTCCTATTTCTTTATTTCCGTCTTTCGAGGGGACTAACTTTACATCCTGACAGGGGGTCGCCGTTGTTTAGTGCTTGCAGGTTTGCAGCGTTGAGAAAAGTATTTGATAAATACAATGTTTCTATAACGAAGTGTGTGGGGGGTACAACATACCGAGGGACCGTGGTGGGCTGAAGGCCGTGAGCCCGGTGTCACCAGACACTCTGTGTGTCTTCAGACCATAGTACACTTCATAATAATAACATTTAATATTACCTACCAGGGGGGTCATGTGATGTAGTTTGGTTTGTATTGTATGAAAAATTCATCTTTTTTTCAAGTAAAGAGATGTTTATGGGGTTAGGACGGGAAGTTGAATACTGAAGTATGAAAGAAAAAATATATCCCCTGCATTGGTGATCTTTTTGTCTTCTTTCTAACTCCCACCTCGCTCTCCCCTTTTTACATATCACCAGAGGCGCAACTAGAGACAGATTTCGGGAGGGGCTAATAACATTTTCGGGGGGGGGAGCTAAGTCTTCCGGCAGTAGGCAGAGTGGAGCTGCAGGAGCTCTAAGAAGGGGTGAAAACACAACACAGCCTCATTAACAAGTAAATGGTTTTTTAAAGACCTGTGAAGTACTCGGGTGCGGCTGCAATAAGACAGTCGCCAGCCCGGGAAGCTGTCTCAGCCCGGGCTGACACACAAGACGGGGGAGGCTGATGCCCTATGAGCCCAATGGACATTGCGTGCCTGCATATCACTTTGTTTACTCTGACCCTACCCCCTTTTGTCCCACCCCCTGTTCTCCTACCATTACCCCTTATCTCTACCTTTATTCTTTCTCCACTGATACTGTCTTTTATGCCCTAAATTGTCTCACCCATTTATATTATTTAGTTGTTTATATCCCCTAATCCACCCAGAATTTTGCCCCCCTTTCACTTAACTGTAAAGTTCACCTGCATTTTTTTGTAACCTTGTAAAATTGCTCATGGTTGCCTCTTCTCATGTAAAGTGCTTTTTGACCGTTTTTTTCAACTCAATGCTGTATTGTACTTGCTTGTTTGTGTTTACCCAGAACAACCGTTTTCTTCTTGGACTTCTTCTGCTCATGTAAAGCGCTCTGATACCCATGGGTCTAGCCAGCGCTATATAAAACCTTTCAAATAAAATAAATAAAGTAGCAGCGTGACTCCCCTATGCAGTATGCGTCGACTTTACCGCTTACATATCATCCAAACATGCCCCTGTTGCAGGAGACGTTGTTCCACCGGTTTAGAGACTGCGCTCACATAGGGACGTGGGGGGATCTATATACGGAGGGGAAGTTCCGCTCCGCAGAGCAGATGCTACAAGGTATACCGCAGACCCCCATGGACAGATTTCTGTATGTTAGGCTGCGAGAAGGTATACGTGCGCTCACACCGGATTTCCCGGAGGAGCCGCGGCCATTAGCCCCACTGCAAGTGATGCTCAAGTGCACGTCGGCCTCGCGTCTCGTTTCCCTAATCTATAGAACGATCCATACACAGAGGGAATACGCGGACCCCAACTCCAGAGCGAGATGGGAACAGGAGCTGGGGATAACACTTTTAGATGATCAGTGGGAATTCTGCTGCCAGCAAACTGAGAGAATAATAGCCAGCAGTAGACTCCGAATGATACACTATAAATACTTACACAGACTATACTACACACCGGCTAGGATGCACAGATTCCATTTGAGGGATACGGACTGCTGCGATAGGTGCAGGGAGCCTGCGGCGGATTTCTTGCATTTGGCGTGGGAATGCCCTGAAGTGCATCAATACTGGAGACGAGTGTTTGAGGCAGTGTCCCATATGACGCATGTGCCGGTGGAGCCGACGCCCTTGATGGCACTGCTAGGATTTGTTAAACCTATTCTGCCAACACACCGGAAGTATGTCGCGGTTGTGCTCCTGATGGCAAAGAGGAGGGTGGCCTGCCGGTGGGGACGGGGGTGGGCCCCGAAGTTTAAGGATTGGATTACCGACCTGGTGACTTGCCAGGAGCAAGCTATGTTATATTCGGAGCTCCTGCCTAGAGCCTCTAGGCCTTGTGACATATGGGTGCCACTAACATGCTATTTACTTGAGCACCCGCTAGAAGACATGACGCACTAAAGCGAGAGGGATTCACATGGATGGGGAGGGGAGGAGGGAGGAATAAGGGAATAGGCTGCAAGGGCTATGCAACTTGTCCACAGCTGGGGGCCACCGGGGAGGGAGATTACAGGGCGTTAGACTTGGGGAGAGGCTTCATAACAGGGTTGTCGACTGATGGAAGGTGTGCATGCCACGGGGAGGGCGGTGGGAGGGGCACCACGTGGGATGGCGAACTCTCTGAATCTAACACACATTGGATTTGCAGTACGACAGACATCAGGAACAATGTAATGTTTTGTTGTATAGATGTAAACTCTGTATACATCATCCTGTTGGAAATGCTACCTGAGAAAGCTATGCCGAGATTATTGTTTAAGATGTGGTTTGGAAAAAAACTAATAAAAAGAAGTTTAAAAAAAAAAAAGTAGCAGCGTGACTGAGTTGGGGTTGTGTAATCCTTCCTCCTATCAACCTTCAGAATAATGGTCGGACGGGGAGAGAATCAGTCAGGCTTCAGCCAGGTTTGAACGGGGCCATTCAGACCCAAAGCTTCAGTGTGCCTATGACTCAGTGTGCCTGCGTGTGTGATCACCTGCTTCGGTGCACCCGTGCACCCGTGTGCCTCTATGTATTAGTGTGTCTGTCTCACGGGGTGCGTGTGTTTCTCACCGTGTGCATGCATGTGTGCCTGTTTGTAGTGCGGTTTCTATGTATATCTGTATGCGTGCGTCAACAGGGGGTAAAAGACATTATCATTTACAATGCCATTACTTGATTAATGCTTCACAAAGAGAAAAAAAAACAATAACATTTTCAATACTATTGGCTCAAAGCAATGTCATTGGGAGACCTATTGCATTGTAAATGCTTGTTGTCTCAGGGAGGAAGTCTATAATTTCTGAACGCTTCTTAAATTTTTAATTAAGGTTATTTATAGTTTTGTCATGCTGAATATTTGGGTTGATTTATTTTCTATAACTTCTTTAAAAAATGCATTTAGTGACATTTTTGCAGAGGTATCTATTTGTGACTGATTATGGCTCAAAGTATCTTTTTTCTCCTCCGAATGTTGTGAAATGTACCTGTTTCTCTTCTTTGCTCTTAGGGCCCTACTCACAAACTGCATTTTATAGAGCATTTAATAGTACTAAAATACTTACAAATGCTATTCACAACCGTACGAGTGCACATCCAAATTGAAAAAAGTTCTTAAAATATTTTAAAGTAAATCATGAATCCATTTTCTTTATTTAAGATTAACCTATATTTATTCATATATTCAACTAGTTTAAATAATTTGCTGTCATTTAACATTATTTCTTATGGGAGGAATTTACGATTATTTTTAATGGGAGGGTGTTACATTACCAGTGCTGGACTTACTACTGTTTCGTTTTGGCTGTGGCAACTTACACTCATAAATTTTGCTCCACACCTTTTTTCAGGGTGTGGACACATGCAAGCCTACCCTTTGAGCAACTTTACCCTTGGATTTTGTGAATAACCAAAAATGTTAAAGTTACTTAAAATTGTAAGGGCCCGATTCACAGAACTAACTTAAGATAAAATCCTAAACTTACTACCATTTTGGTATTCACAGAAGGCACTTACTCATTTTGGTATTCACAGAATGCACTTACTCATTTCGGTATTCACAGAAGTTAGGAGTCCTAACTTTAGGACTCTTAAATGCCTTCTGTAAATACCGAAAGTCTTAAAGTTAGGATTTTTCTCATTTTAGGAGTAGTAAAGTTAGGACTCCTAACTTTAGGACTCCTAAATGCCTTCTGTGAATACCAAAAGTCTTAAAGTTAGGATTTTTCTCATTTTAGGAGTAGTAAAGTTAGGAATCCTAACTTTAGGACTCCTAAATGCCTTCTGTGAATACCGAAAGTTTTAAAGTTAGGATTTTTCTCAGTTTAGGAGTAGTAACTTTCGGTATTCACAGAAGACATTTAGGAGTCCTAAAGTTAGGACTCCTAACTTCTGTGAATACCGAAATGAGTAAGTGCCTTCTGTGAATACCAAAATGAGTAAGTGCCTTCTGTGAATACCAAAATGGTAGTAAGTTTAGGATTTTGTCTTAAGTTAGTTCTGTGAATCGGGCCCTAAGAGTACATTACACGTGTAAATTACTCACAACTGTAAGTTATCTTTGTAAATAACCTTGTTAAAGTTTCTGTACATATTTGTACTGTGGAGCCTTCGAGGTCACTTCTCAAAATACAAGTCGATTAGTGCAATACTCTACATCTACACTCTTCAGGCAAGGCATACATGGTATAGTCCATAGAATAATCTTTTTTATCAATATTCTACTTGCAAGATATGCCATTTCTTGAGTTTCTGCAATTGCCAGTGCTTTATTTGCTTTTGATAGATGGTCCAGATGGTTTTCTGGCATTGTAGCATGATGAGAGAGTAAGGGTACGTTCTGACAAAATAGGTCATTTTAAGAAGCACTACTCTCTTTTGAGGAGCAGGCATATATGAATTATTTGCGATTTTCGATGCTTTTGATGTCTTCACTTGTGTATCTTTGTAAATGGATTACATCTCTGTTGACCTCAGCCACACTGTTACTTGTCAGTTACTCCATTAGGGAGGAGGACCGTCGCCCCACTGCTTTTTCAAAGTGCGAGAAGCAGAAACATAAAATGGTATTTTAAATACCATTTATGTTTCTGCTTCTCGCACTGCTAGAAACCACAACAGTATGCCTGGTTGGGGGCGGGCGGGCAGGTGGGGTGTTTGGGAGGAGTGGCTTGCCAAATGCTGTGAGCCCTGACTGTTTGGTCGGCCCTCTGGGGCCGACCAAACCTGTAATGCGCACTCTGTATTTTCTCTATGTAGGCTGCATGCGGCCTACATAGAGAAAATGGCCTCCCTACAGGCGCCCGGCTGGGCGCCATCCGCATCAATCACAACGCTGCCATTGCAGCGTTTTGATTGGCTTAGGGGAAGGGAAGGATGGAGGATGCCTGCTTCCTGTTATTGCTGAACGTGTGACCCAGTGAGCGGGGCAGCCAGGGACTCGGAAAGGTACGTTTTTTTATTTATTTATTTACATTCCCCTCTCCCCCGCGCGACCCCCCAAACGAGTCATACGAGCTACGACTGTTCCTTGTTGGTTCATCAATCTGAGGGTTCTTTCTTGAATACTGGCACTTAAATACTCTCCTGGGGCTGCCTGGTTTCTCTCTCTTATACTTAAGATTATCATCTGTGCTATCCTCCACCTGCTCGAAAGTAAATGTTTGCTGAGATTCTGGGCATGGTTGTGAAGTTACCTTGACTTGATTAGAGTCCTTTACTGTGGTCTGTCGAGAATGATCTGCTAAAATCACTGTTTAGCCTCTATAGAGAGACCTGTCATCTATCACCGATGGGAGAGGATTTCCCCATAGCATGGTTCCTTCATTTGATAGTAATGTTGTTTATTCCAATATTATTTTTCTAAACAGCTTTTGAGTTTCGTAAGAGTGTGTAGAGTCTTCTAAACTTTCTGGTTTCTTCACTGTTCATGTTTTGCCTAGGGCTAGTATATTTCTTGGAGGTATTACCGTCTGAGTTTCTTGGAAAGTTCTTTCTTAAAGTGTTTTACATTAATTCTGGGGAATGCTTGGCTCTGGCCTACTTTTGTAAAGCAGAGAGTAAAGCATAAATTACATTTACAATATTATTTTTCTCTTTACAACCATTTCCAGCATTCTTATCTCACCTATAGGTAGCCAGTCTAGAAGCCTTTCTCATATTGTGGAAATTATGATTAAATTGATTAAAGGGGATGGTCCTAGTTCAGTATGAGTCATGTGTCTTTTCTCTTCAGTGCTTCTCTTAGGCGGACTACCAGGAACTGGGTGTTGTTTGGAAACCAAGCTTCTTCCACGATCACTCGCATCAGTGTTATCGATCTGCATTTTCTCATAGACACAGTTTTCAAGGCACAAACTATCAGCGCAGTTACATTTTCTTAGCGCATTAATGGACATTGAAACTTCAGTATTTAACTGATAGGCTACTTAATATACTATTGAAATGTCATCAATTTGTCCTTGTTAAAAAGAGTATATTTTTGTAGAAAATTGATAAGCACCTGGTAGGAAACAGTCTTATAGTGTAAGTGAAAACAACAAGCCCATCGTTTCTGGTGTCCAGAGTTGTAGCCCGCAAAGGTGCTGCTGACCCAGTCTTCTCATCGCAGTTGTTTCTGGGGCTCCTCTAAGTCGGATATCTGTCCCGTCTTTCCATGGGGTGTCACAATGCTGCAGCTTGGTGCTCCAAACAATCCATAACAGTTCTCTCCTGCTGCTTCTATACACTGGGTCTCTAGAGAGTCATCTTTACTGCCCTGCACTCTAAGTGATCATTGTCAGGTGGATCCTGTTCCTCTTTCATGCCTACTAGCTTCTGCTGGTAACAACAGAAATCCATGTCGGCTTCTCTGAAGGACCTGGAGGCGGACCCGACTCAAATGGTGGAGCCTCTCTGCATTGAGTTTGAATCTGTGTCGGCTTCTCTGCAGGACCCGGAGGTGGACCCGACTCAAATGGTGGAGCCTCCCTGCATTGAGTTTGAATCTGTGTCGGCTTCTCTGCAGGACCCGGAGGTGGACCCGACTCAAATGGTGGAGCCTCTCTGCATTGAGTTTGAATCTGTGTCGGCTTCTCTGCAGGACCCGGAGGTGGACCCGACTCAAATGGTGGAGCCTCTCTGCATTGAGTTTGAATCTGCCCCGAACCAAGACAAATAAGCCCCCATCAGCCGCAGGATCAGTCATGGTGTGGTCTCCAAGGTATCAGTCTATTAGTCTGTTTTCAGAGTGAAGGCATGGGCAGCTGCTCAATCATTCAGTGTGCAGACTCCCAGTGTCATTTGCTGTGGCCATTTCTGCCCAAGACTTTAAAAGTGTACTAACTGAGAGGAGCCATCAGGATGCCACCAGCTAGATTAAATACTCTCCCACTCATTTTAGGTGTAGCGGATGTCGACTTTAGCTATCTTGCAGGGCTCTGACCATCAGCACGGTAATACATAGAGAGGTGGGCAATAGGCCAGCACCTTTCAGTCTTTCTTGTTCAAAGCATCATTCACGTTTTTATTGGACCAACTTGCAGCCAGTGGTAATTATGACTCTCAGCCATGACATATAGAGAGTTTTTTTACTGAACGTTTATTGGTTTGGAAGTTGTATGTGTCTCAATGAAGAAGGTGCACTCTTTTTATGTCTGGCCTAGCTGTCTCGCACGCCTCATGTTTCTTAAACAATTCATACTACAAATACGTACACACATACTTCTGGTCACCCCTCTTAATCCACTGGTCTGTTCAACTTTCATTGACATTTTGCTTCCATCCACCACCGCATACAGCATGGGCAAGTGTTGCAGCCCTCCTCAGCCATTAGCTGCCTTGCACAGTGAGTGACAGCATTCTGCCTGATCGCCTGATCACCTGTGCACAGCCACCTGAAAAGGGGGGCACTTCAGTGCCATGGCCTCTGCTTCTCCTTCTTTAATTATTTGTATATTTGCTAATTTCTTTTTACATGTTTGAATTAAATAAACAACAAACATTTCATGCTTGCTGATGCCAGACCTGTTGCCTTTGCCACTGCTTGTTTCATCACGCTGTGGAGCTAAGGTGAAAGAGAGGCATTAATCCCGGACGTGGATGGTGCTGTGGCTCACCTGCAGGTGGACCTGCTAGGGACTGCTTGTCCTATTTCTGCCTGTGGCGTTCCTTTTTAATGGGAATAATGCCTCTGCAGCACTGAGAACTGGACTAGGCAATGAATAGTTCCAAGAAGAAACTGCATGTTGTTATTCTGAAGTTAACATTTTTGATAAACTAGCTCTTGGTGCACCACTCTACCCTGCGTGTTCCTACTGCTCCGCGAGAAGCAGTGGGAGAACGGCCAAGGAACACGATGTAGAAGAAAAGGTTTATTTTTATAGAAAAATGTAATTAGTGCAGAGGGACAGAGGTGTGTGTGTGCGTGCGTGCCAGTGGCGTAGCTAGGGGGGGGCGGTCCGCCCCAGGCGGCACTATTTTGGGGGCGGACAAAGGCATTCAGATAAGGCTCGGCTAGTCGGCTTGCTTTCGTGGACATTCCGGGACGGGCAGAGAAGAAATAGCACTCGGGCAATATCCTCTTCTTTTTTGTGCTGGCAGCTGTCCCCCCCCTCTCTTCCTATTATTCCCTCTCTTTCTGTCTTGCTCCTCATTTACTGAAAACCGTGACTTGAAGAAACGGTTCACAACCTCTCTTTCCTTCTTCATTTAGTTGCTTCCCTGTGAAATGGATCCAAAAAAGAAAAACACTCTTGCAGGAAATGCCCTTTTTCTGACATTTTTCTATTCCAAAGTGCAGCGGATGGAAAGAAATAGAAGGTTTTCAATATGAAAAATAAATACATAACTAAATAAAGCAAGACAGAGGGGTTGCAAAGTGGCCAGATTGGTTTTATTCACATCCAAATACATCAGCCTCACTTTACAGAGTTTGCCAGTGAAGCGCTACTTTTGTTTTCTAGTCTTTCTTTGAACAGCATTGTTGTCCCCAGGTGGGAAAGTGTACCATTCCTGGAGGTACTGCAATACCTGATTGATGGATGGATTGGAAAACAAAATGTGTACCATGGCTCTGTTTATGGATGTGGTCTTTTTAAACCATACTGCTTACGTTTTGTAAGGATATAAGCAATGGACATTGAAACGCTTCCCTTCAGGGCCCTGTAGTCATGTCCTTAACTTTTCAGGTAAAACAACTCGCTGATTTCTGAATAGTGAGTGAGAGATCGTTAAGGTAACCATGTTGTTTCTGCTTACATTTCACATGCTTTACTTTATCTTGCATTCCCTATGAGTGTTTGCTTTTACTTTTTTTTTTTTAGGCAGCATATTACTCTTATCAAGTGCATAATTTGAATTGAGCCACATCCAAGTGTTTATAGCGGGCACAATTAGGTTGTAGCTGAAGGCAGTGCGCGTTTCTCTCAGTGGGGCAGTATGGTGTTCAGTGGGGGAGAGGATGTGGCACTATGGCCAGAGCTGTCAAATTTGGAACTGGGGAACTGGGGGACTGGGTTCAGCCTTCATGACCAGTCCACCAGACCACTCTACTAAGGGAGCATATTCCCATGCTAGACCTTACAAGGCCCCACTAGACCTTAGAAGGCTTGATGTCTCAGCACAAGCAGGTGTACCCTAGTGGTGTCAATTGTGGGTTAACCTTGAAGGCCTGTCCACACAATCCATACTGAAGTTCATCTCCAGTCTTGCGGGCAGGCCTACGAAGCAGCACACCCTAGAGCAACAGTGATGCAGTCACTGTGACTCTGTCACTGAGGTCACATGAACCTTGAGCAGGTTAGGGAGGTGCGAACGGTGTGACCGCACTGGGTACCTATTACGGGTGGGTGCGTAGTGTTTGCAAGTATTATGGTTTAAAAAAAGCTTGCTGCCACCATCCAGGCCTCCAGCAATTTTCAGAAACAATAAAAATGGCATGATAACTTCGGTGATTAATGTTCTTCCTAGAGAGAGATCTGAGTTTTGTCTAGTGGAAGGGTTGCCTCCTGGAAAGGTAGCAAAGAGGGTTAATGTGCCTGCTGCAAAGAACATGTACCATGCAGATCACAATGTGCACTGCTTTAATGGGGGGACCATGATGAATGGTCATTTAATGTCAGCTGTAGATGATGGATCCCAGAAAAGTGAATGTATGTGCATGTTGGCATTGTGCTGAGGGGATTACCAGGTAATTGTTCACGCAGCTCTCTGATGGATGTCACATGCGGTTTTTCTGAGTCCCCAGATAGATCATGCAGTCTGTGTGTTCTCTTTTGTACTGCCAGTCACCGGTGTATTCAACTGTGCAGCCTTGGACTGTGTCATGTATGTGCATGTAACTTGCATGATCGAGGTAACTATTAGCGGCGATACTACGTGTCTCTCGGTCCTCTTTCAAGTGCTTGCCGTCCTTTTTCCCCAGCAACCCCCCACCCCGGGGCGGCAATCTGAGGAATAGCCCCGGGCGCCATAAGCTCTAGCTATGCCTCTGGTGCGTGCATGTGTGTGTGTGTATGTGTGTCTGTGGGAAACCTGCATGTGCCCCTTACAGCCTTGCAATTGTCACTCATCAGGTTCCTACATTAGGCCACCATGGCATCCGATGACCCATCTCTGATATGATAGGGTCCAACTATGCCATAATAGTGCAAATATTGTTTTTGATATGAATGTGAAACTAATTAAATACATGTCATTGTTTTTTGTCATTGTTTTGGCTATTCTTGGCATATTGTGGCCATCTGTTGAATGATAATGCATAATCCTGGCCATGAAATAATGGTGACAATTCTTTGAATTCTGTAAACACTTGGGATTTGATGCTGCTCTCTTCTGCCATAATGCTGGCCATTGCTTTTTTAAGGCAATTATTGTCATAATTATGGTTATTTTAGCATGCTATGGGCACCTGCAATTGATGGTGCCCACTCCAAGCATAATGTTTGCCCTGGCATATATAGAGCTCTTCAGTGGATTGAAATATGTGCGCTACAGATTACACACAGATGGTTACACACAGATCTAAGCAGTAACAGCACAACCCCCTGAGCTAAGTTATAGGGACTGGAGTATGCATCACTGCACCGTGTGCTTAAGCTCGCCAACCTATTCATTAAGCATAGTTTAGGCTCCTCTATGGCACACAAACACACCATATGGAGCTGATAACTTATGATAACTCATGTATACGAAAATCTGCAAAGTGGCATAAGCCCATGCCACATGTGGCCGAATTAGATAAAGACTTTATACACCAGCAATCAAGAAGGAATGTGTAAATGAATCTCAGCCACTGGTGATTGCTCGAGACCAATACAGGTCATCATTGTCCGGCGCCGCGCTACTCTAGACAGACACCAGCCATGTGCACATCAGTTTTAGTCCTGATAAAGGCGCATTGTGAGAGCCGAGAGGGAGATCCCAGGAAATGGATATCAGATCATGGAACAGGCCAGGAAAGAGGGGCATTATGAGAAATCTAAGACTGGCATAACTGGGCAAATGCTTTAAAAAGGACCATGAGTGCCCCAAACATGTCAGCATTTTCTATCAAAACTGCTTGTAAAATTCTGTGGCCCCGACGTTCTGCTCTGCAATTGGCTAATTTTGCTGGCCACCAGGCGTGCGCGTGCAATCCATACTGAGGAATGCTGCAAACAGGCGCGCAACACCCATTGGACTCACAGGGCTTCAGCCCCCCCCCCCGTCGCGTGTGGCAGCCCGGGCTGAGACACCTTCCCGGGCAAAAAAGCAGCCGCACCCCAGCACTTCGCAGGTCTTTAAAAGACCATTTGCATGTTAATGAGGCCTCGCTGTTGTTTCACCCCTTCTAAGAGCACTCTGCCTATTGCTTAAAGTTCAGCTCCCCCCGAAATTTTTGCTCAGCCCCCCCCCCCACCCCCCCCCCCCCGAAATTTGGCTCTAGTTGCGCCTCTGGCTGCAAAGCACTGCTTCTTGGACGGCCGGCTTGTTCAGGCAGGCGCACAGGTGCATCGCAGCACCTTTGCGTGGCCGTGAATTTGTTTTGTCCCAAACCTTAGGTGCAGCTGGGCCGCCCGCCAAATCCCCGCATCGCTGCAGGGCCACTGTTTACCTTCTGTAACCTGAAGCAGCGCGCTGTCTATTTCAAGGCGGGCTGGGCGTGTCCTGCACGGATGTCGCGTGGGAGGAGCGAGGCACCTGTTTAGTGTAAATAAAGAGTTGCGCTTTGGCCGCTGAAAGGGGCAGTCGTGCCGTGCTGTCGCTTTCCATCCATCTCACGTCACCGAGTTGGTCGCCTCTCACTCACCTGTGTACAGGTAAGCCTAGGTTGCATTGATTTATGATATTTTCTCTGCGGGTGGACACGCGTTGCCACTTTTGCAGGCTGCCCGGGCAGGGGGCAGTTGTGTGTGGCAGGAGGGCTAGAGGTACGTGGACATCGAGTTTCCATTCTGCACCTCTCCGTTTACCCTGCTTTAAATCACAGCACGTCCTATCCGATCAAAATCTCTCGTTTTTCTTTCTCTCTAAGCTGTGCTCTTCTCTACCTCTCGCAGCTCCTATTTCTTTCCCAAGTATCACTCTCCTCCCCTTTCTTACACAGCCTTTCTCTCTCATTTGCACTGCTTGCTCCTCTCGGTATCTCTGTTCCATCCCCTCGATCCCTTCAGTTTTCTTAGGCGTTCTCCATTCTTCCATCTGTTTCCTCATCGTTTCACCTGTCTCGTCCTTTATCTCTTTTGCTCTCTTTCTCTATAACTCTCCACTCGCTTCCTATTTTCTTCGTACCTCGTCCTCTCTACCTCTTTCCGGTCTACCACCACCCTGTCTCTCCGAATCTCTTTCTTTCCCTTTCTCTTTTTATTCTCCCCAGACCTCTCCGTTTTCTTTCTTCCACTCCCTCTTCACTTGTTTGCATTTTCGTTCTAAATTTCTGATGCTCTATCTCCCCTTCTTGTTCTCTTTCTCATGACTTTCTTTCCTATCCTGCGCTGTCCTTTTGCAATTTCATGTTCTTCCCTTCCCAATATCACCTCTCTTTTCTTTCATATTTCTTCTTCTTCCCTTTCTCACTATCGTTCTATTGCGTACTTGCCTCTGTTAACTTCCTTTGTCTTTCCCTGTATAAATCTATCGTGTTGTCTTTGTGTCTGTCTCTCCCACTCCTTGTGTCGCACATTCCTAGAAATGCACCACGGATAATGCAAGGCTCCCGAGAGGAATGAGAGGGTCTTGCTAGACCAATGAATACATTTTTATCGGCAGTCTTACTCTCTTTACTTCTTTCTCTGCTTCTTTTGACATCTCTTTCCATTTCTCTGTTACACACTCTGTTGTGCCAGTGCCTAATTTGTGCCACTGTTTGCCAGCAGTACTTATGTCAGACAGTCTACCACATGGTGGCGCCGTCTGCATGTTTTTTTAAGCAAAGCGCATGCACAATGTGTGCAATATACATTATGTTTGGACCCAGACATAGGCAAAGCAGTCTTGACCCTGCTCCAACAGCCAGCCCTAACTGCCAGGCCTGGTGTTTCCTAAACTGGAACACACGCAACTCTTGTAACTATATCCTACAGAGAAATGACAGTTTCACCAATGACCCTGGATGTAAATATGACAGGTCTATAGCCCTCTATAAAGGATACATTGGGATGACAGTTTCTTCAACGACCACTGCGTGTGCTTCTCGTGTGCTGTACTTACAGGTGTCATTGAAGAAAATGTTATGGATATGTATGCTTTATATGCTCAGGTCTTTCAGGAACTTGCCCTGGCAATGATTCATTTACATATGGGAAACATTTAAAAACTCATAGGAATCTATTCTTTACATGCAGAGGAATTGGTGAATCCTGCTTTACAACATGTGCTTTACATGCAGGATCATGCAGACAACTATCATGGAAATGCATGCTTTACATGGAAAGGCCATAGCAGGAACTGCCAATGAAATGTATGCTTTACATACAGGGGCATTGTGGAATATTTTATGGCATTGCAATATACATTATTATTTCAGTTCCCACAATGCTCATGTCACAATGCAGTGAAGGGGAGGAGACAAAGCAAGAATATGTGCCCTCTGATTCACGTGACCACAAAAATATTCCTTGATAGAATTTAGACACTATGGGGCATATTTACAATGAAATAGCACACCCCCTCAAGAAATTTTGCTGCGCTAAGCTGCGTAGTTTCAAAACCACAGAGATGCGTCTTATTTATAAGAATATGGCGCACCCCTGTCCTCTTCCCTGCGCTGGCACACAAACAGCAGCCCTGCCCCAACCCAGGCTCCCTTGCACCATGGTGTAATGATGCCTGCGCCGCAAGGATGATTGTGTTTGTGCAGGAAGGTACACCTTCCTGCACAAAAACAATCATTAATGGTGGTTTGCTCCTTCTATGTGTACTGCAGAACGCAGCACTCATAGAAAGAGCAAAAAACAAGGAGAAATAAAAGTATTTCTTCTTGTTGCCCCACTTTTACGCCTCCCCTGGAAAGTCGTTTGTTTTTGGCACTGCCTCAGATTTATGCATCCTTGTAAATCTGGGGCAGTGTCAAAAAGTCATGGGTGTTGCGTTGGAACACCCACAGCAACACTCATGACACGCCCCTTTGACACAGAGTACTGCGTGAAGGAGGGCCATATTTACAAGGCCGTGTAAAGCCAAGCAAAGTGGCTTTGCGTGGCCTTGTAAATATGGGCCAGCACACAGCACCAATGGAGCGTCAAAAAAAGTGACGAATTAACAACCAGTGTCTATGCATTTTAGAGCATTGTCATTGGATGGAAGCAGGCCTGGGTGGGACATAGGCATCATAGCAAACCTGAATCCTGATTCCTCCATAGAGATGAAATGGTAAACCCAAAAGGCTGGGTTGCTAATGCCCTTAACGTTGGGGCTTTAACCAGTTGGATCTGCAAATGCAACCCTGAACCACTGGTTGCAAATTCCTAAACAATCTGTCCTAGTCATAAAGACCTCAGGACACACCCCTCACACTGTTCCTGTCTAAGCTGCCGATATCTTACAGTATGAACCCCTCAGTCTGTAAGGGTTCTAAACATCTCAGGGTGTTTTTTAAACACTGTATCCTGGGTTTCAACACTGTGTAGTATGTGACAGGCATGGAGAGGTGTGAGGGTATTAATGCCATGCAGTAACGGCCAGAGCTACAGAGGTCTCAGGGTACAAACACTATACGGTATCTTTTAGGGTCACAAAGGTCTCAGGTTTGCAACCCTACACTGCTCCTGTTAGGGCAGCTGACGACTCCTGTAATTATATGCATGGTGTACTGCTCAGGCTGAAACTATCCCAGGTTATACAAATCCCCAGACTGTATATGCCAGTGCTGCAGGGATATCATGGTATTACCAGCATATTACACCTATCACAGCTGCAGGGATATCAGAGTATTACCAGCATATTACACCTATCACAGCTGCAGGGATATCAGAGTATTACCAGCATATTACATCTATCACAGCTGAAGAGATAGCAGGGTATTACCAGCATATTACACCTATCACAGATGCAGAAATATCAGGGTATTACCAGCATATTACACCAACCCCAGCTGCAGGGATGGGATATCATGGTATTACCAACATAGTACACCTATCACAGATGTAGGGATATCAGGGCATTACCAGCATGTTACACCTATTACAGCTGCAGGGATATCAGAATATTACCAGTATGTTACACCCATCTCAGCTGCAGGGCTATCAGGGTATTACCAGCATATTACACCTACCCCAGCTGCAGGGATATCATGGTATTACCAACATATTACACCTATCACAGATGCAGAAATATCAGGGTATTACCAGCATTTTACACCTATCACAGCTTCAGGGATATCAGGATATTACCAGCATGTTACACCTATTACAGCTGCAGAGATATCAGGGTATTACCAGCATATTACACCTATCACAGCTTCAGGAATATCAGTAAATTACCAGCATGTTACACCTATTACAGCTGCAGGGATATCAGGGTATTACCAGCATATTACACCTATCACAGCTTCAGGAATGTCAGTATATTGCCAGCATGTTACACCTATTACAGCTGCAGGGATATCAGGGCATTACCAACATATTATCAGCCTATTACACCCTTCCCAGCTGCAGTGATATCAGGGCATTCCAGCAGCTGGCACCTGTCAGGGCTGCAGAAATCATCATTTGGCCTCTGCCAGGGCTGCAGAGATCTCCGGTTGTAAATCCCATATGTGACCTGTCAGGAGTGCCCAGGTTTGGAGTATGAACCTCATATTGTGCCTGTCAGAACAGCACGGGCCTCGGGGTACAATCCCAAGCCTCTAGGGGTCTACAGAGAGCTCATGGTACTAACCACGTACTGTCTACTCAGGACAGCAAAAACCACAGGGTATGAACCACATCAGTAAAGCCTTCACGACTGCGCCGAGCAGAGAACATACTGCACCACCGTTCACGCAGCAGCGTTACGAAACTTGAGGGGAAACTTGAGAGGGGGAGAGGACACTTCAGCCCACCCCCTGCAAAGTACATGAAGGCCACCAATCCCCCAACAGTGGATAATTTGTAAACAAACAAATAAAGTGCCGAGGAGGCAGCTTGCACCAGCCCATTTCTCCTGTTAGCGCCACCACAACAGAACCAAGTACTAACCATGGAAGTGGGGAGGGGGTGTGGCATAATGAGGTGCCAACTTTGGAGCTGGGGAACCAGGCTCGAGCGTCGGCGTCGGTGTGGGCCCAACATCCTGTGATTTTGGGTAAATCACTCAATCTCCCCATGTTTGAATGTGTGCTTAACTGATGCTCATGAAAAGCGCGGGTGTTGCCGAGCACTGGAAACTACCAGCTCAAATTAAGCACTATCTCCTCCCTCCCCCATTCCTGGACCAGTCTGGATGTCTCAGGCCAGGCCCAGGGGTCCGCTGCCCCTGCACATTGCCGGAGGGGGCCCGCTGGAGCTCGAGGTCCCTCCCGCACCGCATGTGCTGCAGGTCCTAATGTTATGCCACAGTGTTCACGAATACAAATCAAGGGGCATCGGCCACGTGCTGTGTACGTTGGGGCTGCGGAGACTTCAGGGTCTAATCGGCATATTTCTATCTCAAAGTTGTTTTCAGAAGCCCACGGCCGGCGCTATCGAAGGCCCGGGACCTTCATACCAAGGCCGCGTTGTCTTGATTCCACCTCATGCCTCTTTTGTGCATCACCAGACACTTTCTGCCACCTCATTTCATGCTTGCAGGGACCTTATCATCCCCGCTGGGTCCCTTTGCCTCTGATTTGCTTCCTTTAATAACAGTAAGTTCTCTTGCATAAAAGCCTTTGGCGCATTTGCTTGTTACCAGCATCTGCATAGCACCCCTCTGCCACTCCGATTGCTTCATAGCACTACCGTCTAGCCATGACCCTCGCCACGCCTAAAATGATGTTTTACAAACTAGCAGCAGTTCCGTCTTCCTCACCTGTCATGCCCGTCAAGTTCCTTGCCTCGTGCTGAGGTCAGTATCCTCAGCTCCTTGAACACTCCTCGCGATCACAGTTAATACTCCACGGTTATGCTTCCTTCCCATCTTCGGCCCAGCACGGCCACCATTGCTGAAAGTAGGAAAACAATTCCAGGGGAGCCCACAGATGGGGCTGGGGCAGAGTCAGGAGGATGACTGGCAACACAAGCAGAGGCAGTGGCACTTTGATCACCAGAAACAGCTTTCACCGTCTGCTAAAACTTTCGTTATAGCAAAAAGCAGAATACAGAGAGTTGTTTCAGTGCTGATTTTCACGGTTATACATTTTTCATGAAGACTTTGCAAAGGTAAGAAGTTCATTTCAGTAATCACACGAAGGAGCTTCCCGGCACACATGCTGCCGAGCGCTGCCCCTTAGACTACAGACAGCGCGCACAATCCGTACAGGCTAGCAGTTAGAGGGAACAAACAGCACTCTCACACCCCTGACAGAATAATTGTCACACAAAACCAAAAGCCCTCTCACACCCATGACAGAATAAACATCACTCAAAACCAGCAGTACTCTCACACCCCTCACAGAATATGTCACACAAAACCAAAAGCCCTCTCACACCCTTGACAGAATAAACGTCACTCAAAACCAGCAGCACTCTCACACCCCTCACAGAATGTCACACAAAACCAAAATCACTCACACCCCTCACAGAATGTCACACAAAACCAATAGCTCTCTCACACCCCTCACAGAATATGTCACACAAAACTAACAGCACTCTCACACCCCTCACAGAATAATTGTCACACAAAACCAGCAGCACTCTCATATCCCTCACAGAATATTTGTCACACAAAACCAACAGCACTCTCACACCCTTGACAGAATAATCAATCAAAACCAGCAGTTCTCTCACACCCTTGACAGAATAAACGTCACTCAAAACCAGCAGTACTCTCACACCCCTCACAGAATGTCACACAAAACCTAAAGCCCTCTCACACCCTTGACAGAATAAACATCACTCAAAACCAGCAGTACTCTCACACCCCTCACAGAATATGTCACACAAAACCAAAAGCCCTCTCACACCCTTGACAGAATAAACGTCACTCAAAACCAGCAGCACTCTCACACCCCTCACAGAATGTCACACAAAACCAATAGCTCTCTCACACCCCTCACAGAATATGTCACACAAAACTAACAGCACTCTCACACCCCTCACAGAATAATTGTCACACAAAACCAGCAGCACTCTCATACCCCTCACAGAATAATTGTCACACAAAACCAACAGCACTCTCACACCCTTGACAGAATAATCAATCAAAACCAGCAGTTCTCTCACACCCTTGACAGAATAAACGTCACTCAAAACTAGCAGTACTCTCACACCCCTCACACAATATGTCAAACAAAATCAACAGCCCTCTCAAACCCTTGACAGAATAAACATCACTCAAAACCAGCAGTACTCTCACACCCGTGACAGAATAAATGTCACTCAAAACCAGCAATACTCTCACACCCCTCACAGAATTGGTCACACAAAACCAATAGCACTCTCACATCCCTCACAAAATATGTCACACAAAACTAAAGGAACTCTCACACCCCTCAAAGAATAATTGTCACACAAAAACAACAGCACTATCACACCCTTGACAGAATAAATGTCACTCAAAACCAGCAGTACTCTCCCACCCTTCACAGAATATGTCACACAAAACCAAAAGCCCTCTCACACCCTTGACAAAATAAACATCACTCAAAACCAGCAGTACTCTCACACCCCTCACAGAATATGTCACACAAAACCAAAAGCCCTCTCACACCTTTGGCAGAATAAACGTCACTCAAAACCAGCAGTACTCTGACACACCTCACAGAATGTCACACAAAAACAGCAGCACTCTCACACCCCTCACAGAATAATTGTCACACAAAACCAACAGCACTCTCACACCCTTGACAGAATAAATGCCAGTTAAAACCAGCAGCACTCTCATACCCCTCACAGAATATGTCACACAAAACCAATAGCACTCTCACATCCCTCACAGAATATGTCACACAAAACTAACAACACTCTCACACCCCTCACAGAATAATTGTCACACAAAACCAACAGCACTCTCACACCCATGACAGAATAAACGTCATTCAAAACCAGCAGTACTCACACCCCTCACAGAATGTCACACAACACCAACAGCCCTCTCACACCCCTCACAGAATAATTGTCACACAAAACCAACAGCACTCTCACACTCTTGACAGAATAAACGTCACTCAAACCCAGAAGTACTCTCACACCCCTCACAGAATGTCACACAAAACCAGCAGCACTCTCACACCCCTCACAGAATAATTGCCACACAGAACCAACAGCACTCTCACACTCTTGACAGAATAAACGTCACTCAAAACCAGAAGTACTCTCACACCCCTCACAGAATATGTCACACAAAACCAAAAGTCCTCTCACACCCCTCACAGAATAAACATCACACAAAACCAGCAGTACTCTCACACCCATCACAGAATAAACGTCACACAAAACCAGCAGTACTCTTACACCCCTCACAGAATATGTCACACAAAACCAACAGCCTTCTCACACCCTTGACAGAATAAACGTCACACAGAACCAACAGCACTCTCACACCCCTCACAGAATAATTGTCACACAAAACCAACAGCACTCTCACACCCCTGACAGAATAAACGTCACTTAAAACCAGCAGCACTATCACACCCCTCACAGAATATGTCACACAAAACCAACAGCACTCTCACACCCCTGACAGAATAAACGTCACACAGAAACAATAGCACTCTCACACCCCTCACAGAATATGGCACTCACATCTCTCACAGAGTATTAGCCACACTCGACAGCCAACATTCTCGCACATTTCTCGCAGGGTAGCAGTCAGACACTATTGACAGCACATTGACCAGTGGCGGCTGGTATGGAATGGGGATGGCGGGGCGGCAGGGCAGCATTGAAAAAAAGAACATTTCACTTACCTCTGCACGGCTGCCATCTCTCCTCCATCGTCTCTCCTCCACTTCTCTTCCCAGAAGCAGGAAGCACACAGGCTACCCTAACAACACTGCTGTCACCAGCACGACAGAAGCATCGTATTTGGTCTGAGCGGCCTGGTTCAGCACTCAGACAGGGACAGGGAGCCGGTGCATGATCTCCACCCAGGCTGTGCAATACAGCCGGGTGAAGGACATTCTAAGTGCGCATGACTGTTTGGCCGGCCCAAGACGGCTGGCCAAACAGTCTCAAACCCCTCACTGAATACCCCACGTAATATGTGAAGCACTCTTACACTTCTCATAAACTAGCAGTTTCACATTACTGTCAGCACTCTCACACATCGAGAGTAGCAGTCACTTATAAAAGAAACACTCTCACACCTCTTGGAAGCTAGCAGTTAACAGAATACTGGCAGCCCTCACACTTCCCACATAGGCTAGTGCACACACATGCTTGTCATACAACATTTGCAATAGCCCTCTCACACCTCTCGTAGACAGCAATTCTAGTTTATAACTGAATTGGAAGCTAGTAGGAACAGAATACTGGCAGCCCTTTCACTCCCCACATAAGCTAGTACTCACACAGGCTTATCATAAAACATTTGCAATAGTTCGCTGACACCTCTCGTAGACTGGCAACAAAGTCAGCAATTCTAGTTTATAACTGAATGTGCCTGTTGATTCTTGAGTGTATGTGTGGCAATGTCATTGGGGAATGAGTCAACGGGGAGATGAACAGCTACAAGGGTGACTTACTGAGTGCATGGTCCATGAATATTTCAGTGCACGGATATACGGATTATAGATTCATTCAGGCACTTCAGACAGATGCCAGACCTATTGGCCTTGTCAGTGCATATCGCCTGATGGGCCTACAAACCACACATATATCTACATCACACACAGCTTGAGAAAGTCAAAAACACTTTCAAATACCAGAATATCATTTGGCAACATGTGAAATGATAGGCTGAGTGTATCTTTATTGCCCTTGATGTGCTACAGTATATGACATTATGCTGTGAGCGTCCTGCTGGACTCTACATAAGTTCTAAATGCCCTCAACCAAGTCACACACCGGGCAAAAGGAATTACCGATGTAGCGAGCACAAGGTAAGTGGTTTTATTTTTTTACGTATTTTATATTCCCTATCCCATCATATGTCGACTTCCCCCTCGCCCCGCCGCTCTTACCTGTAACGGCCATGCCTGGATATATCATCATTTATGCAGACAGGGACAAGGTTTAGCACTGAAAAGCACAGAACATTCGCAAGTATTCTGACACAGTTCAGACATTTCTGGTTGTAGCTTTCTTTTCAGGTCAGCCCAATAACAGCGTGTTCCATCTCTCATGTTACTCCTACTGGACGTATTTTGATTTCATCTGTATTCCTGATTTCTGTTCTCCTAACTCCACAGCTCCCTTCGGGCGGTAGTAAGGGCCTATTTTAGACTTTTGCGGTGAGAGTATTCTGTCCAACAGAGTGCCTTCTCCGCCAAAGCGAAGTTCAACCTGCCTCATTTAGAGTCGAGTAGAACTTCAGTATGTACCTCACAGAGACTACTCCATCCCTGCTGCCTACATACACCGTCGGAGGTTTGGCCATGGGTTCACCTACTTAGAGTGGGTATTACACCTGGACAGTGAAAACTGTCCATCACCGCCAGGCAAATCCTGGTGACAACATCAGTGAAAACTGCAAAATGACCCCCACGCCATGGGAGTGGGTCATTGTTGTTTGACAACGGTTCCTGGAAATGCAAGAGATGTCCACGGGGCCGGCAGACGTCTCTAACTTTGGTTGGTGGAGTACCTTCACCGTGGTGGGAGTAACATACTCTGTCATGGCAAGGGCACTTAATCCGCCCACCAAAGTATAAATCAGGCCATGAGTTTGCACAAAAACACGTTCATGTATGCGTTCCATTCTGTTAGACCCTCAGCGGCTGTACCATGATTTGTGGACCATCCTGCATCTGATCATGGGAGGCCGCGGGCTCCTTCAAAGTGCAGCTATCCTCCATTTCGGCAGTACCCGCTGCCCCAATGCAGCTCTCTGACGCATCTTATGAGCACCTCAAGGGGGCACCTAAGTGGCATGCACTTGGAGCCAGTTGAACTGTCATCCAGTATTCTTCATGGTTCACTGACACCTCTGACCACCATCTTTGTAAACTAAACCACTACCGACGTGAAATGCGTTGTGAAAAAGGCAGCTCCACCGTTCAGGCAGGTCTTCCCAGATTTACGCTCTTTGCAGCGCCTCTCTGTGCACAAATGTGCACGATTCAGTCCTTCCATTCAGTGCAAAGATCCTGCTACAGCTCAGGGACTCTGATTTTTTTATTCAAATCGTTTTTATTGAGTTTTATATGCATAATACAAACAAAGGGACGATTCGAAAGTGCAATATAAGGCAAAGATATTGCTTGGCGTTATCAATGGTTATCAATGCACGATACTCAGTCGCCTTGACTATTGCAACGCCCTGCTCCTGGAGTCTCCAGTCACGACACTGGACCGACTACAGCGAATTCAATCTGCCGCCGCCAAGCTGGCTCTTGGCTGGACGAGAAGGGCCTCAGCCACAGCAGCTCTGGCTGAGCTACACTGGCTACCCCTAAAACAAAGAGTGGCATTCAAGTCCCTCTGCATTGTCTTTAAGGCTCTGCACAGACTTGGACCTAAACCTCTGCAAGCCCTGTTCCGGTGGTACACTCCTGCCAGAGACCTACGTTCATCTTCTGCTTGTCTGGTAAAGGTACCCAGATTCAACAGAACTAGAACAGGGGGCAGATCATTCAGTGTAGCTGCGGCCAAGCTGTGGAACAGCCTGCCCACTGACATACGTCAAACATCACAGCTTCTTCCCTTCAGGAGACGCATTAAGACATGGCTCTTCCCCAAATAACTGCCCGTCTGACTGTTCTTCCGGTTTACCGTTAACAGAGTAATTTCCAGCGCCAGGAAGCCTGCAAGGTGTCAGTTTGCGCTTTACAAATTCTCAAAATAATAATAATAATAAATAATGGCATATCCTTTGTACAGTCGATTATGAGAGACATAGTGAACATGGATACAGAAAGCAAGAAGGGAGGGGGTACAGATTGTGCATAATGTTTACGCTAGTCATGACACATTTCAAATGAAAAACATACTGAACTTAAACTAACACATTTGGACAGTATTGTATGTGATTGGATAAGCAAACGTTAGATGAGATCCATGGACTTCGCTTAGGGCACTATCTTCATCTAATCAATATGCACAGCAGAATAAACAGTCAACACTAGGACTGATAAGTGAGGTCATAGCCAGTGGCGAGTAGGGACGGATCAGGTATGGATCAGGTATTGATTTTAATTCCTTGTGGCTAGTGGAGGTCAGAAGTAAGGGGCAGCTAGGGTTCTGTTTGTCTGGGAATATATGTCAGTCATCAGTGAGCGGTGTACTGGTTTATGAAGGTTCAAAGTGGCTTGTGGAGGCATCAAGTGATTCCACATGGGTCTGCGCGATGGGCGCCATGGGCAGCACTGCACTTAGCAATGTGAGCCATTGGTGTCACATGTGGAATGAAACTATGCCAGAGTTTTTCCAATTGGTGAGAATGAGCTTGCAGGCAAGAGTTATCATCAGGTCAACCAGGTCCCTATTTGCCTCATTTTTTACTCGAGGGTCTATGGGGCCGATAAGTATATGAGAGAATTGGCGCGTGGGAGTAATATGTAAGGTGTTTTTAATTAATGCAAAGACACAAACCCTGTAAGATTGGAAGATGGGACAGTCAAAGAGCATATGCGCGAGGTCCCCTTATTTGGTCATTACTGTGCTAACACTTGGGGTCTTGTTTGAGATTAAGTTTCTGGAGTCCAGCAGCATCTATGAATGATCATGTTCTTAGTTTGGGAGAGCATTAGAGATATCTCACTACAGAAAGTTGATCTATGTATACGGTCCCATTCAAAGGAATGTTGCTTTTGGAAGGACTCTGATTTTAAGGGAGGGACAAGATCTGTCAACAGATGAAAGCTGGACTGCCATGATGCTGCTTCAAGGGCGCTAAAGGTCATGTTTTCTTACAGCAAGCCAGAATCTGTGTTTTCAAGGCCTGGTAGCCACCCTTGAAGCTTTCTGCCTTTGTGCCACCATTTGGAAGCACAACATTCAAAATGACAAACGTAACACAAAACCTGATTGTTCCGCTGGTAAATAAATTGTTCTGCCTTCGCTGTTGTTGTTCACATCAAACCTCCTTGGGTGTATGTATAACAGAATTAAGAAAAATAGTTGTAAGAAACCCCCACCCGGACTTACTAATGCCCTGTGCCAATACTCTCAACACGATGCATAATGTTTACTTTCAAGTATAAAAGGCATTTTGCACTATAAATGTGCCCTTTTCTAAGCACAAAGAGCAATTTGTGCTGCTTTGCATCAGTTTGAGTCAAGGGGCACCACTGAGTGTTAATTCTGCAGATCAGCGCAAACACCCATAGATTTTGACGCAAAGCTCTGCCTACTAAGGTAGCCAGGCCTGGCTTTGCCTCATGAATAGGAATAGTAATTTGTGCTGGTTTGTATGCTTCTAATACAAAACCTATGCTGGACTGAACTCTGTGAGGATGTGTCACGCAAGCCAACCATTTCGAGTGTCAGCGCAGGGGATGACCACAGCAGCAGGCCAACACTAGTAGATGTGGGTCTGAGCTGTGTTTTTCCTCTCGCTAATGCAGCCCAGCAAATTTAGTTAATGCGCTACGTTGCGGCAAAAGTGATTTAGGGGCATATCAACAAGGCGGCGATGGAAAATTATCGCCGCTTTTGCTGCCTTTTTCGGCCAAAAAGCGGCGATAATTTTATCGCCTAATTAGCAAGGTCACGCTTACGCGTGAAACCTTGCATTAGTGCACAAATTCTTAACGCCCAGCTTTGCATCTCTAATGAGATGCAAAGTGGGCGTTCCTGACCTGACATGACAGGAGAAATGTCGCTAAGCGACATTTCTCCTATCATCAAGCCCCACGCTATGAAGCATAGCGGCAAGAAAAGTAGCGATAACGGCAAGAAAAGTAGCGATAACCCCTGTTATCGCTACTTTCCTTACGCTTGCTTCAGGACTGACTTAGCCATGATATCCTGTGGAAGGTGGATATCATGGCTAAGTTTGTGAGTCCCTATGCACAAGCTAACGCCACATTTTGTGAGATTATCGGTGGGTTTCCAACGATAATCTCACGTTAGGCAGTTAGCGCTAGGAGTTTTATCGCTTTTGAGATAAGCGTTGCTAATAGCAACGCTATCTCAGCGATAAAAATCCACGTTAGCCGGCGATAATTATCCTAGCGCTAAGTGCGCTTAGCAATAATATCACCGGTTGTTGCTGATATGCCCCTAAATCTGGGCCAAAGGGTGGCCTTGTTCAGTTTCTTTTTCTCATTTCCATTTCCTCCCTTTTAATGAATTAGTTTTTGTTGCACAGTAATTTGCAGTTTGTGGCCGTGTTTAAGAAGTTGATGTATGTTTCATAAGAATATATTCTTAGCATGTTTTGCAGCGTTTCTCAACTCCCTCTCACAAATGTCCATTGCATTGTGGGTATTTCGCCTCTTGTTTTATCCAGTTCAGCTACAGTTTCTGTACCGTTGTGGCCAAAGGCCACGCAAACCCTGCCAGGAGCTTCAAATTGAGCTGTTTGCACAAGGGCCATAAGGTGAGGTAAATTACACTACATTTTGTTTAAAATGCAAAAACGAGAATACCAGTCTAGGGACCCGGGGCCGAGGTATGGGGATGAATCGCCAGTCTTTGTAAATTAGCAATAGGTAAATATTTTTTGATGAAAATTTGATGTTTTTCATGAAAAAAAATATGTAGTGGGGCAGGCATTAAATACTTGGTAGGACGTCAAAAAGAGTCAGATACTTCCATGCAATTCAAATCTAATTAGCGATTGCATGTCAACGTTATATTCAGAAGTGATATTTTACAAGAATACCCGCCATATGTCAATGGAGTGATGGCTACATGGCCCGTGGACATGATATGCTCTCAAATGCCAGGAGAATGGCACCAAGCACAAGGCACAATTTACCGTGGCATTTTCCCATGTGCACTCCCCTAAGTCCCTTACCCTCATGCCACGAGGATGCTGGTTTTTGGGCACAGCACCCCAGGCGCCCCATACCACACATTTTCACAGCTCTCTGTGTCCCTTTCATTTGATCATATTCGTGGCAAAATGGCACGCGCCCTTCACACCTTCCCGTGCCATCAAGTGCTTCACCCTTCTGTGCATGTCAAAGTGATGGTTTTTGGGCAGGGTGCCCCATGCATTTCCAGAATTGCTTGTGCCACCGGCATGGTGGGAGGGAGGGATTCGAGCCGATGCGGGGGAGCGGCACAGCTTGGTCGCTGCTGCCAGTGCTGCTTTAAGACTGGCATTACACATCTGTTCATTCCGGCTCCAGACAGAAAGAGTGGGAACAGAACGTGCGCGGGCTGGAACGGGAACAGCGGAAGGCTTTATTTATCAGCAGTGCACTTTTTAATCACAACGCACACATCAAGGACTGGCTCTTCCTGTGCGCAGACATCGGGGAGTCGGGGCGGCACCATGTACACAGAAATAGTTTACAAAATGCTACATTTCTGACGTGACTCCTGCGATATATTGAGTTCTGAAGGACTCCAGGCTTAACTGCGGGTGAAGCCGGTAGCGACAGAAGTGGGCAAAGCCAGAGATTTGAGGAGAAGAGCCGGGCCACAACCGATCAGGAATCCGGCTTGGCTCTAAGAGCCGAAACACGAGCCAGGTCAGCAACAAAATTGCAATAACATTATAGTCTGTCTCTCTTCCTCCATCACGCTATCTGCTTCGTCTTTCTCTTTCTCCTTCTCCTTCTTTTGGGATATCTCTGTTTCTCTTACCCTTTCTTTTTCTCTCTTCTCTGCTTCTTTCTGGACCCACTTTCTTTCTATCTTCGCCACCTTGCTTACTCCCTCCTCCATTTCTCCCTTTATCTCTTCTTCAATCTATTACTCTATTTTGCTCCGACTTCCTATGCTCCGCTACCTCTCTCTTATTCCCTGCCTTTCTTCCCATCTTTTGTTGGTCTTTCTCTCTTTCTTGCTCTCACTTTCTCTCTCGCTCCTAAAACCTTGATTATTTGCCCCTTGCACGAAGTCCTTCCTTTCTGTCTCCCTTCCTCTGCGCACTATCACATCATCACTCTCCAAGGGCCCTCGGGCTGCGGAGGTGCTGGTCAGTGTCACGTGCCTGTGCCACTCTGAATGTGGAAGTGGAAGTAGACGGCAGCAGTGACCAGGCCCTCTGCTACACCCAGGGATAGGGTGACCAGATTTTCAAAACAAACAAGCATTTACAATGCAATGGTCTCGGCAATATTATAGGTAGAGCTATTGGTATTGCTCATTATATTTTTTTCATTTTTGTATCCCTAAATAAATGGCATTGTCATTTCTATTGGGGGCACCTCTGCCAATACCACAATCAAAGCTCCCTTATTCCCCAATGTCAAGTCAATGTCAAGTAAAATGTGAACTCGTGGGATTTTTTATTACCTAGTTATAATTCCCCTGGCGCTGTTTTGCAGCACAGTCATGACCCAGGTGGACAATATACATAAAGACCACTGTGACAAACACCCTTTAATATACCCACTGTGCCAAATCTACAGACCCTGTGGAAGCTAGCTGAATTAGGAAAGAGTTTTAATGTATAACTCCTGTCCCCCAGTGTAGCACCTGTCCCCACAAGACGCAGGCCTGGTTTGCAAGTCTGCAGCTGTAAAATTAAAATGTCTATGTTTTCTTGAAGAGAGCAAAACATATGGACACAGCCCGAGACAAGACACTGCTATTCATCAGCAATTTGTCGCAAACGGTTTACATCACTGCAGCAAGTTGTGAGAGAGCTCAGGTATTTGGCATTTGTGTGTGGGTCATTCACGGTCACCGTGGAGTGATGAAATCGGAAACTAAATTTCGGAAGACAAAAATGTTGCGGGAAACATCGAAATAGATGAATGAACAATACAAAAACACATCAGAATAGGAATAGGGAAGTAATAGCGGTTAAGTGAGGGTTTAAGGTAATAATGGAAAAAAAAGTCATGCAGGAGGTGAACATTTTAAGAAAGGCACAGCTCAGAAATGTTAGTTATTTATGGGCCACTGTGGCTGAACTGGTGGCTGAAGTAATGTAGAGGCTTAACTTTCTTTGATGGTGTCCAGATGTTGGGGGTAGATTACTCATATTTTCTATCCACTCTGCTGAAGTCAAGGTGTCCGTTCTTACAGAAAACGAAATGGCAAAAGACAGCGCAATTTCCTGGTCGAATCCTTCACGTTCAAATAAGCAGTTGCTTGTGATGTCTTAAGTGTGCATAGCCGGGGAGTGGCTTGTGATGTCTTAAGTGTGCATAGACGGGCAGTTGCTTGTGATGTCCTAAGTGTGCATAGAGAGGCACTGTGCTCTTCTGCCTGGGATAGCATAGCATGCGCCGGAACTGCGGAACCAGAGGCACAGTACAGGACGGGTCAAAAAGCAGTCATGTGCACCATCGCAAAAAATGCCATTGTGTACAGAACACGGCATACCTCTGTCTTTGGAGGCACACGCAACTAACGTTTTCATTATGTTTTCTGCATCAATTGTAATATAAAAATTTGAAATATCGGAAATTGAGGCAAGCGCCGCAGAATCCCGGTGCATGATGTACAGAAGACGAGGTGAATGTTGTTGATCGTATAACAAAGGCAAGACTTGCACACCACGTGCACAAGGTGCGGCGACAACACAACCCCACTAGCTACCTTTCCGCGAGACCAAAACACAACAGAGCCATGCCACCTCTTTTTATCATGGGACTGGATCAGGTTCCCAGCACCATAAGCTTATTATGAAGAAAGAGAAAACAATGTCCCCGGATTTCAAGACAAGGGGTGCAGAAAGAGAAAAAACACCCAATGTCTTTCATACTTTTAGTTATTTTACCTCTTATTATTTTCCACCACGACAAGTACAGACAGTGCATTCAGGAAGACGGAACAACAGCCAGCCAAGTAATTCACCACACAGGAGCCGAGAGCAGGGGGAGAGGACGCCATTAAAACCACTGCCTTTCTCCGAGGCAAAGCAGAAATGCCTCGGAGAAACGCAGTACCTTTCCACGAGACCAAAACACAACAGAGCCATGCCACCTCTTTTTATCATGGGACTGGATCAGGTTCCCAGCACCATAAGCTTATTATGAAGAAAGAGAAAACAATGTCCCCGGATTTCAAGACAAGGGGTGCAGAAAGAGAAAAAACACCCAATGTCTTTCATACTTTTAGTTATTTTACCTCTTATTATTTTCCACCACGACAAGTACAGACAGTGCAATCAGGACGACGGAACAACAGCCAGCCAAGTAATTCACCACACAGGAGCCGAGAGCAGGGGGAGAGGACGCCATTAAAACCACTGCCTTTCTCCGAGGCAAAGCAGAAATGCCTCGGAGAAACGCAGTGGCGTTTTCGGATTCGGTGGCGTGTTTCTTTTTCTCTCCTCTTGCCATTGGCTGGAGGAGAGAAAAAGAAAAACACGCCCCCGAATCTGAAAAGGACGGATGGAAGCTCCAAAACTTTTTCGGCTTCGAGGGCGTGTTCCTGCTGTTCTAAAAGGGCGTGGCTAAAAAGTGGAAAGAACAGCAAGGAACACGCCCCCGAATCTGGAAAAGACGGAGCCTATTTGGAGGGACGGCTCTCTCCTCCAATGGCTGGCCTCCGTTTAGGAAGCCAGCCAATGGAGGAGAAGCAAAAAGAGAGGTGGGCTAAATAGCCACTCTAGGAAACATTAAATCTCCGACTTCCGGTTCTGCCTTCGGCAGACCGGTAGTCCTCGACCTAAAAACGGGGACAGGTCATAGACATAGAAGTAGGACTATGGTTTGCAGTAACCATCGACATAAAAGTAGGACTATTTGACAGCTGTCATAGACATAGAAAAAGGACTACAATGCCGTGATCTGAAAGGTCAGTCAAAAGGTCAAGTCATAGCTTTGATATGGAGAACACAAAGCATGCATCAATTGGTTAGGAATAAAACATGCAATGAGCAATGCATTAATCCTTGCACGGTATGCATAAGAGCTAATGAAAAGTTTGTATGGCTATAAATACAAACTACAGGGCGAAGAAATATTGTTTTATCCAAAGTAGAAACTTTGGCTGGCACGATGACGTAGGTGGCGCTGCGTGTAAAATGTCTCTCTTCAAAGGATTTCCTTTCTTGCTACAGTGACAACACATGCTGTAAACAGTCCAAAGAGAGCATGTGCGTGCATGCTCAGCCGGAACAATGAAAAACAGGGACATTTCTGTGTTTAACCTGGACACTGTTTGAAAACAGGGACATTTGAGTCACTTGGAGAAAAGTGTCGGGACACGGGGACACTTCTCCAAAAACGGGGACCGTCCTGGGAAAACGGGGACGTCTGGTCACCCTACCCAGGGAGGCTAGGAGAATGTTGTGCTAGTGCACACAGGGCTGCAGGGGAGGCAGAGGCGACACCTTCGCAGCCCTGCGTGCGTTTTGCTCGCTTTTGGCTCATGACTCCCATACAACCTCGGGCCAAGCCAGAGCCCGACTTATGGTTCGAGGCAGGCTTGACCCCGCTTTCAATGGCGCATCCGTGTCTTAACTCAAAAGGTTCCAGGCAGCTCACCTGTTTTTTTGGAGAAGCCAGTGATAGTTTTCATCACATTGTTTTACGGTTGCATTTATGTACCACTTCATACCCTGACTTGGCGCCAAAGTGCTATCAGTGAACGGGTAGAAAGAAGCCTGATAGGCTGGTCTTGGAACTAGAGGCAGAGAGCTTTTTTCTGGTCCATAAATGCCTCTGACATTGACTTCTGCTGTTCTAAAAAAACAACGTGTCTCTTTCCATCTTTCCATTTCGGCGCGCGCAAACCCCAGGCAGCTTAGTAGCTCATATTCTATGTAAAATTATTCAACTACAAATGTTGAAAATGTGTGTGTCAGTGCTCCACTCGGAAAAACAAAACAAAAAAAGAAGCAGCGTGTGGAGCCATTGTTTACTTCAGAGGCCTCCGCCGGCACCGACAAGTGCCAGGGCTCCGAATAGCAAGTGGAGCCAGTCTTGAATCGTAAGTGCCTCTCTCTTCCCTCACCCAGCACTTCCTGCTGTTTCTTTAGCTCTGTGCATCATTTGTTTAATTATATTTTTCTTGATTTTTTTGTTCTACATTTTCTGCCTTCCTGTCGCATGCTGAGGGTCAAAGTGTGATGATGAAAAATACGCCCTGGTCCCCAAAAATGAGCTCTGGTTCAACCACCTGCAAACATCAGGGACGTAACTCAGTCCTCTGCAGCCCCTGCGGCGCGGAGGTGCCCCCAACACTTCAGGAGCCCCCTTTCAGCCCAAGGCCAATTAATATATGTGAGATATGGGAGACTCAATGGCCTCTCTACATTTTGCTTTACGCCACCGGCAGACACTGGTATCCAAGGTTCTGTGCACGAGCACAGCAGCCATGGATGCATGTCCGATTAAAATCAGGAATACGCCACACGGTGTCAATCATGCAGCATGTAAATACTTTGAAAAGGTTTTTGTTGGGTTGCTCTGCTGTGTTCGCTCATGTTTACTCTGTGTAGTGTTGCTGCTTTGAGGTCATCGGTTTACTATAGACAACATATACTGTCAGTAATTATAGCCTCAGCACACCCATAATCCCCAGTGCAGGTGTGCAGGAGGGCGGGGGCGTGGCTCAGGCCCGGACTGGCACTGCCGGGCACCGGGCAATCCCCCGGTAGGCTGCCAGGGGTGGGGGCCGGTTTTTGGGCCGGGGGCCGGTTTTGTTGCTGGGTGAGGCGGGGGGCCGATTTTTTGTACTGCACTCAGACTCAGTACAGTAATCACTGCTCATTGCTGCGCAGGCTGCAGCAATGAGCATTCATTATTAGACCTGCTGCTGCGGGCCAGCCGGCACGGCATTCACGTGACTGGTGGAGTCACATGACTCACGTGAATGCAACTAACAGTGCGCCACTTTACGAACTGAGCAGTTAGCCGTCCAGTGCAGGCCCTGTGTCTGATACGGAGCCGAGCCTGCAGAGGCAGGCAGCCTGCTTCGGTAGACTGGGGCACACGAACGTGCCTGTCCAGTGGGTTGGGAATCACGAGGAGCAGATGTACAGCATGTCTCAGCTGCAGTAAATATGACCGCCGGCCTCACCGATTCAATTGCCGAGGGAGTGATTGAGTTGCGCGGCAACAGTTGGTAAGTCAAAGTCACAGATTTGGTGGAGTGATATATCGGACCTGATCATGTCTTGTGAAGCCCCAAAACACTTCAGTCTCGCGCCTGTAAAAGACCAGTACTGTAAGACTGGGATAGTAAGCTGTCCCGCCTGGCAAGTGGACTGTCTCCACAAAACATCGGTATAAAACCATGCTAAAATGAGAATATGAAAATAAGGTTTGAATAAGCCATACTACCGATATTCCGGAATCCCTCACTTTGATGCTCTAAAACGCGTTGGTAAATATCTAGAAATACATATTCCTGAAAAACAATTGCCATGTGTTTGTATGCAGATCTGTTTAAAACGTCCTTTGTTGGAATTAAGTGGGACATAAATGTGAAACTAAATGCAGTTGTTTCAGTGACTTAAGAAAGGAGGCAGTTTATTTTACACGTCTCACCACCTGCAGCTCATAAAAAAACTATTGCATTAAACTAGAGTGTACCGAGGGACTGTGCTCCTGATTTCACCCATTTTGCACGTTACGCTGTACTATGATAACAAGCAGGCTTCCTTGCCTGATAAAGCGTCGCCGGGTTGCATTTCTGCCGTTTTTTCAAGTGACAGAGACCGAGTCAGTGGAGTGCAATCTCTTCTTGTGAAGGACCCTTTCTAACGCTTCCGTCTTGTGCGTGTAAAGGACCAGTACTGTAAGACTGGGACAGAGACAGCTGTTCTGCCTGGCAAGTAGATTCTCTGCGCACAACACCCATATCTGGCCATAGAAAACAAGCTAAGACAGCTTGTCTGGAGTCACCGTGCACAGAATAATTCTTACAAATGGGCGCTAACATTTGAATATGAAAAATAGGATTTGACTAAGCCACTGTACTTTGTTACTATGATAACAAACAGGCTTCCTTGCCTGCTGAAGCGTCACCAGTTTGCATTTCAGCCGTTTTTTCATTGCCAGGGCACATTATATGTTCATTTACTCTCCATATGGCAGGCCCGTGAACTGCAACTGCCTGCAGCCAGTGGGGTGCCAGTCCGGTCATGACGTGTTAAACTCACTCAGGAGTTCTGCATTGACATGGCTGCAGGCATGGCTGCTTGTAGAGGCACAGGCTGTGACAAGAGTGTGTGTTTACATTCTGGCCACCTTAAGTTTGCCGTTTATTTCTCAAAACTACATGGGGGTAATTTTAACAGGTTTCCAACAGTTTTGGCTATGTTGTATGGGAGATTATTGTGCCGGCCTCAGCCTGTGAGGATAATGGTGCTCAGCCTGTCTGCGCGTGAGTCAGCTCACTGATTCTGTGACAGGCAGCTGAGATACCTGGATCCCTGTGTAGCTTGTCTTGTTCATGTTGGAGCCTCACACATCCTTCCTGTTGGGCTGGGTGTCCCACGTCACATGGACAGAGAGAGGCCCTGGAGTCCTGATGTTCTCCTGATTGATTGCTGGCAGGTAGGGGGCCATAGGCTGGCAATGATTTCTAGTGCTTTGCTGCAGTTTTCAGATTTTCTTGGAGTTTCTTGTTGCTCAAATGGGTGTAATTTCAGATATTTATGTTTCCCCCGTCTTCATTGCTTCATTTTGCTCGCGAGAAAGTGTCACTCATAGTCATTGAAATGTCACTTGTATAATTACACTGAAATTATGAAAATGACACACATAGCAATTTGAAACCTTGGCAGCTATGCGGTATTGGGCACACGACTGCCTCGCCGGGGGTGACGTCAGGCCTAGTAGTGAGTAATGACTGTGACAGCCGTGCCGCGGGCGGGAATTTTAATGCAGCCCAGCAGGATACATTGTAGCAGGCAACAGTGCACGAGATCCTTAACTGTTTCCTGAGCCTGCTGGCGGCAGCGCCGGGGCGGGCAAGTCTGCGTGGAGCAGAGCCGGCGCACGCGCTAGCAGCCTGGTTGCATAGCCAGTTTCAGCGCTGGTACAGGCTACAGCAGAGTGAGACAGTGCATTAAAATGCGTGACAATGCATTTCAGTGCGGTGATGCGGAACACCACACTGAAATGTGTTATTGTCACGTCTGATGCGTGATACTTGGCAGGCCTGGATCTGACTGCCTCTGGTGCGTGCTGCAGGACTTGTAGCGGCACCAGTGTGTAAAATGATAATCCAGGGTTAAATGGAATTCCAGTGACATGGAATCATCCTTCTTAAGCACTTAAAAAACAATGTTTTAACAAGCTTTTGAAGAAAGTGATTGCGGCCCTCTATGTTAGATTCATCGTTAACACTCACAGGAAATAACGCTCCATTTTGTCAAAATCATAAATGTTATGTTAATGAAACAGGTACCAAATTTACTAACACACAGGAGATTACTGTGTCTTAAAATGCCAGCTACAATTTGAACTACTGCCATCAGAAAAACACAGAAACCCTTATTCCAACACTAACCCGTGTTTACGTGTGCTTGACAGATAAAAGGCAAGTATTTCGCCTAAGCCAGATCCTGCTGTCCCCTAGATTAGGTCTTTGTTATAAGTTTTGGGGCTGCTGCCTCTGTGAGAATAACACCAGTTTCATAGTTGTGGAAATGATCTGCGCTCAGACTGGCTGTCACAGCTCTGTTTAGTAAATTTCTAACTCCGCAGGAGTCGGTTGGGTCCTGCAGGCAGATGCTTGTTGGTCTGTTGGGAAACATACCCAGGGCGACGATTTATTCAATTAAATTGAGTGCTTATGCATCGTCGCCAATGAAGTTCTTCTAACCCCATTATCTTCACCGGCTCTACGGCGTCCTCTAGTGCAACAATTTAAGTGCACACATTACAAGGGTGTAGCCAGAATTCCTTTTTGAAATAATTTTCATTTATGTTGAATTACCTTTATTGAATAGTTTTTTTAATGTTCTCTCTGTTACAGCTGTCTACTGCTTGTAATAAATTAAATCTTGATTTTCTCTGCACATACTAATGGGCTTGTTATTATGAACCACTATTATATACATCAGAAATAGGCAAGAGAAGTGCATAAAAGCAATACTCACAGAGGTGAAAATACAGTTAAAAATTCAAAATCTAATGCTTTACTATTGGGTGGTTGAATTTCTTGCCGCCCAGATTATAAAAACCTGGTTTAGAATTGATACACTGCCTGGGTACTGCAAATGTCCAGGCTTTAGCTACCCTTTCTTGAGGAAATTTATAGTGATAGAAACATGTTCATCTATAAGCACAGGCCTGATCTCTGTTTGCTTTGGGTTCTGTTTTATAGCTCCATTGCTGGGATTGGTTGGATGCTGATATGAGCCTTGGCTCTCTGTTGGATGAGCAGTCCTGGAAGCTAGCGAGGTAGCACAGCAGGTTAGGTGCTCGCAGCAGAGATCTGTGTTTAACCCGTAGGTCCCAGTCTCAAATCCTGGCAGTTCCAACTAATCTTGCTTTTGTTTCAAAGTCGATATATTTAGCATCACGATAGGCATCTACATATTACCTGCCTCACTGTAAACAATCTTGAGTCATATCCTGGGCTGACATCAGACTGTGCATACAGCTCGTTTTTCAATATAGCACGGGCATAGAGTGAAAGGGTGCAACGTTTATGCTGCTGTTGTGCACCAATAGTGAAGTCATTATTATTTTGTTTTTTACAGTAAGCATTTACCTTTTAAACAGATGGCCCTGCTGAACGATTTTAGGTGATCTGAAATTTGAAGGGTTGGTAGGCACAGCCCGCTTCTGCAGAGGTTAAGATAATCAACATTTACAACTTCTGTGTGTTTTTTCTTCATGAAATATCAGTAGTTCCTACAGATTCTAATGCTTCCCATCGCGATGCTGAAGTCATGTAAGCAGTCCGGCTGCGCTAACAGTTGTGTGTGAATTCTGATTGTATTGTTGTAAATGCTTCCTTTTACAGTCAGCCTGATTCTGTAACTCTCAGCTGTGCTCTCGGCTGGTGCCGCGCAAATGTTAGTTATATATTGGTTAAAAGGCAGCAACTGAGATCCGCGCTGGTGCTTCTCAGTGTTCTTAGTCGGTCCCAAGTGGACAGAGGCTCTCTGGTCAGACTCAGTGATGCGTGGATTCATTGATTGTGACTCCTGCAAGGTGCCTCACACCAAGGAGCTGTGCATTTAAGTAGCCAGCGTGCGTGTTCCATCTGTTACAAATGCCGGTATCTCAAATAGGCGGCAACAACATTATTTTAGTTTTGGGCCTGGGCCGGGCGGTTCAGCCGAGCCCTGCATCTGTGTTTGCTCCAGCCTCCACTGACTGTAACACGTAGGTTCACAGCCTGGCGCGTGGTAAATATAACTAATACAGGACCTGGCTGCATCTGTTATATATTTAATTTAGAGCGTGACTTACTGCCTGACTGACACCATGTTACAGCTCCACTCTGCTCATTGCTCTCTCAGGCTGCACAGAGCAGCGCCGCTCAGCTCTGAGCATGATCCATGTTATTTACTATTGTTTTATGTGATTGAACTATACGTAGGAGTCAGACACATCCTGCTTTTCGTTTAATTCTGGTCAGGTGATGTCCAACTTTCGAACCAACAGTACATTATATTTAATTACAGCGTAACTGCTCTGCCTGTACATTGCTCTCAGAACGCGCTAGTGCCCCAGACCTCCACTCGGCTGACACAGTGAGTGCAGTCCATACACTATTATTTATTAGCACTAAAGGTCTAAAATATTATTACAGCCTGACTAACCCTGTAGCACACTGACTGAGTAATGTAGTTATAATTAGCAGCTGAGATTTTCGCTGGTGCCTCTCAGCCTGCTTGACAGACTATTTGTCAATTGTTAGTGCCTTTTCATTTCTGGTGGTTTACAGCAGTTTCAAGATCTTCTTAAAGTTTCTTGTTGCTCAAATGAGTGTAGTTTCTCATATTGATATGTTTGCTTGGTCTCCATTGTTAGATTTTGCTCGTGAGAGAGTGTCACTCATAGTCGTTGAAATGTCACTCATAATTCCACAGAAATTATGAAAATGTCACACATAGCAATCCGAAACCTTGGCAGCTATGACTTACTCACTAGTGAGCTGTACTGCTGCATCTGCTCCTTCTCACTGTCTCCTCGCTCCGTGGGGAAAAATAATCTCAGTGCTGGATAAATAATGCAGCAGCAGTTTCAGGGCCATTTTAGGAGGTGGGGCACTGGTGGAGGGTGGTAGTTAGGGAGTCTGAGGAGGAGGCCATGAGGGGGAGTGGCTACGGAGAGATGAAGAGCACTGTTGGGGGGTGGTTGGTAAGTTATCTACAGAGAAAGAGGTCAAAAAGACTTTTGTACCAGCACTAAAGCCGGCCCTGTCAGGGCCTTTCTGTTTTTGTTTATTTAATTAACAGTCATGTGATTAGGACAACTGTAGAGCATACTTTAACATGCATGCTGATTACATTTACTGCTATATTCAATGTTTCAAATTTGAAGGTGATTTTACTTTTGTTTTTTACTGGGAATAATGAAAGTGGAACTGAATGGTGGCTGATATGGGGCTGGGTCCCAAGGTCAGCTGTGAGATAAGGTGTAATGTAGAGGGGTGGTAGAAAAGTGAATAATCAAGTCTGTAAGGGAGTGCGCTGCACAGTCAGGGGTCAGGTGGAGGTAGTAATGGAGAGGGTTTCTCCCTGAAGGCTCGCATAGAGGGAGCCCGAGTAGAGTCACTTGCTAGATACTCCCACCTTAGAAGGTCATCATCTACTATTTACTGTGGTTTGAAAGTTGATACAATTGAATATGTAATGAAAAATGTGCTGTAAAATTCACCATTTTGGTCGGTTGTTTTCCAAAATTTTCTTGGGGGGAGAACCCCCCCAAACCCCCCTAGTAGCAGTCGGCCTCGCTCGCTGCGCTCGCTCGCTACGCGCTGGCTGGGGGCTGGTCTGCCAAATTTGACGGGGGCTGGTCTGCCAAATATTGCCAGGGCTGATTTCAGTTCCCAGTCCGGCCCTGCCTAGAGCTGGCTGCGCTGAGGTTCTCGCCTTCTTCCTCTGCGGATTGACGCACGCTTGTCATGTCCTGCTCCGTCCTGCTCTGCAGCTCCGACCATGCTCTGCTGTTTAATTCCCTGCTGAAATACCTGCTCACCAGCAGCACGTGGTTTCTGCTGGAAACACCTGCTAGTACTTACGTTTTACGGCGCCACGCGCCTGGAGGTCACACCTTAGAACTTGTTATTGATACCTGACGGTGTCACTGGACACCAAGGCACCCCTTCTGTGTTTATTTTAGGTTTGACAAACTCTCGAATGTACAAAAAAACATACATGCTGCTGCAGCCGGAATCAGCTGAACCTTGTGCTTGCCGCTGGATTTTCCACTAAGCTTACTTGCCGCTCTACAGATGGCGTCAGTGTGCTATGTAGATTGTGGGAACAGTATTCATTCACAGGCCAGGGAGTGCAATGAGTCAATGCACCTGCTGCAGACAACTGCGCCAAACTTGTGGGTCTCAGGCGCCCTGACGGAACTGCACCAAATGTGTGGGTCCCAGGTGCCCTCGCGACACTGCGCTAAACCTGTGGCTCCCAGGTGCCCTGGCGACACTGCGCCAAACTTGTGGATCCCAGGTGCCCTGACGACACAGCGCCAAACTTGCGGATCCCAGGTACTCTGGCGACACTACGCCAAACTTGCAGATCCCAGGTGCCCTGGCAACACTGCACCAAACTTGTAGGTCCCAGGCGCCCTGACGACACTGCGCCAAACGTGTGGGTCTCAGGCACCCTGACGACACGGCGCCAACCGTGTGGGTCCCAGGTGCCCTGGGGACACTGCGCCAAACTTTTGGTTCCCAAGTGCACTGGTGACACTACACCAATTTGTGGGTGCCAGGTGCCCGGACGACACTGGGTCAAACTTGTGAGTCCCAGGCGCCATGGCAATACTGCACCACACTTGTGGGTCCCAGGTCCACTGGCGACACTGCGCCAAACTTGCAGGTTACACATGCCAGTGGTGACACTGCACTTAACTTGTGGATCCCAAGTGCACTGGCGACACTGCACCAATCTTGTGGGTCCCAGGTGCCCTAACAACTTTGCACCAAACTTGTGGGTCCCAGGCGCCCTGGCAACAATATGCCAAACTTGCGGGTCCCAGGCACCCTGGCAAAACTACGCCAAACTTGTGGGTCCCAGGCGCCCTGACAACACTGCGCCAAACGTGTGGATCCCAAGCGTGCTGACGACACTGCACCAAACTTGTTGGTCCCAGGTATCATGGCAACACTGCGCCACACTTGTGGGTCCCAGGCGCAGTGGGGACACTGCTCCAAACTTGTGGTCTAAGGCGCCATGGCAACACAGTGCTTAACTTGTGGATCCCAAGTGCACTGGTGACACTGCGCCAATCTTGTGGGTCCCAGGTGCCCTGGCACTGATACACCTGGATAATCAGACATTATAGAAGTACAATGTTGGCATTATGGCTGCTGCACTGATTCACTCCTGCATTAAGACCGGTTAAGGCTTGTGTTATCGAGAAGGGTGCTGTATAGGATATGTTTTATTTTTGAGTAGCTTTACTAGGGTAGACCTGTTTTGTGATGGGACGGTTATTGAGTAGGGAGAAGAGTTTTCATATGAGTGACATTTTTAGCACAAGCCCTGCGGAACCCTAATCTTTCTAGCACATTGCTGACAAACGTGTATTTAGGTGCAAACACTCTCTTCTCTATCGATCACTGATGTTATGAATTCTTTGAAAAACTGTTTTGACGCCACATTTTGAAACAGTCCATCAGCTAAATAATGCTTAACTAGGTGGGATACAGCTAACGGAATCCTTTTAATACTACTTAAAAAGGCTGCAGAGCCACAATGTTGTTTTCCACTATGTGCTAACACTAACTCACTTCACGCTAACTTTACAGATCCCAAGTTGTGCTTCCAACACTCCTTCCCGCAAAGGATATCCCATAAAACACTACGTTGTTAAATTTCCAAGACAGCTTCAACATATTCAAACAAAGCAAAAGGAACTCCTTCAGAAGCTACAAGGGGCAACCAATTAAGTCCCTGTTGAACCCAATAACACCCTAAGATTGGGTTCGTTCACAATAAATTGCCACCGAGACCTAAGTCGAGCAATAGAAATATGTAAATCTTCCATCCTGCCAGCCGCATCTTGCCTGGCAAGGTTCATCAACGTCTGCATGGATACTCCCACACGGACGTCATTTAGTTGATCAGTACTCCAGGCCGACAAGGCTTAGTCCAAAAGGTCTTATGCAAAGACAACTCCACTGTTGAAAGAAAATGACAGCTGACCGCATAGACCCATGCAAAAACTGGCTGAAATCCAACCTCTTCCAGGCTAAATTGTGAAATCCAACAAATGTATAACTTTGTTGAAGTCCATGATATAGTTTATGACCACCAATCAGGATTTAGAACATACAGTGGCACAAAAGCTACCAGGCCAGAACCTACTGTTGATCGCTAGGTGCTAAAAAAGCTGGAAGTGGCCATCCTGCTTGAAGTGCCAGGTATGTATGATGCTGTGTGCTGTGACGGGATGATCTTGCAGCGAAAGATGTAACAATAGGCAGGAACCCCTGGACGGACAGTGAAGAAACATGCACGTAGGTTTGGTAAAATGGGCCCAGTGTCTAGTGCTTTCAATCTTAGACGACTTATCATAGCCAACATTGGAACCTTATGGTAGGAGATTCAGAAACTCCAGACGATGCAGAGTGTCAAGTGGCAAAGAAGTCAGACCTTGTGATACTTGCTCAAAAAGAGTTTGATCGGCTCTCAGGAGAACGAAGTACCATTATCGACCTACTAAACCTATTTAGAAGGCCTCATGGGCCAATCCCCTCAGCAACTCAGAAAACTGGTCTTCATTACATTCCAGCTGCATCCTCATGTTCAGCAATGTAAGACTGTAGTAACTCACCAAATACAGGAAAGAGGAACATGGAGGAGCAACCATTAGAATACAGAGTACACTCATTTGGAACTCTTTGAGACTTTAACCAAGGGCACTGCCCCGTTTGGCATCCTTCACAAAAGTACTCAAGTCTACCAATGCAAAGACCCCCATGACCGACCAGTCGAAAGACGCATCATGCCCCTCCACCATACATCAATATGAGCTTGGATCTCTATCGCAGGTGTGATGGGAGTTACTAAATGAGCAGGACACACCTGGTATGAGCCCAGCGGACTGAGTATGAGGCTGATCACATGTCGTTCATTGCAATGAAGTGGCTTTTTGTTGACACAGTGATGTACAAAACAATAAATAATTGAATAATTTTCAATGGGTGTTCCGGCAGTATGTAAGTCATCCACTTTGTCCTTCAATCCTTTGAGAAACATTAGACATTGAGGTGTTAGGTGAAGCAGGTCCACTAGATTGCCCGCTTATTCCCTATCCACACATAACATGTATCATGAAGTAGTGCCCCTCAACACTGTAGCATTTAAGTAAACAGAAAAGTGATGGTTGGAATGATTTAATTAATCTTAGCCGCTGGTAATTACTCCGGCCAAATCCCTGTCTGCCATTTTTTTTGCCCACCATGCCACATTGGTTTAGACCAAGTCATATGCAAATCATCCTTTGACCTGCTCCAGTGGGAGCAGCCCAGCCCAAACTGCCAAGACACCCTGCGTGCTGTGTTGGATTTTGTGTTTGTGTACCCTTCATGCTCAGGCCCCTGTTGGAAGTTCGCTCTTCGTTGTAAATTTGTATTTTTTCCTGTACATTCCTCTCCCCTGTGTGCTGTGTTGGATTTTGTGTTTGTGTACCCTTCATTTTTAGTCTGTGTATTATTACATTTTCTGTACCACTTTTCTCTTGTAACGTAACTAGCTATATTGTACAGCGCTCTGACACCTTTGGGTAATGTCCGCGCTTTATAAAAATGCACTAAATAAAATAAAATAAATTAAAACCAGATCACTAGCAGCTCAAGACTCATCGTGCCTTAGTTGGGGCTCTTCAGCTGGGTCAGCCTGGCTCTAGTGGCACAGCGAGCATGGGCGTCCGCAGGGGAGGGCAAGGAGGGGCACCTGCCCCCCCCCCAGAGCGCCCCTCTTTGGGCCTTGTGGGCCGCGGACCCCCAGGGGTCCGTGACACATTCCCAGGGGGTCCGCGAACTGGATCGTATTATATTGAAGCGCCCATGCGCTACTACGGCTACAAGCACTGAATGACAGCGCAGGCCAGGACGGCAGGACCAAAAAAATCGGGCCAATCACCATTTCAGCTTTGGGGTGGAAGCTGAAGGGTGATTGGCTTATTATTTTATAGGCGCGCACGCTCGCGCACGTTCGCACGGCAGTGCGTCTTCCCTCGCATTTGCGGCCAGCCCAGGAGCATTTTGCCGCCCAACGCCCTGTCTCCGCTTTCGGCTAAGAACACTAGCATTCCGGCATCTCGGACCACTCGAGGTCGGAGCACGTGAGTGTTTATTTTTTAATTAAATTTACAGCTAGTGGGCAAGGGCAAGGCCAGGGGAATTCAGACGCCGTGTTTATTGAGGTCGGGTCACGGTGTACTTACTTACCCATACATGCCACCATTTTAGGAGAGCACAGTGGGAGATTCTGTAAAAAAAAATCGGGAGAATGGGGCCTTGAATCGGGTTACTGTCATGTATGGGCCTTGGAAGTGTGTTGCTGCAGGATCGGACATTTAAAACGCAAATGCACGTGTTTTTCTTACCTGTTAGATGCATGGAGCGCCAGGTCCGGCTTTAGGGCGGTGCGACCGGTGACACCTTCCTGGGGGCGCCGTGCTTGAATGTTTATTACGCTTTTGAAGCACCTGCTGCCTGCAGCATTTCTTTCCCCCGGCAATTACCAGGCTCACATAAATGTCACAATAACTCCTGTGATTAATTATCGTTCCAGAGAGATCAGCATTTTGCATAGTTGAGGTTTTGACTTATGTGAAGTTAGTGCAGAGGGTTAATATGCCTTCTGCAAAGAACGTGTACCAAGTGATTACAGAGTGTATGTACAGATCAGCAGGTTACTGCTTTCAAAAGAAACCTCCTTTTGTTACTTGCAATTTATAACTTAAAGAAGCATGGCGCGCCAGGGCCGGCTTTAGGGCGGTGCGACCGGTGCCACCGTGCCACCTTCCTGGGGGCGCCGAGCTTGAACGTTTATTACGCTTTTAAAGTACCTGCTGCAGCGTTTCTTTCCCCCGGCAATTACCAGGCTCACATAAATCTCACAATAACTCCTGTGATTAATTATCGTCCGAGAGCATTTTGCATAGTTGAGTTTTTGAATTATGTGAAGTTAGTGCAGAGGGTTAATATGCCTTCTGCAAAGAACGTGTACCAAGTGATTACAGAGTGCGGTTGCGTATGTACAGATCAGCAGGTTACTGCTTTCAAAAGAAACCTCCTTTTGTTACTTGCAATTTATAACTTAAAGTCCTAATATAGAATAGTGAGCTATTAACTTTCATCCCAGAACTGCATACACATTGCAAATAATACATTATTAGAAAATTGATTAATGTTGCAAAAAGGATTAATTTGGCTAGAAATCGATTCTTATTATTAAAGAGAACTCCCAACTATGCAGCTTCTTGTTCGACTCTGAGTTTGGGCTTTTCCACACCAAGCACTCTTAAACTATACTGCCTACCAGTATGGATGACATGTGACTCCTACACTTTTAGTCTTTTGGCTTATGTAACATTTCAGAGGACTCCATTGTGATGGCTTTGGGTTGACAAAGAAGCCGTCAATCAATAGACCTCACTGTAAGTGCGCAACGAGAGGAATAATTTACAAGTTTTTATATTTTCCAAAGCGAATACATCTTAAACAATACTTATGAAATAAAGAAAAAAAAAATCAGCACACAACATACCAGCTCTCTCTTGTTTGAAAGTGTATGCCTCCATAGTGTGCGCTTTCTAGTCATTGTCAGGTGTTTTACTTTTGGCAAACATAATCAGAATTCCGCAAACAGCACTTTTAGAACGTTTTAGCACCCCCAGGCAGCTGTTGGAGTGCATCTACCCAGAACCTGACTGCTCAGCAGGAAGTAATGGCAGGCTGAACATACATTTCTTATATAAAATTCGTCAGATATGCTTATCTTTCGAATTTGTGTGGTTTGGTGTGCCAGGGGTAATTTTAGGGTTATGGGGGAGAATGGGTTTTGGGGTGCCAGGGGTGATTTTAGGGTTCAGCGTGGTGATGAGTTTTCGTGTGCCAGGGGTAATTTTAGGGTTCAGGGTGGTAATGAGTTTTGGGGTGCCAGGGGGTAATTTTAGGGTTCATGGTGGTAATGAGTTTTGGGGTGCCGGGGGTAATTTTAGGGTTTAGGGAATGTATGAGTTTTAAGGGGCCAGGGGCCATCTACAACTCACTTTATTCAATACAGCCAGCCTGGTGATGAGCAGCAAGACTCTACATGTTTGCAGTTCCTGCAACAGTTATCCAGGTTAAGTTTATATGTTTTATTTTCCAATTTGGAAGAGAACAGCTGCTATTTATGGTAATAAATTTGATTTATGTATTTTAATATATTTAAGTTAATACATTTTCACAATAAATACACTTGTCACATATTTTAATTCTCATTTGTTTGTTAATATTAACACCAAATGCAGACTGACTTTTCATGTTTTTTTTATAATGCAGTTATAGTGCCTTCGCTGCCTTGATCATGTGTGTATGAATAATGTGGTATATTCAATAGCGGTGACATAAAAACAGATTAGAAATTGCTAATCAGACAATAGCAGCTTGATCCTTCCATTAATATTTTGCATCAGGTTTCTAAATCCTTTGCATGCCTGTGCTTTTTCACTTTTGGCCAAGAGCCGCTCCTGTCGGCAGCTGAGCTATGCTTTTTTCTTTGCTAACTGCTAGAAGATGTGAATGATATCTTCCAAAGTCCACAAAAGAAAGAGATGGCTTTGGCACAACAACCCTATGATGTATGAGATCATATGCAGCCTGCTTCCTGTCCCCCATGGCTCCTTCTGCGCCCCAGTGTTTCTTGTGCCCCACCTGGCACACATCATGTCGGAGGATAGTGATGACGTTAACATTTTGCCCCCCCCTGGAAAAATTTCTGCGGATGCCTATGACAGCGAGCACAAGATCCACATCTGGGCATACCTGTTGCACTTAGGGAGTTGCAATAAAGTAAACAAGCATTGGCATAGCCAATAGGTCTCGCCTTTGGTACCTTATAAGTGTTTAGCCATGCAACACTTGATGTTGTTGCACCAAGGATATTGTGCTGGATAACTAAATACTTATAATGTCCCAAAGGCGAGACCTATTGGCTATGCCAATGCTTGTTTTTGAGTGGTATTGCAACAGAGTTACCAGCTGAGCTTTGAAGTGTGTGCTTTTCAAGGATATTTATAAAAAAATGCACTATGTACAGTCTTGACATTACTAAAATCTATATTTTGGAAGCACTTGTATCTTAAACACGGTTGCACATTTTGTAGTAGCCTATCTTATACTATATGTAATGCAAGTGTAAAATAATGACATATATTCCCAGTGCTTTCTGTCACAGACAGGGACCTCAGAGCACTAAATATAAACAAGTCACTATTCTCCACTACACGAACCAGGATTCAGTTTGGATTTCCCACTGATTACCTTAACTTGCATTTATTTTTCATTTGAGCTGTGCTTTATTGTATATGTATTTACCTGAAGGTGAAAGACTGAAAATGTTTCAGAATATTATGTTTTATTAGCAATCCTTTGACCCCTCCCTCTTGCTCACTCACCCTGCCCCCTTTGAGCACAGCATCACAGTTCCCATACTTTTTTAAAGCACTTCAACCGCTTGCGCTAAACCTTAAAGGCGTTAAAAATTGAAGGGTAATGGCTGGTGGTGACAGACGGGGAAGTAGCAGTTGGTGGCAGGTGTGAACCCCCATAATTGTGAAGGGCACTGGCCTTGGTGTCTTGATACGAAGCTTGGATCCTGAGGGCAGTGCCAATCGGATTCTGAGGGCAGTGCCATATCTAGCTGTGGAGGGCAGGGTTGGGTGTTACCTCAAGCGCAGCAGCATTTACCATCTCCAAAGCCCATGGCAGTCGCTGGCCCTGTTGGTTCTGGCAGATACTGAGGCCTGAAGACAGTTGTTGATGATAAATGCCTTTTGTGAGTACAGCACATTTCACGAGTTATGATTTTCTTACCCCATGCCTTTGTGTTTTGTTTTCAGTAGGGCTCAGCGGGAGTGTTGTGAAGCTTTAATTTTGCACAGTGCCTGGTTATTCATATCCTGGACAAAGACAGGGCCTCCCTCCCGTCTTAACCGCTCTCGTGACCGCCCTCAGCCCCATACCGCCAGCCACTTAACAGGAATAAGCAGCTGTTACCGATGACCCTGAATGTGCACAGTGCGCCCCGCCTCCCATTGATGCGGGGGACCGGCGCGACCGCCATAATTGCGGCGGGCCCGAGTCTGTGTCCTGCCTCTCAAGGTGACATCACTCTAGACCCATGGATTCTGCCCTAGCTCACTTTCTGTGCCCATACCGCATCCGCCGCTCACCCTCTTCTACTGTCACACGCACGCCCATTGCCGTTCCCTCTTGCCTTGTCTTTTAGTTAATAGGCGCTTCCTACTTTTTATTCTCAGCGAAGTAGCATCCACTTGGAATTCCTTCCAGAGAGGCCATGGACTGTATGGGTCTGGAACTAGTTGGCGCAGGCGGTTGTACAGCAGCGAGAGAAAGAGAAACTCTGCGTGTGTTCTGTTCTATATTAGTGCAAGTGGCTGCACTGGAGAGGGTTCAGAAAGTAAAAAATATATCAGGGCACTTACGGCGTCCCATCCCGAAGTTACCAATGACCCTGGATGCAAGCACTGCCACAGGTGCAGGAACGAGTTACACTGTGCACATCCGTGGGCGGGTAGCCCTGTTCGCGCTATGCACAGCTTCCACCAGCACAACTCGCCAAGTAGCACACGTTTCTAAATCTCAAAGAATATATTCTATGCACGCATGTGAGGTGACATCACTCTAGCCCCACGGAGTCTGCCCTAGCTCACTTTGTGTGCCCACACCACGTCCACCGCTCACCCTCTTCCACTGTCACATGCACGCCCATTGCCGCCCCCTTTTGCCTTGTCTGTCTTTCAGTTAATAGGCGCTTCCTAGTTCTTTTTCTCAGCGAAGTAGCATCCACTTGGAATTCTTTCCAGAGAGGCCATGGACTGTATGGGCCTGGAACTAGTTGGCGCCGGTAGCTGTACAGCAGGGAGAGAAAGAGAAACTCTGCGTGTGTTCTGTTCTGTATTAGTGCAAGTGGCTGCATCGGAGAGGGTTCAGAAAGTAAACAAGCACATCCTAGTGATGGCTCCTTTAAAGGGAGAGGCGGGGGGGGGGGCTTAAAATACCAAGCCGGTGGTTGGACCTGAAGTTCTCTACCAGCATTGTACATGGCCTTTTAGGGTGTGAACCCCTGGCTCAGGTCCGAACCGCAAAATGCGAAAAAAACAAGGACGCGAGTGCTACGCGCGCGCCACAGCGAGACATCTGTTTTGCATTATTGCGCACGCATCTGTGCACGATCATTCAAAACAGATGTGGCCTGTACGGGTAACCACAAGCAATAGGCCGCGGGTGGAGCAAAGGCAGGACATGCACCCCCCTTTGCCCAATTGGTGCTGTCTTTCTCAGAAAGACGCACGCAAAGGCGAATAGACACTGAAGGTAAAACAAACCACACGCAGGAGCGTGTGGTGAGCTTTCCAAAGCCCTCTTACTGTTTACATAAAGTCTCGCCAGAGCAGAGCATGTGCGCTGCTTCAGGCTCAACCTAAAAATGAGGAATGGGATGTTTGAATTAATCTTAGACACTGGTAATTACTCGGGCTGCATCTCAGATGTGTATCCGGGGCTCAATGTACCATAGGACTCCAGCTACATCTTACTGATGACCCCCCAGGTAGGGCGAAACCGGTCTGGGGTTCCTTGAGGTCCCTTCTAGAGAGGGCCTTGATTGGCAGTTTGGGACAGACTGTTCTCAGGAGGAGGAGGGTGATACTGATTGGCATAGGTCTAGAGTGGCATTGTGGGTGAAAAACGATGGACTGGAATGCCCTCCCATCCATCACCCTGTTTGGTTGGAGTCAACACTGCAGTGTGTCACTTGCAAGCTCTTGCCTCCGCCATCGCCTTTCAGATAATCTTTCATAACATATTGTGCTGTCTCCTCATGGGACACACTGGGGAAAAGTCTTCTCCTCCTATACTTTTGCCACTCTCTGTTTTGCACGCATTGGAAAGGTGTCTTCTACCTGACACTTCTTGCATTTTTAGCCTGTGGTCACCACTCCCTGATTGCTTTTCTGTCTCGCCCATGTTGCTCCCTTCCTGCGCCACCTCGTTAAGTACTGCTTCATTCACAGTGCGTGCACATTCAATTGACAGCTCCCTGCTCCTAGCTATGGTGAATGCCACCTGCTCACCTACATCACGTGCACGACAAAGGCTTTCCCTGCTCTCCCATTACCAGTTCTCTGCGGCTACTCGCTTCCTCGGCGAAACAGTTGCACGGAAATCAAAGCTACCAGCACAGGCACGGAACTGTGCAATTATCAATGGGACGTTTTAACGTGGGCACTAACTTGGAATATTCAAAAACAATATTTGTCTCAGGCTCAAAAAAATCATCCGTCGCTCTTATGCTTTCTCAAATGCTGCTCCTTGCACAATGTCTTCTTCAGGGTGGGGTAAATTTTCACACATATGCTAGACTCCACCAATGAGACTTTCTTTTTCTGCTTAAAAACTCCACTTCCTTTACCCCTCTCGCTTCATCCTGCCATTGCTCTCCCCTCCTCTGGACCGGCAAGTACATTTATAACATTCGTTTCCACTCCTCACTGAGACTAACAAGATCAACTATGGTTGGCAACAAGTGACGAACTAATCATGCATACGCCAATCACTTCTGCTAGGTACTAAGATCAGAAAAGCCATCAGAAGTTAAAACAACTGATAACATAACAAAGTATTCAATTTCAAGGTAGGTTGTCTGCAACAGGGAGCAGCTGGGGAGCACCATAGCAGTAAGTCTCCATTTATGGCAGTAAGTTTTACCACTCCTCACTGCTACAGTCATAGAGAATGGCACCAGACAACCCTGTTTATGAAAGAACCCAGGGGCATATTTACTCGAAAATGTCGGAGCATGGAGCAAAAATTAGGAGAAATTTTTCATGTGCCCCATTCTAACGCCTGCTCTTGCATGGCGTTCATTTTTGGCACTGCCACAAATTTACACCTCCTTGTAAATATGGGGCTGTGTCAAAAAGCAATAGGTGTTGTAGTGAAACACCCATTGCACGCCCCTTCGCTGCAGAGGACTGCGGTGGAAAGGTGCATATTTACAAGGTGGCGTTAAGCCACGCTAAGTGGTTTAGCGCCACCTTGTAAATATTGAAAATGGCACTACGCCACCAGAGCATAAAAAAAAGTGACACTCCGGTGGCGATAGGGGCTTGTAAATATGCCCCCCAATCACCACCTTAACCTACCTAAACAAAAGCCAGGTCACTTCCTTAACTTCGTCACAACCCTACACTACAAAGACAAAACCCCTGTCCATCCCAATTTTGAAACATAAAGCCAAGTCATTACTATAACCTCCTTAAATAAAAGCCAAATAACCTGCCTAATATACCTATGTAAGTGCACAGTCACTACCCTAACCTACCTTTACCAAAGCAAAGACACCGCCAAAACATCTCAGGAGAAAACAGAGTCACCACACTACCGAGATAAAAACACAGTCACTTCCCTAAACTAAAAAAACAATAGCTCGTCTACTACCCGTACAAAATTAGACAAAAGTCCAGTCATTGCTCTAATCTACACAGACATACCTTTAGAAAAGCTCAGTCAAGGCCCTAGTTTACACATACAAAAGTCTAGTAACCTCTTTAACTGCTTTAAACATAAACCAAAGGACCAGCCTAACCTACTTATATAAAGTTCGAGTCAACAACAGAAACCACCATTACAAAAACTAGTCAGCACTCTAACTTAAATAGATAAAAATCAAGTTTCTGCACTAAACTACCTACACAAAGGCTAGATATCCAACTTAATCTACATATACAAAAGTGAAGTCAATACTTTAACAGGCATGGATGAAATTTCAATCAAAGTCCTAAACTCCCTAGACAAAAGGCCATTCAATGCCCTAGCCTCCCTAAACAAAAGTTAAGTCCCTAACCCTGACCAACCTGAACAAAGTTCAGGCATCACCGTAATCTACTGTGAGAAAGTGCCATATTTCTTGCATGGTATGCCCCCACTTTTTGCTGAATTGCTGAATGTACTTTGACTGAGTGTGCCCTGGACTCCTGCCAATCAGGTGCCCAGGGCCTATGTTCCCTCCCTAAAACACACAAAACCCAAATTGGCAAACCCTGGCCACATGTCAGCCCCTGGTAAATGGTACCCTAGGTACCCAGGGCCTTGTGACCAGGGAAGGCCTCTAAGGGCTGCAGCACTCATTGTGCCACCCTTAGAGGCCCTGTACCCTTACACACACACACACTGCCTTTGCAGGCTGGGTGTCTGGGTGCAAGACAAAACAAAGTCGACATGGCACACATCCCTGTGTGCCATGCCCATCACCTACACTGCCATGGCATACATCAGCCACCCTTCTAGCTGGGTGCCTTATGCCAATGGTGTGGGCACAGGAGCAGGAGCCCTGTGCCCCTACAGTACCCAGGTCCATCCCTGAGCACTGTAAGTGCAGTGCTGCCATTTAAAAGAACATGGTGCTGTGAGCTCGTCAAACACGAACTCCACAGCACCATAATGGCAACACTGAAGACTGAGTAGTTTGGTATCAAACTTCTCAGCACATTAAACCCACACTGATGCCAGTGTGGGATTAAATGTACCAAGCACCCCAGAGGGCCTCTTAGAGATGCCCCCTTAAACCTAACCTACAATCCATGTCTGCTCTGAGGCTGCCACACAGCAGACATGTTGCTGGACCCCTGGGTGGGAGAGCCCCTGCTCTCCTGGGCCTGCAACAATGCACATCCTGGGCGAGGTGCTAAATCTCCTCCCCCAGGATGGGCAGGGGGAAGCTTCAAAGGCATGCCGCTTCTGTGAGCTTCCCCAGGCCACTGCAACCCCCCACTCTGGCGGGAAGCTTGGCCAGAAACCCCAAATACGGACAGGGGATGTGCCAGCCTGCCAACCCCACTCCTCAGGTGGGAGAGGCAAGGTGAAGCACATCTCCGGGCTCTCGCCATCTTGAAGATGGGAAGCCCTACCCTATCAGGACTAGGCTACTGCCCCCCTCCCACAGGAGAGAGGCAGGATAGGGGGTGTACCCACTCCAGGAACCCATTGGTCCCTGCCCTTCACCTACCTGTAATACCCCTAAATCTAGTATTTAGGGGCACCCTGAACCTTCCTTCCCCAGATTCCAGATTTCGAAATACAAAGAAGAGCAAGAAGAAAGAAGACCTGCCCTGCAGCTGCTAAGAAGAGGAAGACACCAACTGCTTTGGCCCCAACCCTACCGGCCTGTCGACCCTCGAACCTGCTCCTGCTCCAACCCGGCATCTCTTGTGGCCAGCAACCTCACAAACCCCGGAGGACCTGGCTACCTTTTGGCTCTAAGCCCCTGGGACTCCCATGAGTAGAGGCTCTACTCAAAACCTACCTCTAATCCCTGGCAGCAGCCCGGAACCGCGAACCCAGCACACTTTGCACCAGCCAAGCCTGGCCAGTGCCGGAGTGAACAAAGACCCTGAGGACAACCCCACGGCGACTGTGACCCTGAGTCCGGCACCCAAGGACCTCCCTCGACCCTCCTGAAGAAGCCTGCAGCCTCAGAACAAGGTGCCCCCCCTACCGCGATCAACAGAGGGTAAGATTTCCCGACACCAAAAGGCACCCCTGCACGCGCCGCCCAGCGGCCCCGTGTGCCCAATCCCAGGGTACCTACCTATCCTCCAACTACCCAACTTACCTCTCGAAGTGGTAGTGGCACCTGAAGAATCCTCGTCCCAGAGCTTGCAGTCTTTTTCTAAACCAGAGATTTCCCATTGAAATCAATTGAGCGTCCGAAGGCTCAAAAGCACCCTGCACCCAGCCGCCCGAGTGGCCCTGGCAGTGCAACCTCTGCACCTACCAACTTCCCCACTTGCCCTGAGTAAGTGACCAGGAGCCCAGCTCCCACAGCCGCGTGGCTTGCTAGTCAGCAGCCACCATCCAAGGCCCCCCTATCCCTCATAGGATAACATTGGGCCTAACTCTCTCTGCACCCGGCCGCCCTAGAGTCGCTGAGGGTGAACCAACTGTACCTACCTGACCCTGGGGGACCCCTGAGTCTATGCCGAGAACCTCAACTCTGCCAGTCGAGTACTTACCTTTAAAACAATAACTCTATTTTCTTCATAGGGTAACATTGACTGGCTTTTTCCTGACATTTTTTCTGTGTGGACTTTTCAAATCTTAAAATATTCACCAAAAATCAGCCGAGTAACGAAAACGAAAATACTCACCTGCTCTTAGGTGAGCTCCCAGTGCTGGATCTTGGTGCCCAGCACTGACTCTGAAAAATACTTACAACTGTACGTACCAGTAACCCAATTTTCTCCCATAGGAAATCATTGACTGTTTTTCTGTGAAATTTCTTCTGTCAACTTTTAAAATAGCTAAATATTATTTAAAAATCATCACAGTAATTAAGTCGACTTTCATCACTTGATTCTAAGTACTGACCCAGGACTGAATCTAGGATCGAGTCCTGGAATTCCAAAAGAAATCCTAAAAGTAATCTGTTGCAAATAACTTGAAATTTCCATTGAGCTCAATGCATTGTTGTGTTTAAAATAGAGTTGCCTATTGCAACCACTTGTAACTGTTTACAAAAGTCAATTGCATATTGCAAAAGTATTTATATAAAGCATCTCATTCTGAGAAAGTATATTTTAATACCAAGTGTTGGTTCTAAAATAAAACAAGCATATATTTTTTTCCTTTTTAAAAGTCTTTATTGCGATTATTCATCTTAAAAGACAGGAGTAATAGGAAAAAGAAGACACATCCAAAAATACAAAAAAAGAAAAATAAGGAAAACTTTTAAAAGCAGTATTAAATATATCATTCGCAAAGACTATTACATATGTACATACATCTATCTAGCTCATTACAGTTCAAGCCTAAAAAATGTCCTTAACTGGAAATCATAATCCTCCATCTTTTTCACGAATTGCCCAGGACCAACTCAGAAACTTGGCAACCCCTATTATAATAGTGACATTGCCCCCACTTTTCAGTAGTCTTTTGGCAAACATTGCAGAGTTCGTACCCAAGTTTCTGCATAGGAGTTTTAGTCACATGCTTCTCGGTAAACGGTAGGCAGGGCAAACATATAGTAGTTGATCAATAGTTTCAACGAATTCTGGGCAGAATGGACACTTGTCACCCTTACCGGTTATCCAGTTACGAGTGAATTTCCTAAGCGGAAGAGTTTCTACTCGGAACTGGTGGAACAGCCTACGGTCTCTAGGTTTCGTGATTAGGTCCCAGTAGCCTTCCAACTGGGGAATATCTTTAAAATCCAAAAAAGCTCTTGACAATGAAGAGCCTCCCGTGCTAATATACCTCCGGTTGTTGATTAAATCCCAGTAGGCTGCTCTAAATGATACTTTTGATGGAAATACAGCCGACTCTGGAGACACCCATAAATCCCTCATCCCCATCTCGGTGAGTAAAGCTTTGATTCTGGAAAGCCATAAGATCTTATTTGAGCGATCCAGACCCCTTATTTTGGCTAAAGCATTAGCAAATGGGATTAGTTCTGGTACAGTCCAGAGCCTTCTCCAGAAAGCCAGCATTCTGAACTGGACAATGTCCTCAATTGTATTGCAACCTAGGTCGAGAAGGAGGGGGATACGGGGGGTCGAACTATTTTTTATATATAAACGATTGGCCTAGAGTTCAGTTATTGAGTGTGTGAGACCATTTGCTGACTGAGTGTGTACAACAAATGCTTTACACTGTCCTCTGATATTGCCTTACTGCTCGACCAAGCTACCACTTTAGAGAGTAAGGTTATATCTAACTTTAGCCTCTGTCAAACCCTTGGGGACTGTGGACTCTGTACACCCTGTACCTATTAGGGAACAGTATATACAGAGCCACTTTCTCACATCTACCCATACAGAATACACCTCGCTTCCCGGCACTACCCGTCTTTCAAAACACCCATCACCTCCCTATCCTACCTAAGCAAAGCCGGGGCATCACCATAATCTACCAGACAAAATACACCTCACTTCCTGGAGGTGCCTCTCTTTACAAAAGACCCACCATCTCCCTATCCTACCTAAGCAAAGCCGGGGCATTGCCCTAATCTACCAGACAAAATACACCTCACTTCCTGGAGGTGTCTCTCTTTACAAAAGTCTCACCATCTCCCTATCCTACCTAAGCAAAGCCAGGGCATCACCCTAATCTACCAGACAAAATACACCTCACTTCCTGGAGGTGCCCCTCTTTACAAAAGACCCATCATCTCCCTATCCTACCTAAGCAAAACCGGGGCATCACCCTAATCTACCAGACAAAATACACCTCACTTCCTGGAGGTGCCTCTCTTTACAAAAGACCCATCAGCTCCCTATCCTACCTAAACAAAGCCCAGGGATCGCCCTAATATACTCCGACAAAATACACCTCACTTCCCGGTGGTACCCTTCTTTGCACAAACCCCATCACCTCTCTGTCCTACGTAGACAAAGTGAAGACATCGGAAAATCTAAGTCCCTAACAATAGCCCAGTCACCACCCTTACTTACCGAGACAAAAGACACGCCACTACCCTAACCCATCTAGACAAAAGGCCGTTATCATAGGGTACTATAACTTTATGGCTGAGTTTACCGAAATAATTGATAAAACAAGGGACGTTGTTGGTAATTGGTCCATGCATCAAATGCGAAGGCCTGGCAGGGCAGGGCTCGGCACGTCCCACCGCTCCACACTGGGAGAACTGGCTGTCATTTACATGGTCTAGTGGGACCTGGCATTTACAGTGGCAGAAAGCGGCTAGTAAACCTACGCAGGGGTGTAGATATCGGTAGTGCTGCAGGTGCAGTGGCAGCCGGGCTCAAGGGGATTAGGGGCCCATTTCGTCCCAAATACAGTTGTTTTTTACTTTAAAATCAGGGGAAAGAATCGCCTTTTTCTTGCTTGCATTAGGGCCTATGACCTCTTTGCTCTTAAAATGGCTCTACATACAAACATACTGTGTCATTATTTTTTTGATGGATAAACAATACTTGTTGTGGACAGCTAAACGTGTTGATGCCAGTGGCAAGCCCTTTGGGGCTGAATTTAACACGTGTGGTTATTTCCATTACCACACCCTGCGCACACTTGTGTGGAGATGGAAACAGTAAAACAGAGTCTTTCAAGCGTAGTTTTGAAGTTGCGCGCTATCTCCAGGTAAATAGGCATTCATATTAAATCACCCAAATGTTCATATCGCGAAGTTTGCCTCCCAGGTAAAAGCAGAACCATTGGAAGGGAGGATTCACTAAACATGACGGGTCCGCCGTGGTAGTAAGTGTTCTTCTGTTTTACTTACCAGTAATGTTGCCATACACTCGGTTTTTCTGCATTGCTTTTGTATTTCTGAGAAGGGCAGTAATAGAGAGATTACAGGCAGTGGAGCCCGAGGAGCCTTCGCACGCAGCCATGTTTACCACAGACCAGCTTACTGCGGCTGTGCCGTCTCCAGGCAGAGTACAGCGCTTGCAGCATTCTAGGTGCACAAGCGCAACATTCCATACACAGCTCCAACACTCTAAGGTGAGGACTCGGAGTGCAATGATGAGCCTGCAGAAAGACCAGGCAAAACCCCGTCTACTTTCCTTACAAACACCAACAACGAGCAGCTTCCCCCCTATGGCTACCAGTAAGAAGAAAACAGAGAAGAACTGAAGAACACAATCACTGTAGACAAAACTAATTACGCTAAATTGCACCCCTGTCTTCCCCCTAACATTTAGCCCTGAGGATCTTTTATTTACCTACTAAAAGTGGTGGAGGGGAAGAAACACTTCATATCAAGATGTCAATATGATACCTGAAAGTACCACAGACTCCGACTTTGGGTTTGTCAAGTTATTGTAAGGCCAAGAATAATAGGATGTTTACACATCATAAAATTAGCATATATAGATATAGAAAAATCAATACAGAGCCGATTCTATGAATATAAGTAATGCGGCATAACAAGAATACAATTGTAAATTCAAGGATCAAGATACAACTCAAGATAGAAGCAGATTCTAAATCTCTTTTCATTACAAATAAAACAAATCTGTCCCTACACTATACTAAAAAAGGAGATGCTATCCAATACCCTTCCATCTATTCCCAAAGGTGTCAGCACGTGTTGACTTCCTGAGAAGTACTCACATCAAATGGGTTAAGGTGCTTAAAGCTAGGAGCTAGTTCTAAGATGCTCCTTTCTCTCCGAGAACTAGCAGAAGTCTGAGGTCTCTATCCCTGCGCATCATGCAATATTGAATTCGATTTTCTGCTTCATCCTGGTAAAATTTCCATTGCAACGTTTTCTATGTGGGGAGATTCACACTCTGTTAATTAAAGTTCTTTGTTCACCAAGTCGACCTTGGTTCCCAGACCAGCCAGACACGAAAGACATCCTCTCTTCTCGCTTCCAACTGTCTTCAAAGCGTTCCTTGTATCTTTTCCAATCTGAAAATAACGAGTTTTCATTCCGATACCTGCAGTAGGATGAGAACACTGCTATTTCTTGAAAACAACATGCATTTAATTCTTTATTTCTCGAGAAGCCAAGGAGGTGCAAAAACAATTACAGTCTTGGGCCTATGAATTCGGGCAACTTTAAACTAGACACGGTTACATTGTGTGATTATAAAACTGTCCTGCTTTCTGTATATGCAGGCATGACGATACATACATAATCATACTATAACATTTCACTACAATGAATGTTTGAATGAGTCTACTGGATACATGTTAATGATCATAACACACTGCAAACAATATGAATATGTGGAGGTGCATATCAACCATGAGTATAGTGCACCCATACAAAATAGAGTGCTGAAAGCACTCTATCAGTTCCCCCCTCTAATGACTAGTGTCATAACACCAAATTACATTCTATCAGAATTTCCTCCTTGTAGAAAAGACTGACCTAAACAGAAGATGTAGCTTGCTGTCCGCGTCTAAATCTTTCTAACCTCTTAAGGTGCTGGTAATGAATGTCCTGCAGTCGTTCCATTTGCTGTTCTCGTTTTCTAAGGACATTTTCCTGATGTCTGGCCTTTTGCCATTTGTATGCTTTGATGGCTCCCAATAATACAATTATACAAATGACAGCTATTATGATGGGTTTCAAGATGTAACCCATAATTCCCTGTCCCAAACTGCCAAACCAACTTCCAATCTGTCCGAAACCCATGCCAATGTGATCCCAGAGTCCCTCAGCAGCCAAATCACGCAATTCTTGATGGGTTTGTGAAATATTGGCGATATACTTTCTTATATCCCGACTATTGTCAGGAATATAAGTGCAGCACTGTTGGACTCTCAAAAGTTTACAGACTCCTCCAGCTTTTGCTAGTAGGACGTCTAAAGCAAGACTATTTTGAAGAACCATAGCCCTTATCGAGACCATCTCACCATCCACTAATAACAGGATTAGTGCTGTATTCACGGAGAGTTTATCCTCTATCGTTGCCAGCTTTCGAATTTTTACATCATTCAAAACCACACCTAGACTAGTTTTCATGGCTCCAAACATATCACCAATGATTTCTCCAGCACTTACACCACGTTTTCCTCAGTGAAATCCTTTTCCTTCCAAAGGCCATAAATCATCCACATGGAATATCTTGGATAATACTATGGCTAAATAACACGTCCCATTCCAATTCTTGGGCAGTTTCACGTAAGCATTCTTTCCACATACAAAATAGACATTAGGCACTAAGGTCAATTTTTCCAATAGTTCTTTTCTTAAGGACTCTTCAATCAGAAAAATGTGTTCACAATCACTTTCACCCACGAACATCTTGTCGTAATATGTGGACGGATGTCTAATGCACAACTTTCCTTTCTGCTGGAAGTCTAAAGCTATGGGTCCTAAACTTCCTTTCACCTTGTGATCTAATTCTTCTTTGGTCCAAGACAGTGCCTTATGCTTTAGATCTGGTCGAAACAAAGTTTGCCTATGTCGATCTTCTATCTGATATACAAATTTATTTTCAATGTTTGTTAACATGCAGGTCAAATTATGTCTGTGTGCATAGGACATATCTAAAGAGATGGTAGGCACGAAATACTTAGACATGCACTCTACATTCTTGTAATAATAATAATTGTTCATGCATTTTAGGACTGGGACTTCAGAGAGTACCACATCATAATTGGAGAAATAATATTCAAAGTGAGTTTTACTATAAAACATACTTAATAGCACGCTGCATGTAATGCCATAAGTCACGGGCAAGTGATGGTATTGTATGCCTTCCTCTACTGAAGCTGGTAATTGCATGCACACATAACAATCTTTTGCTTCCATTGTGTCCACATACTCATACAACAAACGGACATTTAATCTACGACTAGTTTCCTTGAACATTTCCTTATCTTTCATGGATGGACCTTCTATATCTACATTTGAAACGGATAGGGTAAGGGTAGGTTGTTCCCCATTCTTTTCATCATTGGGAGACCCACTCAAAGATGTGACAATCACCACAATTATGACAAGCAGCACAATTGCTATAAGAGTTCCAATAATACATTTCTGTTTCCGTCCCGGTGTTTCGGAAGCCATGTTTCCACTGTCGTATTTGACACACCAAAGAAACGTTGAGAGTCTCTGTTTTCTTTTCTGTACTTTTAGTCTCAATTTACAATGTCTTTATTTGATTTCTCATTTGATTATTGCCGGATTCAGTCCATCAATACTAAGCCTATTGTAGAGAAGTCAGACCTTGTGATACTTGCTCAAAAATAGTTTGATCGGCTCTCAGGAGAACGAAGTACCATTATCGACCTACTAAACCCATTTAAAAGGCCTCATGGGCCAATCCCCTCAGCAACTCAGAAAACTGGTCTTTCATTACATTCCAGCTGCATCCTCAGGTCCAGCAATGTAAGACTGTAGTAACTCACCAAATACAGGAAGAAGAACATGGAGAAGCAACCATGTGAATACAGAGTACACTCATTTGGAACTCTTTGAGACTTTAACCAAGGGCACTGCCCCGTTTGGCATCCTTCACAAAAGTACTCAAGTCTACCAATGCAAAGACCCCCATGACCGACCACTCCAAAGACGCATTATGCCCTTCCACCATACCTCAATATGAGCTTGGACCTCTATCACAGGTGTTTGTGATGGGAGTTACTAAATGAGCAAGGACACACCTGGTATGAGCCCAGCGGGCTGAGTATGAGGCTGATCAAGTGTCATTCATTGCAATGAAGTGGCTTTTTGTCGACACATTAGTGATGTACAAAACAAGAAACAATTGAATAATTTTCAAAGGGTGTTCCAGCAGTATGTTAGTCATCCACTTTGTCCTTCAATCCTTTGAGAAAACATTAGACATTGAGGTGTTAGGTGAAGCAGGTCCACTAGATTGCCCGCTTATTCCCTATCCACACATAACATGTATCATGAAGTAGTCCCCCTCAACACTGTAGCATTTAAGTAAACAGAAAAGTGATGGTTGGAATGTTTGAATTAATCTTAGCCGCTGGTAATTACTCCGGCTAAATCCCTGTCTGACGTTTTTTTTTTTGCCCACCATGCCAAATTAGATTAGACCAAGTCATATGCAAATCATCCTTTGACCTGCTCCAGAGGGAACAGTCCAGCCAAAACTGCCAAGACAGGTTCTCTCTGAACCGGAACACTAGCAGCTCAAGACTCATCTTGCCTTAGTTGGGGCTCTTCAGCTGGCTCAGCCCGGTTCTAGTGGCACAGCGAGCACAAGAGCCACATCTGGGCATACCTGTCACACTTAGGGAGTTGCAATAAAGTACAAAATGAGAGATGGGATGTTTGAATTAATTTTAGCCACTGGTAATTACTCAGGCTGCATCTCAGATGTGTATCCAGGGCTAAATGTACCATAGGACTCCAGCTACACCTTATTGATGACCCCCCAAGTAGGGCGAAACCGGTCTGGGGTTGCTTGAGGTCCCTTCTAGAGAGGGCCTCGATTGGCAGTTTGGGATAGACTGTTCTCAGGAGGAGGAGGGTGATACTGATTTGCATAGGTCTAAAGTGGCATTGTGGGTGAAAAACGATGGACTGGAATGCCCTCCCATCTATCACCTTGTTGTTGTTGGAGTCAACACTGCAGTGTGTCACTTGCAAGCTCTTGCCTCCGCTATCGCCTTTCAGATAAGCTTTCATAACATATTGAGCTGTATCCTCATGGGACACACGTGGGGCAAAGTCTTTTTCTCCTATACTTTTGCCACTCCCTGTTTTGCACGTATTGGAAAGGTGTCTTCTACCTGACACTTCTTGCATTTTTAGCCTCCGCTGTGGTCACCACTCCCTGATTGCTTTTCTGTCTCGCCCATGATGTCTCCCTTCATGCGCCACCTCGTTAAGTACTGCTTCATTCACAGTGCGTGCACATTCAATTGACAGCTCCCTGCTCCTAGTTATGGTGAATGCCACCTGCTCACGTACATCACGCAGCACGACAAAGGCTATCCCTACTCTCCCATTACCAGTTCTCTGCGGCTACTCGCTTCCTCGGCGAAACAGTTGCACGGAAATCAAAGCTACCAGCACAGGCACGGAACTGTGCAATTATCAATGGGACGTTTTAACATGGGCACTAACTTGGAATATTCAAAAACAATATTTGTCTCGGGCTCAAAGAAATCATCCGTCGCTCTTATGCTTTCTCAAATGCTGCTCCTTGCACAATGTCTTCTTCAGGGTGGGGTAAATTTTCACACATATGCTAGACTCCACAAATGAGACTTTCTTTTTCTGCTTAAAAACTCCACTTCCTTTACCCCTCTCTCTTCATCCTGCCATTGCTCTCCCCTCCCCTGGACCGGCAAGTACATTTATAACATTTGTTTCCACTCCTCACTTAGACTATGGTTGGCAACAAGTGACGAACTAATCATGCATACGCCAATCACTTCTGCTAGGTACTAAGATCAGAAACGCCATCAGAAGTTAAAACAACTGCTAACATAACAAAGTATTCAATTTCAAGGTAGGTTGTCTGCAACAGGTAATAGCTGGGAAGCACCATAGCAGTAAGTCTCCATTTATGGTCGTACGTTTTACGACTCCTCACTGCTACCGTCATAGAGAATGGCATCAGACAAACCTAATTATGAAAGAACCCAGGGGCATATTTACTCGAAAATGTCGGAGCTTGGAGCAAAAATGAGGAGAAATAAAAGCATTTCTCCTCGTGCCAATTTTTGGCACTGCCACAGATTTACACCTCCTAGTAAATCTGGGGCTGTGTCAAAAAGCAATAGGTGTTGTGGTGAAACACCCACAGCAACACCCATTGCACGCCCCTTTGCCGCAGAGGACTGCGGCGGAAAGGTGCATATTTACAAGGTGACGTTAAGCCACGCTAAAAGGCTTAGCGCCACCTTTTAAATATTGAAAATGGAGCTACGCCACCAGAGCATCAAAAAAAGTGACACTCCGGTGGCGATAGGGGCTTGTAAATATGCTCCCCAATCACCACCTTAACCTACCTAAACAAAAGCCAGGTCACTTCCTTAGCTTCCTCACAACCCTACACTACAAAGACAATACCCCTGTCCATCCCAACTTTGCTACATAAAGCCAAGTCATTACTATAACCTGCTTAAATAAAAGCCAAATAACCTGCCTAATATACCTATGTAAGTGCACAATCACTACCCTAACCTACCTTTACAAAAGTCAAGACCCTGCCATACCATCTCAGGGGAAAACACAGTCACCACACTACCTAGATAAAAACACGGTCACTTCCCTAAACTAAATAAACAAAAGCTCATTCCCTACACTCACCAAATTAGACAAAAGTCCAGTCATTGCCCTAATCTACACAGACATACCTTTAGAAAAGCTCAGTCACTGCCCTAGCCTATTCATACAAAAGCCTAGTAACCTCTTTAACCACGTTAGACACAAATCAAAGGACCAGCCTAACCTACTTATATAAAGTTCGAGTCAACAACAGAAACCACCATTACAAAAACTAGTCAGCACTCTAACTTAAATAGATTCAAGTTTCTGCACTAAACTACCTACACAAATGCTACATATCCAACTTAACCTACATATACAAAAGTGAAGTCAATACTTTAACAGGCATTGATGAAATTTCAATCAAAGTCCTAAACTCCCTAGACAAAAGGCCATTCAATGCCCTGGCCTACCTAAGGAAAAGTTAAGTCTCTACACTGACCGACCTAAACAAAGCCCAGGCATCACCATAATCTAACAAACCAAAACAGTTCAAAGAAGGGGGGTCCTAGGGAATTTTTTAAGACCACAAAAAGATTTATTGCCCAATCAAAACATACAAAACAATATGAAATCTTTGGGTCTATGCAAAAAGCGTTAAAGTTGTGTGGCAAAGCACTACTAAAACTTGGTAAGCCTATCAACACAAAACCGTTGGCTATACCTCACAGTGAAAGCTGTGAGCATATTCCTTTAAAGGACGGAATCCCTCACTCACCAGAGGTGACATGCTTCATCATTTGGGATTCTCCTCCCAAAGGAAACACCTAGTTCCTTTGAGGGCTACAACCCCCTCTCTACGAGGGAGGAGCTCTGGGATGTTCTCAAGTATTGGTGGAATATTCTAAATCCACAAGTGATGAGTAAAAACAATGTGAGTGAGGGCGCAGCGCAAAAATGAAAAGTAAATGTGAAAAAATGTGCGATTCAAACTGGCTAGGGAGTGTAAATAATGTACTTTATTCTGATGCACCCACTGCAAGGATTAAAAAAGAGTACACCAGCGGTATGGATTTAAACTGCTCAGGTGGAGTGAGAAATGGTGGTCAACATGTTTCAGCCTATAACCCAACCGTGGGCGTGGCTTTCGTCAGGACGTCTAATGGTGCTGCTGCGTCAATGTGTCAGTGACATAAACACAAAAAGGATATGTGAACAGGAACTTAAATCAGTCCATCTGTTCCTCAAGGGAAAGTTACCTAAAGAAGGAAATCAGAAAAACAGAATAGTGTGTACATTCAACTCAAATTTCATTATGTGATGCCAAAGGTAAAGTGCTGTGTAAATAGACAAAGATGACAAGCTTACCCGCAGACTGCTGGGTAAACAACCCACCTCAACCCTGGCAACAGCTCAGGAAGGGGGCACCGCTCTAAAAGGAAACAATGTAAATATCATTAATTAACCATCCTCTCCAAAGGTCCAAGTGAAAAACACTGATCCAGTTTGTGACCTAACGGGATTCAATCATGAGCATATTTTATGAACAAAAGAATCCACAAACTAAGAACAAAACAAAAAGGATTAATTTCCAGTCGCGACTAGATAAAAAGAGAAAAAAAGGAGGGCGCAGTATTGCTCTCAAACAAGAGTCAAACATCAAAACCAAAAATGAGATAAAGATCAGCAATATTTAGACATACATGTCAGAGAGATGTGCTTTATCTCTAATGCATATCACAGCCGTTATGCCAGATATTATAATACTTTCATGTGAAAATCGCGATAAACCGAATTAAAATCATTCTTTAAGCTAAGGATTCCTTTGGCCCAGAGATTAAGTACTTAGGCTGAGTTCTAAAAATATCAGCATGCTATCATAAAAAGTTGCCATTAACTAATAAATGCCCATGGGTATAACAAAAAGAGCGCAATATCAGCTCATCAACTATTCATATGATAGTCAAACCCCAATCGAAAAGGTCGTCCAGTCCTTAAGTGTAAAGTCAAAGGCAAGGACCACTCACCTCTCTGTCGGTACGCCAGGCTTGAAATGAGCATGTAACCGGAGGTGAGGATCCTGCCTGTGTTAGCAGCTTATATCTTTCCGTAATTGCTAACAAGTAAAATCAGGTGTGGAAAGACCAACAATCCTGTAACATCGCGCATGTGCGAATTCAGAAATACTAGCGGGTCGCGCATGCGCAGAGCAACCTGATAGCGGGATGCGTATGGAGCATGCGCAAAGCATGGAAAACCCAAAAACGGGACGCTGAGATCATCGTTTACAATAAATAGGTCACTGAAATAGTACTGTGATTCAATGGAGCCACATTAGACGCAATGGAAAATGGGGAAAATAAAAATAAAAATGAAAATAATAAACAACTCCACTGACTTGAAGGATTAATGCCTTTCACAAAATGAACTAAAGCAAGATATGCCCAAAATGGACGAATAGGTTTCATACAACATGTAAGGGCCCACATAGCTATGCACTCGGATTCCAAATAAGATGCAGAGGAAAAATCGAAGTGCATCTAGCTTGTCTATCTATAGTGAAAGATGTAATAGGCATAGATCTGAAGCCTACACACAGAGTTTCATAAAGAGACCCAAGGAATTTCATCATTCAGACCTATATTATCTGTCTTCAATTTATGAACCCACCATTGTTCCCGCCTGAATAGAAATGTGGAAACATCAGTAATGTGTCTGGGAATAAATGGTTTCTCAAGAACAGACCACTTAAGGTCTTGTGGGCCATGTTGGGCTGTCAGAAAATGATTGGTCAGTTTTATTGAGGCCTTCTTACATCTAATAGTGCTCTTATGCTCTAAGATGCGGGTCTTCACCTTGTGTGTGGTCATCCCCACATAGCGGAGAGAGCAAGGGCATGTAACTATATATATAAAATTCTCACTGTTACAATTAGTCTGAGTAGTCAGAACCCAAGGTCTAGGGGAACCAATCTCAATTTCAGTTGTGTGGGCTGTCTGTGAACAAACCGCACAAGAACCACAAGGAAAATGACCTCGCACAGGGGGTAAATCCCACAGGGTACCTTGTGGTTCCTCTTTGTCTTTCCGTGGACGGGTATGCACCAAACGATCTTTGATGTTTGAACTTCGCTTGAAAGCAAAGAGTGGATGAGGTAAAGGTGTAGCATCAATATTCAAAATTTTCCAATTTGATAAAATACTTTTCTTGATTTTGTTAGAAAAGCTGCAAAATGTATTGACACAGGTAAGCCTATCAGATGACTCTTTAGGGATGTTAGACTCTAGAAGCGCTGCCCTACTGTTATTGGCTGCGTGTTTCATCGATCTCTTGATAAGCTTTTTAGGGTATCGTCTAGTTTCTAGTTGGACCGACAAATTCTTAGCATGCTCTTGATATTTAGCCATTGTTGAACAATTTCTCTTGAGTCGTAGAAATTGTCCAAAGGGAAAATTCGCTCGCAACGCTTGCGGATGGAAACTTTCATAGGCTAAGAGAGAATTTTTGGACGTAGGTTTTTTGAAAAGCTCAGTACTTCATCCACCATCCACAGGGGAAATCATGATATCAAGGAACGGTAAATTGGTCTTACTGTACTCACAGGTGAAATTCAAGTATTCATTCCTACTGTTAAGCCATTCCTTGAAATCAATAATGGATGGAAGAGAACATCTCCAAATCACCAGCACGTCATCAATATACCGTCTCCATAGACGGATGTGATTTCTGTATGGATTATCAGTGCTGAAGCTGTGTTCCTGTTCAAAAATATGAACATAAAGATTAGCCAGGCTTGGAGCGAAAACGCTCCCCGTAGAAGTTCCAGACACCTGGAGAAGAAATTGATCCTCAAACTTAAAAAAGTTTTCTTTCATGGCTAACCTGGCACAATTGATAATGAATGTGACTGGAGTGATTGAATCCGGTTCTCCGTTTAGCAGTAGTGTTTCAATGGCAGAGAGAGTCTCGTCCTGTGGAATACAAGTGTATAGAGTTTCCACGTCAAACGAGACGAGGAAATCTCTTTCTGTGTCAAAACTAATGTCATCCACCAAGAGTAGCACATCCTTAGTGTCCTTCAAATAGGTGGGCATCTCCACTACCAAAGGCCTCAAGAAATGGTCCACAAACGTGGAAAGAGGTTCCAACAAGGACCCTAGTCCTGAGAAGATGGGACGACCAGGCGGAGGCCTTTGGCTCTTATGCACCTTGGGAAGTGTATAAAAATAAGGTACAACAGGATGAGCCTTCATCAAAAAAGTAGATTCCTGTGGATTTATCCACCCATTAGAACGTGCTTCTTCTACTGCAATTTTGATTTCTAGTTCGAGCCTCTCAGTAGGATCTTCTTTTAGCCGCTTAGAAAAGCGAGTGTCCTCTAGTTGTCTGAGGCATTCCATGTGATATGATGTAGTGTCCATTATAACAATCGCTCCCCCTTTGTCAGCGGGTTTGATTGTTATTGTATCATCTGAAGCCAGGGTTTGTAACGCTAGTCGTTCCTTCTTAGTTAGATTCTGAAATTGTCTGTTATTGCTAGCGCAGATTTTGGTGACTTGTGCGCTTACCGCCTTTTCAAAACTAAGGACCTGTGGGGGAACTTGACTAGAAAGAGGATTGAATGTAGATTTATTTCTGAGACCCGTGTTGATGTCTAGTTCATCTGCATTTGCCGGATTCTTGTCTCTAAAGAAAAAATTGAGACAAATTTTCCGGAAAAATTGGGCAAGTTCCTCCTTGATTTCAAAAGTGTCACCTCGATGAGATGGTACAAACCCAAGTCCTTTGTTTAGGAGGGCCTGCTCATCTGAGTTCAAGAGTCTGCTGCTCAGATTAATAACTAGATCATCTCATTGCTGGGACCCGCTTGCACTTCTGTCATGCTCCGAGTGGAGCGTGCAGGTGGGTTGTCTGCCCAATGCACCTGTGCCTGTTGGTTCCGGCGTTTGCCTCTGGATCGTCCCCGGCCAAACCCTAAAAAAGGCTGCTTGTAATACATCTGAGGTTGCGGTTGGTATGGAAACACATGTCCAGCTGGTTGTAGTGGTGGATAACCAAACGGTCCTGGTGGCCACCATTGGGAATGGGACTGAGGAAGGAAACCCCCTCGATATCCTCTCCAATTACCTCTATTCCTGCGCGAATAGCCACTATTCGTTAGGTCTTCCTGGTTAGGAGTATCAGAGTCACTTGACCATTCATCGCTGCCCGATGTTAAGTAATTGGACCCATATCTCTTACCTTGACGAATATATTGAGGGGGCACATATTCAGCACTTTTTGATTGGGGTTTGACTATCATCTGAATAGTTGATGACCTGATATTGCGCTCTTTTTGTTATACCCATGGGCATTTATTAGTTAATGGCAACTTTTTATGATAGCATGCTGATATTTTTAGAACTCAGCCTAAGTACTTAATCTCTGGGCCAAAGGAATCATTAGCTTTAAGAATGATATTCATTCAGTTTATCGCGATTTTCACATGAAAATATTATAATATCTGACATAACGGCTGTGATATGCATTAGAGATAAAGCACATCTCTCTGATATGTATGTCTAAATATTGCTGATCTTTATCTCATTTTTGGTTTTGATGTTTTGACTGTTGTTTGAGAGCCATACTAAGCCCTCCCTTTTTTCTCTTTTTATCTAGTAGCGCCTGGAAATTAATCCTTTTTGTTTTGTTCTTACTTTGTGGATTCTTTTGTTCAGAAAATATGCTTGTGATTGAATCCCTGCGTTAGGTCACAAACTGCATCAGTGTTTTTCACTTGGACCTTTGGAGAGAATGGTTATTTAATGATATTTACATCGTTTCCTTTTTAGAGCGTGCCCCCTTCCTGAGCTGTTGCTAGGTTGAGGTGGGTTGTTTACCCAGCAGTCTGCGGGTAAGCTTGTCATCTTTGTCTATTTACACAGCACTTTACCTTTGGCATCACATAATGAAATTTGAGTTGAATGTACACACTATTCTGTTTTTCTGATTTCCTTCTTTAGGTAACTTTCCCTTGAGGAACAGATGGACTGATTTAAGTTCCTGTTCACGTATCCTTTTTGTGTTAATGTCACTGACACATTGACGCAGCAGTACCATTAGAGGTCCTGACGAAAGTCACGCCCACGGTTGGGTTATAGGCTGAAACATGTTGACCACCATTTCTCACTCCACCTGAGCGTTTTAAATCCATACCGCTGGTGTACTGTTTTTTAATCCTGGCAGTGGGTGCATCAGAATAAAGTACATTATTTACACTCCCTAGCCAGTTTTAATCGCACATTTTTTCACATTTACTTTTCATTTTTGCGCTGCGCCCTCACTCACATTGTTCTTACTCATCACTTGTGGATTTAGAATATTCCACCAATACTTGAGAACATCCCTGAGCTCCTACCTCGTAGAGAGGGGGTTGTAGCCCTCAAAGGAACTAGGTTTTTCCTTTGGGAGGAGAATCCCAAATGATGAAGCATGTCAGCTATGGTGAGTGAGGGATTTTGTCCTTTAAAGGGATATGCCCACAGCTTTCGCTGTGAGGTATAGCCAACGGTTTTGTGTTGATAGGCTTACCAAGTTTTAGTAGTGCTTTGCCACTCAACTTTAACGCTTTTTGCATAGACCCAAAGATTTCATATTGGTTTGTGTATATCACCATAATCTATCCATACAGAATACACCTCACTTTCTGGTACAACCCCATCACCTCCCTGTCCTACCTAAGCAAAGCCGGGGCATCACCCTAGTCTACCAGACAAAATACACCTCACTTTCCGGTGGTACCCCTCTTTACAAAAGACCCATCACCTCCGTATCCTACCTAAACAAAGCCAAGGCATTGCCTTGATCTACCAGACAAAATACACCTCACTTTCCGGTGGTACCCCTCTTTACAAAAGACACATCACCTCCCTATCCTACCTAAACAAAGCCCAAGAATCGCCCTATTCTACCAGACAAATACACCTCACTTCCCGGTGGTACCCTTCTTTGCACAAACCCCATCACCTCTCTGTCCTACGTTGACAAAGCCGAGGCATCGGGAAATCCAGGTCACTGCTGAACGTCCATAACAATAGCCCAGTCACCACCCTTACTTACCAAGACCAAAGACACGTCACTACCCTAACCTATCTAGACAAAAGCCCGTTATCATTGGCTACTATAACTTTATGGCTGTTTACTAAAATAATTGATAAAACAAGGGAAGTTGTTGATAATTGGTCCATGCATCAAATGCGAAGGCCTGGCAGGGCTAGGCACGTCTTACCGCTCCACACTGGGAGAACTGGCTGTCATTTACATGGTCTAGTGGGTCCTGGCATTTGCAGTGGCAGAAAACGGCTAGTAACCCTACGCAGGGGTGTAGATATCGGTAGTGTGGTAAATAATTTAATTACCGGGACTTAATTTGATACAGAAACATAATAAAAATAGCTCAATAAATAAGAGGCAGAATCCGTGGTATTAGAGGTTCGGAATGGGCTTTATTCCAATGGACGATTCGAATCGGTTGCTCCAAGTTCCATCACCACGAAGGTTCAGGAAGTGAAGTACATACATTATTGATAATTAATCACTTTTATACAATAGGCATTACAGTGAAGCAAATGCAAGAGGCGTAACAATTGATAGTGTAGATAAAACATACATACGTAGCAAAAGTAGGTGTAACTGGGTGTGACTAAAGAACGTCATCAGGTGTGATGTCATAATAGGGTGGTTCCATGAAAGAATTTCGCAATGTCAGCAGAAATACTTGGCAGAAATGCGCGCACAGCAGCATGACGTGTGATTGACGTGCAACTAGGGGGTGAAGGGGACTTGACATTTAGCTCTACATGTGGCGACAGATGTCTGGAGGGTCAAGTCAACCTAATCCCAAATCATATCTAACATCCTATGTTTAAAGAACTATGTTATCCAAAAGAGAGGCCTTCTTGGAGTAGAATCTTATTCTATACTGACTATACTGACTGTTAGTGTGTGTACAAGCGTCTAAGTGTCTACACTAGATGCGAGGGCAGGAATCTTCCATAGTAACAGGGCTATGAATTACTTGCATAAGGACAGAGAAGCCGGGCCTTTGCTCGGTAGCTGGAAGAATGTTTACTTAAACTACTAGACAGGAATGCATTGGGCAGGGAGCGGAGCAGATAATTTCGAAGGTGAAATACAGTTTCTTGGCAGGCAACAGGCTGATGTCAGGCATCGTGAGCCGCGCAGGGAATGAGACAAAGTTCATGGTCACAGATGCAGGCTCAGACTGGAGCTTCAGAGGCAGAAAGCAAGAAAAGCTTGATGACAGAATCAGGGCCTACTTGCCTGGACTGTAAAATGGCATAAGTGAACCATATAAAGCCGGTGGCCTTTCATACTTAGGGATGGAATATCCATTCTATTCATGGCGGATCTGAAAGAGGACATGTTAACGGTGGACGCACATGTATTTGCGTCTTCATAACTGGAACTGGAGGGAACATACATGTACTTGTGATTTATACATGGAACCGTTGGGGTCCAAGATAGGGGACATAACTGATCAGAAAAATCCATATTTCCACATTCCCTCCTTGTCCCCTACTTGCCCGTCAAGAGATATCAATCTTCATCAATCCATTGATCTGTTCATATAGCATCATTTGTTCTTCTTTTTTCTTCTGGGACGAACGAAATCTTGGTGATGGAATACACGATGTGGCACACAGACCACAAATCGCTGGTCCACATTGTAGGCATAGACAGCAACTGAATAGTATGAGAAAGCCAATACCTAGGAAGGATAGGACCTTCCATCCAAAGGTAGATAATACACTCCAAAACCAACCGGACCAAGTCCAGGTGCCTGGATTCTGGTGTATCTGGCTTACAATCTTATGAAGGCGAGTTATGGCTTTATATACAGATGGCGAATTTTCTGGTATGAAAATGCAACAACTTGATCCGATGACCCTACAAGCTCCGCCCCTATCGGCCAGGATGACGTCAAGGACAAGACGATTCTGAAGCACAACAATCCGCATAGCAGACTGTTCTTCTGTTAAATTGCCTAAGGCGGAAATAGTTTCGTTCACTACTGCTTCAAGGGTTCTAGTTAATCTACGTATCAACTTACTATTAGTAACGGTACCTATATAGGGAAAGAGACCTTTATTGAAATCTGTGTATTTTTCCCATGCTGTTTCAGTGTAATCGACTATTGGGAGATCTCTCCTTTCTCTATTGTGTACTAAATGAGTATTTCTGTGATAATCGGGAGGAGCTAGGAAAACAGGTGGCAAAAGGAATCCAATGTAGCAGGTACCATCCCAATCTAGAGGCAAACGTACATATGCCGTCTGACCACATATAAAATAGGAATGGCGAGAAGCTCTAAATGTCGACTTGCCTTGATCACTGAATTCTATTACAGTGGTGCATCTACTATGGCCCATATGTATGGAACCATTCTTTCTTACACATAATTCACCTTTTACTGGAAATACTGACATGGCGGGCAAAATTGGAGTAGCTTCGGATTCGATATTTATGATCATAAGATTAGGCGTAAAATTACCTAATCCATAAACTTCATTTTCTAGATCAGTTCCTGTTCTCTTGGGAAGTCCCTCCTTGTTAGGGTAGCAGACTTTAAGTAAAACTAAGTTTAAATTTCCCCATACCCAGTTATCTTGATAAACTGCAGAATTCGAATCTAGGGAATTAATTAAACTAAACCATGCTCCACAGGAGCCGTTGTGTGTGAATGGGTATGGAAAAAGAGGTAGAATTCCTTTATAATTCTGATAGGGAGGGAGTCGGCCACATATCCAACAATTTGTAGCATTGCTAACCTGATGGGAATGATGTAACATACTAATAAACGTATTATTGCGCAGCGCAAATCTATAAGACAACTCAAGCGGAGGTAATTCACTAAAAGAATGTTCAGCAGTAACATTATAAACATGTCTAGAAATAGGATAATATATGTGCAACAATATACTTGCAGTAATTATTAAAAGACTTAAGAAAAACAAAATTAATAACGTCACTGTGCAATGACTATGCAGTGATTTACAGTACGCATGTCGTTTCAGCATTTTTCGGGTGTTTTCTCTATTCAGGTCTAAGGGATACATGTCAGAGACAAATTCAACCGCTTCACCTTGGAGAGGACTTAAACAATCAAATTGCCTGACTGGTTAGACCTGAGTTTTAGTTTATATTGTTCGTGATTACTAGATTCAACCAAAGGAAGTTTTGAGTCAATGGGTGAAGACACACGAGGTGTGGTATTTACATCCGATGGTAGTCCATGAAATTTCTTGATATGGCTTGAATGTACCCAGCCTTTCCTGCCTTCGATCTTCACGGCTGTCCTTGTGGTGAGCAAGACCAGTTGCGGCGACCTCCACCTAGGATCCAGCTGAGTCTTTCGATCAAAGTTCCTCACCAAGACCAGGTCCCCCGGAACTACGTCATGGGGTTTCACCTCAGTGTTGTCAGGAAAAGCTGCAGCTACCTGTGAACGACAAGATTGTAGTGCAGACATCAAGGAAGCCAAATAATCTGTCAGCATATTACAGTCAATATCAGTTATTTTACGTGGTATAGGCGTCCCCCACATATTTGGTGGTCTGCCAAAGATCACCTCATACGGGGATAGCCCTGTTCGAGAGTGTGCTACCATTCTCATGTAAAAGAGTGCAACTGGTAACGCTACTACCCAGTCGACACCTTTCTCTCTGCATATTTTGGACAATCTGATTTTCAGGGTCTGATTATGTCTTTCCACGAGACCTGCTGCCTCGGGGTGTCGGACACAGTGAAACTTCCACTGATAACCTAACAAAAGTGAAACGTGTTTCATTAGTTCGGATGAGAACGGCTGGCCGTTATCTGAGTAGACAACACGTGGTAAACCGTATCGTGGGAAGAATTCTCGAACTAACTGTTTGGCAGTAGTCGGGGCAGTGTAATCTGAAACCGGGTATGCCTCTGTCCAACGGGAAAGAGCACAGACAACTACGAGAACATATTTGAATCCTCGACATCGTTCCATCTGGATATAATCCATCTGGAGGACTTCAAAAGGGTGATCAGGAGGCTGAAATCCACCCTGTTCTACGGGAATGCTTTTTCCTGGGTTGAACTGACAACAGATCATACAGGTACGAACTTTTTGTTTGGCTGCTGCTCGTAAATGTTTGTTGAACCAGATGTGTTGAATGCTGTCTAGCATAGCTTTTTCTCCTAGATGTGCTGGACTATGTACAGTGTTAATAATGACTTGGACCATTGAATCAGGAAGGAACCACACAGATTTTTCCTTCGTCATCCATCCTTGATCCGTTTGGATCCCTCCTAATTCAGTCCATTTCTTTATTTCGTCTGGAGTAGCATGTGTCTGTATGTCAATTACATCAAGAGTGGGATCCTTAACCGTCATACAATGTGTTGGCGTCGGGACTTTTGTCTTTGTCATGTCGGATGTTTGAGTTTGAGCAGTCTGTTTAGCTGTTCTGTCAGCTAGATCATTGCCTTGAGAAATGATATCAGTAACTTTCGTATGAGCTTTACATTTCATAATTGATATTGCAGTGGGTAGATGTATTGCATCTAATAAGGCATGAATGAGGGGTCCGTGCTGAATGTGGGCACCGTGAGAAGTTAAATAACCTCTCTCTCGCCACAGCACGCCGAAGTCATGTACAACTCCGAATGCATAACGTGAATCAGTGTATATGTTAACTCTTTTATTTGTGGCTTGAATACAGGCTTGTGTCAGAGCGACGAGCTCTGCTGCTTGAGCGGACAAGGTATTTATGCAATTTGTTTCAATGATTTCAGTGTCTGTTGTGACTGCGTAAGCGGCCACTAACTCTCCTGTACTTGTTCTCATACATGAACCATCTACATACAACGTTAGGTCTGGGTCTGACAATGGGACATCTGTCAAGTCTTGTCTGGGTTTCGTCGTGATTGTAATAACTTCAATACAGTCATGAGCTAGTGGGTCTGTTCCGATTACGGGTAAAAGTGTGGCAGGATTCAATGTGTTACAACGTCTGATTTCTATATGTGGCTGAAACAATGTTAATTCATACCCTGTAAGTCGCGCTATAGTCAAATGTTGTGTTTGCGTTCGATTCACAAGAACCTCTACTGCATGTGGTACTTGAACTGTCAATGGATGTCCTAACACTATGGCATCGCTTTGTCTGATTGCTAAAGCTGTTGCTGCCACTGATTTCAGGCATGCAGGCAAAGCCTGAGCTACGGGATCTAATGTACTAGAAAAATAAGCACATGGTTTGTGTGATCCTGCTTGTTCCTGTGTGAGTACTGACAAGGCAGTACCTTCGCGTTCTGTAACAAAGAGTGTAAACTGTTTATTGTAACATGGTGTTGCTAGGACAGGTGCTTGGCATAAGGCTTTCTTTAGGCTTTCAAAAGCTTGTGCATGTTCCTGAGTCCAAGGGAGAACAGTCGATGTGGCTGCCTCCTGTGTTGTCAATTGAATGAGTGGTTTTGCTAGAAATGCATACTGAGGGATCCACTGCCTACAATATGAAGTGAGGCCTATAAAAGCCCGCACCTCCTTTTGTGTCTTGGGTATTGGCATGTTAGCTATTAACTGAATGCGGTCGGGTGTAAGCTGCCTTCCCTCCTTGGACAGCGAGTGTCCAAGATAAACAACTCGCTGGACACAGAATTGCAGCTTAGAAGGGGACACCTTGTGCCCTTTTTCGGCTAGAAATTGTAAAACTGTCAGTGATGCTTTCTCACATTCAGGTTCGCTTCTAGCGGTGATCAGCAGATCATCGACATATTGAAGCAGGGCAGTGTTTACTGGCATGTGGATACTGTCGAGTTCTCGTTTCAGTGCTTGGCTATAGATGCTGGGGCTTTCTGTAAATCCTTGAGGTGCGCGTGTGAATTTAAAGCTACGTCCATTTAAACTAAATCCGAACAAGTATTGGCTTTCCGGATCTATAGGGACGCTGAAAAAGGCATTCTTGAGATCAATTACAGTAAAGAATGTTGCTTCAGAATCAATAGCTGTCAGTAATGACGAGATATCTGGGACCACAGGGAATTGTGGCACAATGCATTTGTTCAATTCGCGCAGATCAATAACCAATCGATATACTGGCGGGGCCTTTGGATCTGTTCGTTTAAGAATCGGAATTATCGGGGAATTACATACATTGGAGTCTGTTTCCACAACCACTCCTTGGGCAATGAGCTCGTCAATGATTTGTAGTAAAGCCACTACAGCATCTGGTGGTAACTTGTATTGTCGCATTCGTGGTAATACCACTCCTGCCCTTAGTGTAACTCGATATGGTGTAATATTCATGCAACCAACATCAGTAGGGCCTTGTGCCCATAAATGTGTAGGTAAAGTCTGCAGTCGGGGATCCATGTCTCGAGACACATAGTGACCTTTGAAATCACGTAAAAACAATCTTACTCCTTCCGGAGAACAACATATTATAGCTCCTAGAGCTTTCAGTGTTTTTATACCTAACAAGTTTTCTGGACATGATTTAGTAAGCAATAAATCTGTAGTTCTGGTCAAAGGTCCTATCGTAAGTGGAAGAGGCTGTGATACTTCATTAACAATAGGTTTTCCTGAAAAACCAAGGGAAATATTCTGTGAGCCTGAGAGGGGTGCCCCTGGAACTTCACTGTGCTTTATTGTTGTTCGACTTGCCCCTGTATCAAGTAAAAATTTTCTATCTTGGCCTAATAATTCACTATGTACATAAGGTCCTTCTTGGTCTACAGGGACCTCGATAAGGGGTAAGTCAACTTCCCTCTCTAGGCTGGTTCATGCATATCGTTGATAATCAGGATAGTCATACTGTGCGGTCTGGTACAGCTGTCGTGTCGTGGTTTGTGTGGCAGCAACCGGCAGCGCTGGTGCAGCTGGCACAAACTGTATAGACTGTTGTGGAGCTGGCATGGACTGTGCATGCTGCGGGGCTCCTTGTTCATTCTGATCCTGTCTAGGTGGCCGTGGTCTTTCCTGTGTTTTACCTGTGGCGATATTACGCTTCAGGACTGGGCAATCGTGTATGTAATGTCCTGGCTGTTTACAATAGTTGCATGTCCCTTTTACAGGTCCTGCTGACTCACCGGAATGTGTCGTACCCTTTTTATGTCCTTCAGCTGGAACTGTCTGAGAGACTAGCATTTTCATTTTCGTGTCTTTCATGCGTCTTTGTTCATGTTCTTGTTCCTCTCTAATTCTATTGTAATGGTACTGTAACATTTGTAACATTTGTGATGGGGTATTACCTTGCCAGGTACTCTCGAATTTTAATACTCTATTCTTCACTTGGGGCAAGGAATTTTCAACTAATTTTGTCACAAACAGATGTGGGTATGATTCGCTACTTGCTTTTATGCCACTATTTATACCAAAACATTTTTCAAATCGGGCATAGAAATCACTAGTGTCTTCATCTTGCTTTTGTTTACAGGCTGAGATTGCACCCCAGTCTTCCCTTTTCGTAGTTAATAAACGTGGCAGTACCTGTACTAGTAAACCTGGTAGTGCTTTAGTTTTGTCCCCAAGCCCCGAACCTGGACCTCGGGCCTTTTCTTCATTTTCTAATGCTGTCCAGTCTATCTTTTGGTCTCCCACCTCCCACTCTTTTTCCTTGAGTTTTTCATAAATGCCAGCAGGCATTAATACCTTTAATATTGTCATAATGTCGGGATAGGTATACTCTCCCATGAGTAACATGTCTTTAATTTCTCGGTGGAAACCCGCTGGGTCTTTGTCATGACTGGGTACCACTTTCTTCATTTCTAACAATTCTATTTTCGATATGGGCGTATATACAAATACACGTTTAAACTGATTGTCCTCGCCCTTTATTGGGTGTACTTCTCGTAAAGGATTCTGTCTGTCCATGTAATACATCGGTCTTTCCTTGATGGGCAGTAAGACATGTTCTGGGCATACAAAAAGAATGTACTGCTTTCTTGATTCTAGTATTTCTTTAATTAGCTTAGTACCTGAACCTCTCCATCTATTCGTGAGTAATTCAGTCAATATATCAGGTAAGGGACCAGGATCTGAATGTTGGCTTTTATATAGTATAAGAAGTTGTTGAATCATATAAATCCCAGCTAAACGCTGTTCATCTGGGGTGAGGTTCAAAAATGTGTGTGCTACTGTATCATCACCATATTTTCCGGGACTGTCAACCCAATGAACGGCTGACCTGGCTAATTCTTGTTCATCCATAGAATCGAGTAAATGATAACCCCTTCGTTCTCGCAGTAATTTGTCAGCGGCTTGGAACGAATGCTCGGGGGACCTCATATTTATTATAGGTGTTTGGAAATTCCTGTTATTATCTGGACATATCGGACGTATCGGGTCAGTAAAACATCTAGTACTATTACAAGATCTTCCTCTACCTACATAGGCTATGGTTTCTGACTGTCCTGTGGACAGTCCTGATCCTTCCTCCTCCTCGTTTTGTTCAAACTGGTCTACCGCTAATCTCTCTTCGTGTAGGCGTTCTATTTCTTTACGGATCTTTCTGCACATGGCTATTATACATTTTTGCCTATCATGTCTCCCTTCTGATATATTCTGGCTCCATCTGGTAAGAGTTTCCATTGTTTCCGGGTCTACCCCCGGTCGGTCTTGATTTCTGATCACACAATTTATGAGGAAACGTAACAGTTCCCCCTGTATTTCCACTTTCTGGTATTCCATAGCTCTGTTAATACATTCAGAATCTCGCCCTGTTTGGACAAAATGATATATATTATCTAGATGCATAGTCATTCCTGGTAACTTCCCTAAATACACCGCGGCTCGTCTGATACGTAATGATGCCATGATCATTTCGTCCTCTTTGCCGGACACAGGGTCATATCTACAATCTACAAGAAGTTCCTTAAGCGTGCGGGAATTTATGAGTTTGGGGGTACGTGGATGTGCTGACTCTTGAAAAGTAAGTTTATTTATTCTGGGTGGCGTAGAAAAAATGTTGGTAGCACCTCCGGTAGCCCCGTCTGGGGTATCGGGCGTGAAAGGATTCGTAGAACGCGATACAGCAACTATAGGTGTGGACACAGCTATAGAAGTAGCTGTAGGAACAGATGTGGAAACAGATGTGCTTGCCGGAACTTGTGTCAGGATTTGTTGTTGTAGAGATACAGATACAGGATCTTGGCGTTGAACCTCCCCGGCCGACGGTCTATGTGGGGTGGGGTTAGCATACTCGGGAGCTGCGTTATCTAAATATGAGGAAAGAAAAACATCTTCTGCGGTTCTAGGATGCCCCTTAGGATGTACTTTTATTGGAAATAATGGGGGTGGCAAGTCTTTTGGTATCCCCGGAGTAGCCTTAGGTAATCCCTCGGCCAGAAGGGGATACATACCCTTCATAAGGGCATTTCTTTGTCTGTCTACTTGTTCTGATTTCACTCGTGTACCTTCTTCAATTAATAGATTTTCTCGGACTTTATTTGAATTCTCTTTATTTTTCTCTTCCTGTCGGAGTGCTTTTTCTGTACGTCTATGAGATTCTTTGCGCCATAACTCAACGGCGTCTTTCTGTGACTGTCTGGCTTTCCTTTTCCATAACTCTTCCTCTACTTTCATGATGCACTCTGCATCCCAGGTCCCAGCTGCGGGGCACCTCTGACTTTCTGGTAATTCCTTGGTGTAGTCTACCCATAAATCAAGAAATAATATAGCGTCTAAGCCGTGTTTATGATACATGAAGTACCCTGGAGTGTCCCTAGGAGGAATAGGAACAGCTTCTTCGAGTACCCCTTTTCTAGTTGTGAACTGTCTTAATTTCGAAAAGAGCGGCATATTGAGAACTGATCTGGTACTTGATTTTGAACAAACTTAATACAATAAAACACGATAATGAACAGTCATTCACACCACAATATGCAGAACGTATTAAAAACATTTAACATTTAACATTTAACTGAGCAACGATGATGATGACGATCTAAGGAAACTTAATCACTAAACATAATACTCGGCATTAACTGAATTATTCTGAATTTATATACTTGATATACTAGATATACTGCTAAACAGTACAGATACACTGCTAAAACAGTGCAGACCGGATTTGTGTACCCAAACCCGTCTTGACCGGCACAACCTATGTGCACGTCAGAACGCCTCCCCAGTAATGGTACTCACCGGGTAGCTCGGAACGGAAGGCCTCGGAACGGAACTGAACTGAACTGGACCGGACTGGACTCGACTCGAAAACTTCGGACACTTCTGAGCTTCGGAAACCTGGTGGGCCTCTGTATACCTCGGATCTTGCTCTCTCAGCTAGGCTCTGGTCGGGATACTTCGCACTTCTCACCGCCTCGTCTGGGTGTTGATCGCAGCCTCAGTCGCCCCCGCTTAACCGGAGGGAGATACAGGAAATCCTGCTGGTACGCGTTGTTGTCCGTCCAGCTGTGGCAGGAGACCGGGCCTGCAACGCACCGCCTGCGCGTGAGATGAGAAAGTGTCCCTGTTCGGGCGCCATTCATGTGGTAAATAATTTAATTACCGGGACTTAATTTGATACAGAAACATAATAAAAATAGCTCAATAAATAAGAGGCAGAATCCGTGGTATTAGAGGTTCGGAATGGGCTTTATTCCAATGGACGATTCGAATCGGTTGCTCCAAGTTCCATCACCACGAAGGTTCAGGAAGTGAAGTACATACATTATTGATAATTAATCACTTTTATACAATAGGCATTACAGTGAAGCAAATGCAAGAGGCGTAACAATTGATAGTGTAGATAAAACATACATACGTAGCAAAAGTAGGTGTAACTGGGTGTGACTAAAGAACGTCATCAGGTGTGATGTCATAATAGGGTGGTTCCATGAAAGAATTTCGCAATGTCAGCAGAAATACTTGGCAGAAATGCGCGCACAGCAGCAGGACGTGTGATTGACGTGCAACTAGGGGGTGAAGGGGACTTGACATTTAGCTCTACATGTGGCGACAGATGTCTGGAGGGTCAAGTCAACCTAATCCCAAATCATATCTAACATCCTATGTTTAAAGAACTATGTTATCCAAAAGAGAGGCCTTCTTGGAGTAGAATCTTATTCTATACTGACTATACTGACTGTTAGTGTGTGTACAAGCGTCTAAGTGTCTACACTAGATGCGAGGGCAGGAATCTTCCATAGTAACAGGGCTATGAATTACTTGCATAAGGACAGAGAAGCCGGGCCTTTGCTCGGTAGCTGGAAGAATGTTTACTTAAACTACTAGACAGGAATGCATTGGGCAGGGAGCGGAGCAGATAATTTCGAAGGTGAAATACAGTTTCTTGGCAGGCAACAGGCTGATGTCAGGCATCGTGAGCCGCGCAGGGAATGAGACAAAGTTCATGGTCACAGATGCAGGCTCAGACTGGAGCTTCAGAGGCAGAAAGCAAGAAAAGCTTGATGACAGAATCAGGGCCTACTTGCCTGGACTGTAAAATGGCATAAGTGAACCATATAAAGCCGGTGGCCTTTCATACTTAGGGATGGAATATCCATTCTATTCATGGCGGATATGAAAGAGGACATGTTAACGGTGGACGCACATGTATTTGCGTCTTCATAACTGGAACTGGAGGGAACATACATGTACTTGTGATTTATACATGGAACCGTTGGGGTCCAAGATAGGGGACATAACTGATCAGAAAAATCCATATTTCCACAGTAGTGCTGCAGGTGCAGTGGCACCCGGGCTCAAGGGGATTAGGGACCCACTTCGTCCAAAATATAGCTGTTTTTTACTTCAAAATCGGGGGAAAGAATCGCCTTTTTAGGTCTCGCCTGAGCCAGCGCATGCACTGCTCGGAGAGACATTTAGTATACGGGTTCCAAAGTGCTACCCGACCTCGCTGGCCTAACGCTTGCGTTCACACGAGCGTGCACGCGTGCAGCTGCCAATCACTGCTGCGCGCGCACTACTCGCGTGCTTACCACACAGCGTGTCCCGTCCTCGCAATCGCGATCACTTTCGCTTTGATCGCGATCACTTTCGCTTTCACCCGCGCGGCCAATGCTTGTTTATCTTTATTTACTGCGCTGTTTTTCTGAAACCAGTTCAGCCCCTTCCTTGGAAGCGGCCGCCACCCTTTAACCGCTATGAATCCTTCCGTCCTGTTCAAGCTGCTCTCTTCTAGTTCAGCCCCTTCCTCGAAAGCGGCCGCCACCCTTTAACCGCTACGAGTCCTTCCGTCCTGTTCAAGCTGCTCTCCTCTAAAGGGGATTTAATGTCTTGTGCGCTTTCCTTCCTAAGTGATTTATAAATGCAGTTTAAAAGCTCGGACGCCACTCCTGGAAACATGGAAATCCAAAAGCTTACAGACTATTAAAAATGCAAAAGGTTTATGGACAAAATGGACTAGGGTGCTCTAGATGCACCTACTACAACATGAGGGGGCACCTCTGGCACATGCCACTGTGAGACAACATTGGCCCCAGTAGGACGCAAGTAGATGACAACTGCAACAGAAAAAAAACTGCTTCAAAGACAGGGTGGAAGGCCTCCATGTTTTGTCAACATCTTTATCTGGGCACATATGTCGACAGAGCTGTGCTGTGCGTTAGCTTTGCTTTGTTGATTCATGTAGTAATCCGGGTAGCTTTGTTTAGGTACAGAAAGCCAGGCCCAAGGCGTAACACTTGTGTTGCACCGAAAACGAGGGTGTGTGATCATCAAGTCCTACGCCTACAGGAACAAGTGCATTGGGTGAACACAATAGCATATCACAATGTGACACAACACATGTAACTAAGCACCTGGTTGCACAGCGAGGCACTTCTCACACCCGGGAACAGCGTCGTCCTCGCACATCACGTCCCACGCCTGTTGCTCATTGTGCACCTATTTTCTGACACCCTGCACAAGGTTAGCCAAATCCACGCTGTGCGCGCCGGCAGAGCTTCAGCATAGGGCTCTTGTGCCAGCTGCACTGGCAGTGTAGTTCCACTCCTCAGCAGCTGTCTTGTGCCAGCTGATAAGAGGCAGCCCAGACTTGAAAATCTAATGATTGGCGCAGTTCAAACCCAATTGTACAAAATAGGGCCGTTGTTAAGCGCCTACCTTCGCCCCCTCCATTGATGCTCCTCGCTAATGTACACCTTATCTCACCAGGCAGCACTCTTATTACCAGCGTCTTCAAAACAGAAACGCCAAGGTTGTTCTCTGAAGCCCCGACTCTCATGCAGAAGCGGCAGGAGTGAAGCAAAGATGGCTTGGGGCCTAGTGCATGCAAGGAAAATGGCCGCTCTGATTGCTGTTGGGGTAGTAAATACAGCAATTATCAGGGTTCGAAGGGGCGCTCTGGGCCCCGGGGCTACTGCACCTGCTGCACTAATGGTAGCTACGCCCCAGAAACGCTGGACACATACAAAGGGAATCCAGAAATAATCTGTAAACAAAGATCAAAAGACAGCCCCTCATAGCTCAATGAGTTGAGAGGCTGCTATAGAAATTTGTATTGACATGGGCCCAAAGTTGCATTACAGCAACTCAGCAAGGCTTGACCTTTGTCCTCCGCAGTCGATAAATCGAGTACTCTCGTACACTTCAATGAGTGCTTAACACCGATCATTTAAATACCATGAAACAGCTCATTTGAATGGTTTCAGCATGCAGTCTCGGACTGTCTCGCCTGCTCTTGTTTATTTTTTATATAATTGTGCGTCCTTTTTAATTTTCAAAATGTGCATTATATTGGCATTTATATGATATTCATAAAACGTGGGCTGTGATCAAACAGACTCGAATGCAGACTGCATAACAGTGCATTGTTGTGCCAGGCTAGTGATATCACTGGAGCAAATGTGTGTGAACGCAGTTTACCCACACAAGTTACGTCGTCACTGACTTCAGTGTATGCCAAAGTGTGTACAAGCCAGTAAGATGAAGTGGGCCAAGCGTTCCCTATCAGACAAAAAGTCGCAGTTTTTAATCCCAGCAGGGCTAGCTCAGTCTTCATCCATTACAGGCAGACAAAAAGAGTACCACTCCATAATCACAACTGTACTTTTAGTACAGGCTATCTTATATTTATTTACCAGGGTCCGAGCTACCATTAGGAAACAAACACGTATACGGATACCAGGTGTGCGGTTTTATACACCTTGCTACATTGAGGCATTTTGTTCCACGGCATTGTCATTTTTCAATATCATGCCCTAGTGTCTCAGCAGGTGTATCTTCAGAAATTGCATTTAGGATAGTTTAGCAACTTTTTTACAACCCTTTTACCAGAGTTTTGTCCATAGAGGCCTTAAATATAGGGACTACAATGTTTTAATTACAAAAAGAAATAAGACATTTTTATACCACTGAGGGGCAAGATCATCTCTTTTACTATATGTTTTTTTTTTATTTCAAATTCACAAATAGCATTAAATGAGTAGCTTTAATCTGAGTGGGTGGCGGAAGTACGTCTAACAAGCATTGGCATAGCCAATAGGTCTCGCCTTTGGGACCTTATAAGGGTTTAGCCATGCAGCAGCTGATGTTGTTGCACCAAGGATATTGTGCTGCATAACTAAATACTTAGAAGGTCCCAAAAGCGAGACCTATTGGCTATGCCAATGCTTGTTCTTGCTTGCATTAGGGCCATGGGCTCTTTGCTATGCCAATGGCTCTACATACAAACATACTGTGTCATTATTTTCCCTGCTGGATAAACAATACTTGTTGTGGACAGCTACGTTGATGCCAGTGGCAGGCTCTTGGGGGCTGAGTTTAGCACCTGTGGTTATTTTCATTACCACAGCCTGCGCACACGTGAAGAGCAGAACGGAGCCTTTCAAACGGAGCCTTTCAAACGGAGCTTTGATGTCGCGGCTTCCTCCAGGTAAACAGGCATTCATATTAAATCACCTGGATATTCATATCGCGAAGTTCGCCTCCCAGGTAATAACAGAAGCACTGAAAGGGAGGATTCTCCAAACAGGACGGCCCGCCGTGGTAGTAAGGCTTCTTCTGTTGCCATACACCCGGTTTTTCAGCATTGCTTTCGCATTTCTGAGAAGGGCTGTAATAGAGAGGTTACAGGCAGTGGCGCCCGAGGAGCCTTCGCACGCAGTCGTGTTTACCGCAGAGCAGCTTACTGCGGCTGCGCCGTCTCCAGGCAGAGTACAGCGCTTGCAACATTCTAGGCGCACAAGCACAACATTCCATACGTAGCTCCGACATTCTAAGCTAAGGAGTTCAACCATCCTTCTTTATATATTCCTCGTTGAGTCCTCGAGAGATAATGAAGTCGACGTGAATTCCTTCTTTGTCCTTCTTTCCTTTTTACATAGCTCTCCCTGCTCATCTGTTATTCTGGTATCATCTAGTTTAATTATTCTGTACTTGGACTGTTTGGCCCGCATTCGGTTGCACTGAATATTGGTATTTGGTTAAAATAGTGTTTCGCTGTGTTGTTGGGGGTGCAATCAGGTCCGGTTCTAGCGGGTGGGCCGAGTGGGGCAGGCCCACCCAAACAAGAGCCTGGCCCACGAAAACATGAGCCTTGGCCCTCACAGTGACGGCTGGAAGGTCAATAGAAAACGCCACTTTCATTTAAAATGTTCCTCCGAATGTTGTTTTTCTTCTAACATATTTGCAAAATAAGCTGTTGTAGCCTAAGGTTATTATAACACATTCTCTCCATAGTTACTTCGTTCCCTGCTGCTCAGCCAGAGTGTGTGTGAGGTAATGGAATGTTGGTGAGTGCCTGTGAGAGTGTCAGTAGGAGAGAGTGGGCTGAGCAGTAAGGATGCTGCTCCTGGTGGGGTATTTACCATCTGACTTATAACCTGTAACCTAACTACAACTTCTTCAATAAACTTGTAACTTATATTCTATGCGACTGGCTGCGTGACATCTTCAATTGTAACATAAGCATTCTTGCAAAGAATGCCCACAAAGTCTGTCCAATCAAATTCTGTAAATCTGACCCCAACATGAGGGTGGAGCCCAAGCCCTTTTCCTGGTCATGAGTATAAAATCATTGTCTGGTGACAGCTGCCGTGTCCAGCCAGCCACACCATAACAATGAAAATCAACGATGTGACAGACCTGCTCACCAGTGTCTGAAAGCTGCAAACTGACTCCCATGCCATGCTGTATCCAAAAAAACCTTTATCTGAAAAGTCTGGCTTAACGTGCATTAAATAAATTACAGTGCAGTAGAGGTGGGCGAGCCAACAAATTAGCAGATACAGGCGAGCCAGGACCGAGCAAAGGGTAGGGTCTAAGAGCCCATGCACAAGCTGAGCTATGAAAATATTTAGCATGTACATACATGCCAACATTTTAGAAGAGGTAAATTAGAGATTTCAAAAAAGTAATTGGGAGAATGTATTGCCCCAGTTGACTTCTATCGGAGGTGAAGGCAATTTGAGGCAGGAGGCAGCCAAAATGGAGCCATTTTTTGCTTCACAAATCGGGAGTCTACCTCCCGAATTGGTTCTATTGACATGTATGCATGTAATCCGTGCAACAAACCTCATGGTGGAATATAATAAGGTATCTTCAAAATTAAAAAAAATATATATATTTAACACATGTAAAGGTTATGAATGAATGAATGAATGATGGAATTTTGTAAAGCGCCGGAATCGCCCCCGGAGGAATATCTCCACGCCAGAGGTGCGGGAATGCGAGGCCTGAGGGATCAGTTACTGAAATGTTCTGTTTTCAGGAGTTTCCTGAACCAGAGGAGATCTGGGCACTTATGTAGATGTAAAGATAATGAGTTCCAGTACCTTAATATATCAGGATTTATTTCTGCATCAAGAAATGTTTATTAAAAGTGACAGTTTTTAAAGAGACACTGAAAAACATTCCTGCCCCAACCGTGATGAGAATGCTATCAGCGAAATAGGAGGCAAGTCAGTTATCATGTGTACACTACATGTGGTCTGGATTCGTATTATACACGGAGCAACACTATAGTTTATTAACTCAAGCACAAAAGAGGGTTTTGTACAGTGCACAGCATAAACCTATTTATTTCACGGTACTCTGAAATGTGATAGGAACAAAAAATGGTTTGGTAACAAAGTATTTGCTTGGGAACACACAATTTGGTCTCCTTGGAAAGTCAGGGTTGAGTCTAGATTTTACAGCTTCACACAGTGCAATTCAACCACTAGATGGGTATTTGTTTTTGACATGAAACATTAATGCTATGTCCTTAATTCTTGGAAGATGTGATTAGAGCTGGGTGCCACTCAGAATCCAAATGTTATTTTTGGGAGTTTTATATAGCACAAACCTTGCCCATTGACATACAAGCAAAGCATAACAGAAACACACTAGGTTACACATTTTATGGCTGGCTTCACAAGATGAGGATTTAAACCTGGTTCCCCATGTTACATGGTCAGTATTTGAGGCCACTAAGCCACACAGACTCCTGTGGAAGGTTGGCTCGCTTTGGGCTTGAGGTTCCAAGAGGACCTCGATATGAGCCAGAACTAGGCATCTGGCTTGAATCTCGCTCAAGCTTTCAGCTGCTTTCCTACCTCTATACTGCAGTGGAAGATCTTCAACTCAACAAGCACATGCCCAATGCTATATAACTGCTTTCTCTGCAGCTACTGCCTTTATTTTTATGTTTGACTAATGGCAGCTGTTTACCAAAGCTAAAACCATTCAAAACCAATAACTATACAGAGAGGAGCATTAGGTCAGCACACGTCAGTCATTTGTTGCTTGGGGTGAGCATCATTCAGCTTATGTTGTTAGAAAAGTATCGTTCACATCAACTAAGAGAAGTATTTCTTCTTTACTGGCTTGGAGCTATTTCATTGGTGATCGCGTGCACCTGTAGTGCTTCCAGTTTAATGCGTGGACACTGAATGTCCTTGCATGTCAAAAGATCAACATTGTATTCATTTATATTTCCTTTTCTAATTAACTAGCTCTGTCAATTGCCACGCATCAGGGGTTAGACTAACACATTTTAGTGGTGTTTGAATCTCTGCACTAAAATGCGTTAGTCACCAGCTTAAGGCTCGCTGGGACATCTGGAACGCACTCTACTAGTGCTTCGAGCACGCTGGCAGAGAATGCACTGTGCTGGAATCGATTGTTTTAATTTTAGCAATCAGTGATCACTACTGATGCGCGTGAGGAATGATTTTCAATAAAATGACAGTTGAGGCACAGCAGCGGCTGTCACAATCATGAATGAAAGAGCTGGGCAGTGCCCGGGTCCTGTGTAGCAATTGGTTCTTTGTCTATGTGCCTCTTAAATAAACCTGGCAGTGAGTGTATCCACATGAATCTGGGGAGCAGCGCCTTGCATGTGTTGTTATTTCCCAGCAAAGCGTCTGCCCCCAGTCTGTGATCACTCAGGTGGGATTGGCCCAGAGAGCTGAGCATATCTCAGGCAGCGGTCAGCTGCTTTCTTTTCCTTTCCGCACCCCGACCTACCACCACTACAGTGAGAGAAGCGCCCTTGATCCACAGCGCGAGCGGCTATCATGGAGAAGGTTGCAGTCCTTGCCAGGCAAGATGTTTTTAAGTCTTCCGACTGGCACGGCCCCCAGAGCCCAGTGCATCTGCATCCAGAAACCCTTCCCCCCTGTCCAGACATGCACATGTATTTGGGGGCAAGGGGCCAGGTGCCGGGGTCGTGATCATGCACTCTGACAACACTTGTAGATGGGCACTTTCTTCATCAAGGCGCATGACAGCATGACAGTCGCTCTGCTCCAAGTCAACCAACTTGCAGCATAATGCAACATACTGAGCCTATAGCGAGTCTCTGCCAGCCCAGAGTCAGTGTGCCGCTGCCAGCATGCCCAAGCACACTAGCATCTCAGGCCACAGTTTTACAGCACCAGGGCGGAAGAGTGTTATGCCAGAGCACCATTCCGCCAGGATGCCGGTCATCGATCACTTACCCTATGCAGCAGTCCTGGGTCAGTCCCTCATAGAGAGCCTGCATCTGTCTGCCAACTTGCAGCAGTGTGATACCAGCTGCAAGGCAACATTTAGAAGACCACCTGGCAGTGGCTGAGCCAGCAGTGGTAAGTGGCCAGTTGCTGCACAATGTTCTGTGTTCTTTTTTCCCTTCCCATTCTGTCCCTACCCTGCCCCGCTTTTGATCCTTGCCTTGGTGGTTGATGGGGACCGATGACCATTGGTTATTGTGAGGATGCGGCTCCTTTATACCTGACACACTTATTCATTCCCTCAAACAATTGATAATCTCCATACTATTTTGTGTTTTTTGAGAGGTGTTATGACACCTGGCCAGATCATGATGTGATAGTTTTGTCAAGTGGCGCAGCAAGGCTATAATCCAAAAATGCCCAGGCCAACCCATGTCTCACTGACCTTATTACTGTGGGGGCTGGTGAGATTGGTGTGGTATGTACAGACTGAGTACCATTGCTGCAGTATTTGGCTAACTGGTTCCCTAGTATGCAGTACTAATTAGGGGTATGAAATATATTTTTCAGGATTGGAGTTCTAGATATTTGGAGACCTTGTGAAAATATGCATCACCTTGATACATTCTTTTTTTTGGCCAAAATTATTTTTATTGAGCATCGAGAAAAAGTCACAGTGACAGCATGAGTACAGTAGGGCGAGTAGGCCCCGGGTTTGTAAAAACATTCAGCTATTTGGATCTCAGTTTCATACAGCCCTAGGGTCATACCAGTACCCCTAGTCAAAGTAAAGGATGCTAAGTTTAAAACAACAAACCCCTGAGGAAGGTCTTCAGGCAAGAACCTAACCTCCAATCAACTCCCATCCTCCCCTCAAAACCCCCCTCCCCGTCCTGGTGGTGTTGGTGATGTGTAGTGAAATAATGGTAAGCAGAAGCACTGCCGTGGGGCAGAATAAGCGAAGTGGGCCTCCCTCTAATCAAGTATCAGGGGTTAACCCTACTACAGGCTGGTCTTGGTAGTTTAGACTTGAAAGAGGTGCATAGCCCTTACGGAAGGCGGACAGACTGCGGAGGGCAAACTTCGGGATAAGTAGGTAACTAATGGACCCCACTTGTGTTCGAAACCCTTGTTTGATACATTCTTGATTAGGTAAGCAGATATATCGTTGATCACTCGCTTATTGGTGGTAGATGTGAAACATTGACTACTTCTGTTTTCAAATTATGGATACTTGCTTGCTATACTGAGTTTATGTCCCCTTGGATACTTTATTGGTGAGTGCCAATGGCAACCAAATAAACTTCGATTATAATGTAACATGATTACATCTTTTTTGTTATTCCACAATATGATTTCTTGCACACTTGGTGATCGGGTCAATGTGACCTGGGCGACGGTATTTGGTCATTCCCTTTCCTGGGATGACTTTTTAATCATGTCCATTTGTCATTGTAGCCCTGATGAAGCCTGTTGTCACATCTGCAGCATAGACAAAACACATGTTGGTATGACAAAGAATTGAAAGATGCGTTTTGGAGAAAACAATAAAGGCTGTTGGTGGAAAACTTACCACGGAACTCAACGTTGACTTATTTGGGAGTGCTCGAAGCTTTGGTTATGACTTGGACTCGATCCGACAGAAGAAGAAGAAGAGGTGGCTCTTCTCCCTTCTTGAGCACCCATTCCATGATATGTACAGATTGAGACCTTTTGAAATTGTGTGTGCGCCCTTTCTCCCAGCCACCTGTTTGTGTTTGAAAAGTACTTGGCTAGTGGTAGGCAGTTGCTGGTCAGCCCAGCCCTGCTCTGAAGTATCTAATATAATAATTGTTGTGGGGAAGAGCAGTTGTTATCAGTGGCGGCTGGCACAGGTAAATACAGTGGGTGAGACGGGGCGGGGTGGGGCAGGAGTGGGGAAGTCATCAGACAACAGAATAGGTCCAATTAAATAAGTCCAATGTCTGTCGGCTTCCCCCCTGCCGTGACTTGCCCCGACTCACCGCACTTACCTGTGCTGGTCGTTATAAGTATGGCACTAGTGGCTAGCCCAGTGAGTATAGTGTGGCCAGTCCAGCTGCACTGGTGCTTGTTATCTGTAGTGGGAAGAACGCCTTAAGTTACTCATGAACTGCCATTTGTGGCACAGGGTGGCTCTGAGTGCCAGATGGCACGAAGGACTGTACTGGTTGATCCTCAGCTGCTCCTTGTTCTGCCCTTCATGTGATTTGTAAAAACAAAAGTCCTGGCTTTTTAAACCTAAACACTTTGCATCCTGGGACTGGGACTTGTAGTGTTCTGTTTTCCTATCAAATGGTAAGGGCACCAATCCCTGCATGCAGATTACACCAAAAAGCAGGATTTGTGACCACGTCAGCACATATCCATTTCTGAAGGAGATAGGGAACTGTTTCCGCACTGTACTACCAGAAACCTAATTGGTTAATCAGATCAAACCGTCTGTGTGCCAGAGATACAAGGAGCTGAACCTTAATTGGATCAAGGGGAATAGAGACTTGTGTGAAATTTAATTTATAGTGCTACAAGGTCCCAGCCTGCGACTGAAAGCGCTGTGAAGTAGGTTAGTCACATTCCATTTCAGCTGTTATGCAACAGTTTCAAGATCTTTTTAGAGCTTCCTGATGCTCAAAAGGTTGTCATTTCTGGTATGTATCCATTCCCATGTACATCATTGCTAGGTTTTTCTCGCGAGAAAGTGTCACTTTAAGTGTACACATCTGGGCTGTGAATGTCCCTCATAAGCACACTGAAACCATGAAAATGTTATACAAAGCCATTTGAAAACTTGGCAGCTATAAATGAATCTGGCAGCTCATCAAGGGCTCCCCAGGGCTGTAGCCACGGGGGGGGGGGGGGGCTGAGGGGGCCGGCCACCCCCATAAAAATGCCTGGCCCCCCTAAATGAAACTGCAAGCTTGTCAGAGATTGCTTTCAGAAGGTAAGCTTGCTGTGCAATGCTTACGGGGCGTCTGAGGTCATCTCAGAAGCAGTCCTAAAAAACAGAAAATCAGGAAGCAGGGCCTCACTTTTAACAAAGATGCCTTTCGCTTGTGCTGTGGCTTCGTTTAGGAAAGAGAAAATGCCTGCAGGTCAGAGGCTTTTGGATAGGGAAAGCAGCAACACTGTAATAATTTTGCACAGGGTGGTGGGAGGAAGCAGACTTCTCCCGGGCCCTATTCACCACACCCCCAAGCAAAACAGGAATATTTCTCTTCAGTCAGCAGCTCCTCTTGGGACTGCAGCAGAGACACACTGGCCATGAATCAAGTGGAAGATCAGGTTAGGTTTCGATTCTGTTTTATTTTGACACACCAATTAAATCATACCCATTCTCTGTGTTTAAAGTAGCCTTAGTTTAGTCAGTGAATAAACAGTCACACTCAGCCCAGAGAGCCTGTTGCTTGTATATGGGGCTGAGCAGGGTGGATCTCTCCTGTGGGGCAATCTACCAGTAGCAGGAGGACTGGGGGTTGGCTATTTTTGTCTGTTTGTGGTCTGTTTATGTTCTTCAGGGCTGTTTTTTGCATTTGATTACTACAACCATTGCCTGCAGCAAGCACAAATGTATGCATCTCCCATATCTTGCAAAATAGCCATACAGCGTGTCGCTGCAAGCTCAAAACTAATCTGATTTATAAATATGGGGTTTTCTTTCTGATTTGCTAATGAGGCCACGTTTATTTTGGTTTTCGAGCCTATTTACTGTCACAGTCCAACCCTGCGCCTGAGAAGGGAGACAGAGGTTCTGTCTTCTGTGATCCCATGACCGTGGCCCAACACTGTTAAAAGAGGAAAGCAGGTCTTGGGAAGTGAGTTGATGAGCGAGGAAACAAAATAACTTTGCATTCTTTTGATTGGTGGGTGAGATAGGTTTCTTGTAGTGCTGCGGTGACTATGTTTCTAATCCCATAGCCATTCAAGTCCCTCTTTGTTTGTTCCTGAAGAGACAAAACTACCTTAAATGACTTCTTCTCTTTGAAGAATGAATCTTCCACCCTCAGTCTTATAAAGAAAATGTTTGCTCATTCCAATAGCTTATTATAGCATAGAAATACATGCTCTTATGTCTTCATAGGTGTGCAGAACAACAGGATTTTGGGGATTGGGGTATGGTGTTAGTGAACTCAATGAAAATACAACTTTCAGTATTTTTCAGAGGGCAGCATTAGGAGTTTGTGGATAGAGACAAGCAAGGCCAGTGATTGCATTGGAAGGGGGAGGGACAGCAATGTCAGCTGCAGGAAATACAGATTATGGCCTGGTACCAGCACTAAGCAGAACTAACAGCAGTGTCAAAGTCTGTATATTGTATTGTAGTGATAAAGCGTTTCATACCCTTAACAAGGTGTCAAACGACGTGCATATTTGTGTCTGCATATGTGTCTACTGATATGTATGCTGGTGGATGAGTGTGTGCACGTGTTTCTGTGTGATGGACGTGGGGAGGGGAGGCCGTCTTTTTATTACCAAACTAAGACAGAAAAACCCTACCAGTTTTGTTGAGTCTATCACTTTTAAGCAAAAGTGCCTTTCGTTTTTCTTTCTCCACTTTGACAAAAACCTCTAGTTCAATGGTAATTAATTGAGAAAATACTTTTCCATGACTTCTTTGGAGCATCTCCTATTCCAACATGTTGATGTGTATGGTCATGTGTCCACTTTCACAGCTATCACTGCCCAGTTCACTGGTATGCCTATTTATTGGCTGAAGGTGTAATTAAATCACAAGAAATGTTTGTCCGTTGATAATGTCCAGAATCCCCCTGTGCCCGGCCTGGCCCTGGAGCCTTGCAAGGTGAAGGGTGTTGGGGGTTCTTTAATGCGGCACTGTACACAGGAATATGCTAAATAGAGTGTCTTCCTCAGCTGTCTCATTCCCTTTCCTCTGCCTTGCACCATGATTTGTTTGCAGGAGAACAAAAGACGTTCTGATGGCAAAGCTTATGAGATAAATGGTAGGAGCCCTAAAATTGTGCCAGGAATTCATTTTAGAGCATCAGGACAAAACTGGGGTTTGTGAATCATGCTTTCAGTGACCCTGCTATGGCACAGCCCCCAGGATTTCATGTTTTGGAGGGGGTCCCTCACCCTCTAAGCTATGCCATTGCAGAATGTGTGCAATGGCATGGAATAAGAAATAGTTAAATGCTCTGGAAAGCCACTCTGCTTTCCCAAGCCGGCCCCTGCAGTGTAAGGGGGCCCAGCTGTTCAGATGTCCCCCATTGAGCTCAAGTCCAATGACTATCTATGCAATTTGGGATACGCCGGGGTCCCTCATTACATTCTGTTAATGGGGGGCTTCATTTTGCCTTATGCCACTGCTCAGTAGTTGTATATTTTTAACAAAATAAACCACCACAACACCGCAGCAAATTGTTAGTGACATGTATGCATTTTATTTCATGAATGGAGAAGTGACAGTGGTACCAGTACCACCCAAGCACCTCTCCCCTTTTAGCCTGACAACTCTTGAAGCAGGAAGGGTGGTCCAGGACAGTCAGTAATATGGTAGCTGCTTGCTCCCTGTATCGGTATTTTCAAGGTTGCATTTACATTTGGTTTTAAAACCTCTGATAAAAAAAAATCGGAGCGTTCATGTCAACCTATGAAATACAGGTTACCTACCAATTTGTTTTTTACATTGAATCCTGTTTCTAGTAGATTGACATTTATTATATATTCAGGACTACAAAATGCAGGAAAATAAAAGCTATTATAACAAACAAAGAACAACTCTAGGTTAAACCAACAGTGCATGAATGTGGAAGTCTGCAGATTCAGAACAAATAGCACTCTGCAATGTATTGGTACTTATGTTCAAACCTATTTGGACATCAGTAAGGTGCAGTACATTGTACACTTGTGCATTGTATATCGCATAATACTGGCAGTAGGCAAAGTTGAGAGTGACTTGGGAAGAAAATATTTGGGAGCTGGCTTTCATTTTAAAACAGTAAGCACAGCAAGATTTACATCCAGCTCTTTAACCTCATGAGAGACAGAGTTCATAAGAAGCACACTATTGTGCCTGCTGGACTAGCTACTGTTGAAGGGTTTATAACGAATCCCATCAACCAGCTTTTATATACACAATCAAACATGCAGCACGCACAGACTTCAACATATCGCACAACCATAAGCACACTACATATTAAGCAAAATGACAGATCACAGATGCAAAAATAAGTCATCACGATTACAGCACATATAAGCCTTGCATACTAAGCATATAGCACACACGTCACAACACAACAAACAATACATACGGAAAACACACACACACATCATGCACAGCTGTATTTTCAGCTGCGCTATGTCTCTCCCCATAACTGATGCAGGTCTAGAAAGTGCTCCTATATAGAATCAGTTATTAATGCTTCATTAAAAACTGGGCATTGTTATTATTTACATACCATACCTCAATTTTCAGTGAACCTCTACTGTCAGAAAGGAGTATTTAGTAACTAGGTGTGTACCAATCTTGACCCGCAGCCCCAACAGGTAATTCAGAATATTACGTTTTTTGCATGTCTTGCACCACACACAGTGGCCAAGGTTTTTTTTTCTCTTTAATATCTCTTTATTAATGTTTTCAAGCATGAAAAAAGAGAAAATTTCGCAGTATTGTTACTGTACCTCTGGTACGGGAGTAGTCTTACTTCAAAGGGTTGATAAGGCTTTTTAAATTCTGATAAGTCTAGTCCGCCCTCGATAAAAATACACGCAATGGTTGAATCAGCAGTGGTGTAAAAACAGTTGCTCTCGCCGCCCAACAAAAATTGGCCATCATAGCACTGGATTCTTTTATGAGTACCATTTCAGATGAATTGGCTTTTCTAACAAATGTAATTGAACCGTGGTTTAGGACTGCAAAATGCACTATTTGACCCACTTGAAGAAAGCAGGTGCTCTTGCTACAGTCTTATTTTTTAGCATTGTCCTTGCAGTAGTGGAACTGGGCAGCGAAATCGGTAGAAGTGGGATGCGCTTGAGAAGGAAGTGGGTAACTTCTTATGAAATAAGTTTGGGCCCTTGTACTTATTTATTTATTACAAATTAAGCACTGCTCCACAGCATTGTGAAACAAATCTCAAACTGTTTCTTACATTTTCAAATGATTAGTGAAACTGCTACCCCAAATGTATTTAGAAAAATTAGCCCGATGTGGAGATAATCATATTGATTCATCTATCACTTTAAGACTCTTATTAATTAAATGCTTGTTTTGCTTTTCAATTCTCCCTTTTTTTTAAAAAAAGGATCCTCTTCCTAAAATGCTATTTCACATCTTGCTTATTTTCAATTTATCCTTCCCAATACACTTTATCATCCCATAACCACTTTTTATATCACCAAATCACTCGTGCATCTGTATCCCAGGCCTTGTGACTCTTCTCTCCCATCGGTGCTTTGAAATCAACCTTGGATGGGATAAGTAGTTTATAAGCAAACAATGCCATTATGTGAGACACTAAGGCTGGTACAGTGACCCAATGGGGCCTACACCAAAACTAGGAAACTGACACAGGGGCACCAAGAATGACTCGGGCGCCAACAATGGGCCAGCAACACTGTCACTAGCACACTGCCAAAGGAAGCCAATGATGACATGGGGGCATTGATGTAACCACAGTGACAAATAGGCACTTGCACTCGAACACTGACGGGGGGACACTGGCACAGGGACACTAGCAAATGGGCATTGTTAGTAAGATCATGAGACAGGCAAATCAGCACTGACACTAGGGCACTGGAACTGGTGTACCAAAACAGGACCATCAATACTTACATGGGAACAGTGACACTGGGACGCGGACATGGGACACAAACACTAATTCTGGAACATTGACACAGGGATGCCAGGGCAGAAGGATATTGGCGCTAAACAGTGGGACATAATATTAGACTGTGACATGATATACTGACACAGGGACACTGACTGGGGAACACATCATTAGTGAACCTGTGGATGCTGGCAGTGGTTACTGATGCAAGGAAACTGACATGGAGACACTGCCATTGGGACATAGACACTAGAACACTGACCAGTGGCACCAACAATGGCATGGGGATGTTGGTAATGTGGCACTGGAAGTCGTTCATTGACATGAGTCACAAATATTGACACTGGGACACATTAGGACATTAACACACTGGTGCCACAGTGATGCTGACACAAGGGCATTACCACTGGGACAGTACCACTTGGACACAGATAATGGAACACCAACATGGAGATATTGACTTGGGGACAAAGATACTGGCACAAACATAGGCGCTAGTCCAATGCCATGGGGCAGTGACATCGGTAGATTGTCATAGGGACTTTAGAGTATAAACACTAAGATATTTATGCTTGAACACAACACCAGTTGATACAAGAACAGTAACACAAGGGTACTTACTGGAGGGGGGATGCAACATTCAGGTACTGACGTGTGTTTGCTGAGTTTGGTCACTGACACTGGGATACAGACACAAAGGCACTGACATGGGGGCACATACATAGGGTCACAGACACTGAAATGTACACTGTGACACTGACATGGATATTGGACACTGTAACACTGCCAAGGGGTTATTGCCCAGAAACACTGTTTGGGTACAGAGACAGACACTAGGAAAAGTGAACACTGACACAGAGACACTGAAACCAGCAAGGTACATTGGAGTTGAGATTCTGACATGGGCACATGGAAAATGACAGAAAAACTGACAGGGGCACAATGACACTGGGACACTTGTGCGAGAGCACTGCCACTGGGACAAGGGTAGTAGATGAGAGGAAATAGGTACACTGACATTGATACTGGAACACTCATGATGGGTGAGAAATAAAGGGACACATGCAGTAACAGTGACATTGGGACACTAACCCTTAAACACGAATAAGTCCACAAACACGAATGCTAAAGTACCTACAGAAGGGTGCCACCATTGGGATACTGAGTCATAGATGTGACATTCAAAAAGGGCATGAGAAACAAGCATGGACGTACTGCCACTTGGTCATTGGCACTCAAGCACTAACACAGGGAAACAGTTGCATGGACTGAGACACTGGAACACCAACACAAGAACACTGCGAGGAATATATTGACACAGGAACAAAGGGACATCAATGCTGACAATGGAACACTTGCACAGCAATAGAGCAGTCCATTACTGTCACTGAGACACAGCCACAGATATTGTGTGGCACTGATACTGGAAATGTGACACTTGGAAAATGATGGGGATAGCACCACTGGAAAACTGAAGCAGAGATCAAAGGCAGTCAAAGGGACACATGTGGACCGTCGCAGCCCGGATGTTCCTACACATGACGTTCCTGGGGTGGGAGCCGGGGGGGGGACTCGACGGGAGGGGGGGTTTGAGGGAGAAGGACGCCTAGAATTGAGACAGGAGAGCTGCTGTTAGATGTTGTTTTCGTTGTTCTGTGGCAAGCAGGCCAGTTCCCCAGTTGCAGTATGGGTGCGCAAGGCTGTTTGATTATTGATCTGGGGGTACACTGGGCAGCACGCGTCTATAGTGCATAAGGCGGTGACTTGCTACCCTCAACTGACACAGTGACTGCAACAACACGTGTGATGGTAGTGGTCATTACAGACTCACGGGTCACAACTTTAGTCCATACTGATTGCTCCTCAATTGGCGTAAAGTGTTATGCTTATATGTGGCATGCTCCGAATCCTTACTGTGTATCAGCTGTAATTATGCTCTTTGCCATTCTGCACTGCATTGTATAATCTTCTTGCTGCAAACTTTAAAATTCAATAAACAGATTTCTAAATAAAAAAGGGACACATGTGGACATGGGGGCACCAACACTGGTTTGGGAATTTTGACATTTGGACACTGATATGGAGATACTGAAAGACAGACTTACACTAAAATCTGAATATTGACACAGTTGGGAAATAGGGCTACACGGACACAGAGGCACTGACACAGGCACTAAAAAGTACAGAAGAGCACTGACACAGATGCACCAATGCATGGATACAAATAAAGGGAGACACACCAGATACCACAAACACTCGGACTATAGACATAAGATTAATCAAGTCTGTGATCTAATCTAAACAGCATTTTTTTTAGTTTAGAAAGCTTTATTGGATATAATAAACCAAGTAAAACATCAGTACAAAAGAGAATCATTAGGCTGCAAAATATAACAATAGAAAAGATTGAATTCTTACAAGACTAACAAATGCCATAAGGGAAATAGGGGATATACTTATGGAAAAAGCTTTTTAAAGGTATTATATTTAAAGGGCAGGGAGGGGCAAGAGGAGGAAAAGGAAAGAGGGGAGGGGGAAGGAAGGGAGAAAGATAATCAATATACAGAGTAAATATCTTGTATTTAACATAAATTAATAAATGTATATATAAAAAATACTGTGTGCTAGTCATGAATAAAGTAGGGCACAAAAACAAGATATTCAAGGGACAATTTGAGAGAGAAAATTAGTTAAAGGCAACCATAACAAATCTTTTTTGATCAACAGAGGTACAGTGGTAGCAAAGGCACGGTCAAGCCTGTGATGATGGCACAATAAGTTCCACCAGGTATTATATGAAATCTTTGAAGTGTCTTTCCAATTGGTTGTAATAATCTGTAAAGAAATGGCTATATACAGATCTATAAATTTGCGCACATTGCAGTGAACATTCCATATAGGTGCAGTACCACCCAGAAAAATATGGACAATATAAAAAGGGGTGATCAGTTGCTAAAATTTCATTTAATTTTGACCAAATACGAGACCAAAGGGATTTAACTAACGGACAGTGAAAAAACATATGCAAAAAATCACTATCTGCATAGGGGCACGAACAACATGTTTTAGAGTCAGTTAATTTGAAATTATGCAAATCGGAAGAGGTGAAAAAAAGTCTATTATAAAAAAAGTACAAAGTCTGTGTGGTACTAGCAGAGCGGGAAACAGTGTGCAACTTAGACCATAAGGAGTTCCAAACCTGAAGGGGAAATTCTTGGGCTAGATCCTTTTCCCAGGAGAGTTCAAGCTTAGATTTAACTCTTTCAGCAGAGGGGCGGGAAAATAGTTTATAAATAGCAGCGGCTTTGAGAGGAATAGAGAAATCTGGTAACGGGTGAAGGGCTGTGTCAGTAGTGGGCAAAGAGGCGTTTTGAGAGATAATGAAGGCTAAGGGATTTTTAAGTAAGGGATACTGAGAGGAGTATGCATTAGAAAGATGAAAGGAGGCACGAATGTCGGAGAAGTCTCGCAAATAATTATTACTAAGTAAATGATCGTAAGCAATGATACCTTTATCGATCCATTCTTTCCAGAAAAGCGCTCTATGATTTATCTTTAAAGATTTGTTATACCAAATCGGAGTTAAGGAATGAAACTCTGACTGCGAGTGGGAGGAGCGAAACACTGAGAGAGCAAGTGCTTTGGAATGTTTAAAGATGGGGGTCAGAAAACGCCGCAGGGGATGAGATAAGCGAGTGGCCGTAATAAATGAAAAGGGTGAAATTTGTGCAAGTTCTATTGAGCTCCAAGCTGTTAGGGGAGGGTCAGAAGAATCAGATACAAAAGGCCAAATTTGTTTTAAAGTAAAGGCCGAATGGAATCGAGAGAGATTGGGGAAGTTGACTCCACCTAAATCTTTGGGTTGCTGAAGACGAGAAAGAGAGATCCTAACTTTGCGCCTATTCCATAAAAATGTTTTGAAAATACGGTTTATCGTTTTAAAAAAATAGAGTGGAAGGGAAATTGGAAGCACTGAAAGATAAAAATTAACAATAGGAAGAAGCATCATTTTAATAGTTGCTAGCCTTCCCCACCAGGATAAGAAAAGGGTGGACCAACTATCTATAAGGGAAGAGAGCTTTTTAACTATATCTTTCTGGTTAAGCTTAACAGTTTCTCTAATAGTGTTAGCATAAAGAATACCTAAGCATTTAATATTAGTAGAATTCCATTCGAAGCCAGAGCCCTGAAACATATGAGGAAGGCAAAATTTGTTAAGGGGTAGAACCTCAGATTTATCTACATTAAGTTTATATCCAGAAACCAGAGAATATTCTTGCAACAAAGAAAACAATGAAGGCAAAGAAGTGGTCGGATTAGAAATATAAAGTAAAATATCATCCGCATAAGCAGTAAACTTAATATCAATGTTCTGAAAAAAAACAGCATTCATTAACAGCACCATGAAGGCATCATGTTTGCAAGCGCTGATCATCAGCAATATTTCCTAACCTTTTTTGAGATAATATGGCAGCCTGTCAGTGATGACCCCTCAGTCCTGCTTAAAATAACCCCATTGCCTGGTAAAGTTTAAGTTGACAGAGTACAACTTTGGTTTCTAGAAATAGTGAAAGCATATACTTTCTACTGTCATAGTCCAGTGGGGCTTTAATGAGGCCAGACCTGCTGCATGTGGAGGTTGCTGAATATTAAGCCTGTCACGTCTTGATTCCACTGCATTCCTCTTTCTTCCACGACCCTACACTTTCTGCCTCTTTTTCTTACTCTTTTAAGATCTTTTTTTGTCCCTGTGTTCTGTCTTTGTCATCATTTTCCATTATTTCTATTCCTCCTTCTTTCTTTCTTTTCTGCCATCTTGCTTTTGGTCTGGGTCAAAATCTGCTGGTGAAAAATAAGTCTGGGTCCTGAAAGCCTGAAAGAGAAGTGCCAGTGCCCGCTACCTGAAATCAACTGCACAAATTAAGTACTGGGCACAAGGTTCTGAACGATGACTGGGCAGCTGCCTGGCAAGTTCAAGCTGCTTTAAGTACTAGAAGGGTCTCTCACCACACGGACTCCATCAGCTGTGCCCATGCTCCCCCAACATCCTATGCTGACCATGTCTTTCTCTCCTACTGGCTGTTCCATTGAGGTCTCTCTTGCTGAAGATGGTTTAGAACTGCCTTAAAAACTCATTCAATTATTGTCAATGGTTGTTTAGAAAATGTACTTAGAAATGCTTGATTTGCCTTACATTTCCCCAAAGGTGTCTTGGGGAGGGTACACAGGCCCATGCATAATTGCATTTATGCTCGCTATTTATTTTTCTGCAATTATACTGGGTATAAGTGCGTGGAAAATACCATTTAACACAGATTTCACGAACATTTCCAAGTGTTCCTTGCTCACTGTACTTTAAAAGGTATCATTTCCTATTTATTGCCACAAATAGTGGTAAATGTAGTTAATAGTAACGATTTAGAAAAATTGCAAAATAGACTGCATTCTTTAAAATTTCACAATATTGTGGGGTTAATTAAAAAATACTGTGGGGAACCAAACCAATGTCAAACATTGAAAACCGAAACCCTTCTATAGTTATTCTTCGGGCCATGCCCCCCTTAACATATAACCCTGGCTACGGGCCTGGCGCTCCCTTTCCAGAAGTGAGCACCTCACAGTTGGAAAATACAAGCTGCAGAAGAGTAAATGACCATCTCTGCCAATGGAGGCAGGCTTTCAGTGCAGGTAGGAGAAAGTCCACAGCAGCAACAGTGGAGGATGGAACTCCTACACTTAGATCAGGGTCTCGACCACCACTACACTTCTGGGAGACTGAGGTAGCCTACCAGTATGGGTCAAAGGCCTACAGAGGCTGCTTTGTAGTTGAGATGGAGGTGGTTTAACAAATCAACCGTGGAACTAAAAATTAGAAAGGCAGTCTCTGCCTGTTCCCATTTTCACTTATTGAACATATTTTGCACCTATCCAAGATGGCTGCATTTTGTACTTTCCTGGTTGAATAGTGAGCAGTCCTGAAGAATGGAAAACTGGCAGCAGAAATTTACATTGCAATATGCGTAGGCCACACCTCCTCCCGGACTGTCCCAGAAACCACCTTTTCACTTTGCTTGGGTCCCTTAAATGCTTGAGTGCTCAGACTTGGGGTTGTGAGGTGCTGAGCCGAGGCAGGACTCATGTGTAACTAATGCATCTACTGATTAAGCTACTTGCACCATTGCTGCCCAATGCCATGCTGGGTCTAAGGGAAAGTCAGCTGCAGCGCTCTCGGCTTCCAAACAAACATGGCAGACATTAAGGTGGCCATCATGGTTGGGCTGCTAAGCAAAAAGTGAGGATGAAGAAAACAGAAGCCTATGTTGGCATTACAGGGGCAATAGCACCGGGGCGATGGGACAGAGAACACCTTCAGTGCCTGCATCTAATTGTGCACTGATGAAGGAATGCATGCCGCGTTCACTATCAGTGCATGACTTAGAGTCACTAGAAGATACAGGAAAGGACCGACGTTTGCGGCATGGTCGAGGTAGGGGCCAACTCTGCATATATATGCACTGTGTGCTAACACTAGTGCACTGCCACTGCTTCACTTTCACTTGCTGCATGGATGATGGCACAATTAGTTCCTCTGCAGGTTATTTGACACTAATCATATGAGCTCTTGCAGAAATATGGGATGCATACATGTGCAAATTATAATTGATGTGAAAAATGGACACGTGATTAACTGATTCTACATGGGTAATTATAGGGCTGTGCTGATTATTTGGGCATTTTGGCATATTCCTAGTTGGCTGAAAGGTAAGTCGCTGTTTTTATGGCTGAAGGGGCTGCCATAGACCAGTCTTGAAAGGACATAGCTAAATATTTAAGAGACTGTATTCTATTATGTACTTTTTAGTCAAATTTTTTATATCAATTTCGTTGAGTGGAGCATCCTTCCCAAACCTACTGCGATGATCAGTCTCGCTCACAATACTCGTCCTTCCCTAGTGCAAGGTGGGTCTGATTTGAACACTTGGCCAGTTTGGTACCTAGTCCAGATTTGGGTAATTGCAAATGTGCATGTGGTGTAAAAGCTAATTATTCCACTATGACAATGACTATGTACTGACCACAAAATGTGTGCAACAGCGCCCCTTATATTTTGCTATATCCGTACTCATTATGATAGCTTGGAAAAGACTGATTTGCATATGGATGGGTCAAAATTGAGGTGGCATGGTGCAAAATAATGATGGACCAGGATGCGACCTTGGGTAATTAACAGTAGCTGAGATTAACTCAAGCATTCCATCCATCACTTTTTTGTATACTTTAGTGTGTCGCCCTAAGCAGGAAGGGTATTCCCAGATGTGAGTCCTATGCACACTGTATCACTGGAACCAAGTAATACCTGGCTGATGAGCACTAACTAGGCCAAAACCGGTCCTGGGTTGCTTGTGTTACGGTACGGGGAGGACCTGGCCTGGCAGTTCGGGCTGGACTGTTCCCATTGTAGCAGTGTCAAGGCTGATTTACAAATGGCTGGGTAAAAACTGAGGTGGCATGATGTGCAAAATAATGATGGATGGACGCGGCCTGAGTATTTACTAGTGGCTGAGAAAAACGGAAGCATTCCATCCATCGCTGTTTGTATACATTATGATAGCTGTAGCAGGTGGACATTGCTGTATGACTAAAAATAGAACTCCCCAGCATGTGTACACAAGAGGGCCAGAAAAGCAGTTGAAGCTGCTTATGTTGCCTTGGTATTGGAAGGAAGGGAATTCAGTGCTACAATAAACACAATTTCTTCCTGTAGCAAAGACAAAAGCATTGCTTTCATGTGGGTCTAGCTGGTCTATGTAGAAGCCCTAAAGTCTTTTAAGTGAAGTCAAGTCAAATAATCTTTATTCTGCTAGTATGCCATAAAAGAGGCATTGTTAGACCTGTCAGCCCGTTGGCTGTTCCCTCCTCATTTTTTTTTCTCCCTGTATCCTCTCATTTTTCTGTCCACTAACCTCTTTTTGGTGTTGATGTAGAGGCTCTGGGCGCCCCCTTCTCACTAATTGAGGGAGAGGCGCAAGGTGCTGCACTAAAATGGAGGGAGAGGGAGTTTTTACAAAATGGTGGATTAAACTGTCACCCTGGAACCTGGGCCATAGACTGTCATGAGGGGTTCCGGAACCTTCTGGACCACTCTAGCCAGTCAGGCTAGAGGCATAAACACACAAATCTCCCATTGACAATATAGTTATAGTAACCATTATTAAAAGTTGCAGAAATATTAAAAAGGATTTATAAAACACGCAGCATTATTAGCAATAAATAATCAACCAAGACCTAAGCAAATTCACATCTTATAAAAAATTATTTAAAGTACAAATCATCATAGCAGCTTTATATATCGAGTACCTACATCATGTGAGTCCAGAACAAATTATGCACTGTAAGTGTCATGCCAGTGAAAATCTTATTCTAATACAATGTTTGTTGGGCCTGGCCCTCTCTGCAGGGTCACCCCCAAACGTTTTGCCTTTAACCCTCTTCTTTTTGCTGAATTTGTTTTGTTTACACCTGTTAACCAGTGCTAAAGTGCTTGTGCTCTCTCCTTTAAATATGGTAAGATTGGCATATTTAATTTACTTATTACGTCCTAGTAGAGTGGTACTACATGTACCCAGGGCCTCTAAACTAAATACTGCTGGTGGGCCTTTAGCACTTGTTGTGCCACCCACTCAGTCAGCCAGTCAGTCAGTTAGAGTCAGATTATTTATTCAGTTTATGCAACCATAAAAGTAAAATACAGATCACATTTAAATTATTAAAAATTAAATTCCAATGTGTAATCTAAAAATACAATTTTAGTAACTAAAATTTTCATAATTCTCAATTGATAGATACAAAAATTAAATTCATATAGTTTGCAATTAAAGAATTACATAACATAGTCTTTGAGAGATGAATAAAATACAAAAAATCCATATATACAAAGAGAATCACATAAAAAATGTTGAGAGTTTAAAATTACGATGCCGATACACAGCTATAAGGACAATCTTAGTGACCTCAACTTACCAAATGTGTCTTACATTTAATCAATTTTAAAAAGGCATGTTCATTAGGATCACTACCATAAAATGCCATGCCATGAATTAATTGACCTACAATGTTCCTTATTTGCACTGCAAATAAATGTGTATATCATTTCACATATATATTCAGTTTTAGGGAGCTAGAGGTAATAAAGTGCTGGTCTGCATTTTCTAATATTCAATACCCTTTTTAATGGAATAATAAATTATTTATATGGTTGAGAATATAGCTAACAAAAAAAGAGAGAGTGCAGCATATTTGGGCTGATTTACGGTCACATGGACAAGGATCCAGGAGGGAGTCGGAATATACTTTGCTGGGCTAAGAAACCAAACAATATGCAATACTGAACCTAAATCTAGTGAGATAAACCCTTTTAGAATGACAAGAGAACAGAAGATAAGGTTCTATGCTTTCAGTGGTGATCAGAGGTAAGTATTCAGCCACCCTCTTCTTGCCCAGATCCATACTTTCCCTATGTTCCTGTGACAAAGATAAAAGGTCCTGTTTTAGCAGAGTTTTCGAAACTGTTGCAAATGAGTTGCGGTTTAGAGAAACAGTCTGCTCTCCCCATAAGCGCAAGCTGCTTTCTAACATGATTAACCCATGGTATTTTATCCATGTGGTCAAGACCTAAGCAATTCTGTATTATTGTTCCATGGAGTGCAGGTTCCTCTTTTGACCAAATAGATCTCCACAGCATAATTGGGGCAATTTGAATACGGTGTATTTATTGCACCAAACCTAAATCCATGTGACATACTATGATTGGCAAACTAGTAAGAACTGCCTGAAGCTTTCTAAGAAAAATATTTTCTATTATCTGCAAAGATGAAGCATTACAAAAGCCCCAAACTCCTGCCCCATACATAATGACAGAGCAGCAGCACGCAACAAAGATGTTAATAAGTGCGTCAATTGGTTTGCAGCCCAATTTCTTTGCAAACCGAAATAAGGCCTCAGGAGCTTGGTGTAAACACCTTTTGCTAACCTCTGTGAGATGGCTCCAAGAGCTTCTTTGGTCGAATTGAACTCCTAAATAGAAGAAGGTAGATACATAACGCAATTTGTCATTATCAGTAAAACAGGGCTTAAAGGTGGACGAGTTTTTCCAACCACCTGACTTAGCTGTATTTGTCTTTAGGCCAGGTCACTCATAAAATCATTAACTCTATTTAAAAGTATTTGTAGGCCAATATCAGTTCTGGAAATCAGTACACAGTCATCCGCATACAGCAGAGCTGAGAGGCTTCTAGAACCGATACCTCGGTACATCAGCACCCCCCCCTCCCCCGATTGAAATAACTCTCCACATCATTTATATATAAAGAAAACGAAAAGGGGGCTAAGACGCACCCTTGTCTTATTCAACTCCTCATTTTGATAGGTGCAGTGAGTTCACCGTCTGCCCCATGTCTGACTCTCCCTGTCACATCTTGATGCATCTGTGCTATAAAGTGGACCAAGGAAGAGTCAATGCCCATATCCAGCATTTTTTGCCATAGTTTCCCTCTCTCCACACAGTTAAAAGTAGATGCTACATCCATAAATCCTAAGTAAAGGGTTCCTTTATTTACCAGCGTATACTTGTTTATGACCAGGTGGAGATTGAGACACTGCTCAACAGTGCCCAAGCCACTCCTAAAGGCATATTGGATGTACGTAAAATTCCCCCTGTCTGTTACTCAGGCTTCGAGACGGTCACGTAAAACCCTGCCCATTAATTTACATGTAAAATTGGATCGGGAGTTCGAAGATAAGTTTTGCATTATGTGTTAATACTCTCAGCATCTTCATTTTGTTTTTAGTCCTTTAACACGAGAATCACAAACACTTATTTGCTAAAAACAAGCCCAAAATGCTGCCAGGATAGTTACCAACCCTCCCAGATTTTAAACTGATTTTAACTTGTCCCGTTAACTAGTAAACTATCCATTATAGGTACCTGTGCTCTTCTTGTGTCATTTGTTAATGTAGCACAGATAAATTTACTGACTAACCTATAAGGTATTTTGGTCATGGATCTGGTAATGTTTACGCTGTTTGCTAAGTCATATTGAGGGCAGAATAACAATGAAAGCAATCATTCAGCCTCACTTTTTTGTGTTTTATACAGGTATCTTGGATGGAAGCACACATGATATAGCCACAAATTCATGCCACAAAGAAATAGTAACAGATGGTGAAGAAATAAATCGTAAGAGGTTGCCCACTGATTTCCTGCCAATACCTCGGGTTGAATAGCTGAGATCAATCATGAAGAGCACAGCCATCTCCGCCGAGGATTATAGCAGCCTTTGTCCAGACCAGCAGGACAGAAGTGACACGCAACGCTACCACCATATTGTCATCTCCAGACTGAAGTCCTTTGTGCAGCTCCCATGGAAGGACAACTTTCAGCGTCACACCGACCTCGAGTATGGACAATGTGACGTGGAGACTCAAGTAGTGGAGTCCAAAAGCTCTTACAGCAAGACAGTAGTGGCTCTTGTGGTCTTGGCCTTCTTTACCCTGATGGTCCTGCTGCTTCTTTGGAACTATAAATGCATCATGATCGATAAAGTATGTGAGGGGAACAGCGATTTGCTTACTCCAGTGTTCATGGAAGACTCAACTTCGGAAAATATCTAGGCACACACGGGGACAGTACAGACGGTCTCGAAGGATGGTTTCCATCAATTAGGAAAGTCAAAGTAACGTTATGAAAGCTCCACACAGAGAATGTATTGCCCTTCCTCACAAATGTCAACAGACTCTGTGTGATGAAAAGTGCGCTTTGACAAAGTTTGCTGATTGCGCTCATGTGCTCAGTACCTGAAGGTGATATTCTTAGTCGAGAACTGTGTGATTGGAAACTCCTCTACATTCCATTTGGTAAACTGCCCTGAAATCCACAGGGTTCCGGTCTAGACTCCGGCATGCCTAGAACCCCTTCTCATCCGTCAGCCTTCAACATTTGGATTCAGACCGCCTGCTTGACCTAGCCAACTCTCCAATCCAAAACCTGCATTCAATTGTAGTGAAGGCTTAGATGCAGTGATGCTCCGGCATCGGAGAGCGTCAAAGGGACAAGTGAAATATGCTCTGCGTACCAACACTGCCAATGAACACTTGGGTTTTTGTTTATTTGTTTTATGTTTCAGTGGAACCGTACTAGTTTTTCTTTGCAGTACTTTCTTCCTTGTTGAGGGAGAAGTCTAGGTTATATATCATGCTCCTGAAAAGAGGGATGCATGAGGCAAGTATAGCTAAGCGTTCAACGCCTGTATTCTACTTTACCGCAAGATATACGAAGGAGAAAGTCACAAAAATGAACAGCACCAGGACTTAGAGGTGCGGCTACTGAAGCTGTGTGCATGCATAGCAAGTTGCAGCTGGAATGTGGATTGATGTAATTGTGAAATGATGAGAAATGTTACATGAAGAAGCCAAAAATATGCTTTGTCTTGTATGCTTGCTTCTTTAATAAATTTACATGGAGTAAATGCTCGTTTCCCACAAAAGGTATTTATTTATTTGGATTTTGAAATGTTTCCATTTTATAATAATTAACCTGTAGGTTAGGAAATGATGTACATGAGCCAATGAACATGCTCTCTAGGACGCCGTAACCATGCCCATTACTTGTCTGTTCTGTTATGAAGTTCCACTGTAGTGCAAGAAATAACAAGGACACGGCTACACATTTGACCATTGTTTACTTACGTTACAGACAGACCTTCACTTACACTGTTTTTCTATTTCAGGGAAGCCTGTCTCCCACTTTGCTAGTCCTGCACTTGCCTCCTCTGCAGGGCACCGACTTCCTGCTCCTTCCTTTAGGACGTGCTCTAGGGCAGGCATCTCTAACGGGTAGCTCTCCAGCTACCTAAAAGTAGCTCACCTGTGAGCAGTCCAGTTTACTAAACTTGAAGCTTTTGCTTGGCTGAATTAATATATGTGTTCCAAAACTGAAATGTGTTCATCTGAGACAAAAAAGGTGTCTATTTTTCAGAACATTTAAGCTTGTTTGAAGATAAATGGTAGATTTTCCAAAATATATATTATTCTATTATTTAAATGATAAATCATATGGCACTGGGCGAAACATAGTACTAATTTTATTACTTTTGTGCTAAGGGTTGCAGCTATGGCTGCTATCCATTACCCATGTACAGGCATTCCAAATTGACAAAACCTTTTTATGTTGCTTCTGGCAACCCTGTCTGATATGATGCAATGAAGTGATCATTGCTGGCAGCCCAGGGCTGAGGTGACCACTGCCAGTAATCTTGAATAGGGTGGCCACAAGTGTAATCTTGGCTGTGCGGTCTTTATTACAACACGACCAATCTTAGCAGCTGGCAATGATTTTCATTGAGCATAAGTAGCTCTTATTACAGAAAAGGTTGGAGACCCCTGCTGTAGGGTGTTCACTTGGGAGCCTGGATGTCCTCTGGGTCTTACCGCCTTCAAGGTTTGCATTCAGTGTATGTGTCACTGCTGCCCTCCTAAATTGGGTCAGAGTTTGATTAATAGTTCGTAAAGCTCACAAAATTCCCTCACCCACTGCACTTGGATTTCTAGAACCCCCTAAAAAATTCCCCCAGCTTCGACTGAAGGATGACGGCACAGACCCATGGGAAGCTTCCGTTTTGTAGAAGGCTTTCTGTGATGTTGCACATTCAACTACAAGAGAGGCCCCAAATTAATGTGCAACAAGAGTTCTGAAAATAGGCATTGGTAACACTGAACAGACTTCCTCGAGCTTCAGCAAAACACCGAGGGGCATATTATCAAGAAACGGCGTTAAAGTTATCGCCGCTTTAGCTGCAGAAAACTGCCGCTAGAGCGGCGATAATGGGCTTGATAATATGCCCTTGAGAATTCCCATAGAAGCCCATGTTCTGGTGTCAACATGGGCTTCTATTGGAATTCTCTGCGGCATATTATCAAGCCCATTATCGCCGCTTTAGCGGCAGTTTTCTGCCGCTAAAGCGGAGATAATTTTAATGCCGTTCTTGATAATATGCCCCTGTGTTAGGATACCATGTGGATGTCAGTGGCGCAAGCTTCCTTTCCTTACAGATCAATCACAGCGTGGGCATCAGCCGTCAAGACTTCATCCCTCTCAGAACAGGTGAAGAATGTCCATTACCAGTAATCACAGCATGGGCATCACCCGCGCGAACATCAATACCTTCGGGTCGGAATAAAGGTCTTTTTCCCGCAGTCTTTTTTCCCACATGGAATCACAACGCGGTCGTTACAACAAATGCGTTGTGATTCCGCATACCATTACTCCGCAAGTCGGAACAACGACTTGCGGAGGGGGGGCGCTGGATGTTGGAATAGTATAATTTACTATTCCAACTCCAGTCTTTGCGGACATTAGGAAAGGTGTTGGATTTTAAATCCAACATCCCCCCCCCACCTCCGCAAGTCGTTGTTCCGACTTGCAGAGTAATGGTATGCGGAATCACAACGCGGTCGTTGTAACGACCGCGTTGTGATTCCATGCGGGAAAAAAGTTTCGTCATAAACGTCGATTACCTTCGGGTCGAGTTTGCGCTATATAAAAAAAAAACTAGTGCTAGAAGGCCTCCCTGATGCCAGCAGTTTAAGCGGCCCTCCTTCCAAAATAGTTACAGTGAAGGCATTCCTCACACACACACAGTCAGGTACCACCTGGATATTAGCAGTGTGACTTGCCCTCTCTCACAGAATGGGCCCCGTATCACCAGTACAAGAATCCCTCCCTTTTGGAAAGTAGAGTCCTACATCAGCAGTTGAAGTGCCAGTGACACTACTTACAAGAGCAGTTACAGCATGGTATCAGCAATGGTTGTTTTTACTCACACTCAGAAAAAAACATCAGCTGGGCAAGCTGCCATCCCTCCCAGAACAGATACGCCTTCTGGATCATTAGTGTTGGGTTCCCTCACATGCACAATACAGCTTTCTGTGCGGGAGGGCTACCTCCCCTGAGGGGTGGCACCACCTCTGCATCAATGCTCGAGCTGCCATACTTTATGGAACAGGTACCCCATCCTCATCAGCAGCGTTAGTTTCCCCCTACACAGAACAGGTACAGCAAACATTTATTTACATGTATTTATTTATTGAGTTTATAAAGTACAAACATCACCTGAAGCTATCAGAGTGCTGTTTAGGATAAAGCATTCATACGTAAACAACGTGCTACCAGGAGGGTAGATGGGCCTGGAGAAAACCAACACACCAAAATAAGTTACAGTGGCATGTATACAGTTGTCATAGCAGATTCAAAATTGCAATGGTAGGCCATAGTTGTTCTCTTTCTGTAGTCAGGACAGTCAGTTCATGAAGTACCTTTCCAGCAGTAGTGCTTTTACAGTCTTCTTGAAAAACAAATAGGAGGGGTTTATGTGTATCTCCGGTGGCAGAGATTTCCACATCCGGGGCACGCTACCAGTGACGAGCGAGAGTGGGATCTATGGGGCAGATTTACAAGCCCCTTGTGCCGCCATTGCAGCACTTTTTTTGATGCGACAGCGGCACAAACAATGCGGCCGATTTACAATGCATTGCATCTAGGGAGATGCGTCACGTTATAAAGCCCTGCGTCACATTATACCTGCGCCAGGTATAATATATGCAGGGTGGGTGTTCTCACGCAAAAAGCCATGTAGAACTGACGCAGTGAAATTTACAACATTTCACTGCATCACTCTACGCCTTCACTGTGTCAAAATCCCTACGACTGCTCAGACCAGGCGTAAGGAATGGCGTAGGGCTATTTGTATGGGACTCACCTATCTGTTGTGGCACATTGCTGGAGTTGTGTCAATTTCATGAGCAACTCCACAAATGCGTCACTTTTGTGCCAACAGACGCATCAGTATTTCTGACACATGTTAATCCTTATGCCATGAAGCACTCTATTGTAAATACAGCGCATCCATGGTGGTGCAATGACATTTAGCACTGGCGCAAGGAAACTGACGCATCTATTCAGATGCATCAGTTCCTTGTAAATCTACCCCTTTCTTTCTTGAACCTAGGTCACTTTTGGAGTAGAGAGCTTGGGCTTCCAAGTTAGGGCTGCCTCCGGAGATGGTGAGTTTCTGGGGCAGATATTTCGAGGTTCCATGGTTTTCCGCTTTCTACAAGCTATCTTTAGGTTGCAGCGTGCTTCAAAAGGTAGATACTTGAGAGATGGGATGATGTGTTCAAAGCGAGTGGCTACAGGTACCCGTCTGGCAGACGTATTGAGTGTAGCCTGTATGGAGCCAGATGAGATTTCAGTGTGCCGGTTAGCACAGCATTGTCGCAGTCTGGTCTATACATCACAAGTGCTTGAGCTTATTTTGGGTCAGGTACAGGAATAAAGGCCTAAATTGATACAAAGCGCCTTTGGTAGTGAAGTTAATGTGGGCAATCATGTTAATGTGTTTGTCTAGAGAGATTCCAAGAGATTAGGGATAGTCAACGATTTTAAGTGTGCGTAGGTATACATCCAAGTCCAGGCACACATCAGAGTAAATAGACAGTATGTATAATCTCTATACAATTTGTGCACAATAAAATCAATGATCCATGAACATATGAAGATAATGTTGCTTTGTCTTTAATTCAGTATTCCATTCGACCAAAACAAAACCAGCCGACCCGTGTTTCGTTGCTTTAGTAAATAATTCCAAAAAGACTCATTTCGTACATTGATCATTACTACTTTAAGGATATAGCCCAGCCGGGTTGGAATTATCACCGGCAGCGCGATTACAAAGACTTTTCTCTTCTCCATTCAGCCCTGAGGAAGTCGCAGAACTATTTCCAAATGCGACGAAACACATGTCGGCTGGTTTTGTTTTGGTCGAATGGAATACTGAATTAAAGACAAAGCAACATTATCTTCATATGTTCATGGATCATTGATTTGATTGTGCACAAATTGTATAGAGATTATACATACTGTCTATATACTCTGATGTGTGCCTGGACTTGTATGTACATTTTGGAAGTGTGAGAACCTCTTCCCACACAATATTGAGGGGTTAAAGGGCTCATCCCCTCTCCCAGCAGCACCATCCTAATATATTTTCAGAGCAACGAGTTGCGTTACACAGCTGAGCGCCTACATTCCCTGGCCTTCAAAAACCCTTCTCTATAGATGTATAGGAGCGTTTAGGTAGTTTAGCCAATTGTGCACTGGAGGTGGGTTGGGAGGAATAGAAATAAGGAGGAGGTCCATCTTCAGTGGGTTGAGTTTCAGGTGGTGTGTCGACAGCCAAGCCTGTACTTTGATCAGAGGTAGAGTAAGGTGAAGTGCATCCTCTAGAGAAGACATTTTGAGGTAAGCCTGCATGTCATCTGTGTAAAGACAATATGCAATATTAGCCTGGTGTAATATCAAGGTTAGGGGTTGCATGTAGAGATTGAAGAAAATTGCAGCCAGAATCAAGCCCTAAGGAACCAATTGATTGGCAGGGGCAGGATTAGATAGAAAGTCTTTAATTTGATTTTTGTTTATATGCAGTTGTTGGGATATGAGGAGAGCCATTTCAGGACCGTAGCACTCACCCCAGTGGAACCTTTAGGGTGTATAGAAGAATGTTGTGATTGACTGAATCAAAGGCCGAGGAAAGGTTGAGAAGTATATTAAAGCATGATTCTCATTCAGCCAAAATGGTGAGGGCATTGTCCATGATGTTGATGATGGTCATTTCAGTACTGCAGCCAACTTTGAAGCTGAACTGGAAATTGACTAGGACGTTGTAATCAATGATATGTTGTTTGACTTGGGATAGCACACATTTTTTGAGAACTTTGGCTAGGAATGGAAGGTTGGTCACCGGGCAGAAGTTATGCATATCTTCTGGATCAGCTCTAGGTTTTTTGAGTAGGGGTGAAACTTGGCTTGTCCCTTGTGATAGTAACGTGTTGATTATTATGGTCCAGAGGGGGTGATGATAACTCTAGCACTCTTGATTAAGATGTTCACAATGGACATCTGCCCTTCAAGTTTCTCTTACAGATGCACCTGGTACAATATGGGCATTCACAGTGCACACTTCCTCCACTCAGAACAAGTACAACATGAGTATCAGCTATTGCAAGGGCATCAACAATACAAACATCCCTCTCACATACAGATAGGTACCACATGGTCATAAGCAAGTGTAACTTGCTCTCTCTCACTGAACAGGTACAATAAGGGCATCTCCTACAAACATGCCTTCCCCTCCCTCACAAATAGATACTGCATGAAATTCAGCTAAATGTGTGCCTACCTCAAAGAACACCTACAATGTGGGTATCTACAGTGTTAGCTTTTGTTGCATACCTTTAATACGTACCACATGTCATCAGCAGTGCAAGTTCCTTTCCATCACAGAACAGGCACACCATGGCACCAGTGGCAACTTCACTTCCTCACAGAACAGGAACGTCCATAGGTATCAGCAGTGCAAGCTTCCCATCCACACCTAGAATCTGTACCACCTGGGCATGAAAAGTGCAACTTACTTTTCCTCACACAGAAGGTACCTTGCCTGCAGTGGTGGCTGGCATCTACGGGGGGCGGAGGCTTGGGTGCACACTTAAATAATATATTTAAAAAAAATAGACTTACCTGAAGACAAACGCAATGTCCTCCGCACCGGACGTCCTCTTTCTTTGACTGCAGCCAGGCCACCAGGAAACTCCCTTAGCAATACTGGCACTGCTCTCATGCAGCATAAGAGCAGCACCCCGATTGGAGGGATTGACCCCACTCAGCACTCCATAGCGCTCTGGAAGCCTGCACGTGCTCTAACCCAGCTGTCTTAAAAAAGCTGGGATAGAGATGTTAAAGTGTGCATGTTTGGCTAGCCGTAGCAAGACGGCCGGCCGAAAAGACATGCACTTTTTAAACAGTGCATAACAGCCCATCCTACTTCCTGCTGATGTCACTCAGCAGACCCTGACCTGTCCTGACACTCTGTTTGGGACAGTGGATGGAAATAAAATGGTAATTAATTTCCTTTTTGTTTGTAATCTCTGGGGCTTTGGGGGTAGTTTAAGGTGGCCGTCGCTCCTCCGCTCTGACAGAGGAGCTTGCCTGCCTGAACAGTTACAGTATTCATTCATAAGTGGAAGCTTTATTCCCTCAGAACAGATACATCAGCAGTGCAACATTCCCATGCACACTTAGAGGAAGTAGGACACAGCCATCAGCAGTACAAAAATCCCTTCCTCACAGAACAGGCACAGGGTAGTGTGTCAGTTGTGAGAGCCTCGCTCCCTCAGAATAGGCATCTCAAGTCCAAGCTTAGCTCTTTCCTCAAATGGATAGCAAATGGGCATCAATATAGTTAATCTTACCTTGCTCTCAGAACAGGGGTGGCATAGGCATCCTCAGTGCAAGCTTCGTCCCTTCCAGAAAAGGTGGAACATGCCCATCACAAGTGCAGGTAGCCTTCTCTCACAGAGCAAGTACAGCATGGCATCAGCAGTGCAAACGTCCCTTACACAAAAAATAGGTACTGGGTACATGACAGCAGAAGCAGTGCAAGTTTCCGACACAGGCACAAGATAAAGCACAGAGAGCAGCAATACAAGTCCTCTAGCACACATACTCTTTATGATACTCCATTCCGTGGAGGAGTAGAGCCTTATGGAGCCCTGTAATCCGGCTCTTTTTGTGCCTGTTTTGCAGCCTGCTTCTTCGCTGACTGTTTATCACTGTTGCAGGGATTCTGCTCATGCACAGAACTATGCACAGGAAACCAGGACCTCTGTGTATTGTTGTGTACCAAGAATGCCACCTCAGTGCCCAGAACTCCAATCTGACTAGCATTAGTGTCTCATTCGTTCTCCGTACTACAGCGAACCTACCAATGATTAGACAACCTAGAACATGCGACTTAGTAAACTCTCAGGAATAGTTGGAAACAAGAACACTCTTTCATTCACACTCATAATTGTCCACAACATGAGTAAACAGAGACACTGTATAGTTTTAAATGTTTATTTTTAACTAACGTGCTCTAAGATGCAGTACTCTAGCCAACACGAGCAGCATAATGCATAAAAACAATATAATTAGCATTGTTACAATTCCATAAAGCACAAAAGAGGAAATCATATTATAATGACAGTGGAAACAGAACTATAGCTCCTTTTACCACCCTCCCCGTGCTCATGAACTAGTTTACAATAATTATAGAAGACCTCTGGGCTTTGTCAGCGAAACCCCATACCTACAAGATCAGATGCAATGAATTACATCTCAGGATCAGCACAGCTCTTCTATGTTGGAAAGGTTTTCTCCAAGTGCTTCCTCATGCATGTAATGCCATAATAAAAGCACCTGAGTTGGGCCGCTGTGCTTCATGTTATGTCTATGTGCGTGGGACTGACCAAAGTGAATCAACAGCATACATTCTTCTTCGACCTTGGACAGGCTGTACAGACAGAGATCGTGGTGCCCCGCTGGATGTGTGAAAGGTAGACAGCTCTCATGTGAAGCAGCTTCAGCAAAGTATTTCACGAGAAAAGAACCCAGTAGTGTTGTGTGCAAAAGCGGCAGAATGGCAGCCAAGCGTATACTACTCATGCTAATTTAGCAATGTCTGCTGTTGATCCCATTTCCTCACTACACCCTCCCCTTGGTCGAACCAATGGACAGTGGACTCAATAGAACACAGAGTTCAAGTAAGAATGAGCAAAAATTAAGAGCAGCAGTCATAATTGGGTAAAGAGTCAAATGGTGCACTAATTAGTGTATAAAAAACTCAATTTGAGAGAAAAAAGCGAACAAGAAAAACCATTACAAAAAATATCCGGTAGATGATGGAAATCATCCAGGTTAATCCATTAAGGTGTATGAGCAGTAAGTTGCAACAGCCTCCTAGACGAAGTCATTGATATCGTCAGAAAAGCGAGTAGCCATCCATTCCAGCAAAGTGAATGAACGTACATGTTCATCAACAATGGGAGCTTCTAGCACCATCAGTGGATAACTTGCGTGTTCCTCAAGAAAACTTTGTTGTAGGAAATCATGTGCAGCTGTACAGACATCCCATTCTGCTAAAACTCTAAGTGCAGCCGCGCGGGCCATAATCCCAACACCAGAACATTCCAGCTTATGCGACACTAGAGGACTCATTAGCAGGTCATATTCCGTGGGCAGGAGACACCATAATGGAGAGGCGAAGATCCAATGTCCATTCGAACGAACATTCTAGGCAGTGGAAGACTGGTTGCACGCATGTGAAATAACCAAAACGGAAGGATAATCCATAAGCCACGCTCAGAGTGGCCAGTGGCAAAGTACCGTAGCATTCAAGCATACGACTACGAAGCAGCAGCAGCTGGTCCCAGCTATTTAGTGCCACAGGAAGAACATCCATTTTGGAGCAAGCAAAATTAACAGCAGGACTCCAGCGGCTAGTGCAAGTAACAGCGGCAAGCCACCGAAGATGCTGGAAAACATAGAATGAATAAATGATGGTATTACGCCAAATATAGTTTGAAAAGAGGTCACAAGGCCAGAGCCCACAGGTTTAAAAAATGGGCATTGCCTGTTGTGTTAGAAGCATTGAAGATAGTGTGAATCAATACCCCAAAATGTAGTGGGAGATCGGTATTAAGAAGCACATGTACTTTTGTACGGGTGTTAGCCACGTGAAGGACGAAGGTCTCACGGGCAGATTTGAGAGCAATTTCTTTTTGGGACAACAATGCTCTTATTCTGCTCAATTTGTTGAACTCTGCATTCAAGGTCGGAATGGAAGGCCAAATCGAGATGTTGAGCCTCCCATGCGGGGGTGGAAAAAGCACATTTTTACAGCAAACCAGACGCTGTGAGACTGGTACAATGTAAGGGATGCCAGCAAACATGCCACAGCAATCTTCATTATTTAAAAGCAAATAGCTACCGTTTGCTAGCAGGGTAAACTTTGGTTTGATAGATGGTACTGGATGACCCTTCAAAATGCATGCCAGATTAGGCATCGATAAATTACATGCGCCGTGCAATTGTATATTCTTACACACAAGAGAATGATCAGGCGAGGAATCACATGATTCCCCAGTGAGATACACCTCGTCATCCCGCATTCACATCTGTATGTGAATGGTAAAGACCACACCTCGTGAAGAAATGCACTACCTAAAGGTTCATAGCAGCCCAAGGGATAATGTTTCATACATGAACTAAATTTAAATAAGGAAAATAGCAGAGTTATTACCCCATGGATGAGCCACACTGCAGAATTAGTCTCAGCAACTGAAAAAGGCAAAGGTTCTAATTTTTCAATATGTAACATAGTGTATTTGGGATCCTTCATGGACATAAACTGTTGTCTATCTGTTATGTTAAATGGTGTAAATAACGATGACGTGTTCATGAAATCCCATGGAACTCTTCCCATTTTTAAAGTTTGTAACGTCCAGGCAAACTGCATAATAGAACGCAACTGATTCTGTCCATGATACAAAACAGACACCTCATCATGAACAATATCCACAACAGATGAAACAATATTGTCCAATGTGTAAATACGGGAAGAAAGAGTGTTAATACTATTATCAAGAACAGCAAGCACTTTTTCTAAATTAGCTTGGTCTATTGCCCTTAGACGTAAAGCAGCTTCAATTTGGGACAGCTTCCAGATTTCGTTGTAAGTGGCATAAATAAATCTTTTTGATCTAGGACCAGCAGGCCCTTTTATAAAATCTGTCAAATCAACCTCACTTGACAACAATGACAAATGGCGTTTAACTGACGTAAGGGTTGAGTGTTGCAACCAATTTTTACATAATTTGCCTACCGAATAGGTAGTAACTGAATGGGAGTCAGAAAAACATGGATCAGGTCTATCCTGAATGTATCCTGGGGCCTTGCCCAGAACACTGCGTTTGCAAGAAACTGAACTGGTTTGCCAAACCAATCAACCCTGGGGGTCCAGACTAGAGATATTGAAAGTATTATTGGTAAGCAACAATTGCAAATCCTCAATGGCCAAATCAGTATGATTATCCGAGGTGTCATAAGGAGCCAGTGTAGATATTTTAGGTGCATTCATTTGTTTTGTAGTGGCCAAACCTAAACAGGTTGTCTGATAAATCGAACTATTAAAAAATAGGATTTGTTTTGGGATTAGACAGGCACGATGCAAAGCTTCAAAGCCTTGCACCTGCCAGAATTTAGAACCCAAAACAGACTTAAGATCTACAGTGTCCTTCCATAGCTCATAGCCATCCACTGCCAGTTGATTAATAAAGAATTTGGAATACACTAATTTAGTGTGGGTGAGCATGACTTTGGAATTTGAGGTAATATTCAATTTAAAATAAAATAAATCCGGATTGGAGTTATTAAAATCTGTGAAATGTACACATTTTTGCAAAAGGGTTTCGAACTGCCTTCAATGGGAGCAATGTTCCCATTGTGTGTAATTAAAAACCTTTCTAAATGTATTAGCTTTATGCAGATAATGATGGCCAAAATGCTGCTAACAAAATAAATCAGCATAATTTGCAGTGTTTAAATAGAAATCCTCATCATCAAATGCAGCATAATACTTTAAATCAGAAAACAAAGATTCAACGGCTTGTACGTCCCAATCATCACAACATATATTTTGTTTCACTACATCCCCCATTGAAACACGAAGTACATTGGGAACATTAACCACTTCAGTGGGGCCATGAATTTGGAAGTTAACCGCATCCCACACTATTCCATCCGCAACTGGCCAGGCAGAGATGTTGACAAAAGTCTGGTCCCTTTTCATGATGTGTGATGAGGAGTGTGGTGCCAAAGTTCCATCAATTATTTTAACCGCAGAGCGTTCAGTGAGGTACTAATCATTGATTAAAAGGAAGAAAAATGTCACAAATCCAATCGACATGAACAAAAAAATGGCGATGAGCACCAACTAAATGTATTTCCAAGGAGGAACCAAATAATTTATTTTAAACCAGGTGACAAAATAGAAAATTTGAAGGGGTGGGGGGGGGACTCGATGATGTGGAGTTAAGAGTCAAAGGAAAAACGAAACTGGTTCAGTGTGTTGTCTTGCAAACCAGGCAATGACTCTGAAGCGGGATACGTATATTCAGTTTCTTCATGAAGTTTGCAAGCCGGAAGGATCAGTAACAGCGGTCATCTCTATGGCAGTGTCAGGCCTGATGTTGCTGGAATTGGCCAAGATCGTATTCCTGGATATTGTTGGACAGGAAACAGCAGGTGTCATACTATGTAGAATCGGGCAGGTGTTGTAGTTTGACATTGTCCACTGAGATGTATCTGTTATCTTTGCGACCAGGAAGTGGTAGTAAAATGACTGTACGAGTACCTTTCACGCCAAGCACTGGGACGGGTGCACGATAAGAGGGGCCAAACTCTTTCTTGTTCTCCACCCTATCACAGACCAGGTCACCGTTCTTGGGTAGCCAGCCGACTACCGGCATCTGCAGCGTTGCTTCAGTGGCAGAGGGTAAATGTTCCTTTGCAAGACTGTCTCGAGCCTCTTGTAGATTCTGTAACACATCAGAATGATTATCTACATCAAAGGACGCGGCTGTAGCCGCCATGTCTAGACAATCAAGGTCCAGGACAAACATCTTCATGCCAAAGAGCATTTTGTATGGGGTCCGCCCACCCAGAGATCTTCTAGGGAGATTATTTAGTGCACGTTGTACGCTATACAAATGGGCGAACCAGTTCCTGCCAGTACCTATAACTCTAGCTGTCAAGGATTGCTTTAAGTCACAGTTCATTTGCTCCACAATTGAGTTGCCCTCAGGCCGGTATGGAGATGAAAATTTCACTTGCACCCTCAAAGACCTCATGGCATCCTTGTACGCCTTAGAGGTGAATGCGGGACCCTGGTCAGAATGAAAGGTGCCACATGCAAAAATTGCCACAAAGATACGCAAATCCCTGATGACAGTTCGTGCGTCAGCACTGCATTGTGGCCAAACCCATAGAAAACGTGTGCACGAATCAAATGCAACTAAGATAAACGTATATGCAGTATCTGAAGAAAATGGACTGCAGTGATCCAAATAAACACAACTGAATGGTTTATTAGAAATGTACAGCTGTGCGTGCTACAGTTGAAGGTTTAAAATGTTGACAAATGTCACAAGAAAGCACATAATTACGGGTTTGTTTATATAAACCACGCCACCAGTAACGTTGCAGTAAGATAGAGACAGTCGCCGAAACGCCTGCATGAGCCAACGCCATGCCTTCGGGCGCAGATGTTATCCAAGCTTCTCTGCGGTCCTGGCTGGGAATCAACCTGTCACCAACGTCATTAATTCTCACATAGCGAACTTTATTGGGACTTAAATGACAAGAGTATTTTGAAGGGAAACCCTGTGGGTACTTACTTCCCTTCTCTGTAGCAGCTATAAGTGCCAAGATGTCATCATCAATGTTAGTCATGGATTTTGTAACTGCTGCTACTGAATAAGTGGCTACTGCCATTTTAGCTGCTTCGTCAGCCAAACTGTTACTGACAGCGTGTACTCCTAAGCGCTGGTGGCCAAGAGTATGAATTACGTGTGTAAGAGTCAGACGTTCTTTCAGCTCTGCGACTCAAACCCAAAGCATTTTATGCTTAATTGCACTGCCTTTCGAATCACGATAGTCATTCTGAGACCAAAAGAATACGTTTTCATTAAAAGACTGAACACAGTAGTAAGAGTCACTTACGATTAAAGTAGTCACATTAGGATCAGCAAACTCCAGTGCTAGCACCAGAGCTCGTAGCTCCGCCAACTGGGCGGTACAATCCCCTAGTGCCTGCGTGTGCATGACACTGGACTTGAACTCACTGTTCACCATGGTACCTGCCACTATTGCGCAAGCTGTCGAGTAAGAATGTTTTGATCCGGTCGCCGGTTGCGCTGAACCGTTGGTATAAATGATACAATGGTAGTCCTCGAGCGGGCGCCTAGACAGAGGAGCAGGATGAACAAATTCATACTGTAAGAACTCTTCAGTTTGCAACGAGGAGTCAAAGATATAGGTGACATCAGATGATGTCAACGAAGTTGCCTATTGTATCCAACGCAGATGTAAAGCTTTTGAGTTTGGTACACTGGCTCTCGTTACAGCTTCAAGAGCAGGATATGGTGTTACAACCATCATGCGCTTTTCTTGCGCCAGTTTACGTTCCTTTAGGATCGCCATCTGGACTACGGTTAATACTTTTTCAACGGTTGAAAAATGCAGTTCAGCCATAGTGTACAAATGTGACTTGTAAGCAATAGGTACTGTGTCACCTTCATTAAACGTCAACTAGGTGAAACCCACTGCCCCTTGCACAATTCTTATCACCAGGTTTGTGTGGTTATCACGTGTTAGCAAGTATTTAGATTCAATAAGATCAGACTGCAAGGATTGCAGAATAGCTGAATGTTCCGGAAGTCAGCAGGCTTTTGGAAAGGTAGGTTGCATCAAGGCATACAGCGGCTTGATACGCTGGACATAATCGGGAATGTAAGTTCGTCCGAAGTTTAAAAATCCCAGCAAAAATTGCTATTGTTTCAGGGTTGTAGGAGAGCGCAAACGTGCGCATTTCTCCAAGAAGCGAGGCGCCAAGCCTCTTCCTTCATTATTGAGCTCATAGCCCAGGAACAACACTGTGTACTCTGCAATGTGTGATTTTGCAAAGTTAATTTTGTAACCGTAGTCCGCAAACACAACTATGATGCGGTCCACGTGACAAAGATGCGGCCATAATTTGTTGTCCGTGAGAAAAATTTCATCAACGTACGAGTACGCATGAAAGTCTATGTCGTCTAACAGAGAGACAACACGTGCGGCAAAAACGCCCAGGCTGTTTTTGTAGCCCATGGCCAATCTTGTAAATTGTTTTTGTTTACCGCCCAGGGTGAAGGCTGTCCATTGACTACTGATAGAGGACAAATTGTGGCTAAAAAAGCCTTTGGAAATGTCAAGTGTAGTTTTATATTTTTTACACACAAGACTGTCTACCAGTCCTGAGCTATGGTTATTCTGAACCGCACAGTTATGACATTGAGAGTTCAAATGTCGGTAATCCAAAACTAGGAGGTATGACCCATCTGGTTTGGTCACTGTAAAAAGAGGGTTATTCATCGGTGACACACATGTCTCAATGACTCCTTGATACTCTAATTGTTCAAGTATATCAGAAACTGGAGCTTTTGCTTCCCACCGGAGGTGATATTGGGGTTGTGGCTGTGGCATAGACCGCAATGGTATCTCATGAGGTGGAGAGGTTTTATCCCAGCCCACCTAAGTACGGTACAGGGCCGGTGCAAGCACCAAAGCCCACTTTTCTGCAAAAGCCATTGCTTGTTCCTTGGCTACGTTGTGGGAAAAACTAGGGAGGATTACTTCCTCCCCCCTCGGGCGGCTAAAACAAAAGGCGGGGGCCAGTCTGCCTCAGCTCACAAGATGTCATACGAAGAAGTCAGATTTTCCCCAAAAATCCCTTTAGTAACACGTTGTATATCACCTTCAATTAAAAGTACTATTTCATATAATCTATCAGCAGGAGCCACTCAGGTGTCAGCAGTTTCTACTGTGATGAACGTGTCAGTTGCTGTCACCTCCAGAAATGGAAGCAGTGCTTGCCGCACTATGGTAACCTCCGCTGCGCTGTCTACCAGCGTTACTGCCCAAGTTAGATTACGAAGGCGGGTTCTCACCGTCTGTGGCATATCTCGCTGTTAATGCAGCAACTTTCTTTTTCTGAAACGGAGAGCGTTGACGAGGAAAGTCGTCCTGCTTTCCTTCACCGTCAGTTTGACGAGGTTGCTTGCGTCCTTGCAGGGCACCTCGACCTCTGCCGCGATCCTGGCGATCACCTCCACTGGCTTGTGAGCCTGATGTTTCCTGTAAAGAACAAGGAGAACGCTGGTCAGGGACCTGAAACCTCCCAGGAGACCTAATTCTTGCGCGGTCACGCAAATCATAAGTGCGCTCAGAGGGCTTGGGTGCCGATGACCCCTGTTTCTGTTGCTGCTTCCCCTGTTTTTTATTTTTCCAATTCTTTTTGGGAAAAATTGGACGGTTGTCTATATTAGACTGCGCCGTCTGAGTTTGCTGTTGTGCCGGCATTTTAGCAAAAGGCTTAAAACCCAAACTTTTGCGTCCAATGGTCTTCTAGGCATCGGCAATAATTTTTGGTAACTCTCAGGGTTTCTCTTCTTCCGGGACAAGACGCAGAGCATTAGACACTTGAAAGTTAACCGCATCCCCCTTGACGTTCGCAAGTATGAGATCAGCAACTACGTCAAACACTCCGACAAGCCTCATTCCCAATTCAACTGCCGCCTCCAGGCCGTGCTCATCTTGAACACGCTTAACCACGGAGGGTAGTACAGTCATAGAAGGTGTGCCAAAACACTTCGCATACACTGCTGCGAACACCTTACCCCAATTCGCACAATCGGTTACATTTAGAATTAAGTCTTTCTGCAAACTTATCGTTAAGATCCTGTGTTTCTCCACAGGATTGGTATTAGGAAATACCGCTTCCAGATGGTCAAATTTCTCAGCAAGCCAGTAAGGTAAATCATCCTTATTCTGTGGTCGCTTTCCCATAACCGAGTTAACCATGACGAGACTAATAGACATCCCGGCCGGGCCAGCTGGTTGCGCCGCAACCCCAGGTGCTCCCATTTGGAGATTGCGGGATACGTATTGTACTAGAGCCCTATGCACCTCAATCAGGGAGGTGTGCAAGACATGCAACTCCGCTACAGTGGCTGCTAGATAACATGGATGTGGTGTGTACCCGGCCAAAACTAGCCAAGTGGCCCCTGGAATGGACAAAGGGCCTAACCAGACTGGAGTCACGGTGTGGGGGAGGGTGCCCTTAAACCAAATACGGTGTTGCCATGCCGAAATCTGAACTTCTAAAGTTGTATATGGCCAATACGCTACAGGTACTGCAGTTGGAGTGTATGTATGGAACAAATTATCATCACCGTTCAATGCTGGAAAAGTTGCCCAAGAGTAAAATACCTCAAAGTGGTAAGCCGGATCGGCTCCAACCACAAAGATTAGTGCGATACCAGCGTCTGGCACTCCATATGCCGCCAAATGTTGACGGACTGGGGTGCGGCTATGCGCCGCAATATCGACATCAGCCATAAGGACTAAGAAAAGGAAAACAACTTAAAAGTGTGGCAGCACAATAGGTTCGTAATTCACATGAATGAGAAAACCTATTTTATAATTTTCTAGCTTGAAAAGACCTATAATGTATCAATACAGGTAGGTTATGCCATCACCACTGTTTACCGGAAAACAGGAGTGAGGTTTGTGGACAAGTAGAAACACTACTAAAGAGTCTCATAAATAAGTACCAGACCAAACGTTATGGGCGCCATTGGTCGGGATTCTGCTCATGCACAGAACTATGCGCAGGAAACCAGGACCTCGGTGTATTGTTGCACCAAAAAAGCCACCTCAGTGCAGAGAACCCCAATCCGACTAGCATTAGTGTCTCATTCGTCCTCTGTACTACAGCTACCAATGATTAGACAACCTAGAACATGCGGCTTAGTAAACTCTCAGGAATAGTGGGTATCAAGAACACTCTTTCATTCACACTCATACTTGTCCACAACATGAGTAAACAGAGACACTGTATAGTTGAAAATGTTTATTTTTAACTAACGTGCTCTAAGATGCAGTACTCTAGCCAACACGAGCAGCATAATGCATAAAAACAATATAATTAGCATTGTTACAATTCCATAAAGCACAAAAGAGGAAATCATATTATAATGACAGTGGAAACAGAACTATAGCTCCTTTTACCACCCTCCCCGTGCTCATGAACTAGTTTAGAATAATTATAGAAGACCTCTGGGCTTTGTCAGTGAAACCCCATACCTACGAGATCAGATGCAATGAATTACATTGCAGGATCAGCACAGCTCTTCTATGTTGGAAAGGTTTTCTCCAAGTGCTTTCTCATGCATGTAATGCCATATTAAAAGCACCCGAGTTGGGCCGCTGTGCTTCATGTTATGGCTATATGCGTGGGACTGACCAAAGTGAATCAACAGCATACATTGTTATTCGACCTTGAACAGGCTGTACAGACAGAGATCGCGGTGCCCCGCTGGATGTGTGAAAGGTAGACAGTTCTCATGTGAAGCAGCTTCAGCAAAGTATTTCACGAGAACAGAGCCCAGTAGTGTCATGTGCAAAAGCGGCAGAATGGCAGCCAAGCATATACTACTCATGCTAACTTAGCAATGTCTGCTGTTGATCCCATTTCCTCACTACATCACCATTTGCACCTGCAAAGACAATCACACACTTCAAGGCATTAGAAACAGGGTCAGGGGTAGACTATGAAACAGTCGATGATGTCCTGCGCATTTCCCCTTAGTGGTAGGCCTTGTGCCGACAAGGGAAGAAGGGTAAATATCAAAGGAGACACCTGGGCCCATATTACAGAAGTGCCCCGGGGGCGCAATATGCGTTTGCACCCACTTTGTGCGCCCCAGGGGCACGTTGGTATTACAGAAGCGATCGCAGTCACTTCTGCGGCTCCTTCTGCAATATAGCTAGTGCTTGTGCACATATAGCACCAGTGCTATTGAGAGAGTGGGTTCCCTCATTTACATGGGGGCGTGGCCCCATGCAAATAAGGGAATATCTTTGCCTCTGAGTCAGTGGTGTATTACCTATGTGGGCGTAGAGGCAAACATGCCTTCAAAATCATGTACGTAAAGAGCGCCACAAAAAGGTGGTGTACTTTCAGTGTGTCTTTTAGACGCAGCCCTCTGGAGGGGAGAAAGTGGGTCCCATAGACCCCCCAGACATCCCCTTGCAGGTGGGTGCAGTCACTCACTGCACCCACTTGCAAGGGGATCTCTCTGCCCATTTGAAAGTGCAGTCAGGTTGCTGCCTGCACAGAGAAAAATGGAGCAGCTTTTAAACAGCTGCTCCGTATTTCTCGTGAATGCACTGCCCTAATAGGGTGCACTTCCTCTGTTTGCACCCGGTGCACCTGCTTTAAAGTGTGCTGTGGTGAAAACAGGACAAGTGCATCTTATCCGCAATAGTCTTCAACTAGTTCAGTGAGTCCACCAATCAATGCACTATTATAACAACCCAGTAATGACATAATTCTCAAATTATACAAAAAGAAAACACAGGACTGAAAGGGTTAGTATAGGAAGGTAGGATCTTTCTCGAATGTTTACCCCCACCTTTTGCCTGGTGTCAGTATGTTTTTGACTTAGTTTGCTGGGTTCCTGCTAATCTAGACCCCAGAATCTGTGCTTTCCCCCCTAAATGTGCTCTGGTAAGTACTTTGGTACCTCCACAATTGGCTACTGGTGTAGCCTTATAAGTCCCTAGTATATGGTACTCAGATACCCAGGTCATAGGTACACCAGGGGTCTCCCGTGGGCTGCAGGAAGTCTTGTGCAATCCATGGGGGTCCACTTAAACTGTGTCTAGAGGCCTGCTATTGCAGCCTCTGTGAGTTGGTGTTTGCACCTCTCACAACAGATAAAAGTCTCCTTATATCTGAGGTCACTACACTTACAACCGATGAGTCACCACTATGGCAGGCTCTGTGGTGAGGGTGATTGGTTACAAGTGTGAGGGTGCCCCTGCATGAGCAGGAGACCCCTACAAGCCCCGGAGTGGATTCTCCAGGTTTTGTAAGTGCGGTTAGCCATTATAAGATATATAGTGGACATCAGTCATTACAAGAAGTCTAACTATATAATGGCTGCACCAAACCTGATCAAGCTTGATAACATACATGCTGGAATCATACTGCAACACCAATTCCAGTGCTGGAAGTATGATCCCATGTGCTGGGAGGCTCCTGTACTCCCGGCAACAGCCTTTCAGAGCCTGCCAGAAAGCTAGTGCTGCTGCCGACCACAGAAACAATTCTTCCGTCCTGCTGCTGAGCTGAGCTCAAGCAGGGAAGGTAAAACAATAGGTTTCCTGTCGGCGTGAGGTGTGACCACCTCCCAGACAGGACTTATTGTATTGGACCGGGGTGGGAGTGCTTGCCAGCGCCACCAGACTGCCTTGAAGGGCTCCTTGCATACTCCAGTTTGAGCCAGTTCAGGAACCCTTGGTTCACGCCCTGGCATGAAACTGGACAAAGGACAGGGGAATTTCCTCCCCTCCATCCAGCCCCCCCTCCTCCCCCCCCCCCCCGGGTTGTTCCAACTCTTTCCCTAGTTTACTTAAGGGCTCACCTTTGGGTGGGTCCCCAAGATTCATCGTTGAACAAGACTCACTTCTGAAACCTCTTTGACCATCTGGACACTTGGACTTCATTGGACTTTGACTGGAACCGATACTGCATAATGGAAGAAGAACATCTGAAGTAATTACCTTTGGAGTGTAGGAGTCACACCCCTGCATCTGCAGGCAGAGCAACGAAGCTGACCTGTCTGCTGCTTCAAAAAAAGTCTGAAGGCTGCGGTCCACAACTACCACTTTGAGAGCTTTCTATGGTTATCAAAGACCACTTAAATCACCACAAGGGTGGTCTGGATTAGTGCAGGGTGTGCCACTTGAATAGGTGTGCACCATATACTAAGACAGCCTCCTACAGTTACTGTTACTGGTATGTATCACACAGTTTGTATCCAATAGTCAGGACAACAGTGAAGAAAAGCGCACACGACGCAGTGCTTAAGTAGGCGAATGGACATATATAACATATACAAAAGATACTGTACAATGCCTATGGTTCCATACATGATTTTTAGATATCCATGTTAGGATGCAGGGGATCCATGAGCAGTCCATAATTCTTACACTGAATCTGGGAATCTACGTTTTGAGACTGAAAAAATTATGGGGTCTCTTCAGGACTAAGTAATCTGGCTAAGCACCTGCATATAATTGGAGACAGAAATCCAGAAGAAATCATCAGTCCAATTACACATCATGTAAAAATATTAGACCATATTACGAGATACCTAGGTCTCTGACCACTCACCAGTTTGTGAGTACATATTCAGTGTCCTGTCTGCTCCAAACAAACAACAATCAGTCTGAAGTTGACTTGTGATAAATTCATAAAAGCTGAAAACATGCTCTTAGATTTCCAGTGCACCTGTGGTCGATCGCCAAAGGTACTACATGTGCCAATAATCACCAATGAATGCGGTTTCCCATAGTAACACCATCACTTAAGAAGCCATCCAAGGCTTACCACATCACCATGAATGTGAACCACATCGCAGGAGTCGCTCTGGATCCTAAAATCTCCTTAACTCCCTTTACCTCTATCTGACTCTCACCCTAAAAACCCTTATCTCCTTTTACCTCTACCCTACCCTGACCCTTACCTCTTTTACCTCTACCTGCCCCTAAACCCTAAAAAGACCATAACTTCCTTTATCGCTTTACCTCCACCCTCCTTTACCCTTACCCATCCATTAACCTTTACCCTTCTCTTAACCATTGAATTCCCCCATTTTTAAATGACAATAACTATGTAATTTGAAAGAAATACTTACCTGTATGGTAAGGTGCAGCGGGGTAAAGTACAGAAAAGGGACCTACATTGAACTTACCTTTGTGGCCCTTAGCTTGAAGCTACATCCGACTGACGAGCCCCAATCAGGGTGAAATCAGTGATGGGTTGCTTGTGTTCCAGTTAAGGGAGGACCTGGCCTTACAGTTTAGGCGGAACAGATCTTATTGGAGCAGGCTCAAGACTGATCTGCATATGGTTGAGTGAAAATTGAGGTGGCATAGTGTGCAAAATAACAATGAATTGGGATGCGGCCTGAGTAATTACCAGTGGCTGAGATTAATTCAAATATTCCGCCCATTGCTTTTTTGTATAATTCCGTGCGACACCCTAAGTGGGATGGGAATGCCCAGACATGTGTTGCGTGTACACTATACAACTGAAACCAAGCTACACCCAACTGAAGAACCCCAAACAGGGCAAAAACAGTCTTGGGTTGCTTGTGTTCCAGGTCATGGAGGATTTGGACTGGCAGTTCGGACTGGACTGTTCGCATTAGAAGAAGGTCAAGACTGATTTGCATAACGCTTGGTCCAAACTAATGTAGCATGGTATGTAACATAATGATGGACTTAGCTGTGGCCTGAAGAAATTTCCAGTGGCTGAGATTAATTCAAGCATTCCACACATCACTTTTTTGTACACTTCAATTGAATGCACTAAATAGGACAGGTATGCTCGGATGTGGGTCCCAAATACACTGTGCCACAGGAAGTAAGCTACACCCATCTGAAGAGCCCCCATCATGGCCAAACTGTTCTTGGGTTGCTTGTGTTCCGGTTCAGAAAGGACCTGTTTTGGCAGTTCGGGCTGGGCTGCTCCTACTGGAGCAGGGTCAAGGTTGATTTGCATGTAGCTTGGAGTAATCTGATAGCTCATTCAGTATAGTTTTTCCATTATGTGTTACTGTGAGAAAGTGGATTATTGTTTGGGGTGGATGACAGTCCACCACAAGTAATAATGTCATTATTGTTCATAGAACCAGAAAAAGTTGCAGTAATTAAATATAGTCACAAACCTTGGTAGTTGTGGCACAGAGCAGACAGGCTTAACTTAAAACATTGTGTAAAGCATTTAGAAGTAATAAACAGTTAAAAAGGCATAAACACAACAAAATAAAAATCCCACTTCAATTCCTAAAAAATATATAATAGACCAAACAAGACCAAAACAACAAAACTCAATTTCAGGGAGTACAGAGATGTGAACTACTAAATTTTGAATTTAATGTTATTGCCTGAAAAGGGCAAAGCACCAACCCCAGGCAGCTGGTAGCTTTAGATGAGGACAAAGTTAAGGTAGAACTCAGACTGCGATAAAGCGCAGATTGGATACAAGGCCCAGGTAGGTTGCAGTCAAAAATTAACCTTCTGACTTAGAAGATGTTTGAAAAGGCCTCCGAGGGGGTTCTCAATGGGGCAAGTAAGCAGACTGGATCTGAAGATGGGCTCGTCGACAACGGGTTGGCAAACAATGAGATCTCGATGAAACCATTGATGAATGCGGGAAAAGCTCAGAGTGGGAAAAGTCTATTATTGTACGCTCCACTGTCCAACTCTATACTCCACTCTATGCCCAAACACTCCAATGTACAACACTCTATTCCACTATATGCCACTTTTCTATTCGACAAGGCACTTCACTGTACAAGATTCGACTCCAATTTATAACAGTTTACTACGTACACTATGCCAGTACACTCCACTCCATGACATGCTACGACTCACCAATACACTCTATTGTACTTAACTCCACGCTGCATTACACCACTCCACTTGACTCTCCTCCACTGTATGAGACTTTACCTTACCCTATGCTACTATACCACAGTCCACTCTACGTAGCTCCACTGTTTCACACACTACTGTATTCTATGCAACTCCACTCTACAATACTCTAATACACTGTATGTCCATCTCTGACACGTTACTCCTTCACTCCACTGTCCAACACTGTACTATACTGTATGCCACTGTACAACACTCTACGATACCCTAGTCCACTATACAACACTGTATGCAACTCTTTGTATGCCACTGCACCCCAATTTACTCCACTCTACTCTACTCTGACACAGTATTCACTCTATCCCATTATTCCACTGTATGCTACTTTACTCTATGCCACTCAGTGCCATTATACTTTATACCCCTGTATGCCAATCCACTGTACCACACTCTGCAACACTGTACTGTACACCACTCCACTCTACAAAAATCAACTAGACTGTATGCCACTCTACCCTACTTTAGTCTGCATCACTTTCCAGTACTGATGTACTGCCACTTCACTCCACTACACTCTACTGTACAATACTGTACTCCAATTTATGACATGTTACTCCACTCTACACTATTCCACTCCAGTGTACTCCACTGTACTACATTTCACTCTACTACAGTTTATCCCACTCTATGCCACTGTACCATACTCCGCACTACGTCGCTCCACTGTATGACACTCTACTCCACTTTATGCAACTCCACTCTACAACACTGTACTACACTTTATGTCACGCTATTCCACTCTATGGCCATCTACTCTACGCCACTATACTACCCTCTATGATACTTGAAAACATGCCACTTAATGTCTCTCTGCGAATTGACATTCCACTCTACGACACAACATTCCACTCTACAACACTCTTCTCTGCTGTACTCTACGACACTCCACTTGATGATACTCCACTCTACCACACTCTACTTCCCCTTGCTCCACTCTAAAACACTCTACTCCACTCTGTGACAATCTGCAACACCCTACTCTACTGTTTGACACACCATTCTGCTGTAGAACTCGCTTCTCCAGTCTACGATACTTAGACGATACGCTACTACATTCTACTCCACTCAATTCCAATCTATAATACTCCAGTCTATGATAATAGACTTGACAACACTGTCCTCCACTGTACTGCACAACACTCCACATAACTCTCCACGTACGATGCTGGACTCTACGATTTGAAACACAATTTTTTTTTATTTTTTATTTAAACATTGAAATTCAATGAAAAACACAAAATTCAAGCTTAGTTTTAGTTAGGAAAATGTATTATTGCCGCATAATTTTCAATAATCCGCCTCATATGTGCTACACCCGAGGCACTTGCCAGGCACACCATTCTGTCCCATATGCGTATTATCGTTCAAGTGTATTTACACTAGATTGCAGACAAAAGAAACCTGTACTACGCATGTGGACTTTATTACTATTCACTGGCTACAGGGGTCGGATGATAATATACTAGTTACTGAGCATCCCGAGGTTTACCAGTTGCCAAGGGATACATTAAGGTGCAAGTACAACCATGCCCCAAATTCTATTGCCCAGTTTCTGTGGTGTTTTTCATTGCACTACGCATAAAGATCACTACTACCTACATCCTCGGGTCCATGGAAGTAATTGACACGTATGAGTCCAGCATGAACAAGAAAAAAAATTACATTTTGTTTTATGTATAATTTTTGTTTATTTCAAATTACTAGGTTGCATTTGGTGATGCAAACAATGTGTATCAACATAGCTTATGTGCGCCAATGATGTTGAAATAATTGGAAAAAAATCGGAGCGGTTTACAGTGAGGAGTACCATCAACTAGTACCTAGTCTGTACCACTACAATATGGATGACACATTAGTGTATAGGTGAACTACCTGAGCTTGCCCTTTGATTTCCATACTCTGTATGTATTGCAGTTAGTACCCACAATACAGTGTGTGAACAAGCTTGTTGTGCAAGCGAAACGCGCTACTGAATAAACCATCATCTGAGGAGAGTACTACTATGGGTGATCGCTTCATTTAAATTGTTAATGGATATATATATATATACATCTATCTAGATATTTTATATATTTTTCTGAATACAACAGTGATTTTACTGATGTGTGAATTATATATATTTATGGCAGATGTTTTGCACAATTACATTTGATTGTAGTACAAAAGACATGTAGAGTTCAATTAACAAATGGTATTTCTCCCATGTCTATTTATGTACTTATCACTGTTTTGCACTTGCACTTTAAATGTTGTATCTTGGCTTCAGTACCGCGTCATGTGATCAAGGCCATCTCAGGCCGAAACGCGTCAGGGCGAGCGTGGTGTTTTGAGCTATTAAAATACTTCATGCATGAAGTTGGGTTTGTGTTCCGTCCTTTTTTCACGAAAGGAAGTTACGAAGAGCGGCATCTGCTATATATATATATATATATATTACCTACTGGCGGTCGCCAGTAGGTAGTTATAGTTAGGACCACGTTTCCATAGGAAATCCTCAACATTCTATTTTGAATAACTTTGGCGCCGGTCGACGAATCCTCGCGAATTTTTCAAAATAGGTGGGGCGCTACGCTCCGCTCCTACCCTGAAAGTCTCGGGGGGATTCGTCAAGCGGGGGCTGAGATAACAGGGGGGTCCCAAAACGCGTTTTTCCCATGCATTTTTCCATAGGACCTTTAGACAGGGCTACAGCCCGAACGGCTGAACAGAATTACTAGAAATTTGGCAGAGAGGTAGTCCTCAGGTCAAGGAAGTGCCTTTTGTAGGTTTGGTGTAAATCTGTTCAGTAGATTCTGAGAAAATAGCCTTTAAATCAATATATATATCTGAGCCAGCTTACGGTGCGCTTACGGTACGCTTACCGTACGCGTACGGTGGCGTGCGCGAGCGCGATTCTGATTGGCTCTTAGATCTTAGTAAACATTCGAATCGGCCGAAACCAGGAAGCGGCGGCCGCCATTTTCTCTCTCGCACTGAGAGTTAGGTTTTAAAATAAAGCCAAAAAACATGTAAAGGGGCTGTTTAGACAGCTCCCACACACATAGCCATGTTGAGGGAGTCCCCAAAGATCCCCCAAGGCCAAAAATGCAATTTTTATTTTTTCGCTAATTTCGCCGATTACGCTTACCGTACGCGTACGGTAAAAAATTATAAAAAAAAAAAAAACTATCCACACTCTCCCCACCCCGTGTGCAATTGGTGGCCGCAGGCCACCAATTGTGCATGGCTTATAAGAGGTGTGATAAACTATAATATTTTAAACAAAAATAATAAAAGAAAAAATTATCCACACTCTCTCCACCCCGTATGCAAATGGTGCCCGAAGGGCACCATTTGTGCATGGCTTATAAAAATTACGAAAAATTAAAATATTACCTTTCAAAACGAAGTGCATCATATGTCCTCCATGTGCGCACGGTGCGCGAAGCGCATCGTGCGTACATGGCCCATCTAGCGTAACGTGGGCACGCGGTGCGCGAAGCGCACCGCGTGCTTACTGTGCGCGCACGGTGCGGGAAGCGCACCGTGCGCGCACGGAACGAACTGCGTTAAGTGGGCGCGCACGCCACGAATGGCGTAAAGTAACTTAGCATTTAAAAAACCGTACAAATTCACTGAAAAAACCATAGGTTTCACACACGTTATAGTTAGGAATTAGCATTTAAAAAACCTTGCAAATTCACTGAAAAAACCATAGGTTTCACACATGTTATAGTTAGCGGAAATTTTACTGATAAAAAACCAGTGAAATTCCCCCATTATAGTTAGTGCAGGCAACTATAACTCACGCGACCGCAATCTTCTGCTGATGACATATGTGTCTTTATGAAAAAAAAATATTTGTAATATATGTATAGCTAAAAATGTATGGAAGAAGACATGGGCAAATAAGTGTCTAAATACAGTATTAGCATCAGCAGAGGATTGCGGTCGCGTGAGTTATAGTTGCCTGCACTAACTATAACGGGGGAATTTCACTGGTTTTTTATCAGTAAAATTTCCGCTAACTATAACATGTGTGAAACCTATGGTTTTTTCAGTGAATATATATATATATACACATATATACACATACACACACAATAAAACCATGAATTAAAACAATTTATTAGGAAAAAATATATTAATTAATGCAGACAATAAATGAAATATTAACAATTTAAAACACCAAGAAACACATTTACAAAAAATATTGTCAACATTGAGAAATATTGAACAATAAAAACAATAATATAAAATATTTAAAAAAACAAATGCTATAAAATCTGTTTACCAATAATATGAAAACTATTGTAGTCTAAGAATTTTAAATAACTTATTCCCACTCTAGTTTTTGCAAAAGTAGGAAAAGTGTTGGATTACTATTACTACTCCAGTCACTGCAATAGTAGGGAAAGTATTGGCTTTCAGAATGGGGTAAATGTACTATTCCCACTCCAAACAGCACAACAGTAGGGGAAGCGTTGGACTTTGGAGGAGTGAAACTTACTATTCCCCCTCCAAATGGTGCAATTGTACAGATAGAAGTGAACTGTCAAGAGGTTAATTTTACTATTCCTACTGTAGTCTCAGCAAGAGTAGTACTTCACTTTCACTTCAAACACTTTACATGTATAAGTAACTCCATGAATATAGAATAAATATTAAGCTCTTAATATGAAAATTATTAATTGACATGAATATATATATATATATATATATATATATATATATATATATATATATATATATATAGCTCAGTGGGGAGTGACCAACAGGTAAGTCGCACTCGGACAAAGGATAGCTTCCCCAAACAGCCTTTAATATCAATCAAATAGCAACACTTGCCAGCAAGTTATGAGCATGAGACTGCAGTCCTGACGCGTTTCGAGAAGTCCTATTTTTCAAAGGATAATGCAGTCAAGAAGCGCATGTTGGCTCACCTTCCCTTATTTAAAACAATATTGCATGCCCCTGATTGGCTGCTCTGAATGAGTCAATGCATTGCTTTATGGGAGGTGTAGTCCTTTCTTTTCCCCAAGATGGATGCGCTTTTAAAATTATATTCAGAAGTTGGCAACCACGTTTTCCAGGGGCTCATGTGAGAGCCTTACTTGGCTCTCACATGAGCCAAGTAAGGCTCATGTCCTGGAATGTGGGATATCATCACCATCTTATTTCACATCCACCTATGTTTTTAATCTTACCCGAGATTTCCAATATTAAAATTGCCTTTAGTGGTGGGCAACTTTGAGGCAATTTCAATACTCTGAGCCATGCAAAACTCTGAAATAACATGCTCTGCTATATTTTAAAAACAACAGTTGATGGACAGGATGCAGAACAATGTCATACATTCACCCCAGTACAGAGATCTGGGCCTAAATCCATCGTTTTTTGCTCACCATGCCATTCCAGTTTGAACCTAGTCATATGCAAATCAGTCTTGACCCTGTGCCTCATGGGAACAGTCCAGCCCGAACTGCCAAGCCAGGTCTTCCCTGGACTGGAAACAAGCATCCTAGGATGGGTTTCGGAGTTTCACCCCTCTTCAGCCAGGATAGCTTGATTCCAGTGGCATGGAGAGCACGGGACTCACGTCTGAGCATACCCGTCCCACTCGGGGTGACAAATGCAAAAACAACAGTTGATGGACAAAATGCAGAAAAATGTCATACATTCACCCCAGTACAGAGATCTGGGCCTAAATCCATAGTTTTTTTGCTCACCGTGCCATTCCAGTTTGAACCCAGCCTTATGCAAATCAGTCTTGACCCTGTGCCTCATGGGAATAGTCCAGCCCGAACTGCCAAGCCAGGTCTTCCCTGGACTGGAAACAAGCATCCTAGGACCGGTTTCGGGGTTTCACCCCTCTTCAGCCAGGATATCTTGATTCCAGTGGCATGGAGAGCACAGGACTCACGTCTGAGCATACCCGTCCCACTCGGGGTGACAAATGCAAAAACAACAGTTGATGGACAGAATGCAGAACAATGTCATTCATTCACCCCAGTACAGAGATATGGGCCTAAATCCATTGTTTTTTTTGCTCGCCATGCCATTCCAGTTTGAACCCAGCCATATGCAAATCAGTCTTGACCCTGTGCCTCATGGGAACAGTCCAGCCCGAACTGCCAAGCCAGGCCCTCCCTGGACTGGAAACAAGCATCCTAGGACCGGTTTCGGAGTTTCACCCCTCTTCAGCCAGGATAGCTTGATTCCAGTGGCATGGAGAGCACGGGACTCACGCCACTGGAGTCAAGCTATCCTGGCTGAATAGGGGTGAAACCCCGAAACCGGTTCTAGGATGCGTGATTCCGGTCCAGGGAAGACATGGCTTGGCAGTTTGGGCTGGACCCATGAGGCACACGATCAAGACTGATTTGCATATGGCCATGTCTGAACTGGGGTGGCGTGGTGCGCAAAATAACGATGGATTAAACCCAGATCTGTGACTGGGGGTGAATGTTTTGCCAATGTGCAACATTCCGTCCATCATCTTGTGTGTTTTGCTGTTCGCCCTATGTGGGAAGGGTATGCCCAGACGTGGGTCCCGTGCTCACTACGCCACTGGAGTCAAGCTGGTTTCGGGTTCATAACCCTCATCAGCCAGGCTATCTTGAATCCAGTGGCAAAGTGAGCAAGGGACCCACGTCTGGGCATACCCTGCCAACTTGGGCGAACAAAGCGATACCAAAAGGGGATAATGGACGGAGCGTTTGAGCAAATCAAACACTCACCCCCAGTCAACTGATCTGGGTTTAGTCCATCATCATTCTTTAGCTCAATCCACCACCCCAGTTCAGACATGGCCATATGCAAATCAGTCTGACCCTGTGCCTCATGGGAACAGTCCAGCCCGAACTACCAAGCCATGTCTTGCCTGGAATAGAAACAAGCATCCTGGGACTGGTTTCGGGTTCATAACCAGATGGCAGGAGGATGCATCTGTGATTCTGGGCAAATCACTTAATACCCCGGTGCCCACAAAAAAAACTGATGCTCATGTAAAGCGCTCTGATACCTTCAGTTCGAGTTTGAGCTATGTAAAACTGTAACAACAAAAAAAAGACATCGCCATCTATTATGCCTTCAATAGTCATGCTCAATGAGGGTTCTGTGCCAATTTCTTTTCCCATTGCACATTGTTTCTTTCAGGTGTTCCATAGATGTGTCTGGCTCGTGCTGTAAGTGATATAGTATCAGATTCTTGGGAGTGAAGCATGGGCTGGGTTGTTGGGCTTGTTTTCTTTTTGTACCGCCCTCCTTCAGGGGTCATTTCTCTTTGGATCCCTGTGTAGGAAGGTGGAATCTGACTACATGGTTGCCCCCACTTCTTTTTCTGGTGTTTTGATGGTTTTTGACTTAGTTTGGCTGGGAACCTTCTATTCAGGTCCCCAGCCTAGTTGCTTCCTCTCTAAAATGATTCCATGTACCCTAGGTACATAACAGATTGGATTCTGAGGTGCCCTTATAAGTCTCTAGTATATGGTATACTATGTACCCAAGGCATAGGTACCCAAGAGGCCTACCAAAGGCTGAAGCATGTATTATGCCACCGCTGGAACGCCCTCCAAAATGACACCACAGGTCTGCTACTGCAGCCTGGGTAAGGTGGTGCATGCATCCCTTACTGAGATATAGGTTCACTATATCTCACCTATCACTGTACATATAAACCTATCAGTCACCCCTATGGCAGGCCTTATCAATCCTGAAGGCAGGGTGCTTGGTTATATGTGAGAGGGTGCCCAGGCATGAGCCGAGCCCCTCTGCAGCCTTCGGAATCTATCCTCCAGGGTTGTCAGTGGTGCAGCCTGAACATATACTCTTAAGTGCATTATAACCAAACGGTAAATGCTAACTTTGGACTGGCTGCACAGAAACATGTTGTGTTTGGTGTCAAACACCTTGGAATCATACCCCCACACCAGTAACTGGTGTGGGAGTATGATCCCACCCTTCTAGAGGGAGAGACATGACAGCACCGGTATACCCGGTACCAACTTAACAGAGCCCTGGCATCACAAAATGGATGCTGCAGCCACAGACACGGGTCTGGCCTCCTGCTGCTGACTGAAACTCTGGCAAGGGAGGCCTGGACAATAGGTTTCCTGTCACAGGGAGGTGTAACCACCTCCCAGACAGGCTGATGTGTATTGGGGCTGGGTGGGAGCACTCTCAGAGTGCTTTGAAGTCCTGCACTGGGGGCACATTTAGTATCCCTGTGCATAGTCCAGCTCAAACCGGTTCAGGGGCTTCCAGCCCCTGCTCTGGTGTGAAACTGGATAAATAAAATGGGTGTAGCCACCACTCTTTCCAAACCATCCCATAGGTTGGTCCCCTGAGTTAGTCCAACCCGTTCCTTAGGTAGAAGTAAGGAACCCCTGGCAACAGGACTTTAGATATCCCTGGACGAAACTCTGTAGCTGAATGCTGGAACTTCGACGCTCTACTCAAGACTAGAGGACTGAAGAAATCTCCCTTGGGGTCAAGGAGTGACTCCCCTGTTTGACAGGCACCAACGAAGCATTTTGCTGGTCTGCAACTCCGAAGCTCCCGCTGGACTCCAAAGTATTTGCAGCCCAGGAAGAGTATTTCCAGACTTCTCAGAGGCCGACCTGAGACCCCAGCAAAGCTGAGACCCGCTGCCCTCGTGAGTAACGTGGAACCGGAACTCCTGGTCACCGTGCACATTTGCAAGTGCATTGACTTCCCGACATCTCTCGAAGTCATGCTTTGGTTTACTTGTATCCCTCGCCCCGAGGCACCATCTGCACCGAAGATTGTGGGCCTACACTCCACGAGTGTTCCGTGAACCTGCTTACTGCATTTCAGCTCAAGGCTCCTTCGCAATTCCTCGTCCGTCGACTGGTGGGTCCCTGTGAAGACAACTTTGATTTTCCTTGGGCTTCCCTGGTTGCTCCAGACTTGCCCTGACTCCCCACCGCGTGGTGAGTCCCTCAGATCTTTCTGTTCTACACCGAAGCATCTTTCTCCTTTCTGTGTGGACTGCTGTTTCCAAGGCTTGTTGTGTCCAATCCGAGCACCAACACTGGAGCACTCTACATCCTTCATGGGACAGCTCGAATCCAGCTCCTGGTCATCCTCGACGCCTCCTGGTCCTCGTGGCTGAAGAGTCAAGCTTCACCTTCTGCACCTGAAACACCTGACATCGGTGGGCATTCGCCTATCATGCCCCTGGTCACTGGCTAGTGACACAGACTCTGTCCCCTCTGCTTTCAGGTTCTTCTTGACTTTGATCCAGGCTTGGATCTCTTCGGACACTTTGCATCTTCCCGGCAGCAGCACTTCTTTGCCAGCTCCCATTGAAAATGACGACGCGACCCGACACCATTTGACACCTATGCACCCGGCTTCCATGGGTAACTCGAGTACTCCGGTGCTCCCGTGGGTGTTGACCCTAGAACTTCCTAAGTCCAAATGGTTTGGTCCTAGTCCATTTCTAAGTGTCCCTAATCTTTAATAATCTAACCGCAACTTCGCCCATAGAAGCTAATGGGAGCTCGCGGCTGTGTTCTCACACTGCACACGGCCCCCGTGGCTCCCCTGTGTCACTACCTTGGGTGGTTCCTTGGGGTCCCAGCGATTCTACAGGCCTTGTGTCTAGTTAAGTCGTGGTTCTTATACCACTATTTTAGTATATGGTTTGGCTCGCCCCTAGGGCCTGACGTGTATTTGTGCTATTTTACTGTAATATTTGAAGTGTAACTTATGTGTTTGGACCTCTAGCCTCATAAAAGAACTAGTAGGGTGTGTTTAGAAATAAATACATATGTTTTATATATATACCTGGTATGGTTGTCTTTCATTTAGCCATTCAAGAGATTATAGACTGGTAAAACAAGCTGCTTTACATTCCTTCAAGACTTAGCCTGAAGGCTGCTCTCCATAGCTACCACTAGGATAGCTTTCAATAAAGGTTGTCTTTAACCTATCTTCAATAAGGGACTGCTGCAAGGTACCCACTATAACTAGTGGACAACATATACCAGGCCAACTTCTCACATGGGTGTGCAGCGTGTGGGATTCCAGCTTGCTATTGTTTTACCAGATAATCTCAATTGAGTGACTAACTGAAAACCACTAAAGGTACCTGAGGTACATATACTACAAGCTTTATTATACAGTAAGTTCTACTGAACTTAGAGTTGTGTGTCAAGGGCTTAGCACACCCTTTCTACAACTCAAGAGAGTTTAGTAAGCCACACTAGAGTAGGTAGTGCAATACACCACCCCTCTCTAGTGGGTATCAGAGCGCTTCACATGAAGGGATGGTAGGGTATAATTGAGCTAACTAAATTAGTCACATATATGATGAAGGACAGAGCCTTGAGAATAAACAAATTACTAAACTTGTTCTCTGAAGGGGCTCCTTGGAGCATCACGTTTGTTGAAGTAAATGGTGATGGTCTCAGTGTCAACTTTTCCGGGGTCACTCTACTGGGAATGTGATCTTACCTAAAGTACAACTTTGTTTTTATTTTTCTTATTATTAGTTCTTAATGTTAAACAACAAATGCGCCCGCAAGTGTGTAGCAGGTGTCAGATCACATTGAACATACCTCGTATGCAGGGTGTTGCATCTCACTCATGAGGACATGGCCTCGAATCTTGGGTTGGTCTCTTCTTCCTGGAGCAGGACCAAGTCTGATTTGCGAGTCGCTGGTCTCTCTCCGGAGTGGCCCAGTGGGCAAACAAGGAGAACTCAATGTAATGAGGAATATCTATAGGCACCATTGTATCCTGAACAGACACATGCATGTGGTGTCTCTCTCTCCCTAGAAATGCTGAGGTCTTGTTAGCAAGCTGCAGACACAGTGTGGCTGCTTAAACTCCCTTTACACAGCCCCCCTCATATGTGCCAAGACCCCATCTTATGTAGGCCACCTTTAGCCAGCCCCGGCGTTTTACCCAATGTCATAAAGCATTCTGAGATTTGTGGAATTGCTTTTAATATTGTAACTATGGGCTCTTAAATAACAGCGTGGTATGTACCGTTGGCTAAAAATCTAGTACTGGCTGATAGAATCACACATGACTTGGTGCCACTTGGCATCCATGCAATAAGAGAATCTGAGGACAAATGCAACAAGGGTGATAGCAGATGGTATAGCGCTATGTAACATAGCATTGGGATGCCGGGATGATATGCATATATTATATTACTCTTCGTTTGACAACGACAATGAAAATATATAAATCATGCTAGCATTATGAAATCATTCTGCATGTCTTGATTTCAAAGGCGTCAACAATCTTTAGTCCAAGCCATTTAATTCAACTGTGATGCTGATTTTATGGATATCAGAAGAATGAAAGGCTATGTGAACATTTCAAACTTTTAAACCTTTGACCCTCCAATTATGCGATATACTGCAGCCGCAGATAGAATAATTCCAGTATGTATAGCACGCTTCCTCTTTGTGTGTTAGACACTACAAGCTCCACACGTACAACCTTCAAATCGCCATCTTGTTTGGGCAATTCTCAGTCTCTGCTGAAGTGACCTATCCAACCTCTTCTCTTGCAGCTACTTGCGTGCATGAAACGGCCAGTGCTTCCATAAGTGAGATAAGGGTACCATATAGGAAAGGTCCAAACAAGCCATTTTAACAGTGGAAATGAGCACTCCAACACCAAAATTACATTTTGCCTGGTGATCGGAACATCTTTAGACTGTTCCGGGTGAATGAGCTGTCACATTAGACAATTCCAGCTGCAGGTGGTGAAGTATCTCAGTGCCTGCCTGCAGTAGTGATTCGCGTGTCACTTTCAGATCAAAGACTTGACCCCACTAGGGCCAGCTCAGATTTCCCTTTTTGATAATAGATAACATTAGTACCAATAACTTGATTTTCAACACTTATTCTTCAAGCGACATTGGATTTGTGGCATGCACAGGGTATATAGGGCCTGATTCAGAAAGGAAAACGTACAGTGTGTGTAAGTTTACTATTTTTTTAGTATTCACAAACTACGAGTTTAATGTTACTTATAATTTTATGACTGCGGCGACTCCTCAGCCGAGTAAGATGTCTCTGCATGTAAAAGATAGGCCTGCCCTGTCCTATTTTTTTATGTAGGGAGTTCTCCGCCCTGACTACGGAGTTTCCACATTCGTCAAAATGTTATTTGTAACATTAAACACGTATTTTGTGAAAACGGAAAAAATAGTAAACTTACTCAAAAGTCTATGTTTATCTTTGTGGATCATGCCATACATGTTCAACATTCTAGCAGCATCAGCACCCATTTGAAAAGGGACGTTTTCAATGTCAAGGAGGTGATAATCCGATAATCCGCAAAATAAACGACTTTACGGGTTCCAAAGGGTGGACATTTCTGTGTTTTTCGAAGTGTGACTATTCTTCCAAATAAATCATTTTGTCAGGTTTCACCCAAAACATATTCTACCTCAACCCACCTTAATACGTGATCGTTTCTCCTCCTTCCAGTGAGGGGCTTGTCAATTATAAACTAAGACACCTTCCTGTGTGCAGAGTGCCCACGTGTTATCATAACAGTAGATTTGGATGGGCAGCCAAGCAGTGCAGAGCGGACCAGACTCACCCACCCACCTGGCCATCGCCCCCCTTCACACCCAAACGTAAAAACACATACTGGCCATAGTGCAACCCACACAATGGTATTTTTTCGATGTGCAACAATGCACCATGTACAATCGTACATGAGGAATTGACCCACATACTCCCAACTGTGAATTCACGAAAGTTGCCAAGAAGTGAGCGTGCGGGATGCAGGCTTCCAGGCACACTTCTGAAGACTTTATGATCTCCATAAAGAGGTAAATTTGCACCGGTGCCAAGAGGCACTCCTGCATGTGTGGATTTAAGCAGAGCTTTCAGTGGGATGAAAAAACGGGTCGTGGCCAATGGAATTAGGGCGTGGCTTAAAAAAGCAAGCTAAAAATCTGTGCTTAGCATAGTGTATCCACCGACTGGTATTTTGCTGCTTCTGTCATTGCATCCGGATATATAATCCAAGTAAATTTATACCTACAACAAGCCCGGACTATTGACTTTACCAATGGTTGTTAGTTGCATGAGATAAATAAGCAACAACTATGGCTTCGTTGTATAGAATATTGAAAATGCTTCAGTTCTAAATGGTGAGACTGTGAAAGAACTATACTGAGTCTCTTTGAAGTTACATCAAAGGCAGTGAAGGGTGGGACCACTGCAGAGTTACGATTTATCTTTCACCCTGAGGTTGGGGACAAAAATGGAGAGCCCGATAGGAACCCGCCTCAGCACCTGCTTATTAGAACTACCGGTGCTGAGAACCGGCAAGACCCGGCCCACTTAACGCCCTGTATTTCCGGCTTCCTTTTGTGAATCGGGCTTGCTGTGTCCACCGGCAGATGGTAGGCCTCGCTAGTGACGCAGCGTCGTCAGCTGACGCACCCGCATCATAGTACACACCGGACACCATTCCCAGGGCTCCTCTTTGTATCTGGGCAATACATAGATGTCCGCCCTGCTGCTGTGGTGCACTTTGAACAGAGTGTAAATATTATTGACAGCGAATTACCAAGTTTACAGCCTCGTTTGTAAATCTGCAGAGATGGGAACGCGTAGGAGTGGAAATTGTCGCATGACCCAAGTGAAAACAGCTAAAGGATGAAAGGAAATGTTAATGATGCCAAGGAGGAGATGTGCGGATTTCGGTGCTTTGCAGCTTTTTATTGCTCACGAGAGAGTGCATCCTTGGTTTGAAATGTTCATGCTTGACTTGTTTTATAGCAAATGAGGCGTAAAAGCTGGAACTGAAGGAGGGTGGAGGGCAAAAGGCGGGTCGGTTGAATCCTGCGCAGGGACATGTACTTTGATGCAGAGACCCCTGGAAGCATTGTAGACGGCTCAGTGGGTTTAGCTCTCGCTGCTGCAAATCTATATGGTTTGGATCTGTGCTTCTTATTTTAGAAAATATAAGCACGAGTGATCTAAGTTAAACCTTATGAGGTAATGACAAGTTTACTGTGGGCAAACTCCCTGATTTGTGAAGGCGGTAATTATTCCAGAAGGTTCTGCACTAGCAATGAATCCTTCAGTAGGAGTTGCCACTTTTCCATAAGTTAGAGGACTTTCCAGCTAATAAACTCGTACTAGGTGCTATTTATTGAACCTAATAAATAAGGCACCCCTGTATATCGTTATTTATCTGGGGCGCTAAATACCAGCTACACTCGTCATCGGGACCTATGCCGCATATTACCGCATGTCGCCCATCGGATGTACCTCGCTCGGATCATTGTTTCTTATATCTTTTAGAACTGTAGCTAGAAGCCACGCCAGTGGATGCCTATCGCATATTACACTAAGACACTGCTAAATGTGTACATGATATAAAGACAATGTGCATTCCGGGGCGAACGGGAGCATTTTTACTCTCAGACTTGTACTTTACTGCATTTGGGCTATTGCTAAGGAAGGTCTGTTGGAGCCAAGTATTGAAGTACTTTATTTTCCAAGTGATTTCTGGAAAATGACAACTGGTGAGAAAGCCCAATACAAGACCAAAAGCTAGAGGAAAGGGAGAAACTCAAACTGTCGCCCTTCTCCCGCCCCTCCCCCACACAGCAAGCCAACTCCTCAGTAGCTCGAGTCAAGATGAAGGTTAGTAGAATACCTGCTGTCAGTTAGAACCTGACCATTATTAAACAAGGGGCATGACAAGCACCAGCAACCCATGGGGCCCCATCATTCTTCAGGTATTGTCTGCAAGTTGCAACTCGGCTTTTTTACCCACCTGGCTGGAATCAACCATTGTGCCTATTTTTAAGCAGGGGGACAGGCAAGATCCTGACCGTTACAGGCCTATCTCTTTGTTGGACGCTATAACTAAAGTTGTGGGCCGTGTCATCTTGGAACGTCTTCAAGATTGGGCGGAGGCAAACTCTGTCCTATCAGACCTCCAATACGGCTTCCGTGCAGGCCTGGGCACTGTTGAACAGGGTCTTAATCTGTCATTATTGATTGGGAAATACACAAGGGCAAAAAATAAAAAAATGGGAATCTGTTTTTAGTATTTGTGGATCTAACAGCCGCTTTCGACTGTGTGATCCACAGTAAACTCTGGGCCATTTTAGGAAAATTGGGGGTAGAAGATAGGATTATTTATTACCTTAAAAGATTTTACAATGAAACTACGGCTCGAGTCCGTTGTGGGGTAAATGGGGAACGGTCAGGTGCTTTTTCGATAAATACTGGTGTTAGGCAGGGCTGCGTTTTGGCCCCCTTCCTTTTTAACCTTTATATTAATGGTTTGGAATGGGCCCTACTTGAAAATAACAACGACTGTCCATTTGTGGCTGGGAGACCCATCCCAGCACTCTTATACGCAGATGACGCAGTTCTGATGTCCCGAACGCAGGTGGGCATTCAGAGGCTGCTGGACAGCTTCACAAATTTTATGAAGAATTTAGGCTTGAGAATAAACACGTCTAAAACGTACTCTATGCACTGTGGGTGTAGGACAAAGAAAATTAATACAATGTTTGTTGCAGGACAAAGGTTCGAGGCCACGGCCAAATTCTCTTATTTGGGGATTCTTTTCACGCATGGTGACACATGGGCGCAAGCGGTTGACGCCAAGAAACTGGCCTTACTTAGAGCCACCACTGCCCTTATTAACTTCGCTAAAAGATTGGGTAAAAGACCACCGGTGGAACTCATAAAAATATATAAGGCCAAGTGTGTCTCATTAGCCACCTATGGAGCAGGGCTCTGGGGGCTAGCAGATGTGAATAAAATCCAGCATGTTGAGAACTCATTTCTCAAATATCTTCTATCAGTCCCAAGTGGTACTTCTTCTTCTGTATGTCATGCAGAATTGGGGCTTACCTTTATCTCTGATTTAATTAAGCTAGAGCCTATCCTTTTATGGCATAGGCTCTGGATTAAGGAAGATTATTTTAGATATCTGTAAACTGGATGGGTTTTTGAACATCCCCTGGATTGCGTACGTACGTAATTTCTTAAATGACCTTGGCCGTTTGGAGAATTTTAATAATCCGAGTTCACTTGGGACTATTTCAAGGACGGATTTGAGAAGAGGAGGGCTACTGCTTCTGGAAAGCCACAGAAATGACAAATAATTCATTAAAATCGACCGTCCTCCAAAATCAGATGATTTTAACCACATTTAAAATTTAACCCTATCTAACCTTTGTACCTGGTGTATACAATAGATTAATTTTAACAAGATTTAGACTGGGGTTTTTTCATAGATTGGTGTCATTACCAAAGATGAATGATTGGTCGAGAAACCTTCAGCCTTGCCCATGTGATAATAGTTCTTCCCAATCAACGATTCATGTTTTATTCTTCTGTAAACTGTATTCCCACTTAAGAAAATTGTACATAGTGCCCGTTTTAAAAATGTTTGGCCTCCGCCAACGTCAACCAGCCTTTGCAGGCTCTGCAATATCTTGACAATGAGCATAGTGTTTTTAGAATCGTGATCTTTTTAAAACAAGTTTTTATTTATCGGAAGCTTATGCATGTTTAATTGATTTTTAGCTTCATATTTATGTCCTTTTATATGTACTGAAGATCGTGTTTTAATAATCATTATGCATTTTTAAGAAATGTTTTTCAGTAATTTTCACCTACTGTACATATTTCTTTCTTATGTGCTTTTATGATTGAATAACATATCAATCGAATAAAGCTTCTGTGACTGACTGACATAGGGCAGTGGGATCCAGGGTTAGGAACATTTTAGGGAAGAAGGTTTCATCTGGGGGCTATTTGGGATAATAATATAATTTTGCAGTGAAATTGCTGAATAAATAAAAGTGCACAAATGTAATCTAGCGATGCAGATATGTCAATCAAACGTTTTTAATGTATAGAAATTATAAACATATCGATAATCACACATTAAGTGGTTTTATATTTCTGGGGGGAAAAACTGTGTAGTGCCCCCAGTGAGGAAAGAAACCACAGAGGGAAAAGAAGTGAGGACATGGTGGAGGAACTGTGTGTTCCTATAAAGCACACAACTGCAGTCTATGCCAAATTGCAGGTGTAGATGGGCCTAGGGCTTAATTAAATCTTTTAAATCTTTCGAGTTAAGATGCTATTGGCTGTCGACGGTCTTTCAACCTCTTTTTAAATATTGAGGTCTCATCAGGAGAGCAAGGTATAAGGGGCACCTAAGTGAAATTATAATAAATATCATTAGGAATCAGTAATTTTGATAGACAATGTGGACCTGAATATCGAATGTAGAATATCATGGTACTCGAATATCAAGGAAAGCTATTGGGGACAAAATATTCAAAAGTAAGTATGTATAGATTTTGTGTACCTAACTCCACCCATGAACCTTGACGATATATATATATATATATATATATATATATATATATATATATATATAGAGCGAGAGAGAGAGAGAGAGAGAGAGAGAGAGATATGAACAAATTCTAACCGGATTAACGGTAAATGAACGAGCAACACCAGTTGTGGTTGTTAATCCAGTTTATTCAGGCATACAATAACGCGTTTCGACCTCTGGCGGTCTTGGTCACCAAGATCGGCAGAGGTCAAAATGCGCTATCGTTTGCCCGGTTAATCCAGTTTATTCGGGCAAACGATAACGCATTTCGACCTCGGAACCACAACTGGTGTGGCTCGTTCATTTCTCGCGAATCCGGTAAGAATTTGTTCGATTTAAAGGAGTTGCGGCATCCACCCTAGACGAGCCCCGACCCACTCGGAAGGGCGTCCGAAGATGCCATCTCGGTACGTAGAAGTGGAGTTAAGAATAGCAAATCTATACTTCCCTATATGCACTTACCTTTCAATATTTTGTCCTTCGATATTTTGGCAATGATATTAGTGAGCCATGATCTTAAATTCATGTTTTCGATATTACAGAGTACCGTGGTGTTAGCCTGCTGGGCTAGACAAGAATAATTGGAATACATAACTTAAGATGTACTTCGGTTTCTTTTTTATATCCGTGGTCCAGGAAAATAATCTATAAAATTTGTAGTACGCTAGTAAGAGGTATGCACAAGTTGACAGGGCTCGTTAATAGTAGCATACCATAATTCTAATGGGCCTAATCTATTGTTAAGAACCGACAGGGACACCAAGGGGGATAATTACAAAATGTACTCATTCCTGGGTCAATGTTGGTGACCAAATTTAGAAAGGATTAGACATTTATCAGTAAGTGTCTCGTTGTTTGTATATTGCAATAACATATTAAATAGTTACTTAACTTACCCAGGAATAGCACAATAAAATAAGGAAAAATCGAGCCATCCTCAGATGTGAAGGTCTGCTCTGAAAGATTATTCCTCCTGTGCTCAGATAGAGTGAGCTGGCACTGTCACATGTGGGAGTCCCAGTAGCGCAAGGCCACACGTTGAGCATCTTGACAGGAGGACTTTTTCTTTTTTTTCAGTTCCCCTGAGGTTTGGGTATGTGTGCCCGAGAGCAGGATGACTGTCAGTGTCTCTATAGGGTGAATCCTGCTTGCAACGGGAACGAGGCCAGCAATTAAAGATGGTCACTCGCCAATAGGAGGCATGGAAGATGCCCTGCATTCTAGCTTGTATATCATCAAAACATTATTATAAGGTTCAAAATTATTATTTTCGTACTGTTGGGACATGATTCAATGATCATAACAATAATTAGTTTTAAAATTAAAATAAAAAAGTCCTTAGAAATGAAGGAATGAAAGGAAAGATAGACTCAAAAGCAGGACAATCAACAGTAACAAAAAAAGTGCAACATCACCAGTTGGGATACAACAACAGGTATGTATATATCAGTACAAATGAGTGTAAAGCCAAAAATACACTTTTGCATAAATACATGTTACAATACTTACATCAGTGTGATAGATACAATTCTCACAGTTCGCAATATTAATGACTGCACAATGCAATGAGTTGGATTTTTGGCTGCATTTGCACTCCAGTCTTTCTAAGATAAGTGTCAAGCCACCTCCTCTGTCCGGGAGACATAATGTTTATGACCTGCCATTTGATGTCATCTGTGGAGTGATTTTGTTCTACAAAGTTTGCTACTAATGGAGCATTCGGTATTCGACATTTGATTCAATTCTAATGCTAGCTAAGCCTCACTTTTAGTTGTCATATTGAATGCTCTATAAATGGAGAAGGTTGCAAGGACTCTGTATACAGAAAAACAGATTGGTGGAATTACAATTGGTGAATTATTTCAGGTTGTATTTGATGGTTTCATAAACAAAACTCTTAGTGTTCCATGTGAATGGCAGGCTATACATTTGCTACAGTGTGCAGGCATCAAAGGAACGGACCTTCGGTGGTTCACCTCTTTCCTGAGCCAACGCTCTCAACTGATCAAATTAAACAACTCGACCTCAAAAGCAGCGCCTGTCTCACAAGGAGTCACGAAAAGATTAATCCTGTCTCCTGCGTTATTCAACCTTCATATAGAAGCCCTCACAATGATCCTGAAACAAGCAAAAGTTGCCTATCATCTCTGTGCAGATGATATTCAATTCTACATGAAATTATAGTCAACCAAAGACATCCAGCGCTTACATAGCACTCTGTCGACTGTTCAATCCTGGCTGACCAGCAATCATCTTATGCTCAACCCCAACAAAACTGAACTCCTTCTCATTCAACCCAAAGATAAATCCTTTCCCGTAGATACCTGGATTGAGTACCTCACTGCACTAAACTGCAATCTATCCATATCAAACTCCATCAAATCACTGGAAATTACACTGGGTAGTCACCTGAGCATGAGAAGGAGTATTAATGCCTGTGCTATAAGTACCTTCTACACGCTGAAACACCTCATAAAAGTCAAACCGTTCATCGACATTGAAGACCTAAAGACTGTAGTACAATCCCTAGTCCTCCCCAAGATTGACTACGGAAACGCAACAATTATGGGAGCCCCTAAAACACACCTGGCCCCTTTGAAGGTCACAATCCACACGGCGGTTAGACTACTGTCGGGGGAGAAATGCTCCGATCACATTACCCCCACCCTCAAGAAACTAAACTGGCTGCGAATCAAGGCAAGAGCTATATTCAAAACTGGGTGCATAACCCACACAGCTCTTCACAAAGAAATCACAGCCTAGCTCACAAATAAAAGATCAAAAACTGGCCAAAGGACACCTCTTCAAAGCTCTGACAGTCTTCTCTTGATTCCACCAAAATTTAAGAAAGAGAAATCTCACACCAACTCCTTCTCCAGGAACGTTCCTAGAATCTGGAACTTGCTGCCAAAAGATTTACATGGCAATCAATCATTCCCTCACTTCAAGAGGAAACTGAACTTCTCCTCTTCAACACATTCTTAAACCATCACCCTTAAACCATCTAACTGGTTCGTTGACTAACTCCCCACAACCTCTAAATAAATCTAAGCAACACTACCTCGGAGAAAACTGTGCCTCTACCCTCCTCACCATCACAACTCCCTACCTTAGCTACCTCAATATCTATTTCGTCCATCTAGGCTACTGACCATCAGAAAATGTCCTTATATACTTTTATTATGTATTTTATGTACTCCACATGTAATTTGTAAACTGGCAGCTATGCTAAATTTGTAATCTGAGATATATATATATATACTGTATCTATACTGTATCTATCTCAAAAGTGTCCTATATCCTAAAGCTACCTAAAATAGTCATACATATTGTTAATATGTATTTCTTTTTACTCCCCATGGAACCCGTTGCCGTGCCAACTCTGTAACGAGCCATTATATACTTATACTATATCTTCCTCAAAACGGTATCACCTTTATATCCTGATGTCTATTGTACATTCCATTTACATACTGTCACTAGGTATCTATACTTACCCACATGTAACTCATGCAGTTGCGGATGGGCAAATGCTGTGAAGCGCTCTGATATCTTTGGGTCAAGTTCGCACTATACAAAACTCGAGAAATAATTAATGCTTCAAGAATGAGAGATCTTTATTCTGCTTTTATGGATGTGCTCTGCTTTCCGAATAAAGCTTTTATTGAATTGAATTGAATTATTCTAGAACTAAACTAAAGATCAGCATCACTGGAAAATGTCCAAAGAAGAACGAGATGAGGTGGTGATACAGGGAAGAAAGTGAACAAGCATTGGCATAGCCAATAGGTCTCGCCTTTGGGACCTTAAAAGTATTAAACCATGCAGCACATTATACCCCACTGGCATGCTCATACGCTCTCAACATCTTGGGATTGTCGTACAAGTTGTTTTCTTTTTTTAAAGTTGATATTAAACGAGAAATGTTTAAAAGGTTTAACTAGTGCCACAGAACATATATTAACACGGTTTGACCCTCTCAAGGACACACTCTACACAATTAGCAGTGTGTCTAACAACTATCATACTATGGGTAAGGGGAGCGCAGGCCACAACTGGTACAGCAGAAGTGGCAGAACTAACTTAAAGCCCCATAAATATCAAATCAGTCTTGTATTCACAGACAGTAGGACCTCAACAGCATGTGCATATCTTTCAGAAAATGTGGACCTTCAACTATGCATGTATATGGTGAATGCATGTATGATATGTATTGCACAAACCTAGTGAAAAGGCACCGCAGCACTGCACAGGGTAAAAAAAACGAGCATAAAGTCAACATACGATAGGAGAATAGTGCAGCAGCATCTGGTTGCTGAACACAAGCAGGACTGGCCCACTGAGAACAGTGGAGTTAAAATTACCTGCTAGAGGTCTACCTTTGTCCAGCAAGATACAGAAGGGGCTACTCTGGTGGTTAATGTACCGCTGTTATAACTCAGTGAGTCATGCACTTGCATTAAAGAGCTGCACATAACCAACAAGGGATACATTTGGTACCTTGTTTTCAAGATGTCATTATAGCAATGCTGATAAAATGTATTCATTTGGGTAGCTATAAACACTTACCATCATTAAATGCTTTCACTTTTAAAAGTTGCCAATGCTGTGAGAATGCAATGTATTAAATTGTCACAAACCCATTTAAACACCCTACGGATCAGTGGTCCATGTATAAAAGGCACAGATACAGCTGTTGTCTCTTGGTATGCAACTGCTCCCAATCTGGTCAGACAAAGGGAGCTGCTGATTGCTTAGGTGCGTCAAACTTCGCTGCTAAAAAAATCTGGGGTTTACTCTGATACCCTGGAGGTATTGCAGGCTGCACCAGGGCACAGTAAGATGCATTTGGGATCGACTTAGATCAGTCTTAAATAAGTGCTGGATCCAAGCACTACTAACAAGGCAAATTCAGCCTGTGAATAAGTGTGCAAGCTAGGATCATCATGCTCCGGATTTCAAAAGACAGTAAAGGTTTTTTAAATAATGCCTCACGTCCTGATATTAAAGAGTCCACTTAGCGCACAGGTTTTAGTGTTGTGCATACTCATGTTTTTACCGCCCCGCCCTTTCTGCCACCTTTAATATGTGAGTGCTAATTACTCTTGCTACAGTTTTTGTTTCTTAGGTAGCGTAGCTTCAATAGCAACACCAACCTTTGACTGAGTAGCCACACCATTAGTTACTACCAGCGAAGCAATGCTGCGTGCGCGATGCCAGCACCAATTATCAATGCACAACAGGATATACGGGAGTACTAAGAATACCACAATCTAGGTTTAATTACAAATTTATACCAGGTGCTAAAGTCCCATGCATTGGGGTGTTTTGCACCCCTTCATCCCATGAATTCAAATGCCCAGAACCCACATGCCTATTCTAAGCAGCTTTTAGAACATCAGCACCCATGACCTACCTTAAACAAGCAAGTTGCGGACTGACTGCCCACACAATGGACTTCCCTTCGAGTACGTACTGTAACACACTCCGGTGACTGATGAGGGGCCTGAGCAGCTCCTTACATTTGGATTAAAAGAGGCGCCGCGCAGAAATGATGAAAGGCACACAGCCATGCTATGTAATAAGCGGAAGCGTGTTAAGGAAAAGCACAATATCATGCCAGAAGGAGGACAGGAAAGGAGCTTAAAGCAGTGCCTTACGTTTGAGCTGAAAGTGGCGCAGCGTAGAAATGAAGAAAAAAGTGGCGCCATGAAGAAAGGCACACAGCCATGCTGTGTAATAAGCAGAAGCGTGTTGGGGGGATTAATCGAACTGAGTCTGTAAGCAGCAGGGAGACGGCAGAAAGAACAAGACAACACTTCAACCATGCACAAGAAACTAAACCATACCTGCAAAAACAAGCGCAGCCGCGAAAGTGAAAGCGACCGCGCTGTGTTTATTTAGTAACCTTATCCACGACGCGACGAGGAATGGATCTGCACCCTGCGGGTCGCCGCTCGCTCCCGAGACCCTAACGCTGTGGGAGTGAACATTTGAAGAAGAGGTGGGACATGCACCCGCCTTTGGCCATTTGCGAGCTTTCATCATTGAAAGCCATACGCAAAGGCCAATCAAATGTGTGGGCGGAGTCACACCCACACGGAAAAGTTTCAGGGAAGTTTGGAGTGCTCACAAGAAGCCTCACATAGAGCAGCGCATGCGCGCTGCGCTAGGCTCGGCCTAAAAACGGAAAGGGAAAAACATGGAAACAGCATAAAAAGCGTTCCTGGATAAAATACAATGCTTGAATGGCAATAATAAATAATACGTCAATACAAAACATTCTCCTTTGTCAAAGGAGAAGCACAATTCAGTAATTATGGAAAACATTCCAGGATGGAAGTCTTACCCTTGGTGCATATTTGACATGTTCCATTGCAGAGACTAGGTCAGATTGAGAATGTACTGGTTCCCTAATTTCTGGAAGTTCTGCTGCTGGGGCTAGAGAAGTAAGTCTCATAGACTGTGATGTGACATCCTTGACCAAACCTAGAGATATAATTGCTGGCACAGGGAAGGCTAATGCTTCAGATTGTGACACTCTAGGGCTTATAGAATTTAATGTTTTTCTTTTTCACTATCTGGGAATGTGGATCCCTGACCAAATCCCTAACATTCATTTTAGCATCCATCACCTTCTAGTGCACATCATAATGCAGTGGGCCACGGACCACTATGCATAGGAGGAATTCAGGTTTTGCATGAATTAAGGGAAGACAAATAGATGGTACAATCCCTCACATAATGCTCTGCCTCAGTGTCCATTCCTGGCCACCAGAAGTATCTTCTTGACAAGTTTTTTAACTAGGACATACCCATGTGTACTTGGTGACATTGTTAGTGAGGATTTATCATATTTCTTTTATGGGAACACATTTGTTTCTGTGAAACACAAACTATCCTGCAACACTCAGTTAATGTGCTACCTGGGCAATAGAATGGAGAGAGCCTTTTAAGTTTTTAACATCAGGCCATCCCACACTTACATATTTTCTGACTTTGGATAGTTCTTAATTTTTCCCCGTTTTCAAGACGCCGCCTGTCCTCATTCACACCATCTCTATTTATGGCACACGCATCACTCACGCATGCAATCGCTTCCAGTTCATCATCTTCAAACTTCTCTGACACCTCATTTGTACAAGGAAGTCTGGACAGAAATCCGCAGGTTGGGAAATGCAACCCAGAACATGCATGACATCAAAATTGCACTCCTGGAGTTTTGAGCAAAGTCTAGCAACACGAATATTTCCCCATTCTTTCTCCTGGTGATAGGATATGGGTAAGACGCTTGTGATGAGTGATAAGTGTGAATCTGTTTCCCCAAATAAAATGTCTATAGTGGTTAACAGCCACTCACACATGGGAGTAGGTTTCGCTCAATGACGGAATACTGTCTCTCAGTGTCATTCATTGTCTTCGAGGCATACGCCACTGCCCAACGACTTTTCCCAGATGTTTGAACAAATACAGCACAGAGTACTGAACTGCTTGTATCAACGTTGAAGATGCAATGTTTACCACTTGCATTGACGATCTGACCCTTGATACACTCAAAGGCTCATCTTGTTCCTTCTCTCATAGGAAGTCAGTAACTTTGCACAAGTATTTCCTACGTGATTCCATCAAAGTGGCACAGTTTCTGACAAATATCCTGTAACATTCACATAAGCCAGTGAAGGATCTCAATTTTTCTTTATTGTCAGGTGCAGGAGCTTTTTTGATGGAATAAACTAATGACTCTTTAGGCGTCACACCATTTTCCAGGATGGTATGACCAAGATAGCCAACCTATCTCTTGAACAACTTACATTTGCGTGGACACAGTACTAGACGTTTATTAGACAGTCTTTTGCACACCTCTTGTAGAATGGTGAGATGGCCTATATGTTCTTGGTAACAACCAGCACGTCATCTTGGAAGCAACAAACATTGGCATCCATGTCTGTAAAGATGTGCTACATCACACATTGGAACACAGATGCCGCGGAAAATAAGCCAAATGTCATTTTCCTATACTGAAACACTCCAAAGGGCATAACCAATGCGGCGAGTGGGCTAGACTCCTTAGTCAATTCAATTTAGTGATACACACTGTGTAGATCCAACGTGGAAAAGAAAGGATGCATCGTCCAACATAATCACAAGGTCATTCACCTTGGGCAACAGATGACTGTCTACACCGAGCCTCAAGTTCCCACCCCTTTTCTTGGTTAGGTCCACTGGTGAAATCCAATCTAAGCATTCGGTTTCTCAGAAGATACCTTCTCTTTGGAGATTCTCCAGTAGCAGTTAGAGTTCCTTACGGATACTGAAAGGGACGTTTCTTAACTTTTGTTTCACAAGGGTTGAATTTCTCTTCAACGTTATGTGATGGGAGAACCCTATAGTATGCAAATACCATAGTTAAATACTTCAGGAAACATGTTATTAATTTTCTGATCCAGATTTTCTTCTGTGATTACCATCACATCACAAATCCGCTAAGCCAAGGTGAATTCGGACTATGAGGTAAGTAATAGGGCGACCTTTAAATTTTACAATATTGGTGGATTGCCAAGGTTAAATTAACTGTCATTAGTGTGGTAAGTATGAGAATAACTTTCCACCTTATTATAATGGAGAGTACACAAAACACTGTTTATTGATTAGTCATCAGGTGCAGCAACCATTTGAACTATAGGCAGGAACGAAAATGTGCCTTATTGTGCACTAGAAAACATGATGCAAGCGTACACATATGCTTTTTCTACAACTGGAACGCAAGCTCTTATTGCTATATAAAGGGAAGCCAAGATGGCCTCCTGAACAGAAACGATACTTAAAATGCTGTTGTTGATTTGGGGTGGCATTGTTTGTGAGGAGAACGTGTGTCAAAGAGCAGTGAATAAATGGGGAAGTTATAGGTGGGGGTAGCTTGTGCCTACAAATGCACCTTCATACCTCAATGAGGGAGTGCTTAAGGTAAACAGCACTCTATGAGGAGAGGTGCTCTTCACAGGATCAGAGTCTTTGCGGCTGCACCTGGGATTGCCGGAGAGATTTCACTATTGCTACCCGACTTCTGGGAAAGCAATGGCAAACAGTCAAGAAATCCTGCTCCTGGTCAACAAAATATAAAATAAAAATGGTCAGGAACAAGGTTAAGCTTCAAAAACAAGATCACTTTATTTCTGAGCTAAACCAGAGGTCGGCATCACTGGAAAAATGCCTGTTAACGGCGACAACAAAACCTCCTGCTTTTCAACATTCCAAGGATTCAACAAACTTTAGGGTGACAGAGGGGAGGCGAAGCAGAAAGGAGGTGAGGAAGGAAGGAATGCAGGGAAGGAAGAAACTAATGGAGTGAGCGTGGCAAAGGGAAAACATGGAAACAGAATACAAAGCATTCATTGGTTGAAATACAATGTATGTATGGCAATAATACATAGTACAATAATACAACACCCAACAAGGCTTCTCGTAGCAAAGATGAAGAATAGGGCATGTAGTGAAAATACATTTTCACTGCATGCATTCCAGGCCATTGTGTTGTAAGTGACCATAGACATGAGTTACCAGGGAGAACTACCTGGCCCAGGAGGAATGGACGGGGGTGTACCTTCAGCGGAGATGTTTTGGGTGGGACACCCCTCAAATGCATTTTTTGTTTGGCAGTTGTGTCTGGGGGTCCTGAATCAGATCTGCTATGTCTATGCCGGTTATTCTTGTGTTCTCATTTCACAAAGGTTTTAATTCCTTGGACCGGTATCTTACATATATATAGTGACCAGTTTACCAAAAAAGTAGTATATCTGCATCCATAGAACTGTTCCTTGAATGGGTGCAAGTCAATACATTTTGGAATTCCCAAACCTTAGCAGTATACACCATATTGCATTAAGCCTATGAAGTACCTTTTTCAAACATGGTGGATTATGAAGAGAACACTCCTGGAGGTTTCCAAACAACAAGAAAGCATGTGTCTTTCCTTTGATGTCGGTTCCTGTTTGGAACATATATAAAAGAGGCAATCACAAGACGAAGATGCTGCACAACACATTTGTTCTCTATTTTTCTTCACTTTCATGGCCCACTTATTTTCTACTTTTGTCCTTGGTTTTTACCTTTTTTGTTCTCTTTTCTACTGCTATATAAATCTCTTTCTCCAATCCAGTATTATCAGATTGCCAAACATTATTTTGGTGTTTTTTCTCCTAACTGGGACTCTCTTAAGGAAACACTGGATACATTTCATGTGTGGTTTACTGTGCTGGTTGACACACTTGCTACTGCAAGAAGTCACCTGTTAGGATAATAAAGGAAACTGAACAGACTTTCACTGTGTCTGATCCTAGATGCACCCAATGGAATGTTAACTGTCAAAGTCTTGGAAGGTTCACAAATTTAGGAGACTGCTGGCAAAGTTAAACCACACTCAAAGGGACATAACGTTTGCAGAGCACAAACGTAAGACATAACCACAAGCAAAATCACACATGCTTTTCAGCCAATAAATACAGCTTCCAACTTGCACTGTTGGGAATAACAAGCATTAGCAATTCCAAAAGCTATCACCGTGAAGCATATTGACTTTGACAATACTTTGTTGTGTTAGATAGCTGCCATTGATGCACCAGCTCTGCCAACTTGAAAAAAGTGTTAATTTTGTGAGAGGAGGGGGTGGGTTTGGTGAGAGGGCAGGTCCCTGAGCCTGTTAGTGCATGACAAGTTGTGGATGACCTATTGAGAGGGGGTATAGCTCTGTGCCACCACTGGTCAAAAGTCACACTGAGTCACCTCACCCTCATCAACAACAAAAAAGAACAAATGCTTCTGAGGCTGCTGCCGATATCCTGAGGGTGTTAAAAAAACCACCAATAGACATCGGCTGTGTGAAGCCTCCTCACACAAGCTGGAAATCCAGTCTTACTAAGGGTTTTATCTCACATATCTCCCACCGTGTGATATTAGTTCCCTACCGGGTGAAGGGAGTCAATATTGTGTAACACACTGTGGGGCCATGAGAGTTGGCAGGTCTAAAGCATATGCCTCTGCAGTGGCTGTCTTTGACTGGGTTTAATAAAATATTACAGACACACTCAAATACGGTTGCCATGGATGTGTACATCCACGGTGGCCATCTTCTATTTATTTTGTCATACTTTAACCAACCCATTCAAAGTTGTCCATGATGGATGTGTGTCCATGACGAACATCTTTGAATCTTTTTGTAGTATTTTAAAAAACACATTCAAAGATGGCCACAGTGAATGCTTGCACATTTGCTGTGGCCATCTTGAATGGATTTGTTAAAATAACACAAACTCTTTTCTTGATGCTCAACACACATACACACTCAGGGCGTGCCATCTTGAAATAATTAAAAGCCCATTTATAAAGAGCACTTGCCAGTAGCGTAGTAGGAGCAAAAAGATTTCAAGAACAGTAAAATGAGGTTGGAGAGGGCTGGGGAAGACAAGATGATGATAAGCAGGGAGAGGCAGGTGAGCAATGGAGTAGAGGGTGGGAATGTTTTTTAAAAAGGATTCAAAGGGGTGAGGGAAGCATCAGGTGTGTGAGAAGCAATACGGTGAGCGAGCTGGGGGTGAGGATGAAGGAGGAAGTACCACACAGGAGATAGAGCAAGAAAACACATACACTGCCATAGAGTGCTTAAAGATTAAAGAAAAAAGCTGTTCCCTGAATGCAAGGAATGTCAGTAGTGGAACATGCACCATAAATAAGAATACAGTCAGATGTAATTGCTCCTGTACTGAGACAAACATAATAAGGAGGAAAGCTATTGAGGAAACAAAGGGAAACCGCCATTTTCAGGCAGCCGAAACCACGCAGTGCCTTTAGAATGCAGGCAATACAACAAACACATCATTACCATGCGTTCCTTCACCACGCAAGTCATTACATAGCTTTTCAGAACACAGTTTATTCACGTCCATGACACCCAGAAGGTCACAGCCCATTTTCTTTTCCTTGTATGTACAATCGTACCATTGTTTGTGGAGTTGCCTCGCTCCAAGAGGTTTAGGCACCATATTCCAAAGGGTTTCTATACCCTTTTTAGGTCTCGCCTGAGCCAGCGCATGCGCTGCTCTGCGAGACATTTAGTAGGTGGGTTTTCAAAGTGCTACCCCACGCTTTGGCTGGCCTGGCGCTTGCGTTCACACGAGCGTGCACGCGCGCTGCCGCCATCTGTCTTTCACGGGTCATTAAGTGCATCGCGATCACTCTCACTTTCGCAGCGGCGCCATCTGGCTTTTCTCTCGCTCTCCCTGTAGCTTTGCCCCGTTCGATTTCCTCATTTATATTTGTATCATTGTATTCAAATAAATAGATGCTGAATAACATGCTGAATAACAACCAGTACCGCTTTTTCTGTCATACCCGCTCCAGCAAAGCTTGACTTTTTCTGCCATGCCCGCGCCAGCAGAGCTTGGCGTCTCGCCGCGGTTTCCATGACACCACCAGTTTCGCTGGGCAAGTGAGTGCAGCTGACAGTGGATCAACACCTTTTTTGTACTTAAGAGCCACTTTTCTCTGTCAGCAACACATTATTTCAGCACAACTTCGGGGTATTAATACCCCCACGACGTTTAGATCATTAAGTAGAACTACTACACCACTATTTTACTATTATCGGTTAGAACTAAGTGTCTTTTTTTCTGAAATGCAATACTTGCAGCCCCCTACTTATGGTGACCAAGTTTGAATTCCAAAAGCGGTGATATTTCGCAATAATAAAAGGACAACCGTTTTTCATCAACTGACCAGCACAGATTAACAGCGCGCATCACCTGGAATCACCAGTGGGGCACTTAGAAAATAGATACAATGCCATTTAAGACAAACATAAAAAACAGTAAGGTACATATTAATTCAATTGCTTTCTTATAAGCAGCTTACTAGTCCTGCGTTGTAACAATTAAAAATGAGCCTCCAGCTGTTTTTAGTCCACCTTCTCCAAAAATCGGGACTTAAACCAATTTGCTTAGATCTGCCAGGACAGCTGGCGAAAAACCGGGATGCCTGTTTACCCTACCTCTCCTACATGTCACGACGTTATCTGGCACAAGTGCTTTGTCGCAGAAAGGAAAGAAAATGAAGGTCTAATTACAATCCATATCAGAGTCTAAAAAACTAATCATAGAAGAAAAAAATAAATATTTTTCCTTAAAAATATTACAATCAGAGGTACAGAGGGTCCCTATGTACATCCCCACTGGCGGATCTGGCGATGCGACGGAAAGAACTTAAGGGAGTGTTGAACCAAGGAATGTAATTTGTTATACGTTATTCAGAAAAGTGCTTTATGTTGCTGCTGCTACAAATATAACCCTGCATGTGCAACTGACAAAATCAATAAAATGTTATCCCAAAAAAAAATAAAAAAAAAATATTACAATCAGGGGCGGCTTGTGACATTTGAAAGTGGTGAGGTGTAAAATGAATGTCATACTGCACCGCAGCGAGCGAGCGTAGCGAGGAACAACCGTTTGAAAAACAAAATGGACAAATGGTGCATTTTCAAGCAAATTTGAGAAAGCAGGAAGGTTAATATAGCAATTGTGAAAGTGCAGTTATTACATTAATAAAGAGATGTCACTAATTCCCCATATGGTAAAAAATACTAGTTCTAATATATGAGGGGGCCTAAAGAAACCTTTATCAGCAGAAAATAGACCACCAGAGACTCAAGCAAGGAGCAGTCAGGGACACAGTGAATTCTGGTCATCTCTCACGACTTTTTTAGGGGAGACAGACCTAAAACTCTTTTGTACTTTATTACTAGACAACACAATATTGACGTTTCATGCAGTTGTATACAAAAACCGTGCCAGGATTATCGGCACAGCAAGCCAAAATGCATTTTGTCCTTGGCATCTCCCTACCAGCAAAATAGTAACATTTACAGCTCCCAGATGCAACACAGTACCCTTTTGCTATCTGTTAGCACTGTAAGGCACCTGTCTTATCTCATCTTAAGGACGGCCTTTAGGTAAGGCAGGGCCTGCCCTTAAGCTGCAATGGCGGCATTCCACTCTAACACAATCTAATATATTGCTTTGCCTGCTCATTATATGACTTGAATACATTTCAATGACTGTAAACAAATGTCAATCTCCAGATTACCCAAAAGGGAACCGGAGCTGGTCCCCATTCAAGCTACACAGCCACATGTACGAATGAATCAAATGAGTCGAACTTTCATTTTAATCCTCTGTTTACTCTCTGTTTAATCTATTGCTTGTCACATTTTATCCACGATTTTTTCAATTCATTTTATAAATTCAAATTACCCTGCAAGGGTTTTTTTCAGTAGCACAAGGGAGTGAACGTTTCCCCAAGTCACGATTTTAAAAATACCCAATGCATTTTGGGAATGTTCCCTTCGTCAGGGGCATCTACAATATAGAAAATACAGACCATCAGTATCAAAATTCCGTTCCTAACACAATAAAAAACCATGTTTAAAAAACCATATACCACTGCATGCTTTATGTAAACTATGCCCTATTTATTACCAATGTTCTTCATAAAAAACAGCATAAGTTAATACCTAACTGATAATCTATTGCCTGCATCATATCTCTTCTCAAACAACTTTTCATGGTTGAACGCCCTACAACACTGTCCATGCACCCTCATATGTCCTGAAACAGCTTTACCAATGCGTTAAATTACACTGTCACATCATGTTTACCAATCAATCCCTTGCCTTAACAAAACCAGCTCTCTCAAAACAATCGATTGAAATATGCTTAACGTGACTACTTTCTTTGAACTGCATGTCTGATGCCTCATGCACCAATAAAACTAATGCAAACTCTAGGTAGCGCTGGTAACGTATTTAATCCCATCTTGTCGTATTAATCTTTCTTCAAGACCAAGACAAACAGCCCTGCTGACAGTGGCAACTAAGTCTGCTAACTCGAGCGCGCTCAGTTTTAAAACGCCCATCCAATTATCCACACGTGTGTATGTTAAATTCAATTCAATTCAATAATATTTATTCGGATACAAATATCCATAAAAGCACAGTTCAGATACACCAGCAACAGTACAATTTCTTGTTTAAAAGCGCCATATAAAAAGCAATAGTTAAAGAGAACTTTCGGAATAAAAAGACTACAATTGTGTACAAATGTTAAAAGGGACATAATGTACAAACAGCAATATCATGATTAACATTTTCAAACAGACGGGCAGATGGCGGCGTTGAAATGTTAGCACATTAAAAGGTTGGACAAACATATAGCAGCATATTGAAGTAAAGTGCAATCAATTGTAAACAATTTTAGCAGCGTACTGTAAGTGCAATTAAGTTTTAAACTTCTAAGATGTTCCAGACCGCAGGTAGCACTTTAATTAGTATTCCAACTATAAGGTAAAGGCAAGTGCGTACAATACAGCAGTATTATGTATTCAGGTGCGCTTAACACACAAAAAATATTGCTCATAGAAATACGTGAGCGGACTGCCGCTCTCAGGAAAGAGCTGACACGAAAAATCAGATCATCCCTCTCAAGTCTAATAATCTCCAGGTATGCTGTTCTATAATCGATGTTAGCAAATGCCTTAAAATACGGAATCAGATGTTGTTTTGTGTATTTTTCATAAAAATTGCAAAAGAGTAGAAAGTGTACCATCCTTTGATTGCTGCCGGTGCCAAATGGGCAGGGCATTTGCTCAAGATTAATATTAAATCCCAAGGGGAAGCAGAGTGAGTATTTTAGGGTGCCGTCCCTAAGACGAAAAAGCAGGCTTCTCCCCCAACGTCCGGTATTCTTCAGGAGAAATTTGGATGGCATATACGTTTGAAGGCTGTTTGACTCCAATAGTGACATGTACCTAACGACTGATGGTTTTGAGCGCTCTGTAACAGTCTTGCATTGTTATAAGACTCGTACAATGCAACCATGAGGACTCTTTTATTCATACCCTCTAGGTCTGATGGGTTTAGGAAGATATGCTCTAGGTTCACACTGGTTAGGCTTTTTCTGACAGCCTAAAGCCAGGGTATGGACCCTCCCTTGTCGCAGTTAAGGCAGTCTACAATAATCTCCCTTGTCAGGGTTTCTGCAGGGTTTTGCCAAATTGTTAGCCAAAATATGACTGGATGTGACCTGATAAAATATTCTATATATTGCAAATTTAGTTTCTTATGACACACAAAGTTTGGGGAGGAGAATTGAGCCCCTAAAAGTTTCCCACAAAATCTGTTTTCCTCTCTTTGGATCCCACTACAGTTTATAAAACTCCAGATTTCAATGCCATATATGGCAGTGGGAATGAACTGCAATTTATAGATCTTGATTATGGGTAAGACCACCTCTGCTTGTTTAGGTTGAGGGAGACTCAGGATCAAGTTAGTCGCTTTTAGGAACTTACTTCTACTATGGGCCGCATGAGCAGCCCTGGATCCAGTATCAGAGAATACGAAACCCAAATATGGGAAAGTGCGTGTGCGTAATAAGCGTTCAGAAAGTGAGGTTATTGAGTTGATACAGTGTTTTTTTGGGCCACAGGTGATTATGAAAGATTTCTTAAAATTAGTGCAGAGCTCTAGGTCTACAAAACCCCCAACTAAAGTGCATAGTGCATTCGGAGTGCGGCCCATTGGACCGCATCATCCGCATATAAAAGGGCGAGGAGTCCATTACCATTGATTCTTGGTACATCATTAGTGAGTTCTGACAGAACATTATGTAATTTGTTTACATAAAAAGAATAAATTGGAGAAGGGCCAGTACACATCCCTGTCTGACCCCTCTACCAATAATGATGTCCCCTGAGACCTCCCCGTCATTACTGATCCTTACCGTGCCTTCAGATAACTGTGCAAATATGCCAAAAAATAAACCAAGGCCTCGTCCAACCCATAGTTTAAAAGGACCGACCACAAGCGTGACCTGTTGACAAAATCAAAAGCTGAGGTGAGGTCCATAAAGGCCAAATAAATAGGTGACTTCTGTGCTATCGTATACTTGCCAACAATCAGATTTAAATTAAGGCACAGTTCTACTGTTCCCAATTTGCTTCTAAAACCCAGCTGGCACCGATTTAAAATGTGTTCCCTTTTGGCCCAAGTCCTTATTTTGTTAAACCCGACCCTCCCGAGGATCTTTAGAGTGTTATCGATCAGGGAGATCGGTCTGTAGCAGCTAGGGTTGGATCGGTCTCCCTTTTTAAAAATGTGCGCAATGATGCTAGTAGACCAGGTACTTGGGATAAAAGTGCTTGTTAGATTGTTAAAAACATTAAGTAAAAGGGGTGCCCAGAAGTCCGGTTCATGTTTAATAAGATCGATAGAAAGCCCATCCGGCCCTGGGGCTTTGTTGCCTACGTTTTGGTGTATGCTAGCAAAACATAATACCTCTGTCACCATAAATAAACTTCTTTTCTTTTTAAGCAGCAGATTTTTATTTTCTACTACTTGTATTCACTGTACATGTATTACAAGTCCTATTCTTACATCAAGACCTGTTGATTCTGTGCACCTGTGACTACATAACACAAATATTTCAAAGGACTTACAAAAATCAAGTGACAAATAAACACAATGTTATATACTTGAACAGTCTTCACATATAAGACCACAACATCATATACTTAGACAATGTTCACATAACAGACGACATCAAGTCTATATACTTAACACAAAAAATCTCCTCCTACTATTCTTAAACAACTGTGTGTGAAATGTTGTATATATAGGAGAGGTCCTACGTTGTTCGTATCAAATTCCAGGGACTCATATTTTTCTAGTCCTCTCGGAATGTTACTTTGTTAAGGTGCCAATTCGAGGTAGCCTGAAGAGTGTTTTGGAAACCAAGTTAGAAACACTTTTTTGAGTTCGTTTCCAATGTTGTCGAAGACTTGACGTCTTTCTGTTTCCTTAATTCTTTAGGGCTTGCCTCATCAAAAAACCAACGCGTTTCGACCTTCAGTGTGGCACTTATTGTCGAAGGTCTTCATCAGGGTGGACAGTGGTTGAACAGAGGACTGGAGGTATCTAATTGTGTAAAGGAGACCCAATTGCTTGATCAGAAAGGTGAAAAAATTGAAAAAATATTTACACGTGTAGTGACTCATTAAAAGCACGGATATTCCTACGTACCACCGGCGTATTTGCAGATGTAAGATTCCTGGTTCTTATATCTCCGGGTGGAAATCTGTTTGACTAGAGCAAAAAGAAGCATCTATTCAATATTGGTGTAGCCTCACCAACACTTAAAATACTGAATTTAATTTGGAAAGTTGCAACAGATAAATAAGAAAGCTAGATTAGAGGACGGATATCTCTATCTCTGGCTCCTCAAAGGTATGGTGGACTAAACTGTGACACACGGACGGAGTGAGGTTAGTCTATAACTACAAGTGCTCCGACCGGACCTCTCTTCGCAAGTGAAAAGCAAGAATCACACTAGTCGTGTGGGAGCAGTGACGGTGAAACAAGCCGCGTATCTGGTGGCTAGGTGGACGTGAGGGTATCAAGGGGTGGTGCCAACCTCATTATCTTGCAATTCCTAGGTTACACCGGTTGTTAGGAGCTTGTGCAGGCACCCATGTGTGAAAGGAATTACGGTTGGAGGTGTCCGAGTCAACCATAACACCCGGGTGCATGCGAATGCATCTCGGAGGTGTTTAAACTCCTACCTCAGTGACAGTTGTAGCGGGCGTATGTGCTCCTTTTCAGATCGCTCGCCTCGAGAAAAGCGCAAGGTAATTGCGTGGAGGCTCCGGAAGGTGAGCCTAGGCAGTGGAACGATCAATCTGCTACCGCGACTCGGCTCAGACACTCGTTAGTAGGTACAGCGTACTCGTATGTACACGAGAAAAACCCGCTGCCTGTTTCCGGGTTTTACAGATAGTGACGTGCCTAGGGGCGTGGAAGGGGCGTGTCTCGTTGGCATGGAGACGCGTTCGGAGCGAACATATCTCAACTCGAGTGTAATAAAAACTTTCAAAACTTTATTGGGACAACTGTGGGGCACTATGAAGTAACCAGTTGCTTAATTTGACTGTGGAATTGCTTTAGTGGGACTTGTTATCTGTGCCTGAGATCTTAAGTTTGATCTCGAGCCGGCGCGAACCCGATGGCATGGTGTCATCAAGGTGCACAGGGAGCTTTGATTTAGTGCATACAGAAATGAAATGTTTACCGACTGCGCTCAAAACTAGCTGGAGCAGTATTATTCTTTTACATACTTGGGGACTCTGCACCTACGTGTGTCTCGTCGGCTTGGAGACGCGTTCAGGGCGAGCATATCTCAACTCGAGTGTGGTAAAAACTTTATTGGGACAACTGTGGGGCACTCTTTAATGAACAGTTTCTTAAGTTAGCGGCAAAATGACTTTGTTGGGACTTGTTATCCGTGCCTAGGATCTTGAGTCTAATCTCGAGCCAACGCACACCCGATGGCATGTTGTCATCAGTATGGTTTTGATTTAGTGCATATAAAAATGAAGTATTTACCGGCTGTGCTCTGAATTGGCTAGAAAGGTATTATTCTTTTACATCTTGTGATCAGGCACTCTAGACCTATAGATGTCTAGGTTCATGATTAGAGGACACATGTCAACCATACGTGTAGTTGTCTACTCTGGCTTTTTTTTCAATTTGTTAATTACAGTGCTTTTATTACAATTCGTGGTCCTGAAGCTGTACATATGCCCCGTATTTTTGAAGGTAGTTAATCAAACTGTTTAACATAGTACAGGTTACATAGAAGGAACCGAATAAAGTTAAAACATAAATGGCATCATTCCACAATATTATATGTTGGTTTTGAGAAAAAAAATAAAAAAAATATTCTCTCCAACGACTTTCCAAGTGCAAATATACCTTTTTACTAACAGTAAGTGACATGTTCTGTTGTATTAAAATCTGCCTTTTAATCGGATGTTCATGTTATGGGGGCTACAAAGAGTTGTTCTTTCATTAGTTTCATCATTCCTTATCTAGTGCTCAAATGGACGATTAGTGCAAGTTGGCATAAAGGGGGGAATGAAAGAAGAGCTGTAAAATGACCAGTTTAGAGCCAATGATTCAGTTCGCTGAGTTCGTTCAGTCCATTGTCGATTGTATTCAGGTACATAATGGTTTTGGCTTCAAATTTAGAGAGGAGGTCATCAACATTAGCTCCATGCACATGTTTAAGTATGGTCCATTTTATGTCTTTAGGGCTATGTTGATGTTCAAGGCAATGCGTTACCATTGGTGCGTTTACGATCTTGCATTTAATTCTTGACCGGTGTTGGGTCATCCTTGTCTTGATGGCTTGAGTTGTTTTTCCAACATACGCCAAGGAGCATGGACACAAAGCGCAATAGATCACGTTATGCGTGTTACAATTCGTGAAGGTTTCGTGTTTTACAAATTTATTTCCATATCGGAAGATTTCACCCTCAATGGTGCTCTGACAGGATGAGCAGTTGCCACACCTCCGATGACCCTTAATTGGTGGCAGGGATAACATCGTTCGGATTGATTGGCTAGTACTCTTCCTTGCTGTATTCGCATGCACTAATTTGTCCTTTATGCTTCGATTTTTCTTAAGTGCAAAGATGGGAAGATTTTTGAGTGGTTCTAAGGATTTTACAGTTGACCAATTTCGTCGGACTATTTTCTTCATCTCGCTGGTGCGTCCAGAAAACGTGGTGACGCACACCAAGGGTACGTCCTCTCCGCGTTCTTTGGGTACCAGTAGTGATTCTCTGGGGATGTACCCGGCTCTCTTCATAGCCCTCTTCAGTAGTCTTTTTGGGTACTGTCTCTCCACCAATTTCAATATCAGGGCATTTGCATTTTCAAAGTAATCTTCTTTTTTCATGCAGTTACGTCTTATCCGTAAAAACTGACTGAAGGGCAAATTTTCCCGTAGGTTTCTCTGATGGAAGCTCGAAAAATGGAGTGTAGTATTTTTATCCGTCTTCTTATGCAGAGTTGTATAGAGGAACCCAGCTTCATGTCTTATTAGAAGGTCCAGGAAGTTCATCTCACTTTTGTCATAATTGACAGTGAATTGGATATCTCTGTTCCTGTTGTTGATCCAATTTACATAATCCAGTAGTTGATACTTGTTACCTCGCCACAGCATGAAAACGCCATCAATATAACGGTACCATATTTTAATGTGGCCGTCATATGGATTATTACTGTACACCCACATGTCTTCAAATAATGCCATAAACATGATGGCCATTTCCTGCGCAAATGGACAGCCCATTGCGGCTCCTTTGATTTGCACAAATTGGGCTCCATTAAATGTGAAAAAATTATATTTTAGGCAGATTTCCGCCAATCTCCGGATAAAAGATGTAGGGACATTGTAGGGACATTGTGGGGACGTTCACGTTTGTTAAGGAAAAATTTGATTGCTTCCAAGCCTTGTTCCTGTGGGATGTTAGTATAAAGGCTGACGGTATCAAGCGTTAATAGATATTCCTCTTGTTCGTCAAAGGGATGTCCTTCCAATATAGTAATCGCTTGCATCGTGTCCTTTATATAGCTCACAGTGTCTTTTACCAAAGGTTTTAGGAAGGTATCAACATACTTCGCTGGACTTTCAAGTATGGAATTCACTCCCGAGATGATTGGTCTTCCGGGGGGGTTCTCGATGTTCTTATGCACTTTTGGAAGAACGTATAAAAGTGGTGTTCTAGGGCTATTGTTGATCATGTATTGTGCTTCTTTCTTTGAGAGCCAACCCTCGTTTTCTCCAAGGTTTATTAAAGAGATGAGTTTTTGTTTTATTAGATTTACAAAGTCCTCATCGGAACGCTTGTAATGTTCCTCTTGAGTCAGCTGTCTTTCAACTTCATTTTCATATTTTTCTCTTTGGAGGATAACGATAGCCCCGCCCTTATCCGCAGGCTTAATGATGATCTCTTCATTCTCCATAAGTTTGTCCAGAGCTGTTTTTTCATTTTTAGACAGATTCCATTTTGTATAGATCTTTTTTTAATCTAATATGTTCAGATCCCTCATGACATTCTTTTCAAATGTTAGTTGCTCTACTGGCATTAACTCAGCAGCAGAAAAAAATGTTGAAGGGTTCTTTAGCCCAGAGTAATTGATCATAATCTCTTCTTCTTTATTGAGGAAGTAGATTTTCAAACTCATTTTCCGGAAAAGTTGTAATAATTCCAACTTCATTTGGCTGATGTCAGGTTTTACCGTGGGTATAAATGAGAGGCCTTTTTGAAGTAGTGTTATTTCGTCTTGTGATAAAATATAAGTAGATAGATTAAAGATGGAATTCTTGTCTTCTACCACCTGTAGACTCTCCTCCGGGTTGTAATCTCTCCCTGATATTGTTGGGGCGGTGGAGCTCGATTGTACCATTGTGTCGATCTTGTTCTTCCTGTTGGACGTCTCTGGCCTCTTCCTAAAAAAGGTCTCGATTGGAAGTATTGACGTGATTCGTTGTCACTGTTATTAGTTGTGGGTTCAGAATCACTTGAAGTGCCAGAGTAGGATGAGGCATCGGAAAAGGTTATATACTGCCTCCTGCTTCTACCGCCATAGGTACGAAGCATGCCCACATTCGCCTGTTGTTTGTAGTATTCTTTGTCCAGATATGGATACGTCTTTTTTTCGGAGAAGTTGCTAATATCTTTCTGCAATTTAGATCTTTTGAAGTCCTCCGTATTATTTTTGAAGGTCTCGTTTTCTTTTTCGAGTTTCGTCAAGAGTGCTTGGGCGTTCTGTACTGCAGTGTTGTTTTTGAACTCTTCTTCCAACTCTTTAATCAGTTCAAGTTCCAATAGAGAAAGTCGTTCTGCTGTCTTAATAGAGTGGAACATCCAATCTCTGGAACATTTAGTGCCTATATGACTGAAGCCTTCAAGATATTCTGGTTGGTCAACAAAGATAACCGGAACGTTTTTGACCTGCAGGCCTATAGGTATAGTCCCTGCTCGCAAATGGTCCAGTAATACTTCACCGTGGAGGGCCGTTCGTACCTGTTTCTTCTTAAGGCGAGTAATCTTTTCCAAATCTGACTGTTGGCCTACTGTAGCTTGATTGTTACTCAAGTTAAATTTCGAAGGTCTCTTCAAAAGTTCCTCAATTTCATCCTCTCCAATTGTTAGGGTTTTTAGTTCGGACATTTGAGAGGGAGCAGGAAATTCTAATCTTGTTGTGGTACTGGAATATCCAGTTTAGTGCAAAGTAGGAAAACTAAAAAATGTGTGAATAAAACAACAAAAATCAAGGTGTGAATAAATCCAACTAACTTACAACTAACATTTGAAAAGAATGTCATAAGGGATCTGAACATATTAGATCAAAAAAAGATCTATACAAAATGGAATCTGTCCAAAAATGAAAAAACAGCTCTGGACAAACTTATGGAGAATGAAGAGATCATCATTAAGCCTGCGGATAAGGGCGGGGCTATCGTTATCCTCCAAAGAGAAAAATATGAAAAGGAAGTTGAAAGACAGCTGACTCAAGAGGAACATTACAAGCGTTCCGATGAGGACTTTGTAAATCTAATAAAACAAAAACTCATCTCTTTAATAAACCTTGGAGAAAACGAGAGTTGGCTCTCAAAGAACGAAGCACAATACATGATCAACAATAGCCCTAGAACACCACTTTTATACGTTCTTCCAAAAGTGCACAAGGACATCGAGAACCCCCCCGGAAGACCAATCATCTCGGGAACGAATTCCATACTTGAAAGACCAGCGAAGTATGTTGATACATTCCTAAAACCTTTGGTAAAAGACACTGTGAGCTATATAAAGGACACGATGCAAGCGATTACTCTATTGGAAGGACATCCCTTTGACGAACAAGAGGAATATCTAGTAACGCTTGATATCGTCAGCCTTTATACTAACATCACACAGGAACAAGGCTTGGAAGCAATCGAATTTTTCCTTGACAAACGTGAACTTCCCCACAATGTCCCTACATCTTTTATCCGGAGATTGGCGGAAATCTGCCTAAAATATAATTTTTTCACATTTAATGGAGCCCAATTTGTGCAAATCAAAGGAGCCGCAATGGGCTGTCCATTTGCGCCGGAAATGGCCATCATGTTTATGGCATTATTTGAAGACATGTGGGTGTACAGTAATAATCCATATGACGGCCACATTAAAATGTGGTACCGTTATATTGATGACGTTTTCATGCTGTGGCGAGGTAACAAGGATCAACTACTGGATTATGTAAATTGGATCAACAACAGGAACAGAGATATCCAATTCACTGTCAATTATGACAAAAGTGAGATGAACTTCCTGGACATGAAGCTGGGTTCCTCTATACAACTCTGTATAAGAAGAAGACTGATAAAAATACTACACTCCATTTTTCGAGCTTCCATCAGAGAAACCTACTGGAAAATTTGCCCTTCAGTCAGTTTTTACGGATAAGACGTAACTGCATGAAAAAAGAAGATTACTTTGAAAATGCAAATGTCCTGATATTGAAATTGGTGGAGAGACAGTACCCAAAAAGACTACTGAAGAGGGCTATGAAGAGAGCCTGGTACATCCCCAGAGAATCACTACTGGTACCCAAAGAACGCGGAGAGGACGTACCCTTGGTGTGCGTCAGCACGTTTTCTGGACGCACCAGCGAGATGAAGAAAATAGTCCGACGAAATTGGTCAACTGTAAAATCCTTAGAACTACTCAAAAATCTTCCCATCTTTGCACTTAAGAAAAATCGAAGCATAAAGGACAAATTAGTGCATGCGAATACAGCAAGGAAGAGTACTAGCCAATCAATCCGAACGATGTTATCCCTGCCACCAATTAAGGGTCATCGGAGGTGTGGCAACTGCTCATCCTGTCAGAGCACCATTGAGGGTGAAATCTTCCGATATGGAAATACATTTGTAAAACACGAAACCTTCACGAATTGTAACACGCATAACGTGATCTATTGCGCTTTGTGTCCATGCTCCTTGGCGTATGTTGGAAAAACAACTCAAGCCATCAAGACAAGGATGACCCAACACCGGTCAAGAATTAAATGCAAGATCGTAAATGCACCAATGGTAACGCATTGCCTTGAACATCAACATAGCCCTAAAGACATAAAATGGACCATACTTAAACATGTGCATGGAGCTAATGTTGATGACCTCCTCTCTAAATTTGAAGCCAAAACCATTATGTACCTGAATACAATCGAAAATGGACTGAACGAACTCAGCGAACTGAATCATTGGCTCTAAACTGGTCATTTTACAGCTCTTCTTTCATTCCCCCCTTTATGCCAACTTGCACTAATCGTCCATTTGAGCACTAGATAAGGAATGATGAAACTAATGAAAGAACAACTCTTTGTAGCCCCCATAACATGAACATCCGATTAAAAGGCAGATTTTAGTACAACAGAACATGTCACTTACTGTTAGTAAAAAGGTATATTTGCACTTTGAAAGTCGTTGGAGGGAATATTTTTTTAATTTTATTTTCTCAAAACCAACATATAATATTGTGGAATGATGCCATTTATGTTTTAACTTTATTCGGTTCCTTCTATGTAACCTGTACTATGTTAAACAGTTTGATTAACTACCTTCAAAAATACGGGGCATATGTACAGCTTCAGGACCACGAATTGTAATAAAAGCACTGTAATTAACAAATTGAAAAAAAAGCCAGAGTAGACAACTACACGTATGGTTGACATGTGTCCTCTAATCATGAACCTATACATCTATAGGTCTAGAGTGCCTGATCACAAGATGTAAAAGAATAATACCTTTCTAGCCAATTCAGAGCACAGCCAGTAAATACTTCATTTTTATATGCACTAAATCAAAACCATACTGATGACAACATGCCATCGGGTGTGCGTTGGCTCGAGATTAGACTCCAGATCCTAGGCACGGATAACAAGTCCCAACAAAGTCATTTTGCCGCTAACTTAAGAAACTGTTCATTCCAGAGTGCCCCACAGTTGTCCCAATAAAGTTTTTACCACACTTGAGTTGAGATATGCTCGCCCTGAACGCGTCTCCAAGCCGATGAGACACACATAGGTGCAGAGTCCCCAAGTATGTAAAAGAATAATACTGCTCCAGCTAGTTTTGAGCGCAGTCGGTAAACATTTCATTTCTGTATGCACTAAATCAAAGCTCCCTGTGCACCTTGATGACACCATGCCATCGGGTTCGCGCCGGCTCGAGATCAAACTTAAGATCTCAGGCACAGATAACAAGTCCCACTAAAGCAATTCCACAGTCAAATTAAGCAACTGGTTACTTCATAGTGCCCCACAGTTGTCCCAATAAAGTTTTGAAAGTTTTTATTACACTCGAGTTGAGATATGTTCGCTCCGAACGCGTCTCCATGCCGACGAGACACGCCCCTTCCACGCCCCTAGGCACGTCACTATCTGTAAAACCCGGAAACAGGCAGCGGGTTTTTCTCGTGTACATACGAGTACGCTGTACCTACTAACGAGTGTCTGAGCCGAGTCGCGGTAGCAGATTGATCGTTCCACCGCCTACGCTCACCTTCCGGAGCCTCCACGCAATTACCTTGCGCTTTTCTCGAGGCGAGCGATCTGAAAAGGAGCACATACGCCCGCTACAACTGTCACTGAGGGAGGAGTTTAAACACCTCCGAGATGCATTCGCATGCACCCGGGTGTTATGGTTGACTCGGACACCTCCAACCGCAATTCCTTTCACACATGGGTGCCTGCACAAGCTCCTAACAACCGGTGTAACCTAGGAATTGCAAGATAATGAGGTTGGCACCACCCCTTGATACCCTCACGTCCACCTAGCCACCAGATACGCGGCTTGTTTCACCGTCACTGCTCCCACACGACTAGTGTGATTCTTGCTTTTCACTTGCGAAGAGAGGTCCGGTCGGAGCACTTGTAGTTATAGACTAACCTCACTACGTCCGTGTGTCACATTTTAGTCCACCATACCTTTGAGGAGCCAGAGATAGAGATATCCGTCCTCTAATCTAGCTTTCTTATTTATCTGTTGCAACTTTCCAAATTAAATTCAGTATTTTAAGTGTTGGTGAGGCTACACCAATATTGACTAGATGCTTCTTTTTGCTCTAGTCAAACAGATTTCCACTCGGAGATATAAGAACCAGGAATCTTACATCTGCAAATACGCCCGTGGTACGTAGGAATATCCGTGCTTTTAATGAGTCACTACACGTGTAAATATTTTTTCAATTTTTTCACCTTTCTGATCAAGCAATTGGGTCTCCTTTACACAATTAGATACCTCCAGTCCTCTGTTCAACCACTGTCCACCCTGATGAAGACCTTCGACAATAAGTGCCACACTGAAGGTCGAAACGCGTTGGTTTTTTGATGAGGCAAGCCCTAAAGAATTAAGGAAACAGAAAGACGTCAAGTCTTCGACAACATTGGAAACAAACTCAAAAAAGTGTTTCTAACTTGGTTTCCAAAACACTCTTCAGGCTACCTCGAATTGGCACCTTAACAAAGTAACATTCCGAGAGGACTAGAAAAATATGAGTCCCTGGAATTTGATACGAACAACGTAGGACCTCTCCTATATATACAACATTTCACACACAGTTGTTTAAGAATAGTAGGAGGAGATTGTTTGTGTTAAGTATATAGACTTGATGTTGTCTGTTATGTGAACATTGTCTAAGTATATGATGTTGTGGTCTTATATGTGAAGACTGTTCAAGTATATAACATTGTGTTTATTTGTCACTTGATTTTTGTAAGTCGTTTGAAATATTTGTGTTATGTAGTCACAGGTGCACAGAATCAACAGGTCTTGATGTAAGAATAGGACTTGTAATACATGTACAGTGAATACAAGTAGTAGAAAATAAAAATCTGCTGCTTAAAAAGAAAATAAGTTTATTTATGGTGACAGAGGTATTATGTTTTGCTAGCAGTTTCCTTGATTCCAACCTCTGTTCTCCTTAAGAGACTCAATCCCCTGTTGTTTACGCTTTGGTGTATGGCATCCTCAACTTCTGACACCAATATAAAAACCCTAGTGGCAGAAGGACTGTTTAACATGTCCTCAGACTGGGACGAGGCTGTGTAGATCCTAGAAAAATGTGCTTCCCATGATTCACTGGTTATGTTGCAGCTTAGGGGAGTAAGGGTGAGGCCCATAGATCTCATGGCTTTGACTGCTGCCCAGAAACCGTTCCCATCGTTAAGTGTAGCGGCACAGGCAAGATTGTCCCAGCGTTCTTTTAGAAGCTCGTCTTTTTGTTGCCTGGCTGCTTCTTTGTAACGGTATTGTAATAATTTAACAAGAGTTGCATCCCTGGGTGTAGCCTCCAGTGCTACACGCAGTTCTCTGTTTGCTCGCGAGCAGGTGCCATTGAACCATCTAGGTTTCTCGCTGGTGTCTATCGTTGGTCTGGAGATCATTTGTTTAATACCAGTGCATAGGCTACTAAATGCCTCAATAATCTCTGGGTTAGAATCGCTATTTGGCAAACAAGTTTCAATGAGCAGAGGGTGTAGTTTTATCATATTGGCAAATAAAGCTTTGTTATCAATGCCTTTCCGAATTACTCTTAGTTTGTCAGTCGAGGCCACAAAATTACTTGCCCCAAGCTCTTTGACAAGACTAGGTCTAGGGGAAAATCTGATTGTTGCTAAAATTGGGTTATGGTCGCCCTGCATAGTGCACAAGACCTCTGTCTTTACTAAAAGATCCTCCAATGAGGCAGATATAAAAACATAGTCAATGATAGAGGCACTGCCACGACCCCTATAAGTAGGTATTAGACGATTTTTGTTTTGATGTACATCCGCTAATTCCATCACATTAAGTAAGTTGCAGATGGACAGGTGATCTGATAGTTCCATCCCTCTTTTACATAAAGGTTCGAAAGCCAAAGAGATAGTAGTTGGGCCATTTACCTTAGGAAGTCTGGCGTTAAAATCACCGCCCAGACAGATTCCGACCAGTTTATCATAAACATTCTGGTTTTGTAAATTAACAATAAACTCGAACAAATTAATAAAATTCGTGTTAGGTAATGTTGTAAAATCATTGTTGTAAAAGTTAATAAAACAAATTGACTTTATGCTCCCACCTGCTGAGATGTTAATCCAGGTTGAGAGCCCACCTGATGGGTGGCCTGCTTTAGGGCCCGGTACAATACTATTAAAATATTCAAAGCCTTCTAAGAATAGTTCCTTTGTGCACCATTTGTCCTGGAACATTAGGATGTAATAGTTTTGGACTGGGTTAACCCAGTCTGTAGAGCATAGCTTGAAAGCTAGGCCTGCAACATTCCAGCTAAGCACCTGCAGATTTGAATCGTCTAGTTCAGGGGAAGCAATGGCAAGAGGGTCTAACAAGGGTCCAGTGATACCAGGTGCAGCTGGTGTTGGAGAGGGAGACAGTCAATCCAGGCTGTCTAAACCAGACAAAGCAGAGAACCTGTTATGCATGGTGTGTGGGGGGATAACAAAGGTATTTGGACCCAGGGATGGTTTATAGAAAAAACCTAGGGGCAACGACGAAATAAGGGTTGGGAAGTTATTATTAAATTCCTGTGCTGACAGTAACGATCTTACCAGTAACGGTCGTCTAAAATTAAGAACAACACAGTCCCCTTTGATGTTCTTTTGTGAGGGTCCTACCCAGCCCACCCTGCGCACCATTAATATCTCACTGACATTTGCCATCCTAAGGCCTTTGTGTTTAACTAACCAGTCAGCGCTTTTATTCCGCAGTTGGTCCCAAGTCTCAGTTTGTTTTTTTCTTAAAGGGGGAACGCCTGCTAAGACTAGGACATAGGGACATGCTGCAGGTGGTAAGTTAAGAACATCACTCCTGGTCTCTAGGGACAGCCCCATGTCATGGTTGTCTGTGATGGAGGTGGCGCTCAAGGTGTTGGGCCGCAAGGGGGCCAGAATTGTGGGGTTATTGGTGACAGGAGGATTGACTAGAGGAGTGTTACAATGCGAGCTTTTGCTGTTGTTAGTGTGCACTGTGCATAATAAAGTGTTCTCACTGGGGATAGGTTTAGGGGGTAGACTTTCTTTGGTTTTACCGCACATTACACTGACATTTTTAAAAGGGGAGGATATAGAATTCGCAATTTGCTGTTGCGTATTTAAGTTCACTACGCCAGAAGACTTTGGATTCTGAACCCCCCCTGGTTTGGTTGCAACTTTAGGTATACTTGTATGTGTATTTGATTTATTTATCAAAGCCTCCAAACGATCTAGACGTTTCAAAAGAGCGTTAAAGTTTTTATCCACCAAGTTTCTCATACGCTCGTATACCATGTCCACTATGGTGTCTGTTAAAATGTCACCAGGTCTGATGCGAGTTGTCGGGGCTATTGTATGCTCAGTTTGCGTGTAAATAGAGTGAGTTAGAGCTTCTGGTGGGGTCAGATCACCAGTGGTATCAATTGTGGCATTAATGGGCTCCATATTTACTGTGATCGCCGGGGCAACCGTGCCTTGTATCCATGAGCTCAGGGCTGTGTGTTGTGGTTTTGAGTGTGATGGTCGTTTCCTCTTGGAACTAATTGGTTTAGCCAAAGATCTTTTTCTTTTAGCCCCTGTAGTTGTTGGATCTGGGGAGACATCTTTATTTGGAACAATGTCCTTTGCGGGGATTATAGTTTGATTTTCCATAAAGACTTTGTTGTTCTTGTTGCCCTCATTGTTTACCAACTCACAACCACCTCTCTGGATTGGTGAGTGTCTGATGGTATTAACAATTACATTTGGTGTTAGAGGAGGGCCAGTACAGTCCTCCTGCTCCTCCCCTTCCATCATAGTGGGTTGAGGTACTAACAGTCCCAAGGATAGTCGCCTTTCTGTTAACTCAATTTCTGTTGAGACGATGTTGACTGCTCTTTCTAACGTGCTGTCTATGGTAGTGGTGGTGGTGGGACGAGAGCTTGGTGTGGTGGTGCGTTTTCCCATGTCGCAATGTCTATTTAGCACTCACCTAAATCCGGCAGCACAGCTACTTCGGCAACACCTCTCAGAGGGCCTCTTCTGGCCTCTGACGGGTCCGTCCTTGGCCTGGAATTTTGCACTGCTGCAGCCCTGGCCCCTTCTTAAACGCCTCCTGGCGCTACAAACGCGGTGCGCGGCATGTGCGCTGCGAAGGATGACGGGGGATGTAGTGCCCGGCAACAGCAATGGTGTGGCCCAACAGCAGCTGTGGAGAAGTGTGGCTCAATGATTAGAGCGGCAGACCCTGATGCAGAGATCTAGCCCGGGACCAGGGTTCAATTCCCCGCCTCGGCGGGTCTTGGGCTCAAAAATTCCACGGACCTGATAATTCTCGCCTCGGTGCCATTCCAATCATGGAGTCCCACTCTGCAACTCTGGGCAATAGCTTGCTTAATCTCCACAACGGCCCCCACAACGCTAAGGATGCCTGGCCTCCACCTTGGGGGTGCCCAGGAGTGGACGCCTCACAGGGAAAGCCAGGATGGGTTCCACAGTGGTATTCGTACAAGCGCCTTGAGACCCTTGCGGGTGAGTAGTGCGCTATACAAGTATCAATTTACATTTTACAGTCTGAGGTCCCCAGAAGTAGCGGTATCGTGGCCCAACCGTGATGAAAATAACGGGCTCCCTGGCCCCTTCTTAGACGCCTCCTGGTGCTTCAAACGCGGTGCACGGCTTGCGCGCCGCGAAGAATTACAGGGATGTAGTCCCCGGCAACAACGATGGTGTGGCCCAACAGCAGTCTGAGGTCCCTAGAAGCAGCGGTATCGTGGCCCAACCGCGATGAAAGTAACGGGCTCCCTGGCCCCTTCTTAAACGCCTCCAGGCGCTTCAAACTCAGTGCGCGGCGTGCGCACCGCGAAGGATGACGGGGGATGTAGTCCCCGGCAACAGCGATGGTGTAGCCCAACAGTCTAAGGTCCCCAGAAGCAGCGGTATCGTGGCCCAACCGCGATGAAAGTAACGGGCTCCCTGGTCCCTTCTTAAACGCCTCCTGGCGCTTTAAACACGGTGCACGGCGTCCGCGCCGCGAAGGATGACGGGGTATGTAGTTCCCGGCAACAGCGATGGTGTGGCCCAACAGCAGCCTGAGGTCCCCAGAAGCAGTGGTATCGTGGCCCAAATGCGATGAATGTAAACTTTGTTTACTGAAGTACTGGAAACTGCAAGTGCCAGACCGCCTTCCCGGGAGTGCCCCTAGAGGGCAGCAGAGCATTTCGTTTCGCTTTCCGACTACCTTCCCATTAATACTACATGTCCCAGCATGCCCCATTCATCCTCCCACTTGCAATGCCCAATCACCCCACATCCCTGGTGTCAACAAAATGCGCCAACATCATAGGTGCAAAAATGGTGAATATACTGTAAATATCAAAACAGATACTGCAGTGTTCAGTGCCAGTTTAACACAATGTCCGCTTTCACGGGCCCTGCATGATGATGTCAACAGTGAGACTCTAACAAGCACCGCTTCAACATATCTTCCCAAAAGGCTGCCTAAAAGGCTGAGGGAATATAAGAGTTTAAACCCTATAAAGATTAAAGATCACCAATCTTTGTCTTTCTTGCAAGCTTCACACGCTACATTGGAAGTACTGACAGGCAAGAGTGGCTTGCGCCTACCTTGCATGTGCAAAGTATGGTGTTTTTTCAAATCTAGACTGGGGCGCAAGACTACTTTCCACTTCATACAGCAGAATTGTGAGAAATAAAAGATGCGCGTCTTTTATTCAAAATACTCCTCTGGAAAGCAAGAAGGCGACTCCCCACTTCATGCTGCAGAAATGTGAGGAATAAAAAAAAATGCATGTCTGTTTTCCCCCAAATATACGTTTGTCTGATATTACGATGTGCCAATTAAACAGGGGGCACGGTGTAAAAACTGGGAACGAATAAGCTGAAAGTGAAGACAAGGAGTCTCGCCTGGCGTCTGCTTAGACTGGCACGGATTGGCAGGGGCACATTATGAAGTCCAAAAATAAACAAGTTTTAAGCAAAGGCCAGGCCCTGCGAGAACCCAGGAGAGCTTTCACTAGCTAGGTATTCAGCAGAGGAGTACCGAAAGGAATGTTCGCAATCTCTCACGGGACGCAAAATCAAGCAGGAAGACTCCGTACTATATAATTAATGGCAGCCCCCATGCCCTAATTCAGCTCGGTAACTTCAAAGTAAACCAACCTGCTGCACGCTCCTTTCAAACCACCATGGCTGCAGGCGCCTTTCTTTTCCAGCAACTGTGTCCCGGAAATAGGAGCTGCCAAAGTTGCATAGCCACTCCCCTGAACTGTGAGCCAGGCCTGCCCCTTCCCATTATCCTGAATGGCGCTCCACTGACCGCGCCCTGGGCCAATTCCTTAGCGCCCCATTTGAAAGTCATGTACTGTCGCTTGATGCAGCCACTCCCACAAGGCTGATGTCACCAGCCTCCTCGCTTGCCTTGAGGGTGAGGAATAGTCCTCGCCCAGCTTTGCACAAGGGCACTAAAGACTCCGAGACAAGCACACAAAAAAGATTTTACATAGTTTCACTGAAACTATGTAGAATCTGTATTTTTTGTTTCACGGGGGAGCACCAAGCAGTGAGGCTTCTTTTAAAACTGCTCCATAGTGTTCATTAAACACCATGGAGCAGTTTTAATAGATATAGTATAAGAACCACGACTCGAGTCAAGACAGTGTCTAGTGGATGTAGAATCACTGAGACCCCAAGGAACCACCCAAGGTGAGTAAGTAGGGACCCCATGGAGGACGGGTGCAGTGTAGGAACACGACTGCGTGCGCCGTACAATTCTATGGGAGAGTCGCAGTTGCAGTTTTAAAGTTCAAGGACCCCTCCCAGAGGATTACGAGGAAGCCCTTTGGATCATAGGAGGTTGGAGAGCCACCCCACCCGTGGTTACCGTAGTACTAGAGTTACCTATCCGAGGGAAGCTGGGTGCATATGGCTGAAGTGGTGTCAGAAACTGCCGTCGATCTCAATGGAGGACTTCACAGAAATGCCACTGCAGGAAAGAATAAAAGTGTCAGTTGGAATCCAAATTGGATTCTTGTCGAAGAGTACCTGAAAGCAGAGGGGAAAGAGTCTGGGTCACTCAGGAGTGGCCAGGGGCTCGGTAGACGAATGCCCACCGATGTTGGGTGCTTCTTGTACGTTGAGGGGGTTCATGACTCTGCAGCCACTGGGACCAGGAGATGTCGAGGACAACCAGGAGCTGTATACGAGCTGTCCCATGCACGATGTCAAGTGCTGAGGGGTTGGTGTCTGGCTGGAGCACCAACAAGCCTTGGCAGGGGCAACCCACAAAGATAGTCAAGCAAGGTTACGATTCGGACCAGCAAGGTCCAGGAGACTCACTAAACACAGGGGAGTCGGGCAAGCCCGTTGCAACCAGGGGAGCCCAAGAAAAGCAGTGTTGACCCCCAAGAGGACCCACAGGCTGGAGGCACAGGAGTCACGAGGGGACCTCAACCGGAATTACAAAGGAACAGCCCACGGAGCACTCGGTGTGAGGAGGCCAAAGTTCTTTAGTGGAAATGGTGCCAGAGGTTGGGGCTACTCACAGCCCAGTGCACTAATTTTAGGAACGCCAACAAGCATATGCACTTGCAAAAGTATGCGGTGCACAGCGGTACCGGTATTGCAGCCCCCACAAGGGATTCTGACCTCAAACTTAGTGAGAGGGCAGCTCAGACCTTGAGGGACCTGGAAACCAACCTCTTGTGTTGCTGGAACCTTCAGAGTCTGTAGGAGCTCAGGATCAGCAGACTGGTCAGTTGCGTTGCCTGTGGTTGCAGGGGAGTGACTCCTTCACTCCAAGGGAGATGTCTTTGCTTGTCCTTGATGCTCCAAAGGTCCTGCACGGAGCTTGTATGGTGCACGGGCACAGACGATGCTTTGGACGGAGTGGGAGACGAAGTCAAGTCCAAACAAAGTCCAGCGAAGTCCAGAGTGTCCAGATGGTCGAAGGTCAGTGGTTTCTTGATCAGAATCTTGTCCACGTCGAATCTAGTATCATACAGCCAGGTAAGCCCTTTTGTACCCACTGGAGAGGGTTGGACAGATTCAGGGGACCCTCCCAGGGGAGGGTCAGGACAGTGAGGAGGTTGCTCCCATGTCTTTTGTCTGGTTTTGTGCCAGAGCAGGAGCCAACCGCTCCCAGGACTAGTTTGAACTGGACTATGCACTGGGACACCACATGTGCCACTCATGCAAACTTTTGTCACTGGCAAGGGCACCCACCCAGGCCTAATACACTAAATCCTGTCTGGGAGGTGGTCACACCTCCCTGTGACAGGATGCCTATTATTTTGCCTTCCCATGCTCGAGCATGACTCAGCAGCAGGAGGGGAGAAATGTGTCCCTGGTCGGCAGCAACCATTTTGGACTGCCCGGGACTAGAAGGCTGATACCAGAAACACCGTGGGCCTCACAAAATTTGTTTCTGAGGGGTGGAATCATACCTCCCACACTGGTTACCGGTGTGCAGGTATGATTCCACAATGATTGACACCAAACACAATAAGGTTACTTTCAGCCGTTTTAGAGTTGGTCTTCATGCGGTCGCATAAAGCCACTCTATATGTCGTAAATGGCTGCAGCACTAACAACCTGGGAGAATGGGCTCCGTAGGCTACAGGGGTGTCCTGCTCATGCAGTGGCACCCTCTCACTTAGAACCAAGCACCCTGCCCTTAGAATTGTCAAGGTCTGCTATAGAGGTTACTTATAGGTTTTAAGTGTAGTGACCCTTAGATAAAGTAAACCTATATCTTAAGTAAGTGGTGTATGCACCAACTTACACAGGCTGCAATGGCAAGCCTGTAGATCCATTTTGCATGGCCTTTCATGGGTGACATAATACATGCTTCAGCCCATGGGAGGCCTCTGGGGTACCTATGCCCTGGGTACATGGGTACCATATACCAGTGACTGCCAAGGGTACCTCAGTATCCAATCTGGAGGGTCCCAAAGTACATAACATTAGAGTTTAGGGAGAAAGCAGATAGACTGGGGTCCTGATTAGCAGGATCCCAATCAGACTAGTCAAAAATAGTGCAACATAAAGCAACAAGCATTGGAATAGCCAATAGGTCTCGCCTTTGGAACCTTATAAGTATTTAGTTATGCAGCACAATATCCTTGGTGCAACAACATTAACTGTTGCATGGTTAAACACTTATAAGGTCCCAAAGGCGAGGCCTATTGGCTATGCCAATGCTTGTTCAATCTGGTGAGCGCCATTTACTTTGAACATTTATACTATGTCGATATCATAGACATAGAAAACAGATATTGGTTCCAACTTTTTGAAAACAGATACACACGGATTAAAACTGAGAGAAAGTGCACGCAAAATACATACACGTGAAATACATTCGTAAAATAAGTGGTCATAATAACAACTAAACAATTATAAAAACGCATAGTGCATTCAACATAGATCCATTAACTGCAAAGTGCATCATCGGACCACTGAAATATACATGCAATGTATAGAATTGACAATTGTAGTGGAAATGTATCTATTTCATTATATAAGAACATCTGCTGTCGTTGTCATATATCTTAAAAAATTGCGCAAACCCCTTTTGTATAACATTTAAAAATCAAGCATGCTGCGTAAACATGAGGCGTCAGGGAGATAGGATTAAGTACATCTGATCCCTTAATTAGCATAGAAACCGCTCAAGGCTAAGCCCTTAAAACACACTCGTAATTGAAATAAAATGCATGGCTGCTCAATGCCGAATTAAATATAAACAAGTCGGCGCGATTGAAGCTTAAAAGTTCAATAGAACATATGCCAGACTTTCAAAATGTGACACATAATGTGTGTTTATGATCTCAAGTGCCGATCCATGAATAGCATGTTGAACCAAGCGGGACTGCAAGTCCCATAATGCCTCATTGTAATCACATGCAAAATGTAGAACAGGCATGGAAAAGTCCAAAGGCATCTATAGTATGAATATCGTCCAGACTCAACAACCAAAGCGTAGCCTACAAAGTTATGCTAGTGTTCAGAAAAATCATGTGCCATGCAACACACTATAAGTGAATGCGCAGCTTCACCACTGAACTCCAGACACGGGCGCCGAGTGGATTCCGGATGGGAAGGAATGTAAATAAAAAAACACCCTAATAGTGTTAATGTCAAGTGTTCTCTGCTGTAGACGCAGCACGCACGAGAGAGGTGATGAAAGAGAGAGGGAAGACCAAATGAGGGAAGGAGGGATGCAAAGGGAGCCTGAGAGACAGGAAAGGGGGACACTTGAAGGAGAGGAAAGGGGGTAGGAGGAGGGGGATGGGTGAAGAGAGCAAGCAGAAGGGCGCAAAAAGAGAAACGGTAGGAAGTATAAAAGGATAACCTTTATAGAGAGAAACTTCTCACTCGCAGCCATTTTAGATGTGGGTTCAAGTGGGGGGTATTTATTTTTTCTGGCTACTCCCTTGGGTGCCACCAAGAAGGAGAGACAAAACGAAGCCCTGATTTCCGTTTGACACTGGAGGAAAATGGGGACTGTGACAAAGGTGGCTGCCTCCAAGGAGACAGGAGCCAATAAAAGGAGAGGATAGGTCAGTACGCCTCTCGCATGACGACTTCCGCCCATGACACCGCTCCGCCAGTCTCTTCGACACACCACTTTCAGGCCCAATTACAAACTCGTCCCCGTCGGTGTGCCTAGAGGAGGGATATTAACATATGAGAGAAAGAGAAAAAAACACAACCCGGCACGCTTTATTTAATCAGAGAACAAGACTCCTGTTCCCTCGTGTCCAAGGCGCCTCATCTGTGACACATCTCATATTAGCTCAAGATACCTCGTTTCATGTCATTTATCATCCCATGCTATATGCCCCATTACTGTGATCCCAAACATGCCTTCCTGTGAGGCAAGCTAGATTTACAGTAGAAGCGGGCGGAGAGATCATCTTTCCATTCCAATAACGCCTGACCTACATGTGGCACTTTCCAACTAATGTACATTTTCGCTGCATGCCAGAAATGTAGCTCCACTACAGAAAAACGTGGGATCCACAACAATACAGGACGGTTTCTTCTGAAGCGCCATTCCTAAGGAGTTCTGTAAGACAAGCGTGTTGATGTTACGCTTGTACCGCTGCCTCGTGGCATTTTATTGCTCTTACAATTACAAGCTGTCAAAGGCGATGAAAGAATCATCAGAGAAGGGAAGGCTTTCAGCTGCTGTGGACATTGTTGTCTACCCTTTAAAGCAGAGGTAGAGTGTGAGACGAAGGCATGCGTGCGCGAGACAGTGTACGCGGGCCGTTTCTGTTATTATTCTAGACTCAAGTTATTAGATCAATGTGCAAGCCACATCTACCACCTAGTGGCGAATGAATATGCGACATTACATTACAAGGAACGAAAAATAAAGAAGAGATATATTGAGACAAGCATTGGCCGCGCGGAAAGTGAAAGTAATGGCCCGGAGGAAGAGATAAGAAAGGCAGATGACGAAGTAATGGCCCGGAGGAAGAGATTAGAAAGGCAGAGGGCGTGCACGCAAGCTTCAGGCCAAGAAAAGCTTGTGGGTAGCACTTTGAAAAGCCCATTACGAAAAGTCGAGCAAGCAGCGCATGCGCTGCTCTGGGCTCGACCTAAAAAGTGGGGATAACCATAAGAAGCAGATCCTACTTTCCAAAAGCACTCTTCCTTTACCGGTGAAAAAGGTGAGGAATTTAAGGGTTATCTTTGACGATAAACTAATATTTAAAGATCACATCAATACCCTGGCATCTTCTGTATTTTTCATCCTAAAAATTATCAGAAAGATCGGCCCCTCGAACTACAGAAGACAGTGGTCACAGCACTTGCCTTATCCAAATTGGACTATGAGAATGCTTTATTTCTTAAAAAGAATACCACAGAAACTACAGACACTCCAAAACGCAGAAGCACGGCTGCTTTTAGGAATTCCCAAGCATCAATCAGCCTCCCAAGAATTGGTTAAGCTGCACTGGCTTCCAGCGTGTAAAAGGATCAAGTTCAAATCCCCATGTATAGCATTAGAAGCTTTGAACTATATTGCCCTGATTTCTTTCGTGCGTAGCCGAGACCTAACAACGTGCTGGAGCAGCAACATTCATGCCACTGGAAAGGGAACACCTCCAGTCAATGCTATCGAGTGCATTTTCGGACAGCAGCAGGCTTATAAACCTGATTTTTTTATGCCAAAGTAGAACACCCACTTTCTCACAAAATAGGCTTTTCGGCAAGAAAGAACTGTTATGTGTTCTTATGGTGCTGACAACTATTGCACGTTTTGTTTCCTCTCATCAGAGGAGAGAGGGGACTTATGTTCTTTGTGTTATTGTTATTTTTTAAACATCAGGTATTCATTTTCTCAATCTCACTGAAGCTTTCACTAACCCTCCTACCAGCAGACATCATGCAGAGATCAACTCATCAAACCGTACCGCCTTGGGACAGTTGTGACTGGGTTTCGATCAGGGCTCGAGTCGGGGTACCACGCGGGTGGACGGCGTCCCCCCACTTATTTTACCAGGTTTTTCCGGGTGGACGCCGTCCCCCCTGCCCAAAAGCTGGACAGCATTGTGTGAGCAGAGAGCCCGGGTGGGAGGGAAGTTTCCCGTAAATTACCAAAGATATGCTAATATTTGTAATTGGAGACTTTAAGAGGCACCGGTGGTGTGTGCAGGCTGGAGTGATTGGGAGGCGGAGCGAGCAGGCGTTGGCGGTTAACGCTTGGAATGTGTGTCCTTCTGTATCTTGTGCACTTTTGAGCACTTCGTTGTGCAACTGGGGCACCCCCTCGGGGGAGTGGGGGGGGTTGCAAAGGACATCGAGGAACAGACCAGGGGTAGCAGTGCTGTGAAATGCCCCGTCATCTAAAGGCATATGAATACTCATGAGATTCCTGTTGTGACGTCACTTCCGGTGACAGCGTCCCCCCCACTTCTTTTCATGAGATTCCTGTTGTGACGTCACTTCCGGTGACAGCGTCCCCCCACTTCTTTTTTTAGGACTTGTGCCCTGGTTTCGATGCATTTTCCAATGGAGCGCCTGGGGATGGCTCTCAGCTGACAGACACCATTCCAAGCGCTATCAGGGTGACGTCACCCGTCGCAGGAAAACAAAGAACTGACTTTATTTGGCAAACATGCAACCGACTTCGTGCTGTGCGACGAGACCAGAGGATAACGTCGCCTCCCTCCTAAAGAAGGCAAACAGTGTCACCGGGTGGAGGGTACGGCATGAAACGGATGGAGCATTGTGCGCGAGAGCCTGGGGAGTGTTTACCCAACTCTCTACTAATAGGGACTTTATTGTGAAGCAGGCAGGTGCACTAATGTCAGAGCAAAGGCATTGCCATGGCAGATTCTGGCCCGCACCGCCTCAGCCAGCTGCAGATGTACATGCATGGATCTGGCACGCAATGGAGGGAGACAAATCTGAACAATAAAGCATTGGCAAAGACTATGGGCCTGCCTTTTCGTCAGGGTGAAGAGTTTGGTAATAGTTGGGCGACTTTGTGCTTTTTGCCTCTAGCTCTCAAAGAAAGAAAAAAAACGTAACGAAGCAACATTTTTGTCCACACCACAAAGGAATATGAAAGTAGGGCTCCTTTGCCAAACAGATTGCATTAGCAGAGTTATGCAGTAACCTCAAAGAAGAATGTTATGAAAAAAAGAGTCATAAGATGAGGTCGCATTGTAAGTGGTAAAATTAAAAAGGCATACACTGCAAAATTAGATGTTCAAACAAAGGGCCAGTATTGTTGCTGCATCGTTAAGAAAGCGGTACAAAAGGGGGTGGGGATGGACGGAGCATCAGAACCAATCAAAAACTCACACCCAGTCAACAGATCCGGGTTTGATCCATCACCGTTCTTTAGCCCACTCTGCCACCCCAGTTCAGACATGGCCATATGCAAATCTGTCTGACCCTGTGCCTCATGGGAACAGTCCAGCCCGAACCCAGATCAGTTGACTGGGGGTGAGTGCTTGCAATGTTCAACACTCCGTCCATCATTTCCTTTGGTTTTAGCTTTGTTCGCCATAAGTTGGCAGGGTATGCTCAGACGTGAGTCCCTTGCTCACTTTGCCACTGGATTCAAGCAAGCCTGGCTGAAGACGGCTGAAATGCCAGAAACCGGTCCTAGGAAGCTTGTTTCCGGTCCAGGGAAGACATGGCTTGGCAGTTCGGGCTGGACTGTTCCCATGAAGCACAGGGTCAGAATGATTTGCATATGGCCATGTCTGAACTGGGGTGGCAGAGTGGGCTAAAGAACAGTGATGGATTAAACCCAGATCAGTTGACTGGGGGTGAGTGCTTGCAATGTTCAACACCCCGTCCATCATTTCCTTTGGATTTTGCATCGTTAAGAAAGACTTTGTGCACAACCATTGACTTTGTACACAAACAAGCCATAAATCGAACAACATTTTATGATGATAGCGAAGTAAATCAAATGAATTAGCCAGGGTGATTAGTGAATATCACTGTGACTTTATGACAGGCCAGCGAATCCAAACAGTATGCAATTCATAAACAAAAAAAATAATTAAAATGTCATCAAGCCAGAAAAAGTAAATACAGTGAAACGCACTCACTCTTATGACACATCTGTTGTCCAACAATGGGACTACATGATACCCGGTGGCCAAAACCTAATGGAAGCACAAATGGAGCAGTGTAACTATCCTCAAAATGCAATAGGCTTGTTGAGCAGCCCATCCAAGCAATACAAAATGGGAAAACACATGAAAAGGCAGTGTCCGATGGGGGCAGACCCCATGCCTACTCTCTTCAGTATATTAGTTGTACTATACTAAAGATTTGATGACATGAGGTCCATAACAGTTAAGGTAGCTAGAGAAAGACCTAGAAACCGAGCACAGCTTTGAAAAAACAGTTTTTATGTATTTAAAGCTTTGCAATACTCTCCCAAGTAGTCTGGGGATGTCTCCTGTTTTTAGTCAACTTGATGTCCAGAAGGGGCAGCATCAGATGTTGACAGGTTCGTTGATAACTACTACTGATTTTCTTGGACACCTTTGTGAGAGGCGGAATAGACCAAGCACGAGAAGGTACACATATTTTTACAGCCCTAGGCATTTTGCTATTCTGTTCTTGTACAAAAGGTTGCATACTAGAGGTTTTGAAGGCAAATTGGCACACCCAGCTCGTGGCACTAGAACTGACCCTGTATTGTGTAGCTTGGTACTAGGAGCTGCTGATTATAATGGGCCAGCAAGGGTTGCCATTGCGTGTCTGATGGGATGGGGTGACGATTCCAATGTCATCCTGTGGAACATTGGCCTGGCATATGATGACCACTTATGTGAGTTTCTGTGGTTAAGCCAAACCCATCTATGAAAGCACTCCAGAACTGAGTAATTGTCAGCGTCCTCTTCTCTAACAGTGAGGAGCTTATCTCTACCTTTGTCAGCAAAGGAGAGCCACAAGATGGCTGCCCACTGCTCCTGGGGGACCCTCTGAACTTTGCAGGCCCTTTCCAAAGCTGTTATCCATTTGTGGATGTCATCCCCAACATGGCAGGGAGGGACTATTTTGTTCAGGTTCCTATAGTTGAACAAAGTTTATCTAACTCTAGGGACCTTGTTGCTACAACCATGGGACTCTAGTCCCAATTTCTTCCTTGCTCTCAGGACTTCTATGCACTCTTTGTCAAGGGCCAACTGCTCTTGCCTGAGCAAGCCTAGCTTTCTCAAGTTCAAGAAGTTGGTATTCAATATCCAAAGAGTTTTTCCTCTTACTAGATATGGAGGTCCCTATTGACCGTCCTGAGGCATTGGATTATCTAGAGTAGGATCTAGACCTCCTTGGTCTACTCTGCACTCTCCCAGGAGGAAAAAAGGGAGCACCCTGTGGGCCACCATCAGTATCCTGTGGGAGATCTGAGTTGTCCAGCTGGAAGTCATTAGGCTCCTGCTGGTCAGGGTTAGATTCAAGGTCAAATAGGGGTTTCCCTCCTGGCCTATCTTCAGTCCCCTGCCCACCCACTCATTCCTGTTCATCTGACCCACTTGTTTTCTGAAGGTCATCTAACAGTAAGGCCTCTAGGAGGCATTGAGTGTTGGCTCCTATTAGACCCGGGATCCCTGGTTGGCTGAGGTAGGTACCTTAGGCCAAGTAGGGACCCGCGTTCCAACGTCAGGGAAAGGAAAGTCACCTTCTTAGATAGCCCCGCTCCACCCCCTCGGTAGCTTGGCACGAGCAGCCAAGCTTATCTTCAAGGCAAATGTGTAAAGTATTTGCAACCACGCTCACAATAATCCAACGATGACACCACAAATAGACTCCACACGAGTTTTATAAAAACGAGTATAAACTTTATGTGAAAAGATATACGATAAGACCACACGGTATAAAACCAACATATGAGGTTGTGTAATATTTCTCCTGGCCGGTTGTTAGGCCAGCCAGCCCTTGTAAGTTCTGGCGATATTAATGACCACTTCCAAACATTCTCCTGTACTCCTAATATCATGTCATACAGTTTGTAATGCTACATTCAGGCACTTTTGCAATGTAAAAATACTGTAATGCGTAACGTAGCAATCAGACACTCTACAATGAAAAGAATGCAATGCGTAACGCAACAATCAGGCACTTTGCAAGGTAAAATAATGCAATTCGTAATACAACCACCAGATATGTCGTTATGCAAAAAGAAGGCAATGCGTAATGCACTAATCAGGTAGTTTGTTATGCAGGAATAATGCAATGCGCAATACGCTAATCAGGTAGTTCCTTATGCAGAAACAAGGCAATGCGTCGTACTACAATCAGGTAGTTTGTTATGCAGATAAAATTCCATGCGTCGTACACTAATCAGGTAGTTCGTTATGCAGGAATAATGCAATGCGTAATACTCTAATCAGGTACTCCGTTATGCAGAAATGATGCAATGTGTAATATGACAGTCAGGTACTCTGTTCTGTAGAAATGGAATAATGCGTAATACACTCAGGCCCCAATCACCGGGCTTTAGGCAGTCCCTCCGCCTCTCCTTCTGACTTGCAGTCAGCCTCTCACAGTTGCCCCAACACGGTACGATGTAATCAAAAAGTGCAGCTTCACACTCCGGCCCCTGTACTGCCACTCCCTTGGCAATACGGCCGTGATACGAACCGTAGCAGAGGCTCGTGCTGCCAACACGAGAGAGAGGCCAAGAGCGTCTCTCTCCGAGCCCGCGCCCCTCCCCAGCAGTCGACACACATTACCAGGGGGGCTCAAACTCACTCTCCTCGACTGGTCCAACGGTTGGGCCTCTAATGCAGCTTTGTGAAATGGCAATGGTGGCTCGAACCGGCAACTCAGCTCCTCCAGGACTGCCGGTCAGGGCCGCTTCAGTTACGAAGATCTCAGACTGCCACAAAGCACATGCACACAGCGTCGCTGCGACTTCCTTACGATTTGGGTGCACGATCACTGGGCACTCCACACACGGGTCTCAAGCTCCATGAAGATCACGCGCACAGCGTCGCTGAGACTCACTTTACTCCGGTGCACACGATAACAAGGCAAATCCTCACGAAGGTCCCACGGTGCCCAACGCACCCGCTCACAGCGTCGATGAGACTCACTTGGATTCCGGTGCACACGATAACAAGGCAAATCCTCACAAAGGTCTCACGGGGCACAACGCACACGCACACAGCATCGATGAGACTCAATTGGATTCCGGTGCACACGATAACAAGGCAAATCCTCTCGAAGGTCTCACGGTGCACAACGCACATGCACACAGCGTTGATGAGACTCACTTGGATTCCCGTGCACACGATCACTGGACAATCCTCACAAAGGGGTTCAGGCTGCACAAAGCACACGCACACCGTGTCGCTGATCCTTGCTTGGACTCCAGGTGCCCATGATCACAGGGCACGCCTTACGAGGGTCTCAGGCTGCAACAAGCATGCACACACTTTTGTGTTCCTGTGTTTCTGAACATGGAGCCAGCACACCTCGGGCCCCTGGGGAAAAGTTTCTTCAGGACACAGCAAAGTCCTTCAAGCAGGGGGATACAGCTCACAGCAAAGTCCCTTTAGCCTTTCCTTGGCTAAAACAGCAAACTGCAGGCCAGCCCCAGAACACACAGCAAGGGTCAGTCCTATCCTTCAGTCTCTTCATTGTTTCGTTCTTGGCAAAGGTCCTCTTGACCACGAAGTAGCTCCAGTCTGGTTCACACTTGATCAAGCCATTTTCCAAAGCTCAGGGACTTCAGATCTCATAGTTATACCCCTCAATGGCTTTGAAGTTTTTGTGTTTCAGGGGGCACTGACCCCTGTTCAAACCGGTTCCCGGGTGCCTCCCTGCCAGTGACACCTTTCTTCCTCTGGATTCTCAATCACTCAGCAGGAAATGAGCCAATTGTTTTATAGCAGCAACCTAGACCTCTTCACCTCTACGGGCTTCTCCTCCCCCTACAATCCAGATGCAGGTCAGCCTGTTGCTATCTCACCACCTCCCCTGGGTGAAGACATTCCCCAGATCCTATCACTTTCAAATCCAGACAGGCAATCCACAGCCAGGCAGAGAGACACAGAAATGTCAAAGCACAAAAACTCAGCCACTTCTAAAAGAGTGGCTTCTAAACACACAATGCAAAAACCACCTTCATAAAAAGATGTGTGAGTTCAAGCATACTAAACTTCACCTTTCCATCTTAAGCCTTTGGGAAGATAGGCTGGAAAACATATTACACAGCCTTCCCATTCTGTCCTATGGGCAAGGTGGCCTTTCAACAGTGAAAAATGAAATGGAGATTATTTCACTGTCAGGACATGGCACACACCTCAGTACATGTCCTACCTTTCAAATGCAATACGCCCTGTCCAGGGGGTACCCTAGACCTACCATAGGGGTGTCTGATGTGCATAGAAAGGGAAGGGTAAGGTCTGGGGAGGGAGTGCACTTGATAGAACAACATGGCAGTTTAACAAACTGCATGCAGGCCCTGCAATGGCAGGCCTGAGTTCCCTTTTTAAGGCTACTGGTGTGGGTGGCACAAATAGTGCTGCAGGCCCACTAGAAACATTTGCATTACCAGCCCTGGCACACATAGTGCACTTTACTGGGGACTTTACTAGTAAGGCAAACATACCAATCGTGGACAACCAATTACCACTACACTTGTATACAGGGAGCACTTGCACTTTGACACTGTTTAGCAGTGGCAAAGTGTCCAAAGCATCTAAGTTGGCAACAGCATGTCAGAAAAAAGGTCTAGGGGGAAAGCAAAACGTTTAGGGAATTAGCCAAAAAGGGCCAAGTCCTACAGTTCCTTTCCCTGTCTTCAGCTTTCTAGAGGCACACAGTGCTTTCAGTTCTTGAAACAGAAGTTCACTGTATCTAGCAGTCAGACAGCGACTTGCATCTCCTTTTAAAGACATACTAAGTGTGGTGGGGTGATGCACCTACCTAACCTAGTGGGATATAAAGTCTCTGAGGTTGGAGAAAGGGTGTGCTAGACCCTTGGCTCCCCAACCCTAAGTTCAATAGAACTTACTATTCTAAGCTTGTATTATGTGTGCCTAGTATTAGTGATGGTTTTTCAGTTAATCAATACAAAGATTTATCTTGTGAAACAATGCAGGCTTGAATCCCAACTGTTGCACACCAATTTGAGAAGCTGGCCTGCCTATGATGTCCACTTATGTAAGTGGGCACCCTGCAGCAGTCCAGACAGCCCTTATTGTGATTTAAGAGGTCTTAGACAACCTTAGAAAGCTCTCCAAGTGGTAGTTGTGGAGAGCAGCCTTCAGACATAGTCCAGAAAGAGTGTAAAGCAGCTTGTTTTACCAGAATACAATCTTATATGTATAGATTAAGTGAAAAAGAACCACAGAATGTATTTATAAAAATATGTATTTATTATATAACACTCACTAATACGTACAAATATCTCCTACCCGGAGATATACACAATGCACAAAATACTTTGCATAGAAGTCAAGTAAATTGCATAGAATACCGAGTGGACCCAGAGAGGGACCAAACCTTATACTAAGAAAGTGGTATAAGAACCACGACTCGGGTCAAGACAATGTCGAGAGGAAGTAGAAGTGCTGCAGACCCAAGGAACCACTCAAGGTGAGAGACTAGGAGCCCCACAGAGATCGTGTGCAGTGTGGGAACATGACTGCGTTCTCTGTACAAATCAAAGTGTAAGTCGCAGTTGGAATTTTAAAGAGTAGGGGACCCTTCCCGGTGGACCCCAAAGAAACCCCGTGGAAGACAGAAGGTTGGAGAGCCACCCCACCCATGGATACCCTGGTACCCACGTTGCCTACACCAGGGAAGCTGGGTACATAGGTGTGAAGTGGTGTCAGAAACTGCCGTCAAACTCTGCAGCTGTGAGAACCAGGCAATGCTGAGGAAGACCAGGAGCCGTGCATGAGCTGTCCCACGTCGGATCTCGAGATTTGAAGGGTCAGTGTCCGGTGGGAGCACCAACAAGCCTTAGCAGCTGCAAACAACGTAGAAGTCGAAGAAGGTGCAATGTCGGGACCAGCAAGGTCCACAGGTCTCACCATAAGCAGGGGAGTCAGGGCAGGTCCAAGCAATCAGGGGAGCCCAAAAGAAAAAAAGATGACCCTCAACAGGTCCCACAGGCCAGAGGCACTGGAGTCGCAAGAGGACTTTGAGCAGCTCACCAAAAGATGCACGCCACGGTGCAAACGATGTGATGTGGACAAAGACTTTGGTCACTGGAGATGCTTGAGGTTGGAGCTACTTGGAGCCCGAAGATCTTGGTGGAAGGAAGCCACCAAGCCTTTGCAACTGCAAGTCAATGCGTTGCACAGGGGTTCGGTTCCTGCGGCTCTCACGAGGGATACTGGCCTCAAACTTGGTGAGAGGGCAGGGCAGGCCTCGAGAGCTGTGGAGAACCACCACCTGTGTTGCAGTATGTTTCGGAGTCTGTAGGAGCTGAGGATCAGCAGACTGGTCAGCTTAGTTGTGGTGCCTGTGAATGCAGGGAAGCAACTCCTTCACTTCAAGGGAGATTCCTTCAGGTGTCTTGGATAACCACAGGTCTTGGAAGGTTCCTGTATGGTGCACAGGCACAGACGATGCAGCAGACTGAAAGGGGGACGAAGTCGTGCCCAAACAAAGTCCAGAGTGCCCAGACGGTAGAAGTAGAAGTGGTGTCAGAATTGATTCTTGTCCCACGACGAATCTGGGGGCCTACACCCAGGTAAGCCCTTAAGTACCCTAAGGAAAGCGTTAGGATGATTCAGGGGACCCTCCCAGGGGAGGGTCTGGACAGGGGGGAAGTTACTCCCATGTCCAGTTTTGCACCAGAGTGGAAGCCAAGGGCTCCCAGAGCTGGTTTGAACTGGACTATTCATGGAGGCACCAAATGTGCCCCTCATGCAGACTTAGTGGCGCTGGCAAGTGCACCCACCCAGCCCCAATACACTAAATCCTGTCTGGGAGGTAGTCACACCTCCCTGTGACAGGATACCTATTGTTCTGCCTTCCTCTGCTCAAGCTTGGCTCAGCAGCAAGAGGGATTGAATCGTGTCTCTGGTCGACAGCAGCCATGTTGTGCTGTCCGGGTCTACAAGACTGGCACTGAACACAGAGCCTAACGGAGGGCTCTTCCAGTGCTTGGAATCATACCTGTGGGGGCATGATTCCAACATGTTTGATACCAAACATGATAGGATTCGTTGCAGCCAATTTTGAGATGGTCATCGGGTAATTACACGGTGTCCCTCTATATGGTATATGGCTGCTTCACTTACAACCCAGAAGAATGGACTCTGTAGGCTGTAGGGGTGTCCTGCTCATGCAGGGGCACCCTCACAAGAGCCAAGCACCATGCCTTCAGGATTGCAAAGGCCTGCTATAGGGCGTGACTTATAGGTTTTAAGTGCAGTGACCCCTGATATAGGAAACCTATATCTTCGTAAGTGATGCTAGCACCAGGTTACACAGACTGCAATGGCAGGCCTGTAGTTACAGTTTGAATGGTCTTCCATGGGTGGCATAATACATGCTTCAACCCATGGGGTTCCTCTTGGGTACCTATGCCCTGGGTACCTTAGTACCATATACTACGGACTGGTAAGGGTACCCCAGCATCCAATCTGGGATGTACCCAAGTACTAACCACAACAATTTAAGGGAGAAAGCAGATAGACTGGGTCCTGATTAGCAGGATCCCAGTCAGACTAGTCAATAACAGCTTAGCACCAGGCATAAAGTGGGTATAACCATGCATAAGGATCCTACCTTCCTACACAAGCCTTTACTAATATGGCTGATGTCTGGCACTATTGATGGCTGATTATTCGTGTAAACATGGCTGGCAATGGTACGTCACTTTTACAATATTAAAAGTGACGTACCGACTGCGCAAGGGGCTTGTAAATAAGCCTCTTAGTTCAGAGGTCTTCAATCTGTGGGGCGCGACCCCCATGGGGGGCCTGGAGTCCTGGGAAGGGGGTCGCGCATTTCCAGGCCTAACTTCTGCCTGGAATGCAAAACATGCTTTGGACAAACACAACCGCGCTCGTTAAAATGCTTCAGCTGACATGAATTGAGTCTCATGTGCTGTAAAACTAAGAGGCCCAGCAGACAGGTAAAACAATCTTTCAAACACGCCTTCGTGCCAGGGTGCCTGCTTGCCTGAATGAAGTGCAAATGTACCCTAGGAGTTAATCTGCAAATGTAAAGGATGCTTGGGAGTGGTTCTGGCTTTAATTGCTCAAATCACTTCAAGCATTGTGATGGCAAAGATGTGTTTTTTTTGTGTGGTGGTTAGCAACTGGGCTGTGAAGTGTGTGCTTTTAATGATAACTGAATTTACAATTTGTACCCCTGAAAAGGTGCTGAAAGGGACTGTTACGCAAAAATAATTGCATTACTTACAGTCTGATATTACACTAATCTGCATTTTGGAAGCAAGTATAAAATAATGACTTGCACATTCACAGGCTGTGACCTCAAAGCAATAAAAATACCCAAGTCACTAATTTTCACTGCACCAACCAATTTTAATTCTGTGGCTCTCTGGTTACACACAGACCTGTGCAGTGCATTAAATAATAGAGGTTATATAATGTACTGTATAGTGCATTTCCTACTGAGTAACAATAAATGTATTTTTCTTTTCAGCTACCCATTATTTTATATGTAGCCACCTGATGGTGAAAGACCTAAAAAGGAACATATATTTTAGGGTTGATTTATGAGAGGCTTGCGCCACTGAAGCGTCAATTTTTTGAGCTTCGGTGGCACAAGCATCTCAATCATATCTAAGAGGTGAGGCAAAGTCACCCTGCGTGGCTTTACATGGCCTCATAGATATGGAGTAAGACAAAACAGCGCAAGTCGCTGCGTTGCCTTACTCTATGTCAAGTAGGCATTCCATAGGAGTTGCAGTGGGTGTTCCCACACAACACCCATGGATTCTGACGCTGCCCCAGATTTACAAAACCATGTAAACCTGGGGCAGTGCAAACCTTACGCCTCCCCACAGTAAGCGTAACAAGGGGAAATGTTTTAATTTCTCCTCGTTTTTTCATCTTTCTATGTGTGCTGCATTCTGCAGCATACATGGAAAGAGGAAACGCCTCTCAGTATTGTTTTTGTGCAGGAAGGTGCCCCTTCCTGCACAAGAACCATCCAGCCCATGTTGGCGCTTGGCATCAATTTGTGTGCCAACATAGGGGCAAATTTCATAAATAAGGTGCATTCCTGCCCTTTCACATTGGCGTAGGGCAGCGCTGCAAGAAGACTTGCGGCGCTGCCCTACGTCAGTGCCTCATAAAAGAGGCCCTTTGTTTTTAGCCACACCTTTGACCACGCCTCCAGCGACTGATCTTTGGTTTGCTAAATACGGTTTAATTTATTTCCCCAATGTATAAATGATTTGCTGTGGTAATTAGAGGCGTTTATGGTTGTCGGTAGTTAACAATAATAAGGAGGCTCAAGTTTGAGAGATTTGCGTCAGGAGAGGTTCCTTGCGCCTAAACTTTTTTGACAAGGGGGTCTCGGCATCAGAAAGTTTGAAGACCTCTGTCTTAGTTTCAAAATCTAATGTGCCAAGCTACGTTGTTCCATTTAGGCTTACTAATGCGAGAAATGAAAACCTGCATATTATTAATAAAATCCCAACGTATTCTGGAAAAACAGCAAACATAAACCAATCTGTAGGAAATGTTAGAGATAAAGGGCCAATCCTTCGGTGGCCTTGAAAGATGTCAATCTGGAGGCTGCCATGGCTTTGTCATCATGGTGTGCGAAACACGGTGCCAAATATTCTTTGTATATTTGGCCAGGGTTACACTGCAGGTTATTGACTAAATGCTTTGCCAAAAGGTACATAATGTGTTGGGAAAATTGCATTCCCCCTAGTAATTTCTGATACAATCCTTTGCACAGGATCCCAGTCAGACTAGTCAATAACAGCTTAGCACCAGGCATAAAGTGGGTATAACCATGCAGAAGGATCCTACCTTCCTACACAAGCCTTTACGAATATGGCTGATGTCTGGCACTATTGATGACTGTGGCTCTTTCCAGGGGCTATATTTATTGGAAGCTCCTGATCTCCTGCCCCACCCTAACTTTCAAACAGGTGAGGTTTTTATGGTTAAGGTCATCATTGCAATCCTGTTTTAACACTTCAGGGACATTTTCAATAATCATATATATCTGACCCTCAATCGGAAGTGGTATTTTGGGATTATGGACAAATACCATTGGGTTTTTTAATTTCACAGACAGATTTCCTTCGAGACCACAATGTGTAAGATCTAACAATGTGATATTTGTACCAAACCCTTGTCAATTATTGGGTGCATTTTAATAGAAACTGACATTACAGTGCTGGCAAACAGACTCAATACGGCTAGCATTTTGGTTAAAGGACTCTCCAAAATGGGCACTAAAGGAGACAGGCCCGGACTCCACTTGGAGTGATTTCTTTAGTTGACAGAAGAGGCAGAAGAATGTGGCTTTACATGCCAAATTTTAGAACTTGGTGGAACAACTAATATATTTGATGCCTTCTTCCCATATCTGTACTCGGTGCAGCTGTATTGTGGTCCTGCAGACAGAGGTGCTTTACTAAGAGACCTTTATGTCAATTTGGAAACACCAGTCTTTTTAAACTAGGCATGTGCAGCTGGGTCTATAACCCCTTAGCTGCTAGGCCTTTTCCCCCCAGTGCTAAGCCTTTTTTGGCGATTTGGGGTACTTCGCGCTTAGGCCCATGTAACTTTTTAACCACATAAGGTATCCACGCCAAATATGCGTCCTTTTCTTTAAACATCATGGAGATTTTAAACGTACTCAGGGTTTGTTGATGCCCTTGGAGGGGACCCAGAAATTAGCCAAAATACAGCAAATTTTGTGTTTTTTGGGAAAAATGGGAAAAAAGTGCTGCTGATGAAAGCGTCTGTGTTTTTCTTCCCTGTAAATGGTATCAACAAAGGGTTTGTGGTACTGAAATCAACATCTTCCCAGCTTTCAGGGACTGACAGACGTTTGTCAGAAAACCAAATTATTTTACACAGTTTTGGCATTTTTCTGGGACATAGCCTATTTTTGATATTTTTTTATGCTTTCAACCTCCTTCCAGTTAATGGTAGAAATGGGTATGAAAGCAATAATGGATCCTTGAAAGCTATACGTTTAGAAAAAGTAGACAGAATTCTAAATTCAGCAAGGGATCATTTGTGTATATCCGTCAAGGTTTCTTTTATAGAAATTAACAGTTGAAAAAAGGAAATTAGTTTAAAAAAAAAACAGCCATTTGTGTCAACGTTTTTACCAGTAACTTCTTTTTAAGTATGACAGATGTTTTACAGCAATATACCATTACATCCGCTGGACACTTGTGTTTGTGGGGATATAAAGGGCTTGTAGGTTCAGCAAGAACCCAACGAACCCGGAGCCAATAACTGAGCAGCGTCTTGCAATAGTTTTTTATTGTGTACCGGGTATATAGCAATTCATTTGGGAAAATATAAACAGTGAAAAATTAGTATGAAAAACACCTATGTATTTCTGAAATGGGAACAAAATATAGCGTTTAGAAACAGTTGCTATTTGCACATCTCCAAAATTGTGGGTATCCATACTAGCATATGAAGTATAAGACATTTTTCAAAGTGATTTCTTTTTTACACATTGTCTTACATTTGGAAGGCAGGAAATGCATCGAAAGTCAATAGGTAATAATAGTTGCTCTACAATTCTGTGTTCCCCTAAGTCTCCTAATAAAAATGGTACCTCACTTGTGTGGCTGGGCCTAGTGCCCACGACAGGAAACCGCCCAAAACCCAATGTGGACACACCACATTTTTACAGTGAAAATTGACCCTTTCTTTGCAAAGTGCCTAGGTGTACGTTTTGAACTCTAGCTCTGCCGGCACCTAGGGAAACGCATACATTTTTTAAAACTACATACCCAGGGTAATCCAGGATGGGGTAACTTGTCTGGCTCTCACCAGGTTCTGTTAACCAGAATCCCTTGCAAACCTCAAACTTTGACAACCAAAATGCATTTTCCTTCATTTCTGAAAGTTCTGGAATCTACATGGATCCCAAAAATGTCTTCCACCCCGCATTTCCCAAAGTTGTGCAAGAAAAATGGTACCTCACTTGTGTGGGTAGGCCTAGTTCACACAACAGGAAACGGCCCAAAACGCAACTTGGACACACCACATTTTTACAGTGAAAACTGACCCTTTTTTTGCAAAGTGCCTAGCTGTAGATTTTAAACCCTAGCTCTGCCGGCACCTAGGGAAACGTAGCAAACCTATACATTTTTGAAAACTAGATACCCAGGGGAATCCAGGATGGGATGACTTGCCTGGCTCCCACCAGGAACTGTTACCCAGAATCCCTTGCAAACCTCAAACTTTGTAAATAAAAATACATTTTCCTCATATTTCTGTGATGGAAAGTTTTGGAATCTGTGTGGATAAACAAAATTCCACCCACCCCACATTCCCCAAAGTCTTCCAAGAAAACTGTTACCTCACTTGTGTGGGTAGGTCTAGTGCCCGCGACAGGAAACGGCCCAAAACGCAACTTGGACACACCACATTTTTACAGTGAAAACTGACCCTTTTTTTTGCAAAGTGCCTAGCTGTAGATGTTGAACCCTAGCTCTGCCGGCACCAGGGGAAACCTATCAAACCTATACATTTATGAAAACTAGAAACCTTCGGGAATCCAGGATGGGGTGACTTATCTGGCTCTCACCAGGTTCTGTTACCCAGAATCCCTTGCAAACCTCAAACTTTGTAAAATAAAAAAAAATACATTTTCCTCACATTTCTGTGATGGAAAGTTCTGGAATCTGTGTGGATAAACAAAATTCCACCCACCCCACATTCCCCAAAGTGTTCCAAGAAAACTGTTAACTCACTTGTGTGGGTAGGCCTAGTGCCCGTGACGGAAACAGCCCAAAACGCAACGTGGACACACCACATTTTTACAGTGAAAACTGATCCTTTTTTTTGCAAAGTGCCTAGCTGTAGATTTTGAACCCTAGCTCTGCCGGCACCAAAGGAAACCTATCAAACCTATACATTTATGAAAACTAGAAACCTTCGGGAATCCAGGATGGGATGACTTATCTGGCTCTCACCAGGTTCTGTTACCCAGAATACCTTGCAAACCTCAAACTTTGTGAAGAAAAAAACACATCTTACCCACATTTCTGTGATGGAAAGCTCTGGAATCTGTGTTGTTCCACAAACTTCCACCCATCCCACATTTTCCAAAGTCTCCCGATGAAAATAGTACACCACTTGTGTGGGTGGGTCAAATACCCGCAACACGAATTGTGGAGACATCAAATTACCTATCACAAAACGACCTGGTTTTGCAAGGGGGGCACCTGGGTTTTTTGCCCCGGGATCTGCGGCCATCTAAGAAAACCTACCAAACCCACACATTTCTGAAAACTAGACACCCTGGGGAGTTCAGTGAGGTGTGGCTTGTGTGGATCCCCCAACTTTGCCCTACCCAGAATCCGCTACAAACCTCAAATTTAGCTGGAAAAAATCCAACTTTCCTAACTTTTCTGTGCGGGAAAGTTGTGGGATCACCGGGCAGACACAACTTTCGTACCACCTATAGTTCCCCCGGGTCTCCCGATAAAATGGTACCTTACTTGTGTGGGTAGGCATAGTGGCTGCAGCAGGAAATAGCCAAATTGTACTGTGGAGAGTTCAAAATGACCTATCACAAAACGACCTGGTTTTGCAAGGGGGGGGGGGATACCTGGGCTTTTGGCCCCAGGCACAGCAGCCATCTAGGGAAACCTACCAAACCCACACATTTTTTAAAACTAGACACCCTGGGAAGTCCAGTAGGTATGACTTGCATGTATCCCCCAACGTTTTCCAACCCAGAATCCTCTGCAAACCTCAAATTTAGCTGAAAAAAACCTCTTTTTCCACACGTTTTTGTGTGGATCACTGTGCCGGCACAAATGTCCTACCACATTGTGCTTCCTTTGGTATCCTGAGTAAAATGATACCTCACTTGTGCAGCTGTCCAATGCAGAAGCAGATAAAAACTTTTTTTTTTTAATGTAGCACTTAGAATTCGCAGTGCTATACCCTTAATCCATATGTTTTTGGCCCTTCCCAGTCACAAGCCTTTTGGCCCACCCACACGAGTGAGGTACCATTTTAATCAGGAGAACAAGGAAACGTTGGTTGCTTAAGCACATCCCTTCTACCAGGAAACTGACACCTACGGTGTTCAGTCTCCAGGACAAAGGTGGCTGAAAGAAAGCAAGTTGCACATCTTGAACTGCCGTTTCTACCCATCAACTGCTCCCTGATAGATGCAGTGTCATGTACCAGTTCACCAGCAGATGGATAGGCCTCTCTGATATGAAAGCCAAACATGAATTGAATTGACAGATGTTTCTAAAAGCAACTATGTCCTGCCTTGCAGTGTACCTTTGTGTTGAGTAATGATTGAGTCACATGGCCCTAAGAATGCCCCTGGGTCGTCTCCGTCACCATATACCATTATCCCTGTACTGACGCACATACTGTACTCTCACATCTCACACTTATCCTTACTCAACGTGTACACAGATATTCCAGTACAGACTTCTCAAAATTCGCCTATAGCCTGGCATAAGCAATGCCTATCAAGTCCAGGACCGAGGCATTTCCAAAGCTTCAGAGTGCACCTCTGGCCTCGTCGCCACACTGCTGTACTACCAAAGGCTTATTTCTATCTCTCACAACGGCCATCGGTCTTGACTGGCTGTGTTCACTAGTACTGTAGCAGAAAAGAATTCAAAGAGTTAACACATCAACCACATCCCTTAAAACCTCTTCCCACCTGCCATCGATACATCAGGAAAGCAGACATAAGAGGGCTGGAAGGAACCCATTATGGATGATGCAAGCAGTCTTGTTTATCAAATGGATCTTGATAGTTCTAGTGTTGTTTGTAATTTCAACCAGTGCAGACATCTCATTCCTATGTTTCGGGGGCATCACCGGTCAATAGAGAACAATATTTGTTTATAGCAGGCTGTTCAGCATGTGGCCCCAAAAATAGCCACGGTCGCATCTTGAGCTCACTGAAAGGTGCTTCATATTTTTCCTCATAGGTACCTGAGGTCAAAAAGCTTTCAGAGCATGGTGTACGCCACTGCTTCCACGGTATGGCAGTTGATTGTGTATTTTGCCCCATAGGGAGTGGTCAAATTTTGAGCCCAATGAGTTTCTGTGATGGCGCCCTCTAGCAGAATTCTGGTGGTGGGCGGTTACAGCTCCCTCTGGAACCCATGTGAATACTGATGGTTGGTGGCAGCCGGTCATCCTCTGCACTCATGGGCGAGAAGCCTTCTAGCCTTCTGAAGTAACCTATGCCTACACTCTTTTATTTTATTAATATGCACAGGTTAAAAGTCTCCCCTTTGCCCCACTAGGGGCACGCTCAGCCATTCTCAGTCCAACTCTTTTGTCAATGAGCCCAGACGAACACGGGTGGATGCACTCATACTAGTAAAATCTGACCATTGCCTCATGACTAGGAACTTACTCTTACCAAGTGTTAAAGTGGGGGATGCATTTTGCAGTAAAATCTTTTGGTGCTTTTGGAAAGACACAGCGACTGTAACACAAAGTGAAGGACCCTTTGAGGAGCATAAAGCCCACGTGGTCTTCGCTCCTTTAGAACGGTTGCCTTACTTGGCGCTGCCTCGTATGCACCCTGAGAGATTTTGCTTTCCATCGTTGGGTTGCTTTTGTTATGTAGCTCTGATCCAATTACACATATCCCACACACAAGCCAACTTATGCCCTGAACAGGGATGACTGCCCTGCTACCTTCGTGTGGGAAATGAATCAAGACAGACAGATCTGCTCAGCAACAGAAGCCTGGGCAATGGAATGTCCTGGACACGCCCACCAAACGCCAGGGAGTAATCTAATTAGCCTCTTTCCTGCTAGGAAACCAACGAAGAGGTCCTTTGATCGGATTAGACGATACCCACATTTCAAAGGAGACCGCCTTTGATTGGGCACTGTGTTGAGCATCTTAAAACGAAACAGGCATTGTTTTCTAAAATCCTAGATATCCATTCTCAGACTGAGATTTAAAGCTAAGCATTAACTCATGAGATACTCTTTAATCCTGGCTTTTTCATTGGTAAGGAAGTCGAGAATCGGTCGGGTGAACCACTGAAGGCTTGTTAGAATCTTAGGGAACAGTATTTTACATTTCAAGCAAGGATATGGGCATTGCACCATGCACTTCATCCTTATGATCTGTGCAGTGTATTTCAGAAGTAAATGATCTCTTAAAGGCGATGTCTATCGAGTTTAGTTTATAGGTAAACAATGTTGTCTTAAAGTCAACCTATATCAAAAAGCTTAATATGTGCAAGATTACCAAACAGCAAAGTGGTAGTGAATGAAAACGAATTTGGAGAAAATAACTACAGAAAGAAAAGGTGATGCAATAGGGCATAAGTTCGATACATGGCATCAAAGCACCAGTGCGGGTTAGGGAGCGATGTGCTAGCTTCTGGGGATGTCTAGGATGAGTCTGGCAGTGGTGCTCTGGATGGTTTGGAGTTCTGGCATAAATTAATTAAACAATTGGTAATCCGAGCAAAAAGCATGTAAATCAAGATTAATAATAATATAATATAACTAAATAAATAAATAAAGTCCAAATGTCAGTCCTGAAGTGTTCTTCTTGTTTTATTTCAAGCTTGTCAGATATTTTTCCTCATAGTCTTCCGTGCCGATACGCACCCACGGGATTCAGACGGAGGATCTCGCAGCAGTCAGTTTCAGGATATGTGGCTGACAGCAATGAGCTTTCAACTGGATATATTGAGGTTTTGATACGATTTTACCGATGAATGGAGACAGGTTGATTTTAAACTTTAGGATCACAGAGGATTCTACTTTGACGCTAGCTTCTACTATGATATTGATAAGCATTGTTCATTGCCCTGATGAAGTGCATGGCGAATAGCCACATGGACGAAACACGTGTTGGCAATTTCTGTGGCTTGAGGCATTTTGTTGAGAAGAAGGATACAACGAAAAATATCTGACGAGCTTGAAATAAAACAAGATGGAGCTGCAGACGTAGAATGTGTTGCAATAGTCAAGTCTGCTGATGCTGTGGGTCTGGGTCCCCGTGCATCTTGTGTGCGTGGGAAGTCATTTGAAGATTTGCTAAGCATTCTGAGGATTTGGTAGCAGGATACGATCATGACATTGACCTGTTCGTTTATCCAGAGTTTGTTATCGTGGACAATGCAGAGGTTTCTGGTGTGGTCTCTGCGGGTGGGCGTGGGGCCCAGGTCGGGTGGCCACCAGGAGGAGTCCCAGTGTGAGTTACTATTTCCGAAGATCAGGATCTCCGTTTTGTCTGTGTTGAGTTTGAGGCAGTTCTCTCGCACCTAGTTGGCCATGATGGACATGCAATCAGTGAAGTTGTTCCTGGTAGTGATGTATATGTCAGTGAGGAAGAGTTAGAGCTGAGTGTCGTCGGCGCAGGTCATAGTTAGATAAAATGCTAAACTGTAGATGTTCCAGGATGAGGGGGGGAAGGGGGGGTTGAGTACTTGTATTGAGCTTGATGTCGTGGTCTTCCAGTTTGAGTAAATGTTATCTCGTCACACCTGCACTTTACATTTGGCATTATGGAAGAGGCAGAGTAAGAGACTAGGGGCCATATGTAGGAAGCCCAATACCGACCGGTAACGGCGGATTTTCGGTAAAAATCCCGTTACCGACCGGTATTCAGGCTTTTGGTATGTAGGGGGCACATTTCAGGATTCGGTAATTTACCGAATCGGTAAAATTACTGATTCGGTAATTTTACCGATTCGGTAAGTACCGAATCCTGAAATGATATGTAGGGGGAGTGTGTGGTTGTTGTGGGGATTCGTTATTTACCACCAACTAAAAGTTGGTGGTAAATGACGAATGGCTGTGAAAAAGCATTTTTTTGCACTTAGAAGTGTGCAATGTGGCAGACATACATGCCCTTAGGGCATGTATGTGTGCCACATGTGCACACATGCAGGAATCAGGGGTGCAACAGTGTGTCACTGTGACACCCTGCCACCCTTGATTGTGCTCCCCCCATTACCGAATCGGTATTTACCGATTCGGTAATGGTAACTGGCTTCCTATTGATTCCTATGGGCCTCCTGGCCCATAGGAATCAATGGAAAGCCAGTTACCATTACCGAATCGGTAAATACCGATTCTAAGTTACCGACCCATTGCGAATCGGTAAATATTACCAATGGATTACCTACATAGCATTTACCACTTCATAAATACCGAATCGGTAAAATTCGGTATTTATGAAGTGGTAAATTTTAGGCCACCTACATATGGCCCTAGGTAACAATATGGTATAAGAGAATATGGGGCGACACAGCTGTCCAGAAGAGTTTTTGCTTTTTACGGTTCAACTTTTATGCCACCCTTGCACTATTAGTATATCTTGCCCTGGCACATTTGCACTTTATATCCAGTTTTATGGACAGGTCAAGGTCATTGTTAGATAAAATGCCAATTGAAAATCTTATAGGATGAGGTGGGTCCAGAAAATGTTTTTTAGCTTAATTACTTTTTTGTCACATTTGCACTTTATATCTGGTATTATGAAAGAGCCAGTGTGAGACAATAGGCAACTATGTGGAACAAGAGGAGACGGAGTATCACATCTACCTAGAAAAAGTTGACCCTTTCCCTGTTTCTCATTTATGATATCCTTACACCTTTAGTATACCCTGCATTGTCACAATTGCACATTATACCCTGTTTTATGGAAGAGGTATTACAAGAAAAGTCAGGATGCAAATAAACTAGATATACAGGCTGCTACTGTTCCCCTGAACAAGAGTATTGTTTTAATTCTTTGTGAAACGTTTAATTAATTTGTGATGTGTAATGAAAAATGTCCTAGCTAACGTAACAGAAAGTTTCAATTCTATTCAGGACTCGAAGGTGAGGATTATGCTTTACTTTGTTCACTTTAATTTCACAGCAGCCATTTTTGGATCCGAATATCAAACCACATTTCCTAGAACCCACAGGGACATTGGTAATAATGAACAACATAATTCATCAAGTGTCAAGATCCAATCAGGAGTCAGAATCCACCATATAGTCCCTTGTCTCTGTCCTGATAATCCTCTTTCATCGCGTGAGTCATGCCCTCAATCTTTTCCTACACATCTTGCTTTCTAATGCCCCTTCCTGGAACAAAAGAACAGATATCAGCTCTAGAATTCGACTCTACAAAATCGATTAAACAGCCATGGCTGTTGAAAACATCTATGAACAGAGAAAACATTTTCAGTCATCTTACATCAGGGAATTAGAAGCACATTGCGTAAAATCCCAAACAGAAGCACATTATTTACTAGTTACAGGAAGGGCATTCCAGAGCATATATCTGGGGGTGGGATAATCCTTGCCTTCGAGTCCTTAAAAGAACTAAAACTTTAGGTTACGTTAGCTAGGACATTTTTCAATCTAGGTCAGGACCGGAGACTCGGATTATGCTAGTTTAAAGCTTACTTACCACCAAATGAGCCATATCTAGGATGGCTTAAAATAGAACCACTTGAAGGTAGAATCTGAGGACCAATCAGCCACATTCATAATGTCTTCTAGTCTTGTGCCTTGACCAAAGGCCTTGGAAGCCATTGCCCCTCTGGCGGATTGGGCTCATATTCTTGAGATCAATGCCCGCCTCCTGCATGACCCACTGCACCCAACGTGCGGTAGTGGAAGACAAAACCACCTTTTGAGGAGTAATCAGGAGCTCCAAAACCCTACTTCTCATCCCTATGAAAACACGCAAACAAAAAAACGCTACAAGGTCCTTCGCCGGAAACTCGCCCAAAATCTGGAACTCCAACCCAGCAGATATCAGAACTATTTCGTCCTTCAAAAAACACCTAAAAGTTCTCTTCCTCAACCGCTCCCTCCCAAATGGATAGCCGCTGCCTTAACGCAAACCCTGACTCCGTTGCTCTCTGACTCTGTATCACAAAGACCGCCTAAGTTCAACCAGAGACAATGTGCAATCAACGAGGTTACCTCAGGACTCACTACTACCTCAATACTGCACAACACACTTGGACCTCCGAACCATCATGTAACATTGCTCTATTATATAACTCTTGCGAAAAACTGTTGTAAAGCGCTCCGATACCCCCAGGTCTGGCCAGCGCTATATAAAACTCTATAAATAAATAAATAAATAAGTTGTCTCTCTCCCGAGGTCAAAAATCCCCAAACATCTCCTCATATACTTTTAAACACTGCACCTCGCATTGCTTAGGCGTCTAAGGAAATGCTCGATACTCGATAATCCTGGTGTGACATTTAGTCAGCTGACTAATAGTAAAAGATACCCACGTAGGAGAAAAGGCTCTTCCTGCGAGATCCAGGGTACTAATATCCCAAACCCTTCTACACAATATCACAATATCAAACAGAGAAGCATAGCCAGCTGCATCAAAACTTCCTTACGTGACAAGAACTTATTCGGTTGCCAGGATCAGAAAAGATGGAGTACCTTATTATCATCCCACAGTTCCGCATAGCGTGGTTCTGGCAGAAATGATAATCTGATACCTTGCAGCAGTCATTGAACAAAAGGATACCTCCCCACCAGGGAACCCCCCATTAGAACATGTCCCACTGATATTGTGGAACGGAAGGCATTTATGGAACGATAGGCCAAACCTTGCTGGGCCTGACTAGCCAGAATATTCAAGATCTAAACTACTTCAGCACCCACGGGATCCCAACCCCATCGTACACACCAATGACACCATCGCGTCCAAGGTAATCGGTATCTCTTGATCGTGCTGTCAGACCAGGCCTTGGACAAGAGGTCCCCAAAGTATGCCAAAATGTTTGGGATCGACCATCTACTCCTGTAATCCTCCATGCCATCAGATGTAGGGACCCGTCCAGGACAATCTGATGCGGACACTGTTCCAAGTTGAGAAGAAGCTCTGGAAACTGGGAAAGACAGATTGAAAAATCCCAAGAAAGTTGCATATAAACCGGAAACCAAACATGTGACTTCCAAATCAGGGTGGTGAGAATCACCTCCATGTGTTGCCACTTGATCGGAGCCAAAGTTCTCATGATCATTGCAAATGGCAGGAAAGCATATGCTCGCTCCTGTCCCTAATCCTGCAGGAATGCATCCATGGCAGCTACCAGAGGGTCTGGCTTCCAATTGAAGAACTGGGTTAAATGATGATCGAGTCTGGAGACAAAAAGTTCCACTGAAAACAGGACCCACTGGGCTTGGAGCATAGCAAAAACCTCTGGGTGTAATCTCCATAGACTGGAATCTCTAAAATGGTAAGAGTGCCAGTCCTCCACCTGGCTCTCATGACCAGGGAGGTACTCTGCCTTCACTGATATCTGGTGGTCGAGACAGAACTGCCAAATATTTGTCGCCAAATCTGTAAAAACATTCGACCGGGTTCCACCCAGGTGATTTATGAACCAGACAGCCAAAATATTGTCTCAATTCTGTTTCTGGTCCAGCAAAGGACCGTAAAGGATCCTGCCAGAAGCTCTAGGTAGTTGATGTGCAACCCTTGCGCCTGCGGAGACCAAGAACCCTGTGGGAAAATCTCCACACTGAACGCCCCAACTTGACTTGCTGGTGTCTGATTCTATACTCTATGTTGAAACTCTGTACAGTCTGCAAAATTCAAGCATTGCTTGTGAGTGTCCCCCACACATGTACAAAATTGGCCAGATGACCTCCCCACTTTTAAGAGGGAAGAGGTAGATACACTTACCGGTATTTGATGCAGTGTTGGCACCTCTGAAACCACGGTCTCTTGAGCGCCTTCCACAGGTTGGGTAGAAATTACCATAGCGGGTTTGATCTTGGAACTGCCCGCACCTGGAGCCTTGCCCTCTAGAGTTTTTGAAGGACTGTCCACTCGAGCGGCCCCTACCTCGACCAGCCCCACGGAAAACCAGAGAGGAGAACACCCGCTTAATAAAAGACTGGCTTCATCTAATGATGTGAAAGTGTACATAAACTTCCTGAGCTCTTTAATAAAAGGCTCCCCAAAAAGTCCTCCCTGGGCATCCGCCACTGCTTTCAGAATCTGCCAAGTCTCCCAATTTGGGGTCAACTTTCATGAGAAACAAGCGTCTCTACTCGGTAGAGAGTGCACAATTGGCGTTACTGAGGAACATCACTGCACGCTGGGACCAACCAGAGACGGTCTCCGGGGAAATAAGGGCACCAGATGCTTTGGCATCTTTGGCCATGTCTAGGATCAAAGTGACAAGGCCAAGGTGGTCCAAGAGTTTATTCTGGCATGCCTGCCAGAATCTGTCGATGCCATTCTTAGGATCTTCAAATTTCGCTAGGAAGGTGGCCATGCTGGAGTCCACCTCTGGGGTTTGAGCCACCTTGCTGTCCAGAGAGGGGCGAGGACATTATGTACAGAGGAGACCATGGGCCACCTTCCCCATGGGGGTGCAAATCCTTCTCGTCACATAATTGCAACCTTTGAGGTAGGTGTCCATTCGAACGACTGAGGGTGGAGGATCAGTTCTGGGTCCAGCATGTCAGATCCATCGTCCACGACTTGGGGGTCGATAGGCAATGGTGTAATGGAAGGGGCCAAGGTGTGGAGGAACCGGGCTCCTCGTTGGTGTCCCTATGGGTATCATCCCCAGCCCCATTGGCTGGAACCAAAGGTAGAGATGCCTTAGGCAGGGGCTGGGCATCAGTGGGTACAGCGAGAGGCTGGTTTTGGGCCAGAAACACCTTGCGCAAAGGTATCATGATCCACCCTGTCTACCTGAGGGCATTTGGTTGGGGCAAGTTGCTCATCTAGTGGGGCTGTCTGTGGGGTGGTTGGTGTATTATCAGCCAGGGTCTGAGCTCACTTCAAGCACACGTGCGCAATATGGTGCGCCAAGCGCTGCTCAATGGGGGCCATAGCCTCCTCCACCGCTATGTAAATGGATGCGTCTACTGCATCAAAAAACTCATCATCCCAGAGTAACTGGCCCAGGGGGTCTTCGTCTCACTGCATGTTTTCTTGCTCTGAAATCTTTTCAGCACAGGGTCATACACATGCTACTGTTTCGTGCTGCACAATAGCCAGCGCTGAGTCAAGGAAAGCAGGAATATACAGAGCCTCCAAGCAGTCCCAGGAAGACTACCGTTTAGGTGATGGGGACCAGCCAATCACACTGGGCAGTGGCCACGATCAGAAGAGGTCCAAGCACTGGGGACACTGCCCTCCCAGGACAATATAAAATTAAGGGTAGATTTTACCACCTGGGAGCGTGTCCCCTAAAGGCAAGCAGAAATGCCAAGCTAAGTACGGACCCTCCGCGGGTGTCCAAGTAAACCTACCCTGGGATTTTGCACAGGGTGTCCAGATATACAATGCAAGCTTCACAGCCTGTACAGACCCTCATACAAGAGGGAGTGTCTCTCCAGGAGCAAGCAGAGGCACTGGCAGGCGTCACGAGATTCTGGCTCCCGACAGGAATTCCAAAATCGCATATCGCAAACATAGAGAATTCGCACTACTACAGCACCACCTAGCGGCCAGAGGGCAACACCGCACTCTGCCAACTTAAACCAGAAAAACATATTGTCAAAGTCGCATAGGAGTGCAAATGCGGTCCCGCAACTCATAGTTAGTACATGCATACCCAAGCAAGCATGCATTTAATAATCATCCATAATTAAAGAGAGAAGGAAACCAACAATTATCTTTGGTTGCGAGCAGCGAAGAACGAGGATTACCAGAACAGAGACAAGGGTCTATATGGTGGATTCGGACTCCTGATTGGATGATGGGACTTGTTTAACTTTGTTGTCTTTTCTTCGTTTTTACCAATTTCCCTATGCTTTCTTTCAAATGCGGTTTGGTTTACTGTTTTGAAAATGGCTGCTGTGAAATTAAACTGAAGAAAGTGAAGCATAATCCGAGTCTCCAGACCAGACATAGAATTTATGATTTTAATGAACCAAAATAAACAGGACTGACTTTCAGTGCCATCGGCGTAGGATACAATGTTGGTGTCAATGGTTCTTATGATGTGGGCAAGAGGTGCCATGTAAACGTTGATCAGGGATGGTCTGAGGGAGTAGCCCTGGAGGACTCTGCAGACAAGCTTCTTGTGTTCAGAGGTGAAAGTGGAAAGTCTGACTTTTTGTGTCCTGACTTTTTGTGTCCTCCTGGACCCCACCCCTGACTGGGTGGGGTCCAGGAGGTGGTGCTGTTCAAGATGGGCAGAGAGCTGCGTGTTGATCTCTTTTCCCAGGACTTTGGCGGGAAAGGGTAGAAGTGAGCAGGGCCTGTAGTTGCGGAGATCTTTCGGGATTGCCAAGGGTTTCTTCAGCAGGGAAGTGACCTCCACATGTTTCCAGCTGTCCAGGAAGTTTCTGTGGAGGGTGGAGGAGTTGATGTTGGTGGAGAGGTAGGCGCTGATCAGTGTGCTTCCCAGGTTGTACATGTGGTGAGAGCAGGGGTCTGAAGGGGATCTAGAGTGGATTGTCTGCACGATTCTGGTGGTGTCATCTGTGGTGGGGGGGCTCCAGTCCATTAGGAAGTGGGTGCTCCTCATGGTGGTGGGTGGTTGAGTGATGATGTCCTCTATGGTGGGTTGTGCTGCAAAGTTGGAGTAGATCTTGAGTATTTTGTTGTGGAAAACATCTGAAAGGTCGCAGAGGATCGGTGAGGAAATGACTGCGTTGGTGGCGGCTGTCGGTTTGGCGAATTCTTTGACGATGTTGAAGAGTTCTTTGCCGGAGTTGGAGCAGGATTTGAGTTTGATCCCAGGGGCCGCTTTCCTGGCTTCTTTGATTTGTGCGTGCTACCTTCCGAGTGCAGGTTTGTATGTTTCTCTGGAGGTGTTGTCCTGGCTGGTCTTCCATCTTCTTTCCATCTGCTTACAATAGTGCTCGGAGTCTCCTAGGTCCTCTGTGTACCAGCATGCTTGAGCGTGAGTTCTTGTGTGTCTGATCTTTTTCATGCGGACCAAGTAGTTGGAGCAGTCTGTCCAATTGTTGAAGGTGGATAGGTCATTCGATAGGTCGCCTGTGAGGGTCGGTTGGTTGTATCTGAAGGCATGGGTTCAGTCTGCTTCTATTATGTTGTTCCAGTGGAGCTTGATGGTTGATTTAGGTTTGTTGGGGAGGGGTGTGCTGATGTAGAAGTGTACAATGGAGTGGTCAGTCCAAGTTAGCGGCGATATGTGGATAAAGTTGATCTTGTAGTTGGCTGTGAAGATTGGGTTGAGTGTGTGTCCACCGATGAGAGTTGGGCCTTGTACAAGCTGTGGGAGTCGGATGTTGTTGAGACTTTCTAGGAGGTCGGTGGCGTTGCGGTCTGTAGGGTCATCAAAATGAATGTTGAGGTCATCTTATAGCGATGGAGGTGATGAAGTCTTTGAGGTTGCTGGAGGTGCTGCGGGGTCCTGGCAGTCGGTAAGCGAGGGTGGCCGAGATGGTCGGGGGTGGCTGATGTGCAGGTGTTCCATGAGCATGGTTAGTTTATTCAAAGAGGGGTTGCAGGTAATGGTGTCCTTATGGACGATTAAGAGGCCTGTCCGGGGAGTGAGTGTCGATGAGATCTCAGACCTCGGTGGTGTGCTTGTAGAGGGATCTCGTGTTGAGGAGCATGCAGGCAATGCGGGGTGAGGTATGTGTGGGGGATGGTGTGGGTGGGATGCTGCATAAGAAGCAGCAATAAGCGCATGAGAAAGGACCTACAGACCGGCATAGGGGCAGCGGTTGTAGCAGCATTCAGTGTTGAGCACCAGCAGGTCACCTGAAGGGTAGCGGTCGGATGGTCCAATGGTGCTGGGGGCGTTCCAGGTGTGAGCAGGTGCAGATGAGATTGTCTTTAGCGTGCCCACTGTGCAGTTGCTCAGCAGTTGCCATTACATTGGGCCTAGGAGTGGGGGAGGTGCTAGGGAAGGACGGGAAAGCAGCGGGACAAGGCACGTGGGAGAAGCAGGTTATAATAGGGGGAGGAGAAAGGCGGGAAGAGCACAGGAGGAGGAGGATGAGAAGGAGGGGGGAATTCCAGATGCAGGTGGAGAAGCAGGGGATCACAATTACAGGCACAAAAGACAGGGCTGAGCAAAACGGGCACAAAAGCACCGAAATAAACACAGACAACAAGCGAGCTCAAAAGATCAAAGCACAAGAGACAAAATCAGCATAGGGAAAAGAGGAGTACAAACGACCAAAGCACAAAGGACAAAACAGGCACAGAGGAAAAACAAGTACAGAAGACCAGGGCACAAAAACAGGCACAAAGATCATGATGAAAAGACAGGACAGAGCAACAAAGAGGGCACACACGACAACGGGCAAAGAAAGCCAAGCACAGGGTCAGACAGGCACAAAAAGCTACGCACAGGAGACCGAGCACAGGAAGAAGCGAGACTGGGAAGAAGTGAAGCAGATGGAGAGAAGGAGCATCGCTGGAGTCACCTTTGCCAATCTCAGGGGGAGGAGAGGAGGGGAGGAGAGGAGAGGAGAAGAGACTCCAACCCCCAGCTGCCCCGGCCCAGAGGAGGGCTACAACGCATTGGCTAGGCACCAGAGCACCTTATGATCACTTGGGGCGTCCCACAGCGCGGGACACTCCCGGGCAAGGCCCAGACGGAGACCGGGTCAAGAGCGGGCTCAGAAGCGCCCGAAAGAGCGCACAGGAGGTTGGGCAATCCCTCGTGACTCTTCGATCCGAGAAGCCGTTAAAATGGGTACGCAGAAATTAGATCAGGATAAAGAAAGGGGAACGGAAGTCCTGTTAAGCCCTGCACTGTGACCAGTGCTTAATTTGTGCTGGTGCTTTCCGGTGCTTAGCACCAGCACCTTTTTATCAGGGCCGGGTCTACAACTGCACGACTGCACTGCAATCTATACGTCATGTGTCAAGGAATAAATTAAATATATTTGCCTTACTGCAGTGTTCACTTAACACTCTGACAGTCAGTCTCCGGAGTGAGTCCGTCGGTGAAGAAGAGTGTTCTGTGCAGTGTTGAGAGAGAGAGCCCGTCAGCCCGATGATAAATCTATCTCAATGATGAGATTGTGAATCAATTTGCTCGCAGACTCGCAGTGTTGCTGGTGGGCGGGCCGAAGATTGGGCTGTAATTGGTTCTACTATGCCGCCGGCTGCGGCCCCCGCAGGGGCCACTACAGTGGTCGGCGCCCTAGTGCCGCCGGGGCACCGGTCACCCCTCCCCACCCCCTCCCAAGGGGAGGGGGTGGGGACGCTGACCGGTGTCCCCCTCTCCTAGTGCGGGCCGGAGGTGACGCACAAGCGCGTCACTTCCTGGCCCCTGTGGGGAAGGGGAGGCTATTTAGCCTTCCCCCACCCTCCTGGCGACCTCTTTGTCGCCCACCACGCCGGCGTCGTCGTTGGGCGTCCACAGCTATCGGTGAGTCTTGCTGCACCCACTCCGCCCCGGCCCTGTCCCTGGGCAGTACCAGGTCGATGGGGCCCTGTGGCACAGTTGGCCACGAGCGGAGGGGGCGCAAGAGAAATGCCCGTGTGGCGATTAGAGAGGGCGGTTTAATTGCACCCGGCCTGTAGCTCAGTGTTAGAGCGCATGCTAGGCATGGATGCGGCCCCGGGTTCGATTCCCTGGCATCGCTGCTTCTTAGCCGCCGTTGGGGCGACGGCCGCGGGGGGGGGGGTTAAAGCGGTACCCTCTGAAAATGAAGGCTGAAAGTGGCGGTGTGTTTGCTCTTCAGAAAACGTGCGGCACTCTTTGTTTCAAAGGCAACAGTAGTACCTGCCACAGGGCTGGCAGTATCACCCCATAACTCTGTCGGCATTGAGGGTCACCTGGCATGAGCTTTGCGGGCAAGTCGAACAATGCTTTTTGCATTGAAGGGCTGATTGATGCTCATGCCTCACCAACACCAAAAAAGAATTGAGAAATTGACTTTATATTTCCGTGCAGTCATGTCCGGGATTCGCAGCTGCAACAAATAATAGTTCTTGATATGGTGGCAGAGCCTGAATCATTTTAATATTTCTCGATTCTTTCCAGAACTGCCTGCAAGCACTTTTCTTTTCTTTGCCGCCCGTGTGTTCGACACCAGCACAGCCCTGCAGGAGGAGAGCTCTAACACAAAGCGATAATAATGCAATCTAAGTCACTCCCCTCTCTTACATCACTGCGGCTTGAGTGGTATGGAAAACTTGCTTAGCACGCGAGAGGTAAGGGGATCGATGCCCGCATTCTCCATTCACGTACTCTCCTTAACGAGGATGTGGTCCGGCGGCTGCGCTGCCGCCTCTGGTGTGGAAAAGCAGGTTGCGAGCCTCGTGGTCGCGTCCACATCCTGTGATCCTGGGCAAATCATTTAATCCCCCCATGCCTCGAGTTGGGTCCGGGTGGGGCTTCGACGCAGGGGAAGTAGCTCCGAATGGTAGAGCTCTTGCTTAGCACGCGAGAGGTAGCGGGATTGATGCCCGCACTCTCCATTAAAATTAGCATTAAAATTTTAAAAACACGTAATCGCCTTGACGAGGATGTGGTCCGTTGGCTGCGCCGCCGCCAAAGGTGCGGGAAAGCAGGTTGCGATCCTCGTGGGCGCGTCCACATCCTGTGATCGTGAGCAAATCACTTAATCTCCCCGTGCCTGAATGTGTAATATAAATACGGTGCTATTTAAGGTGCCCCAATACCTTCGGGCGAACTCGCGCTATATATAATATGCAGCAAAATCAATTAAGATTAGTTTTGGGCACCTGCGCCTCCGGGTGCAGGTCTGGTTCTCGGCAGCCGAGTAGCGGGATCGATGCCCGCATGTCAAACACGCTGCTTAGAAATGTTGGTGTTCTTCCTTAAAAGTTAACTCAACCCATTAAAAGTGCCACAGCCTTTCAAAGAAGTGCAGCTTTCTTCCAATTAAAAGTTCACTGGCTTGTGTGTGCAGTTATACTCACACTAAAAGTACTGCAGCCTTTCAAAGAAGAAGGCAAATAATGCTGCCATACAAATATACCAGCCCTGCTGAAAGTGCCGCGGCTCTCCCATCAAAAAAATGGCAGCCTTTAAAAGAAGTGCAAACAAGCATCCTTTAAATGTATATCGGCCATTCTGAGAAGTGCTTGCACTCTACCTCTTCAAGTGCTGCAACCTTTGAAAAAAGTGCGAATACGCTCCCATTAAAACAGCTCTAGAAATGGTAGTACTTTTGCATCATCAAACACAACAGTTGCAAAGCTATAGCGAGAGACGTTTGGAAAGACAGCCAGCCGTAGGACCGGGCCCTGCTTGCACCTGCGCTGCGCGGCACCCCTGGAGCTCGTGCGCCCCCAGCTCACAGGCCGGTGTAGGGGGTGCTGAGTGCTGGGGGCTCAGCCTGGTGAAAGCAGCCATACAGGACCCCCACTACACACCCTTATCAGAGGATCTGGAGCGCGTCTTCCTCTGAAGATGCAGTGAGGGCGCAATCTTCCCCAGCATCTGAGCAATGAGCCGATAAGGAACCGCGGCTCCGCTCCACAGTCACATTTTCCCCAAAAAGGCTGGCAGCCTTTCAGCTGCGCGGGCCGTTTCGTCAGATCTCTGCCGCCGACTGCGGCCCCCGCAGGGGGCCACTACAGCAGTCGGCGAGGTCGCGTCCACATCCTGTGATGCGGAGCAAATGACTTAAGCCCCCCGCACCTGAATGTGGAATGTGAATACGACGATAGGCAAAGCACTCCAATACTTTCGGGTCGAGTGCAGGAAACCACGGTTTGAGTCTCGAGGTCGCGCCCACATCCTGGGATGCGGAGCAAATGATTTAAGCTCCCCGTACCTGAATGTGTAATGTAAATAAGGTGCCATGCAAAGCGCTCCAATACTTTTTGGTCGAGTTCGCGCTATCGATACTCCAGTGAGTCATGTGGCGTCACGATAATGTCTGCCACCATGCGGATTTAGCGTCTGCGGCCCTTGCGACGGGCATTTATGTGCACAGACAGGTCTCCGCTCCTCCGGCCGACAAGAGGAGGAATGCCGTCCATGGAGCGGAAACGCGGACATCACAGCGCTCCTTGGAACTCCGTGTGTTGCCCTTGTGCACCTTACATTTCACCGCGCGCTGCACTGTGCGTGCGCCCGTAATCCTTTCCTCTAAACGTTGGAGCCATCGAGAGGATTCAAACTATACCGGCAGTTTGCATCACTGGTCCCGCGGCCACAACCTTTTGCTGAAAAGGGGCATGGGTAGGCTGTTATTGTTGTTGTTGTCTTGACATCCAAACCCCCATTGCTTAAGGCCTCGCGCTCCGAAGTGCATTAGTCCTTGGGCAGGGCGGACCAGAGTGGGGATAGTCCTAACGTAGAACGGTCATTGGGCTATGTTAGTAACCGTTAAACATGGAACGCTGCCTACAGTCTAAATGAGGTGTGCTATAAGTCCGCAATTCTGCATCTCCAACATGCTTATGTGGGCCTTGATCTGAGCACGGTGTTGAGATGGGATTGACACGCAAAGGAGCAATTTACAGCCGTGGGGCTACTGCTAGCCGGGCCTATCAGTAACGGTCACCATTGTCCAACTAGTCAGAGCTACGAATTGTCTGGCCCAGAGACTACTGTACACGGGTATGTTCGTGCAATTACTGATATCAATAGGCCTGCTGCATCTGCGTGGTTTGGTTTTGCTCGCAAGAAAGTGCCAGTCTTTGGCCTTTAACTATCACTCATAGTTGCACAGATATGGGAGAAATCACACATAGCTAACTGAAATCTAGCCACCCAGGTGGGTGGCTAGTTCTTGGAGGGCAACGCAACCGAGATAGAATTGTAGTTTATTATCTAATGCAAATGGAAGCATTGATTAAGCCAAAAGATGGGTGTAGATATGGGTGTAGCTTAGTGCCCCAATCGCATTGAATACGGGGATGCATTGACATAGCGGCAAAAGAATAAGTGGTCACCACATAGCGCCTCACTAGGGCCAAAATCACGGCACAAAGTTACCGGTGGGATTTGACCAAGTGGTTGCGGTTGCGCCGCACGTGAGCGAATTGCAAACTGGCAATGGGGACAGTCTGCCACAAGTTGGTGCGGCCTGTATATTGTAGAGATGACCCAACAGGCATGGATCATTGCATTGGGATTAAATTCAAAGTTGCCAGCTGAACAAGCCATTCGTATAGTTGGAAGGCTTGGAACAGGCGCAAGTATCATGCCTGCACGAGTATCTAGGTTGGTTGTGGTATTACTATGATGGACAGCACGGCAGGAGCAAGGTGTGGGCGATAGGAAGTGGCCGCCTGCCATGAGCCTGGCATGTAGTCGCACAATTGTCAGGGTTGCGTAGAACTGCATTGAGGCAGGAAGCGCGCGCGTATGCCAATTTCTAGTTTTGCGCAATTTGGTTCTCTAGGTATATTTTGCTGTGAATAGGTCTAGGTCGGTGGTTGTGTGTCACTCTGCCTACAACTGGCATTGCGGTACGTCTGCCTTGGGGGTAACCGGACAGAGTATTTGTCCCTTCACTTTGAGGAGCGATTCATTCAATGCTTTTCTTCATAGAACTATTCTCACCATTGTTATTTCGGTGTTTTGGAGGGTACCTCTGTCTCCAACCCACCAATAGTTCATTGTTAAGCCGATTACTTGCTGTCCACCGGTCCGTGTTCCAGACCGCCTCATGGCGCCCAAGTTAAATCTTGGACGATGTAGGTTGAAATTATTCAATACAACTTCTGTCTGGGCAATCAACCCGATCGGGTTGCAAGTGATCACTCAGTTGGTCATTGTTTCCCAGGACCCCAGCGTCAGTGGGAACAAGAGGGGCCTCCAGAGAGGCACACCTCCTCCTCAGTTGTGTGGGATTTTCAGGGGTTTGCCGTGCAGACGGTCCATGCGCGGGCTTAGAGGGCCGCCATTCCCACACTTGATAGTTCAAGCAAAAACTTTACGAACACTAGATTACCTGGGAATCCAATTATCACTGCATGCGAAGAGGGGTCCCGCGGTGAGGAGCAGTGGGAACTGCGTGAATAACTTCTGTCTTGGATGCGGCCTGGAATTTTAGAAGGCACAACATTGCACAGGGCAGACTGTAAGCACAGCGCTCTGTGGGGTGTCAGGCAGAGTGCATTAGCATGGGACTACCCACATGCCACGTTACTTAGTATAACGTTGGCCGCATGGCGACGCGGTGCCCGCTGCACATGCCAGGGGTGAGCTTGTTATTCACTGAAGGGAGACACCTAAGGCTTATTCAACACAGAAGGGCGACAGTCCCTCCATTCCAGAATGGAAGCAATTTTGATATGCTACGAGGCGAAGCCAGAACTGCGGCTTCGGTCATCTTCTACAACTTACAAGCCTTGTTAAGCCACCGGCACTGGGGTGTTGTAGGGGGTAGTGTGATCTTGAAATATACATTTGGAGGCCATGTGGAAGCCGCAAAACACCAGCCGGCAGCACACTGAGCTGGGCACCAAAACCAAGGGTTAGGCCTTCAGGAGGATCAGCTGCCGGAACCATATAGAAACAGGTCCAGATGTACACTGGGGGGGCATCCCCCTGCAACCAAAGGCAGGTTTCGGGTTGCTTCAATGAAGACCTATCCACCCGCGCTTTAGCCAGGGCGGCATGTGGGTGGTATAACTGTTATATAACAAGTATGCGGTCATTCAAAAAGTTTGGTAAACACCACGTAGAGCCTCTTGGCGTCAGGGCATTATTGATCATGCAGCATTCGCAACATTCAGGATAGGGCCGGTATTTGCACCAAAGTTTCCCGCTGGTTCCCACAGACTTGTCTGCCCCCAGGGTTATCCTCTATGGGTTAGAACCTGAGACTGAGGGGGCATCTCCTGCTTCGGCGTCCCAAATAAGTCGATAGCTACGCTGGGGGGGGGGGGGGGGGGGTTGAGGGGTACCATGTAGGTCCTGTCCACTACTGGGGTTCCCCCAGGCGATGGGATCAATCTAGGTGGGACCACGGAGCCTACGGTTTTTGGGAAGCTTACAGCGGTAGCGCATTTAGCAACAGATAAAGTATTAGCGAGTGGGTAACAGACATCTGCTCTCCAGCAGCACCGTGCCCTGGGAGCACGGGCGATGTCCAAACACAGAGGCCTACCCATAGGGGGGCTGAGTAGCAAAAAACAAGTAAATAGTTTTCATAGGTGGGCCTCTGGCCTTGGCCTTACAGCTGTGTGAAATCACCATCATTCGGAGGTAGGCCCAGGTGAGAATGGGGCATTTCTTAATGTCCGGAGGACCGCTGCGGTTGGTGGTAACTCCCAGCGGAGTCACTGGTCGCATACTGCGGTTGCAGGAAACTGGGAACCTGGGTTACGGACACTTTTACCTCGCTTAGGGGATGCGGTCAGCCAACATATGGCGCTGCCGTCCCAATAACTGGGGTGTCGGTGGGTCAAACACAAGGGGACATTATGTCAATAGAACAATTGGCACGCCCAGGGTGTCACTAAAACTCTACTTCTACGGAGCAGGAATTTGGCACCGGAGGGGATGCTCTGGGTTGGCGGGGGGGCACCCCCCTGCCACCCTTCTACCGGGGAGCATGATAGGAGGGGCGAAGTAGGACTTAGTCAATCCTTAATACTTGAACCATACAAGACAGTGCGCACTGCTTAAACCAAACAGATTCCCGAAGCTGGTATGCCTAGGGGGTTTCATCACTGAGGGATCTGTAGGGGCATAATTCCCATAAGGAATAAGGGATGTGGGGCAGGGGCAAGAGCGCCCCTTGCCCATGGTCACGCGCTGTCAGCTAGGAGCACTCCGGTGCATCAGGTTTAGCAAATAAAGGGGACTGTTAAGCAAAACCCTTCTCGCCATAATAGCCAAAGCAGGCAGGCGGGTGGGGGAGTGGTCACCTAGCAATTGGGCTGCTGTCCCAGAGATGGGCACGCAGGTTCAGGCACACTCGGTGCGGGGGACGGCAGCTAGGTGAGATCATCAAATTGATGGGGCTTTGCGAGCCGGGATGCCGGCATCCTCCCGTCCAGATTAGTGAAGAGGTGTAACTTTCCCGCAGGGGGGTGAATAGTTCTTGGCACATCTTCACAGGCCCAACGGATTCTTGGTTTCAGCAGACACTATCTGACCCAGGATAGCGTCTAGGACTTTGGGACATAGATGGGGCCATCTATAACACCAGTAGCTATAGCTCACTGGTAAGTCTTGTGCCTGTGGTTGTAAAGGACCTCACAGGACAAGGGTTGAGTCCCGCAAGCGCTGTCAATGTGTCATAAGATGGCAAAATTTCAAACTCTTCTTTCAGTAGGGATGGTTCTCTTCCAGCTAGTTGCAGGACACCCTAGACAGGAGAGGTTGCAGGTAAGACTATAGCGGGTTGGTGGGGGGCCCTGGCTGTGACGGTGAGCCGCATCCAGGGCTGTGGCGGAGTTACAGGTCGATCTGGAAGCAGGCCGGTACAAAGGGTACCTCTGCGTGGCACCATAGGGGGTGCCTGAGCCAAAACCGAGGAGCCTCATGGGAGGGTCCCGGAAGCTGTGTCGGCGCCCCACTAGTCCTACGGGCGGTTGTGGCCTGAAGAACCGGGGGGTTTGCTATGCGACGCTCCGCCCCGAGAGGGGGGGCGTGAGTAGAAGTTACCAACGGCACGTGATCTTAGAAAGAATCACCTGGATGGCAGCAAAGACGGGGTTCGCTCCTGCGCTGCCCGGCTCATCAGGCGGGCAGGCGGCCCAGTTGGTTGCCTGCCCTTGGATCGCCCGTAAGATAACCCACCCATTACATATCTGGATTATGTAATAAACCTGCAGCAATTTTACCCAACTCAACAGTCTGTGTGTGTGTTATTTGGGTATGCATTTTTGGGGAGGGGGACAGAGGGGTGCCCCTAGCGGTACTATGCCGCCGACCGCGGCCCCCGCAGGGGGCCACTACAGCGGTTGGCGCCCTAGTGCCGCCGGGGCACCGGTCACCCCTCCCCACCCCCTCCCAAGGGGAGGGGGCGGGGAAGCTGACTGGTGTCCCCCTCTCCTAGTGCAGGCCGGATGTGACGCACAAGCGCGTCACTTCCTGGCCCCTGTGGGGCAGGGGAGGCTATTTAGCATTCCCCCACCCTCCTTTGTCGCCCACCACGCCGCATCCCTCCCTACCGCTTACCCGGCGTAGGCGTTGGGTGGGGGGGGTTTCTGAGCGTTGTAATGTTTCTTTTCTCGTTGCAGGCGGAGTTACAGGGCGATCTGGAAGCAGGCCGGTACAAGGGGTACCTCTGCGCGGCACCATAGGGGGTGCCTTAGCCAAAACCAAGGAGCCTCATGGGAGGGTCCCGGAAGCCGTGTCGGCGCCCCACTAGTCCTGCGGGCGGTTGTGGGCCTGAACAACAGGGGGTTTGCTATGCGACGCTCCGCCCCGAGAGGGGGGACGCGAGTAGAAGTTACCAACGGCACGTGATCTTAGAAAGAATCACCTGGATGGCAGTAAAAACGGGGTTCGCTCCTGCGCTGCCCAGCTCATCAGGCGGCCCAGTTGGTTGCCTGCCCTTGGATCGCCCGTAAGATAACCCACCCATTACATATCTGGATTATGTAATAAACCTGCAGCAATTTTACCCAACTCAACAGTCTGGATGTGTGTTATTTGGGTATGCATTTTTGGGGAGGGGGGACAGAGGGGTGCCCCTGGCGGTACTATGGAGGGTGGGGGGCTGCGGCAGCGTGCCGTGCGTAACCTTTTTTTAATCCAGGGACGGTGGACCACACCCATCCTCAGCACTTGCGCACGAGTCACCAGCACGGCAGCACCAGATGGCATGATGTGACGCAGCAGTAGGCCCCTTTTTAAGGCAGTCCTGGCAGTGCCACCACGCAGTGAGTAATAAAAGAAAATGCTGCATTTACTGGCGCGTGTTGACGGTCACAAGAACTCAGTCAGAGCCTCAGAGGCCCCAGCACTGAGGCCCCAGCATTCATGCCACCGGCGTCGGGCGGGGCAGCGTGTGCAGTGCAATGCTCCGAGGTTGCCTGAAGGTCATAGCCTTTCCCTGCTTTTGCTTAATTTATTTTAACACCTGTCTGTGAGCATGGCATGATATCGGAAGGAGTGGGGAGAACAGAGTGGTAAGCAAGGGCGCTGGCAGGGAGAGAACGCTAGCAGGCCAGTGAGCAGTACTCCGAGGGAACAGGGGCTGCCGTGCAGCGAGGAGCCCTGAACTCAGGCTGCGTGACAGAGGGGGCTCGAGGACATGGGGGGGGGGGGGGACTGGTTAAGAGAATGGGAAACAGGGGTGTGGGCAGTTCCGAGGTAAAACCCGGGAAGTCAATGGTTGATATTTGGAAATGCTAACAGGTAAGAAGGGGCCCTAGCAATGAGGAATGCAGGCAGAAATGAATGTCTGGCACTGCACTGGTAGTAGAGGGCTGAAGGGCAGTGGGCAGTACTGGTTAAGAGAAAGGGAAAAGGACGTGGGCACTTCCGAGAGAAAGGGCTGCAATGCACTGCGTGGTACTTGCGCTAGATTACAGGGGCTTGGGTGTAGTGAGGAATAAATGCGGACACGAGGACTGCCTGCCAGCCAGTAAGGGGCGTGGGTAGTTTAAATTACTGGTGGCAGATCGAAGGGGTGGCAAGGTGAGGGCGGTGCGAGCATTTTGTGCCCCCAGGTGGATATAAAGTGACCAGATGAAGGCACGCTGCTCAGTGTATGTGAAATGCGGGGGTTTCTGGGAGCAATGCCTTCTCTGTGGACAGCGAGGGCCTGATGGTTGCAGAGAACACCTTCTGTTCTGATTAATCGCTTTCTGCCCAGCCCTCTGTGCCGTATCTCATTCTCGGACTATTTAACATCAGGTGCCTCCATTCAATTGGCAGTCTGTATGAAAGCCACAGACTGCCCTCTTTTTACATTGGCAGCCCATTGCAATCCCTTCACTGTGCCCCCTTCCATTGGCAGTCTGTGCCAAAACCCCACAGTGCCCAATTTTATTTCAACATTGATCTCTGTACGTTCCGAATACAGAAGCCCCTCTCCTAATGTCTTTTCTTATGGAACAGCCAGGCCTGGAAGGAAGTGCTCTTCTCTTGGCAACAGGGTTCACAGTGGTGAGTTTCATTTGCCAGGCAGTGATGTCCTTCTGCTCTCCTTGAAGTGCACCCTTCGCCCAGTGACACTGACACCTACCGCATAGCTGCCAAGGTTTCAGATTCCTATGAGTGCCATTTTCATAATTTCAGTTATTTCACTGAAATTATGAATGACATTTCAACGACTATGATGAACACTTTCTGGAGAGCAAAATCAAGCAATGAAGATGAGAGAAACACATAAATATCAGACATTGCACCCATTTGTGCATTGAGATTGTCTGACTCATACGTTTTGAGCTGAATCATCACCCTTTATTAAAGCATCCGCTACATTATGATCCCAAACAGGGCGTTGCACGTCCATGATTGTTCAACACCTTTGAGCGATGTTTGTAATTTTTAGGACAAGGTTATGCTTAAAATGTACTCTATTTTGCTCTGGAGCAACAATATTCTCTAGTGTGACTAGCATCAAAACCCGAGTCCAAAATATCTATAATACTTTAGGCCTCCGATTCTTAATCCCTAAATTCATTACATTGAAGTCTCTTTTTCAAATGTGTATGCTTGGAACCTCCTATCAAAACCTTACTATGAGGAAGGCTCACTTGCTGAAATTCAGATTTGGTATTACATATGACTTTTAGCAGTGCCAGTTGAGGATGTGGGTGGAGTCAATAGAGTAAGCAGGTGGAGCTGGGAAAAAGTAGGTGTAGCCTCCAACAAACATTTGAGCACCTGCACTTCATATTTTACAAATTAAGCACTGACTGTGACTAGATTGGATACTTATCTGGCACGTGTGGTGGAGAAAATATCTAAGGATATAGACTTGTCTGAACGAGGCTTAAATTTGTGTGAGGGAGGGGGCCTCTCCCTCGAAGAGTCTTTCCAGCCCAATAATATTCAAAGTAACAACTGTGAGTCCACAGCAGCGTTAACAATTTTCCCTTCAGCACCAGAAGACTAATCAGCAATTAACGGGGTAGAACATCCAAATGACAGTGATTATGTACCCACGGACAAAAGGAAACGTAAAAATAAATGACCAACAACAGGAAAACCAAGCACACAAACTACTAGGAAAAAGGAACTGTCTAAGGACATTAGTACTTTGGCCACAAGTAACTGAGACTTGAAAAAGTAAAAAATCTAACTTATAGAAAAATGTATTGCTCCTCTGAGAAATTGAAGAAATCTAGAATCAATGCTTATTTTTATCCTCGAAAATAGATCATATACCTGGCTTCCGAAATAATAGTATTTCCCAGAGGAGGTCAGAGGCAACTTACTCAAAGGTCCCAAGTGTTGAGGTGTACCCCTGTCCAAACCCTAAATTAAAACCCCTTGAGCAGAATCTAGGGATAAGTAACATTCATGAGCCAGCTCCCATCCATTCTGACAAGCAGCGATCCAGAGCCAGAAGAAAGAGGCATAGGAGATGAAACAAGGAATAGAAGGGATAGGGAAGGTTTCGGCATTTGTACTCAGAAGGAGGCCACTCTGTCTACACTTAAGTTACCCCCCGAATGCGGCCTATATGTAGTAGTTATGACAGGGGTCCCTAAGCTACCCTCAAGCCTTAAAAAATCTACCTCCCAATTATGCAACAAAATTTGCCATTGGTTTTGTAAAAATGCTCAATTTAATTTGAGGGAGTATAGGGATATCCTCTTTGCCAGAAGGGTAGAGTGGGTGGGACCAGGAAGAAAACAGCAAGAGGGGGATTGCATCGTGGTTAATTGCAGAGAACCTCTGCTGGTGAGGCGATTTATATACAGTTATCACTCTCGGCGACTGACAGCCAAGGGTATTCTCATTGAACCATTGGGTATTTTTTTATAGACATTTGAGGGCCATATGCAGCCATAACCAGAATCTCCAAATTAGCACTCAGCATAATCCTCCTATTTCCACTGTCAAAAGGTTCCTTCCACTAGCAAGGCTAGATAGCAGTGACTGGCTACATGAGATATCGGCCCCTCTAAATAAAGGCAATAATGGGGAACAGCCAACATCACCAATTTTATTAGGAAATAATAACAGTTTGGAATTATTGCCAGCTGGGTATTTAGCTCTTACGTTTGTTTGTTGGAATGTTGAAGGAGCTGAATCCAAGGTGACTGATTCCGAATGGTTAAACCATATGATGTCATATTACTCCAAGAAACCTGTGCATGTGAACCTTTATTGGTGGATGGATACGAGTGTTTCCACGTTCCAGCAATAGGTGTCGATGAACGGAGAGCCCAAGGTTGATTAGCTATTTTGATCCGTGTAACAAACCTGTTCAAAATTACAGCTGTTCCTGTTAAGCATAATGGGATACAGGTGGTATGGGTGGTGGTAACATGAAATTTCGATTTTTTTCTGATACATTTTTATAACTCAGTGGTCAATATGGGCTGTCAAGTTTTAGCATTATTTAATGTTTGGACTAGCCTAGAGACCAGGGCTCTTCATTGGTTGCAGAATTTTAACATTGTACTTGGAGGTGATTTTAATGGTAAGATAGGTCAACCCTGCATCAACGAGAACGGCGGCTGAGAACAGGTCTAGGCCAGACCAATTTAATAGATCTAGGTTCTTTAGGAGGACAAAGTTTTAGCCATAAACCCACTTTTACAGGGTGGGGAAAGGGAACAACTATTGATTTTATATTTTTCTGAAAGTCAATGGGAGAGCTGGTTCATTCATGAAACGTCCTATACACCTGTTTTAGTGATAATCGTATAGTGTTTGAACGATTAATACCTCTGGGAGAAGCAAGAGCAAGAAACCCAGGTTTGACTGGTCTGAGCACTGAAGGTAAGGGGCGTAGAATTAGATGGCGAAACATACTGATCCCCATGATATTTAAATCTCTAGTTAGTGCCAACTTGGATCTGCTTATAGACCCACTGCTCATGAACAATTCCTCTCCCGCGGCGGTTCTCAAGGCTTTTGGGTCCTTTAACAAAACAGCTATTGAGATCAAGAAGAGTCTTTCTGCCCCAAGGAAGCAGAAAAAAACTGGGTGTTTTGATCACAACTGCAGATAAGCAAATAAGCGACTTAGAGAGACACTTAATGCTAGGTCTTAAATTAAAGCAGATGTTATCCAAGCTAGAGCAAGCTATAAGCTGGCCATAAAGCTTAGGAAGCAAATATTAAAGGAAGAGACATGGGAGAGATTAATGAATGCCTGTGCCAAGGGAGACTCCAAGGGCTTTTGGGAGATTGTCGAAGGTACAAATTCGCTGCTAGATGGCCCTGATGACAGACATTAATATTTCACCAGAACAGTGGTTTAATAATTTTTCTGATATCTATTCAGAGGACCCGAGTAGGCACATTAAAAAGGGCAAGGATCTAATTGAGTTTACCCTAGCCATAATATTTGAGTTGGAGGAGGTATGAGAGGCTATCAGGATCAGTCCTGCCAATAAGGCCCCTGGCCCTGATGGGATTCCTATGAACTTATATGAATTAAACATCTCATTCTGGGCCCCACTATTGACTAACACCCTTAATGCAGCCGCAGCCTGAGGTATTCCTAAGGAGAAGAAGTCTTCCACAATTGTACTGTTCTTTAAAAAACTGGCCAGCCAGAAACCTAGCTGCTTTAGGCCCATCTCCTTGTTAAATTCAATTATAAAGGTGGCTGGAAGAGTTATTTTGGGGAGAATAGAGGAATAGGCCCAAACCAATAATATCCTTAGTCCTGTTCAATATGGTTTTAGGAAGGGCAAGGGAACAATGTAACAGTGCCCAACCTAAAGTTGCTGATTGGAAAATATGCAGTGGTAAAGAAAAGCACTATTCATCTAGCATTCATGGACCTAAGCAGCACCTTTGTCCGAGTTAATAGGTCAAAGTTGTGGTCTTTATCACTGGATATGGGTTTGCCTAAAACTTTGCTGGATTTTTTTTACGCGACATGCACTCAGACTTAGCTGCTAGTCAGGTTTGGACAGGATGGGGAGTGTACGGATCCCCTCAATATTCCGAGAGGTATTAGGCAAGGGTGCGTTTGGCACCTCTGTTTTTTAATTGTATATTAATAGATTAAATATGTTTTTGATGGCAAACGGACTGGATAGGCATAGGGTTAACTCTGCTTTTGTGCTGTCTCTGCTTTATGTAGATGATGCGGTTTTGTTATCCCACATAACTAATGGTTTTAGAGGACAGGTGGATTTGATTGTAAATTTTATGAATGACATTGACCTGGACACCAACATCTATAAGATCCATTTAATGATCTGTGGGAAGATAACCTCTAAAGTCAGCACTTTAACTATCAAGGGCAGAGTAATGTCACAGATTAGTTCTTTCCCATATTTGGATGTTTCTTGTGATCAACATCGCAATTGGAACCCTTGTATGGCTGTTAGAGGCCAACGTTTTAACCAACCTTTTTAAGACGTCTGCGACAATTGGAAACAAACGCATTGTTCCTCTGCTTCCAATTTACAGGATGAAATGCCTGCCAGTACTTACATACGATGCAGCCATCTGGTGCTATCAGAACTGTACAAAAATACTGAGGGAAGAGAACTGGTTCTGTTGAAAACTGCTTGGGGTTGGCCCCACCAGTCCAAGTACTTTTATTCATGATGAACTGGGTTTGTATAAGATTCTGTAAGATTAGCTCCACTTCTCCTATGGATTTCCATTTGGTGTGGGTACCACACAGCTTTAAATAGAAAAGTAATCCAGGATTTTCTCGATTGTGATCTGGGGCATATTTCAGAGATTTGGCAATCCAACTGGAGCATCCCGAATTGTACTATACTCCTCAGTCCATTTTTGAAGCTGAAGGGAAAAGCATGAAAGAGACGTTTTTTAATTTAGTTATGGAAATGAGGGAAACCAGGGCCCTGGAGAAACCGATCATGAGAGCTTGTAAGAAAATAAAATCTAATTTAGGACGTGAGCCTTATCTTACCTTGGTTAAAAATCCTTGGGAGAGATCTTTGCTAACACAGTTTTGATTGATCTCAATTTGATGTAGATTAGGTTTCCCTCCTGGACAATACGATTGTAATTCCATTCTAGCTTGTCTATGTGATGGCACCATGCCACAGACCTTGGATCATTTGGTATTATTCTGCCCGACGTACCTCTATCCGCACAAGAGCTATTTGCTCCCCAGGTTCAGATCTTGTTTTTTTTTTTAGTTTAGGCCTGCTTTTCTATATTTACAGATGTTGGCAGATCCAACCATTTTAGCTGCTGCTGTGTCTTTCATAAAAAGTGCTTAAAACTTGAATGAGGGTATTTACATGTAAATATCCAAATATATTCACTAAAAAAAGGACGTCTTTATCTCAGTTTTAAGCCTATGTATTTATACATTTTTATGTATTCATAGCTTTCATGTTTTATGATGAGTGCTGCAGTCTTATTTTAACTTGTACTTTTATGATTATTAATTAATAATAAAAAAAAATGTTTTTATTGATTGATTGGAGGGTGGACTAATGCTTCCACTGTAGGGGTCTGTGTTTGACCTCATGGTCACAGGTTCAAATCCCAGCAGATCCACTCAACCTTTAATCCTTGTGAGGTTGATAAAATGAGTGCGGTTGGGTAACAAATATGTTATTCAGTGTCAAGATAGGTGAACATGCGCTATACAAATACACGTTATGTTTCATACAGGTTTGGAATTTTTTCATTCTCAATGTTAACATCACTGTCTACTCTCAAGATAATTTGGGAGTCATCTGCATACGCAAAGAAGGCAAAGCCAAAGTTTTGGATCAGAATAGCTAATGGTTTCAAATAAATACTAAAAAGTATGGGCTCAACACTGAGCCCGAAGGCACACAATGGTTATTGTTCCGGTTCCGTGATTGAAACCTCAGAGAGAATGTAGCTTGTGATCAGTTGGCTAAAAAGGAAGTGAACTATCAGCCTGGCTGAGTGGGAGTAGTAGGATTTCATGGAAACCATATCAAATACCGCGATAAGTCTAAGAGGATTATGATGGACGAGCTGCCTACATCTAGATATAGATGCGTAGTTCTTCAGTTACATCAAAGAAAGGCATTCCCTTTTTGATTTTTTGGACAACTTTCATGATATAATCTTATTGAGTTGTTGCTGACATACTCATCTGTAATGAGGTGAAGATGTCCTCGAAATTGTTGTTAATGACACCATCATGGTGTATAGTCCGTGAGGTAGGCGAGAAGGAGCACGCTGCCCAGACAGCGGGCACCTGCTTTCATACGCTGGGTTTGCTACGCCGAGTCTTTCCCTTGCTTCCTGACTCTACCCGGAAGACACTAATGCAGGCACTCATACTGAGCCGTTTGGACTACTGCAATGGCCTCTTGGTCTCGGCCAATGAGTCCTCGCTCAGTAGATTGCAGGTGGTCCAGAATACCGCGGCACGACTAGCCCTTAATGCCCCCCCTAGGACTGCCTCCCGTCCTCTTCATCAGCTTCACTGGCTGCCAGTACGCGAGCGGGTTAAGTTTAAGGTTTGCTGTACTGTTCATAAAGCCTTGAACAATCTCGGCCCTACCTATCTTACCGAGAAATTCACGCCATACATGCCTTCTAGGTCCCTTCGCCCTGGATCCAAGTCCCTTCTTGTGGTCCCTCGTATCAGGAAAGCCAAGCTGGGCGGGAAGGCACTCTCCCACCTTGGCCTTATTTATTGGAATCGGCTCCCCTTGCATTTGAGGCAATGCCCGACCACCTTCTATTCAGAAAGCATCTTAAGACCATCCTTTTCCATTTCTGATTTTGCCCTTGCGCCTTAGCTTTTCTTGTCGCCTGTCCAAAGCACAGAGATACCCCTTCGGGAAGTCAATTAAGGTGCTATATAAATAAATAAATACAAATAAATAAATATATAAGTTGGAGGCCATGCAAGAGAGCTTTCTCTGGGGCAGCCTCTGGCTGCATCACTGTACCATCAGTTATATAAAATTGAAGGTGCTATTGGAAGGGTCCTGCAAAATACATTGAGTCTTGGGGGAGCAAACAGCATATCAATGCCCTTTGATACGCTGGTGCCACTGACAAGTTGGATCAATCTGAAGTTACTGTATACCACTATGTATGTAAATGCATTAGCATAGTCTAGGGTTATACATTTTGTGTTTCAAGTCACCTAATATAATCAACCCATCAGTCAAAAAGCTAGAAGTGGAAAGAAGTTCTGAAAAGGAAGCAGAAAAAATTGGAACTTGGTTCTGAAGTTCTATAGACTAATAGGAATTTTTTGGTGCGCTTCACTTGGTGAGCGGGAGGACCAAGGTTTCTGCTTCTGCAAAATAAACTTAATCGGCTATTCGAACATTTAAGGTTGTTTTTAAGATAATAACTGGTCCTCCACTTGGTTTCTCAAGATAGTCACATCGGAGGAATAAATAATCAGATGGAAGAGCCATGAGTACATTTGGTACCGAGTGTAGTTTGAACCAGTTCTCACTCAAGAAAAGAAAATCACGTGATTGATCTGGGATAAAATCATGAGTTTGACTAGTGTGTTAAGCAATGAATCTCGAATTTACGAGTGATCCTTTGAAAGAGGAAGGCTCGAACATTTATTTAACCAAACGAATATGCAGGATCCAGGGAATACTTTATAAAGCTTTAATTTAAAAAATGCATTTAGGAAAACATGCCTATAATAGTCAGCATCTATCTATATTTTTTGTAATGCAGTCGTTACAGACACATCATGCCCTGCAGGGTAAGTAAGTTAGTTTGTTTTTGAAGGGGGATAGAGCGAAGACCAGAAGTAACACAGTTCAATATCAAGTTTTTAGTACACAATTCAATGGGGGAGGGGGTAAGAGGGATGTCAATGGATTCATATAGAATAACAAACAATGGAAAACTAAGATTACAGGTAAAAACCTTTCCTTCACCATCATGGGAATCTCCATGATGTCCAGAAAGAGTACCACAAAGTAGCAAGCTGAAAGAAAACTCTTCCCAGGTTGTGAATACAAAACCCTGATGAGAACATAGTGAAAACCATTCAAAAAGATTACGTAAGGTAATTCAAATCCATGCATTCATGCTTAGCAAAAATGTGAAATGACCTTTAAGTAGATGGCCTGGAAATAACTGAGATTTGAACATTCGTCATGAGAGCAGATAAAACTGCATTAGGTACAGTCTGCATGAAGAATCCAAAACGATGTAAACAGTCCTAAAATTGACCAACAGTGGCTTGAAGTCACACTAGCATAATTGAATGTCTTAACAACCTTTAAGGAATCAAGAGACCTTTTTAGCATGGCCGTAGAGACCAGAAATATTGATGGAAGAGAAGTCGTCTAATGTGAGTTGAAGGCTGAGATGTGGGAACTAAGCATATCGCATCGGTGGCAAAGAGTTTACATGTGGCGTTCACGGCTTATAAGCTGTTGGATGTTTGTCATATAGGGCTCAATTGTGTTTTTCCAGGTGGTGCCTGCTGAGCTGCAGTGACTTCCAGCACTGAGGGTCTGGGGGATGCACCGTTGTTAAAGGGATATTTCTTGATAGAGACCATACTTTCCTAGATGAATCCTAGATTTCATCCCCCATCTGAAGAAGGATGTATGTGAAGGGGAAGATAAAAGAAAGGCCTTAAGCACCAAGTGGACTGTAATCGGTTCCAACAGGATGATGTGTTCTGAAAGCTACTAACTAAGCCTCCTGACCCGGTTTACCGCCCATGCAAGCTTGCAATCCTTCCTCTGAAACATCTAGCACAATGATTTGTGTTATATGATGGTTTTGAAAAGGAACTCCTCTGCATCTTCTGTCCATTGCATCACCGCGATAGGCAATGGCTTGGGGTGACGTTCAAGTAAATTCTTTCCTTTTAAATGCCTTTTCATCTGCCAACATTGACCTTCCAGACAACGTTGAAGGAGTTGCATGTGAAGACTGACAATAAACACAAGAAAATGCAGGAGCAAAGCAGCCTAGAAAGACGAAGGTTGTCTGACTGATGAAAAAGGAGTCCTCTTCAAAAAAGTATTTTTGTCCAGACACATCCGTTATGTAATGTAAAAAAACGCTTTGGCAATTATGAGAGTTTATTGAAGATTCTGCTGCAGCGTTCGTTCTGCGCTGGCTATGATTAGCCAAACATCCAGGTGCAGGATGCTGTTACCATCGCCATGCACTTGGAAAATGCCCCTAACCCAGGCCTCAGTCCCACCGAAAGAATTTTACATTGGCAGTGAAGCTTGCCTGTTTCGACTCTTCTGTATTTCATTCATATAAGTATGGAAAAGTATAGGTATGGCAGAACTAACAAGCCTATTCATTGTTGTTAGACCTGGTACCATTGGCGTGAGCCTCCCTTCCAATTTTCGCTGTTGTCTCCTCTGTTTTTTTAATATGTTTTTGCTGGTTAGATGCTTTGGGCACTGTGCCACTGCTATTCAGTGCAAGTGCTCCCTATGTTAAATTGATGTAATGGATTAGTGACTAATTGGCTTATTTGATTTACTTGTCAGACCCGGGTACAGTTCACCATGTGTGCCCAGGGTCTGTTTGTTTTTTTTGTTTTTTTAAACAAACTTGTATATTTGTATTGTGTTGTCACTCCCTACCTGGCCGCTGCACTTTGCCACCAGTCTTGCCTGTAATTCTCCCGCGCAGCCATCTCGGGGAAGCCCTCCCGCTCAGGTCACGCCCCCTCTGCACTAGGCCACGCCCCCACCCTTTAAACGGCGCAGAATCCTTCGCGCTGCCGGATATATCGAACTCCTGAGGCGGAAGCCGGGAGCCACGAGCATTTTTTAAACAAACTTGTATATTTGTATTGTGTTGTCACTCCCTACCTGGCCGCTGCACTTTGCCACCAGTCTTGCCTGTAATTTTCCCGCGCAGCCATCTCGGGGAAGCCCTCCCGCTCAGGCCACGCCCCCTCATACTATATCATGTGTCTCTCCCGGAAGCGGAGCGGGCGCGGCGACAGCGCGCCGAAGGCGTGATTAACGCAAGCCCGTCGGCGCCCGTCCGCGATCGTATGCGGTCCAGGGCCACACCTTTTGTCCCTCAGGAGGGACACATACGGTGGAGCAGGCAGGAACTGCTGACTTTTCGCATGTCTACCCCATGTCTACATAAATTGAGAGTGGAGGATAATACAGGCTGTGAACACTGCCACTTCTCTTTTGATCCTGGCAGGGATGTGGCCCCAAGAGAATATATCCTGGACTGTGGCCTGCTAAACGTACGTTCCCTGCGGAAACACAAATTAGATTTATACGACCTACTCACTGAGAAACAGTGGGATCTTGTGTTTCTCACTGAGACATGGTTAGATGAAGGCTCTACCCCTGATGCCCTAGAGGCACTACCAGAGGGCTATACAATGCTTAGGCAAGATAGACTCACCGGTAGAGGAGGGGGTATTGCTATTATAGCACAGAAAAATCTACGATGTCATTTAGATCACTCCTCTATCCTGGACAGTGAGGCAGGGAGCTTCACTGTCAAAGTGAATGAGAACTGAAGGGCATGCTAATCTATAGACCCCCAGGCCCTATAGCCAGGTTTGGGGAGAGTCTGGTGGAAGGTATAATAGAGGCTGTGTTATGCAAAGACAAATTTCTGGTACTGGGGGATCTTAACCTTCATCTAAACAACCCCACAGATAATGTTAGTAGGGACTTCTGCCAGGCATTGGGAGCCCTCCAACTGAATCAAATAGTAAGTGGACCAACTCACCAGCTGGGACACTTACTGGACCCCATATTCGTCAATTGGGGGGGAAGTAGAAGCTAAGACCCCCATTCCCATCCCTTGGTCGGATCATCACCTGGTACCATTCTTCATACGAATTCCCGGGGTTAAACCCCCGGAGCCAGCTACACTGTACCATCCCAGGCGGAGATGGGCCACTTTTTCTCAGGCTAAATTTAGTACCGCACTGACCAAAGGGGGAAGCCCTGGGGGGGATGATGCGGATACGGCTAATACCAATCTATGCAAGCGCGTCAACGAGGCGCTTGATTGCACTGCCCCACTTTCGCACGCCAGACTGGGTGGCCGCCTTAAAAAAACTGCCCCGTGGTTCAGTGATGAACTACGGGTCACGAAAACAGCATTGAAGCGAGTCGAAAGGCAGTGGCGGGGGGCTCCGTCTAAGGAAACCAGGGAGGCCTACCTAATGGAGAGGCGTATTTATCACGGGCTAATCAGGAAGTCCAAAGCAGCATATTACACCATCAGAGTTAGCGAAGCTGGTAACTCAACGAGGGAGCTCTTCTTGCTCTATAAAACCCTCTCAAGTGGGAAACCAGCCATGGCTCCAGATGACTGCTCAGTGGAATCCTGTGATAGGATTGCGGACTTCTTTTCCGAAAAGATAGCAAAAATCTACTCGGCATTTCCCAGTCTTCCCATTGCTGGAACCGAATTTGCGGAAAGCCAGAGGGAATGGAGGGACAGACATATACTGACCAACTTTGTCACCCTGTAGAAAATAGGCCTCAGCTAGGCCTACCAGTGCAAGGGGTTCGCCCTTCTCTGCACAGAGTCCTCAGACTATTAGAAAGAAGTTGGCACAGAATCTGAAATAGAAAATACATAGTTTATTAAACCTCAGGAGGTGGAACCACATTCACCCAGCACCCTGTGGTGCTGAATGAAGGTAGCACCCAGAGTAGAAGAACCATGGGTCTTTTATACCCACACAGGGGCTCAGGAAAAGGACGATGCAAGCATACATGAGAAGAGTTACATACATAGATGGTCATACAGAAATGCACCGTAAATAGTATAGGAGGAGCTAGCAGTTGCTGACTCTGGTAGAAACAACCTGATAGTTACAGACTAAAAACAGATGCATGGACAGTTAGATATTCCTGCGCATGTGCAGGGTAGCAGAGTCTAAGTATAGCCAGTCCTTTAAACAGAGCACAAGGGAAGACAAAATGGCTGCCAGAAATACAAAATGGATTCCACAAAATGTACAGGATAGCCTGTAAATACCAGATGGATTCTGCTAACGCTAATTTAATCGCAGCCAATTTACGACAGACGACCCTTTTAGCGTTAGCTGAAGACATCTCCCATAATCCAGTAGGAAAAATGAAAAATATGCATATTAATTTTTAATAAAATTTTTTTTTCTTTTCATAAATTTCCTAATTCATTGCTAGGTGGCCATTTCTCATTCTAAATATTGTTAAGCGGGTATGTATGAGGTATAAACAGAAGTACAAAGGGAACAGAGAATTGGGTCATACAGATAGCAGGAGAGAGTAATTACTATTATCAGAAACAGAATTATTAGCTTTCTAGTCCTTAGCAAATCCTAGAACCATCCAGTAAAAACATTTTCAAGGTTCCCATGCATTTCAGTTACCATCAATTTCAATATCAAAGTATCCAACAGTACATATCTAATAAAAACATTTTCGCTAGACTTTTCCAGTGTTTCCTTTATGAGGGCTAGAGTATCTATCATTATACCCAATACAAACATTAAAGCAGTCAGACATAATATTTACAAAAATGATCCTGGATCCAGGGGACCAGGAGGACCATGAGAATTAGGACGAAGAGCTGCAAAGGGTTGCTCCTCCTCAAAAATGGGACGATCAATGGGGTACATTTTCAACAAAAAGAAAAAGAAGTCCTTGGGAAATTAAAGCTGCTGTACAACCAACCAGAGGGGAGTCTTCTCCCTGTGTCCGTTTGAGCCTCACAGGCAGGCTCTTGTTGTTCCCACGGTGGAGCTGCACAACTCGCAACTCAGGAATCATGGCCTAGTTTCAAGGGAAAAGTTTCTTCTTTCAGGATAGGGCAATCACCCACCAGGGCAAATGCGCTCAGCGATCCTGTCCAGTGTCTCAGGCAGTGCACCAGTTTTCTTCATTTCAATCTAACAGGCACCAGAGACACAGCACCTGTACCCTGAACTCAAGTCCTTCCCTAACTCCTGTATTGCTCTGCTGGCACACTGCTCTTTCGTTGGGGCCATGGATGGAATTCAGTGTGCCCAGGTATCTCCTTTACAGCCACTTTGGGACCAGGATTCAGAGGCCTGATGCTAGGATCTCTGAAGCAACCCTTGTTTCAAAGGGGGTTACCTCAAGCAAAAACCTTCTTCCCTTCCTGGTCGGTCTGTGACTCTCAGCTGGGCATCAAAAGCTTGATCCACGATTTCTCCTTTCTGATTTGTGACCCCGTCTTTCGCCCAAGATAGTAGCAGGGGTACGCTCATCACAATGCTTCCGGCCTTCTACCTTCACTGAGGTCCTGGTTGCCAGCAGTGCCTGTGCAGGTTACCTTCACTTTGACTTCAAGCTGGACTGGTGCTGACTCCTCAAGCTGGATCTGATGTACGCGCCCCTCTGGCAATGGTTGTAAAGCAGCAAATATCTATTGGTGGACAGAACAAAAGGTCTTTAGACAAGGCACAAAAATAATCTATCAACAGAGAGGATAGTCTCAGAATACTTCCTAGTCCAGGGACGCCCCATATATTAACAAGGCACCCTGGAACCACTTTCATATATGTGAGAGTAAATAAAACAACAGTCTGGACCTATTGGCAAGTATAAAAACTCTTTAGTGAACTGACAAGAGTAATACGTCACCCAATGCCAAGCAGTCAAGGAAGTCTGTGTTCATTTCTAAAGACCCTCAAGAAAAAGGAAATGTTATACACGTTTTACTCCTAAACATTGCATTATTTGTACAGGACTGCAGACACTTCTAAAATGATTTTTCTTAATTAAAGCACCTATATTGTATACTCAGGACCATGCTCTCATGTTATAGGAGCAACAGGAAAATCTAACACTGCTAATTTAACAGGGATTCCTATTACATACAGAACTAAAAAACTTCAACATAATGGGTACATGTTCTCCAGCGGAACATCTTGTGACTAACAGACTCCTGTAAAACAATATTTTCCTCAAAAATGTTTGCTAAGGATCACATAGACCTCTTCCCTGCATTCTACATTTTCACAATCCAAACTATGCAACATTAGTTCTAGTAAGGACTGTCAGTTTATTTACACAGACTAGCTAATAAAACTAGCAATGCCCTTGCAAAACTGTATGTAGCATGAGAATAACAAACAATAGTGGTGTTGTCACCTGAGAATTTTTAAACAAAAACTACCCACAGCTAGTTCCCCTTAAAGATCAAATAAGGAAGCAGCAACCTAGACTACTCATCCTCTCATAATTCCATCAGAGAGGATGGGTAGTAACATAGCAAAATATATTTATTCGTTTTATTAATGCTAATAATGTTTAAAACAGTATTACTGAATAGCCAATTTAATGTCTCATGGTTATTTCACAGACAGTTTAGACAGGCTCAAAAAAAGTAAGAAAAAGAGAGAGAACACATAAATTTGCCTACCCTTAATTTGTAGAGGAGCTAGCCTCCACTCCCCAGTTTTGACAGTAAGAAACCTGTACCAGGTTTCATTCTGTCAACACTATCAACCCCAATTTGTAGCAACTGGGCATAAACAAACTCTGAGGAGCGAAATAGCACATTTCAGCTAGCCAAAGAACATATTCCTTTAGCAAATGTACTAGTGCAACATGAGGCCGCATGAAGTCAAACTGAATCCCATTGCTTCCTGAATTCAACCCTAAAAACATTTATACTATATATATATGGCAGAGCCATTGTCTTTTAAAGAGAGGTCACATATACTATGTTCATGGAGTGCACACAAAAACTTGCTTTTACCAAAAAAAAAAAAAAGGGTAAGCAAAAACCTCTTTCTTCCCCTGCCATTTCGTCTTTCAAATGTGGAAATGTCAAAGCAACGTTGTGCTGAGCCCTACAGGCTTCTAAATGTAGGACTTTGACCTGTGACCTATGCAGTTGTCCCAGCATGCATGCAAGGTTTTCATGCGGTGCTTCCAAGTCAAAGTGACCCTAAAGACCGAAGACAGAGCAGCAAAACCCACTCTGTGTGTCTACCAGCAATTTCAGAGGTAAGCTTAATAACTTCTGCCAATTTTTGTACATTGATATGTATAAGCAGTGTGCCAAGCGTTTGTCTAGCAGTATAGATGGTCTATGCTTACATATGTGCATTTACTGGGGCGTAAGGCAGTTTAAAAACTGATCTGACTGGAGAAAACTCATTTAAATAGTGAATTTTTACCCAATTTCGACTTTGATTTTCAGGGCACTTAAAAATTAACATCCTACAATGTTTTTGCATAATAGTCATCCCCAGAATGTCCTCTACATATCCCAGAGATGTGGCATCAAAAATGTATAATGTATACCCTTATAAAAATGAGTTTTGTACGCCTGGGTAAAGTGACATTTTCACATGTAATTGACCCCCTATTGCTGTATAGCACGGCTTAAATGCAATTTGGATGCTAGGAGGTCACAGTATCATTATTAGGCATTATAAATAGTAAAAAACGAATTTGTTTTTGCACCTATTTGAAATAACATTTTTTTTTTATATAATCAAAATTTATTTTTTTTGTTAATAAATCTAATCATTTTGATGAGTCTACATATGAAAAGCGAGCTGCATCCCTTGCCTATTATATTGAAACACATTAATTCTTAGCCCTAAGCACAGAAGCTTATCTTGAAACATCTTAAGTCTGCGCCACTTTTAAATGAAGGACAGCCATTATTATTGAACATCAAAAACCACTCTTATCCTTATTTTAAAAAAAAGGCATTAAGAAAAGAAATCCCTACTGTCAATCTGCAAAAATAATGAAACTACATTTCTAACTTTGGAAACAGCAGTCTGAAATGCAGAATTTTACTCCGTGTTTTTGACTTCAACTATTCTCTGTAGCCGGAGTCCGAAATAGAAATGGTCTTGTTGACACAGCTGTTTAACACGTAAAGGTGTCGAAATTCACACGCCTTGCAAGTCAACCCTTCAAGCCAACACAAATCTGTCGTGCTGTATAATGTGAATGCCTTTGAATACCCTATACAAAAGATAAATGCTGTGACATTTTGTATCTGAATTTAGTCTATTGTAAAACACACAATTTCGTTTTTCTATTTACACAGGTCATCTTAATTTTAACTTTCTAAAGGTAAAACTCTTATCCGATAATCCATGTTAATTTTGCGCCACAATTTCCACTGAGAAAATTAATTCTCAATTGGAAAATCGTTTTTATATAGGCATATAGCCCTTAAAATTTCAAGCAAGAGCATCATTTTACTTTTTGTGTAGGATTAATGCAACAGTTTTTAAAACAAATAAAAACAGTTTTCTATGGAAAGTCTAACTGGTCTTTGCACAAAATAGGGCCGAGGAAGGCTCCTTGGGTTTCGTTCCTCAGCTGCCCTGTCTCATCAGAGAAGCTAAACCTCAGCGCAGAACCGGGCCACAGCGAGTGCTCCTAGCCCCCACCTTTCTCCAAGGCTGTCCTGCTGCAAGCATTACACATTTTCATGTCAGTGAAGCTTTCTAAGCAGTGATTTCACCTCCTGGTTCACCCCTCTATTTTTAGCCCCCACCTTACAAGCTGCAAGGTCAAAATCTGCCTTGCACAGCCCTGAAGCTGTCAAAGACAAAAAGCCTTCCTAATGTTATCTAAACTGCAATAATTTGCCCTATGGAAACATTTATTTTAATATACAATTTCTTTTCAAGGGTCATAAATTTAGGTTCAATTCTCAGATTAGCAGGTTCAGCTTAAATTAGAACCTACAACCCTGTGGACCCAGCACATTGGCTCACTGAACCACCAAGAACACAAAGCTGCATAGGAGCAATTTGCAAATTCGAAATACCCACAATTTTTTCAAGCTAAACTTTTAACGGGTCCCTAATTACTCTTCATTAATACTTTTGTACATTAAGGGTGTCATCAAATCACAGGGGTTGCTCTTTCTCTTGCTACACCCCTCTCAATTTCCTTTTGCGACTTATTGATGGTGATGAGACCAAATTAAATTTACTCCTTAACAATTTCAGTTCTCAGAATTCTTTCACATATTCACAGTCATTCAATCACACGCTTTTTCCAGTGCTAGCAACATCCAAAACACAATTTACCACACCATAACATGTAAACACACATTTAACCCACAGATCAACACTTAAGACAGAAACAAAAGACAGCCCACAGACTGTACTTAAACCAAACCATTTGTAAATACTAGTTGCAAGTCATATTCACCAGATTTGGCTGGCAGAACACCAAAAAATAAAAACGCTCTGCATCTCATCACTTATGAATGTTACTAAGTGCACAGACCAGGATCCTTTTATGTACATATTTAGTTCCTCGGGGTACTAGTCACCACTTACAAGTATTTTTATTCCATAATGCGCTGTACATTATAGAAGAAAGACCATACTTAATATACATATCCCTATTAGGCGTCCCCTCCGGGGGGGGGGGGGGGGGGCAGTTGTGCTTCATCAAGATTCAAGGTACCATTCCAAAGGCAACACATCTTTTGAAGTGTGCTAAAGACAGATATGCCAAAAATAGTGCAGAATATGCAATATTATAATCAAAGTAGCACTTAAGGTACCTTTAGTACGATGTGCCGTTCAAATCAATTCAGTTAGAGAAAATTCTCCTCATTACCTGCCTATGTGAATTGCAAGTCACATATGTCAAAACAAACCAAGTTGGCCAACACAAAATATACCATACTCAAAGCCACAGTAAGCGTTACTAAACTACCTTACCAATCACAGGCATCAAAAACAACAGCAAGCGCCGCAGACACTTACCAATCACTTGGTGTTCAGATTCATCCTGCCAAGTTCTAAAATCGACCAAATGGTCACTGCACGGTGAATCAACAGAAGAGATCTCAGTCGAGGACCGGTGCCACCTGGATGGTCAGATCAGAAAGAAAGGAAAAGTCGCCGTGGATGCCAAGACTCTGGTCTTATCGGGCAGTGATCACGTCCAGAGCGAGATTCCAATCCTTCGTCGCGACCAATCCTTTGGGCATCCGAGTCACCGATGAGCCCCAAGTTGAGGCGCCAATTGTAGAAAATAGGCCTCAGCTAGGCCTACCAGTGCAAGGGGTTCGCCCTTCTCTGCACAGAGTCCTCAGACTATTAGAAAGAAGTTGGCACAGAATCTGAAATAGAAAATACATAGTTTATTAAACCTCAGGAGGTGGAACCACATTCACCCAGCACCCTGTGGTGCTGAATGAAGGTAGCACCCAGAGTAGAAGAACCATGGGTCTTTTATACCCACACAGGGGCTCAGGAAAAGGACGATGCAAGCATACATGAGAAGAGTTACATACATAGATGGTCATACAGAAATGCACCGTAAATAGTATAGGAGGAGCTAGCAGTTGCTGACTCTGGTAGAAACAACCTGATAGTTACAGACTAAAAACAGATGCATGGACAGTTAGATATTCCTGCGCATGTGCAGGGTAGCAGAGTCTAAGTATAGCCAGTCCTTTAAACAGAGCACAAGGGAAGACAAAATGGCTGCCAGAAATACAAAATGGATTCCACAAAATGTACAGGATAGCCTGTAAATACCAGATGGATTCTGCTAACGCTAATTTAATCGCAGCCAATTTACGACAACCCCGCCCTCGGAGGACCTACTAAAAATCTGTACTTCCGTCAAATCGGGTTCCCCGCGGGATCCCACCACGCCGAAACGACTAGTGGATAGCTTACCGGTGCTAGAACCATATATAAGACATCTATTGGATGTGTCTTTTAGCACCAAGACCGTGCCCAAAGCCTGGAAATAGGCGGTGGTTCTACCTCTCAGGAAGAAATCTAACATCAGCTTTGAGAAACTAGAGAACCTCCGGCCGATCTCCCTTCTGCCCTATCTGGCCAAAGTGGCGGAAAAAACGGTTAACATACAACTGATGGATTTCGTGGATGAGGCTGCCCTACTACACGATACCCAGTTTGGATTCCGTCCCCGCCACTCAACGGAATCAGCGCTTCTGATGGCTGTGGAGACCTTACGCCAGGGGGTGGATGAGGGTCATACTATGGCCCTCATTCTATTGGACCTAAGTGCAGCATTCGACACCGTAGCTCATACCACCCTGCTACGGTGTCTGAATAGTGGCGGAATATCTGGAGCTGCCCTCGCATGGATCCAGTCCTTCCTGACGGGCAGAAGCTTTCAGGTCCGCCAGGGCGATTGTTATTCCAGGGATATTGGATTGGACCAGGGCGTACCCCAGGGATCGTCCCTGAGCCCCACCCTTTTTAATTCTTATGCTTCCCCAGTGGCCCCTATTGCGGTAGGCCATGGTCTGCACATCGTGTCCTACGCCGACGACACGCAGCTGGTTATCTCCCTCTCGCGAGCACCCGGTCTTGCGGCGGACAGTTTCAGAGCCTGCATGCAAGACCTTGCAGCCTGGATGTCCGCCAACTGCCTTAAATTAAATGGCAGCAAGACTGAGGTGCTCGTAGTGGGGGGGAACCCATCTGTTTGGTCGTCGGCGTGGTGGCCTCCATGCTTGGGTGAGGCTCCAACACCCTGCCAAGAAGTTCGGAACCTTGGAGTCTGGCTAGATGCCGACCTGTCTTTCGGACCGCAGATAGGACATGTGGCGGGCGTCTGCTTCGGCGTCCTGAAAAGCATACGGAAGGTCTTAGATCTCCTTCCCACGTCAGCTCGCAGAACGTTGGTGCACGCCCTCGTCACATCACGCCTGGATTATGGCAATTTGCTGTACCTGGGAACAACTAACAAGGCCATAAATCGCCTTGAGGTATTGCAGAACGCGGCAGCCCGCCTTATTTTAAAATTGCCCAAAAGAGTGGCCTCCAATACTGCCCTTCGGACTCTTCACTGGTTGCCAGTGAGGAGCAGGGTTGAGTTTAAGGCCCTCTGTACCTGCCATCGCATTCTCACTGGGAAGGCGCCAACACCGCTCCAGAACCTGATCACCAGGTACGCACCCACACGCTCCCTTCGCTCCTCCTACGGAGGCCTTTTAAAGGTCCCGAGGATAAGACGGGCTCGCATGGGAGGTAGATCTTTCCGTTATCTGGTGGCTAAGAGCTGGAATGCTCTACCATTGGACCTCCGTCTTGAGTCATCGGAACCTGGTTTCAGGAGGAAGTTGAAAACACATTTATATACACGCTAGCTTGCACAGTCCCATTGGCTGAGTCTGTGGGAGTTCTTCTGTTCTAGCACGGGGACACGCTTTGTGCGTAACCAAGCGCTCTATAAAATTCCCTTATTATGATTATTATTAGATCAAAAACTGCTAGTGGGCTTGCAGCCCTGGTTGTGCCACCCACAGAAGCAGCTTGTAAAGTGTGTCTAAGGCCTGCCATTGCAGAGCCTGTGTGCAGTCTAGTACTGCCATGTCAACTTGGTAAGTGCACCCACTTACCAGTCCCTAAACCTTCCCTTTTCTACAAGTTAGCCACGCCTAAGGTAGGCCCTAGGGCAGGGTGCATTGTATATGAAAGGTAGGACATGCCCTGATGTGGGTGGTGTGGCATGTCCTGATAGTGAATTACAGCCAGTTTCGTTTTTCACTGTTGTAATGCTACCTGCCCCCATAGGCCAGAATGGGCAGTTTGATTATAACATCTTATAATCCAAACTGACCCAGGGAACATGGTAGAAAAACGAATTTAGTATGCCTGAACTCAGAATGATAAAATACATTTTTTAGTAAAGTTGGTTTTAACATTCTGTGTTTGAAAATACCACTTTTAGAAAGTATGTATTTTCTTGCCTAACCATCCAAGCTTGCCTCTACTAGGTTGTGTATTCCATGTCTGGTTTGAGTGACAGGGGCTGAGGGGGCTGCAGGAGACAGGGTGAGTCAGCACAAGGCTGAATAGATCTATCTGCATTGGGAGTGGTGGGAGGAGTAGCACCTGGGCCGAATAGGGCTGTGTCTGCCTTCCACAATGCTGGCTCTACCTCCTGTGGTGCGTCTGATGACCCTGGCCCACACTGACAAAGGAAGAAGTTGTGCACTGGCAGAATGCACCCAGAACTGGTTTGGACTAGGTACAGGACCCTCTGCCTTCAGAGGACAAAGGATTTACTGGTATAAATATTGGGGCCCAGACCCCAGGACTTTAGATCACTTCTGGGAATCAAGACGGACCTTTTGCCAAGGAGAAGAACCAGAGAATCTGCAGTTTTTGACTACCCCTAAGCCAGTGTGTTGTTTGCTGGGGTTGGCCTGCAGTGGTTTCTTTATTGCCAAGGAAAGGAGAAAATACTTTTATTGAAACTTTCATCATCTTGCAGAAAATTTCCAAGGGCTTGAATTTGAGCTTGCCTCCTGTCTGAAGTCTCAGGGATACAAAGACTTCACCCCTTCTGCTTGCCTGCATCTAGAACTTGCTGTTCTGGCTGCTACAGAAGGAATTTGCAACACTGATGCCAGCGAGCGTCGCCGTAATCTGCATCGAAGCCGTGCGCGCTACTCCGACTTACAACATAGACCCGATGCCGGCCGCCGTGCCACATCTACGCCAGCGAAAGACATCGTAACCTGCCGTGAGCGCTGCTCCGACTTTGCAACGTAGGTCCGATGCCTGCTGCTGTGCGACATCGACTCCAAAGCCGGCATCATCGTGGAGCCGAACCTTGAAGTGGGTGGTCAAGAATCCAGCGACATCTTGACAGCGTACGGAACCGTGGTTTCGGCACCATCGTGAAGTCCCCTCCTCTCCGATAAGGAACCGACGCCTCCCCTGCTTTGCGCAAGCATTGAGGACCCGACGCGTCGCCTCCCCCGAAGCAAGGAACCGACGCCGCACAGCGGCAACGACGCCGTTTCTCCCCGACGCCACGAGCCGTGTTTGTTTTCGCTTTTCCAAGGTACTGTTCTTTGTGGGTCAATTTTGACTCCGGGCCCGACGCTGCGCAACTCACGGTCGGCGCTGTACTTTGGGATTTCTATGACCTCGACGTTGTGATAACTCCAGTTGGGGTTATCTGTTGCTAAAAATTGCGTTTAGGTGAATAGCCTATTTTTAAGCTACTTCTACCATCTTGAAGTATTATTTCTGATTACAGTATTGTGGATTTTTGTCGTTTGAGTCTTGTGTTAAGTCTAATAAAGAATACTTATTTTTATAAAAACCTATGTGGTGTCCATCTGTAGTGTATTCACTGTATTACGGTAGGTGTTCACAAATGCTTTACACACTGCCTCTGAGATAAGCCTTCCTGCTCGTGCCAAGCTACCACAGGGTTGCGCAGGGGTTATTTTAGGAGTGTAGCCCCCTTACTCTGACTAGAAGCAAGGGTCCCTATTTGGACAAAGGTGCAAACCATTGCCAACTAGAGACCCCCAGTTCTAACAATTGTGTTTGGTGATATGTGTCAAAAGAGAGCTATTCCGGATGCTATCAGGTCTTTCAAATTTGATTTTAAAAGTAATATCTAAGTTATGATGTTAATTCAGATTGCACTCATAGACTCTACTGACCCAGATGAATTGGTCTTGGCACCCTTGGCAATACGGTGGATGGAGATTCTCTGGGCACTAAAGCTAGGAAAATCTCCACTTTGAATACAGTCTGCACAACTTTGAGCATGCAGTTGTCTAGTCATCCTCTGTCATAAGGGATATAGTTGGAAATATCCCCCACACCAGAGTGCCAAAGAGAAGCAGCATAGTGAGCAAGTCATTACTTTGGAGGCAGAACCTTTCCATGAGCCACAATGGCAGTTAGGAATCCTCTGGGAAGTTTTACACGTGTAAAAAGGCTTTTGTCGTTGTTCCTGGTTGAGTTAATATGCTCTTGTGCTAAATAGCCCTCACCCCCCAATGTCTTTAAGTAGGACTTTGGGACATTCAATTAATTTCTCAAAACCCTTTGAAATTAGTGTCAGCCTCCTTCTTCATGGTCTGAATTTCACAATCCACATGCATTTCAAAAACATAGAGAGCTGGCGAAATGCATATCTGTGGTGTTCAGCTGTTTCGATGGAGATGTAGCTGTACTCCGGAAGATCATGCTACAGAAAAGCCATAGCACTACCCCCGAGCTCAAACACCTGTTCAATCTATAACAGAGTTAATATCCTGGACGGAAGTGATCACTCCTCCTTTTAGCACCTGTTCACCAAATTTCCAGAAATCTTTCCATAGTGTCCCATGCAGCTCTATTATATCCATGGGTGAATTAGGTTACACACTTGAATTGATAACATAGTACTTGTCATAATGTTCTTTGCATACACTTTATGAAGATTTGTCCAGTTGTATCTGTTACATTCATGTACAATGGAATACATTATTTAAAGGATAAATTACTTCATCCAATGAAGACCTTGATCATAACGAATAAGCTATTTACCTTCAATAACGCCTTATCTGGTAGAGACTATATCTCGCTGCAGATTCCTTACTGAATTTACCTAGGGGTCAGACTGGACCCGAATATTTTTTGTGAGTAGTACCTCTGCATGAGTGTCAAACAAGTTACTTACCTTCGGTAACCATGTATCGGCAAGAGACATATGTTATAGATTCCTTACCTTAGAATTACCCCAGGCATCAGACTGGATCCAGAGTTTTTCGCAGCAGTACCCCGGTGCAGGGCGTTGGGTTCACCGGATGACGTTGCGGTGTCTATATAGACGCTGGCCCTGGGTGCTGATGTCAGTTCTGACAGGACTTTCCACGCCAGAAGCACAGAGTCATGTAAGACATTGACCACTGGTGTGCTAAACCAGGGCCCTGCACAGGAGTCCCTGTCCCTAGAAGTCAGTTCGCAGAGTGGGGAGGGTGGGTGGGGCTGTAAGGAATCTCTAACTAATATATGTCTCTTACAGATACATCGTTACCGAAGGTAAGTAACTTTTTCATCTGAAAGAGACTATTACTTATAGATTCCTTACCTTAGACTAGATACCCAAGCAAAACCAACCCCGGAGGAGGGTCTGCGAACTAAGTTCACACCAGAAAGTCCTGGAGGACAGAACGGGCAAAATAGCCCTCCCTCCGGACTTGGCTGTCCAAGCAGTGATGTCTAGTGAACGTGTGCAATGATGTCCACATGGCTTTCTGACAGATGTCAAGGAGTAGAACTCCGTGAGCAAGAGCAGTGGTGGCTGCCGTAGCTCTGGTAGAATGAGCACAGAGCCGTGTTGGAGCTTCCCTTTTCACCACAGAGTAGCAGATTTTTATACAAAGGACAACCCATCTAGAGATGGTCAGTTTTTGAATGATCCAACCTTTCTTGGCACCCACATGGCCAACGAAGAGTTGATCGTCAACCCGGATATCTTTTGTGCATTCAAGGTAGAAAGATAGCACACGCTTGGGGTCCAGACGGTGGAGTCTCTCCTCCTCAGAAGGGTGCGGAGGTGGGAAAAAGGTGGATAAAGTAATGGTTTGTCCAATGTGAAAGGGCGTTACCACTTTGGGAAGGAACGAAGGCCTTGTCCTAAGCACAACTTTGTTCAGATGCACAGAGGAAAAAGGGGGCTTGGAAGAAAGAGCTTGGAGCTCACTCACTGCGAGCAGAGATAATGGCAACAAGGAAAGCTGTCTTCAGAGTGAGGAGCCTGAGAGGACAGTTGTTAAGAGGCTCGAAAGGATCGCACATAAGGTAGCTTAAGACCAGGTTCAAGTCCCACTGGGGCACTACGAAAGGAGAAGGAGGAAAGGGATGAGTAATTCCCTTGAGGAATCTCTGTACATTAGGGGACTTGAACAAAGATGACTGATCTGGAAGCCGAAGGAAAGCAGAGATGGCTGAAAGATATCCCTTAAAAGTGCCCAGGGCAGAGCCCTACTGGGCCAAAGAAAGTATATACAAAAGGACCTCTGAAAGAGGGGCAGAAAGGGATCCACAGCCTTTGCTGTTCACCATGCCACAAACGTATTCCAGCTACAGGCGTATAGCGACTTGGTGGAGGGATGCCTGGCTGCCACAATGACAACCGACTTTGGGAAGAAGGTCAAAAGCTGTCAACTGCCGTCACTTACTCTCCAAGCAAGAAGGCAGAGTAGACCGGTTCATGTGGAGAATCCTCCTATGCTGCTGCAACAGGAGATTCTCCCAGAGGGGTAGGCTGATCGGAGGATTGATGGCTATGCTAAGTAGCTTGGGTTACCAGACTCATAGTGCCCAATCCAGACGAAATGCATCTCAGTGAGTTGACTTGTAAACTCCACTGCGCAAAACTCCTGACATTGAGCGTTCTCAGCGGAGGCGAACAGATCTAACCAAGGCTCTTCCCACTGCTGAAAGAAAATATGCACTACCTCTGGGCAGAGACTTTATTCATAATCCGCTAGGCATCGACAGCGGAGTTCATCTGCCCTGGCGTTCAGAGGGCCCAGCGGGTGTTGAACCCCCAGTTATATTCCCTGCTGGTAGTTATGCCCAGAGGCGCAGGGCCTGTTGACAAAGGGACCACAACCCCACCCGCCCTGTTTGTTACAGTACCACTTGGCGTGGTGTTGTCGATGATAGAGGGTAAAAAGGCTTTCAATGCTAGTTGGATCGCTCGGAGATATAGCATGTTGATGTTATGTCCGGATTCTTCCAGAGACCAATTCTCTGATCTCCATCTCTCCCAGATTGTCACCCCATCCCAGGAGTGACCCATCTGTCAATACTGTCAGATCTGGTTGGGGAAGGGAGACGGGTCTGCCTCTGATCCAATCGCGGTTCACAAGCCACTACTGCAGATCTTATGCAGTTCCCTCTGAGATCTGGACCAAGTTGGAGAGATTCATCTGATGCTGAGCCCAGTGGAACTCCAGGTCCTACTGCAGAGCCTTCACATGCCATCAGGCATGTGTCACCAGCAGGTTGCAGGAGGCCATGAAGCCCAGCGGCCTCAGAGCAAGCTCACCCAAATAGAAGCTGAAACATTGGTCTCATAGGCTGAGTATCCTGGGCTTGCCGCTCGGGAGGAGAAGTCCAGAACAGCTCAGATAAAAGGGAGCGTCTGAGAGGGAGTCAGGTGTGACTTTGGCATGTTGATAGTAAATGCCAACGAGTGCAGAAGATTTGCCGTAGTCTGGAGGATGGGGGCGACGGCCCGGGGCCAGCCCGCCTTCAACAGCCAGTCGTCGAGATAGTAGAAGACTGCCACCCCTAATCTACGCAGATGAGCTGCAACCACTGCCATCACCATGGTAAACACCCGATGGGTGCTAGAAAGGCCAAAAGGGATTACGGTGAACTGAAAATGCTCGTGGTCTACCATAAACTCAGATAGTCGCAATGGGCAGGCGAGACAGGGATGTTAAAATAGGCGCCCTGCAAGTCCAACGCTACCATTCAGTCTCCTGGGTCCAGGGCAGGCAACACTTGAGCCAACATGAGCATTTAGGATTACTCATTGTTGAGGAAGAAATTGAGAACTTGTAGATCTAGAATAGGACGAAGGTCGGACTGACCAGACCGCTGGTTACCTGACCCACAAGGTCTGTGGTTACAGTGCACTCAGCCATGCAGAGGCTGTGGAGCATGTGCAGCTAGCTGGCTGGGAAGGAATTGGCACGGCTGGAAGCCCTTCCTTAGTCATGAAAGGAGTGAAAGGCAGATTGGGCTTTTCTACTGCACCACGTCACCCTAAAGACTTGCCCATTGCGCTAGAGTCCTTAAAGCACTTAAGCGCCAAATCTGCCTTGTCTCAGAAGAGACATGTGCCATTGAAGGGCATGTCCATATGGGAAGCCTGGACAACCCCCCAAAAGCAAGTTATCCTCAACCAGGCATGGTGCTTCAGGGCCTCTGTTGATTAAACCGCTCTGCCCAGTGAGTCGGTCATGTCGAGACCACATCGTATTGTGAACTGTGATGCATCTCTCCCATCAGCAATGACAGCTTCAGAGAGTATGGCCTGTGCCTCCTCCAGGACCTGTGGCAGCACCTGCACAACTGTGTCCCACAGAGTGTGGGAGTAACAGCCCAAAAGGCAATTGGTGTTCACAGAACACAGTGCTAGGCTGGCAGAAGACAACATCTTCCCCAATGAGTCTCCAGCCTCTTGGACTCCCTGTTCAGGGGAGTGGTAGGGAATGCACCATGGGACATTGAGGCTTGGACCACCAATTTCTCTGGAGTAGGGTGTTGAAGTTTGGGTCTCCTGGGTGCGGGCATGGCGGCCGGCGATTGTCCTATTGACAGAAGCCCAAGTCTTGGGTTTGGACCAACTCCCCTTAAGGACGTCAGTAAGGGTGCCATTGAATGGGAGTAGGGTCTTAGACGAGGGAACTCTTGGTTACAACACCTCTGTCAAAATGTTAGTCTTGACTGCCACCAAGGGCAACTGAAGGTTAAGAACCTCAGCCCCCCTCCGCATCATCAATGCATATGAGGCTCCCTCCTCCATAGCCAAGGTAGGGGGAGAAAGCCTACCAGTATCTGGAAAAGTATCCAGTGCACTGGCTTCTCCCAGTTCCTCACAACAGACCATATTTGGGTCTTCTTCATAGGGCTGGTATTCTGCAGGGTACAGCATTCCCTCCCATTCTTCCCCAAAGCCTAGCCCAAGGGAATAGGGCTCAGGCTACTATGTAGGAGTCACGGTCCTGCTAGCATCAAAGTCTGCCTTGGGCGACACCCATCCAGCTCGTTTCGGGGATCACAATGGGGATGGCGCCAACATAAAGGCCGGCGAAGGTCAAAACGGTACGAACTGCGCCAGTCTGGATCCAAGATTGGATCTCTGGAGGCCCGCCGGAGCTTCCAGCGTGGGACCAGATGGGGCCCCCTCGATCCCCAAAGGTGCATTGGAGGGGTTGGGCCGCCAAAAGATGAGGCGCCTTGCCTCATAGAATTCTTTCAGTTGGGCGGTTGTCACTCCTGCTCCCAGAGAGTAGGGGAGGCGCAGTCACCCCAGGAACAGGCTCCAAGGAACCAGGCCTTGAATGCCAATGCTTCCTCATCGTGTCTGCCAGAGGACAAGGAAAAGTCAAAGATCGGCTCAACTTCTTGCTCTTTTTCTTATACCCTGACTTACCAGAGTGTCTGAGGACTTGTAGAGGGGCTACTTTGAGCTCTACGACCGGTCTGAGGACCTTCCTCTTGACCGGGACCTCGATTTGAGCAGAATGGAATGCTGGGACGCCACAAGCTTTAATGACCGCTCCCTCAAAGCCTTCAGATTCATGGCATGGAAATCTGAGAACGACTTTAGGTTGTGGTTGCGCTCTAAACACCACAGGCAGACAAGATGAGGATCTGTCATCGACATCGAATAATGACATGCTCCGAATGGCTTGAAACCAGTCTTTCTAGATGACAATACCTACACACCAGGAGGAAAACTTTAAAAAACTCTCAAAAAGACATTAAAATAAAATCCAGTCAAATAATGATTATGGGGTAGCTCTTCTCTGCATCAGAGCTGGCTGGTGCGGAAAGAAAAGAACAGACGTCAGCATACCTGAGTGGTGCCTATATAGCTACCCCGACATCACTTTCGGGTGGATGACACACACGGAGCTGATCAACACCACCTACTGGCGCAGGGGTACTGCTCACAAAAAACATCTTCTGGATCCAGTCTGATGCCTGGGATAATTCAAAGGTAGGGAATCCTCAGCTAGAAGTCTCTATCAGACAATTTTTTTTTATCAATATAAGTATGCGACCTGATTGACATATAAGGATTGTGGCTCACTGCTGTTGAACTTTAAGGCATGTATTGGCATAAGGTGCCAAAAACAGTCAGCACCGTATAGGTAAACTTGTCTTCTGGAAACTTGGACATACGAATGTAGGTACGTACACATACTTCTTTTCCCTTAAGATGCCACTCTATGTTTACGCTATTGCATCTAACCTACAGAGCAGGACTGACGCACCCATGGAAGTAGCCGATATAGACAAAATGCCTTGCTAATGAAGTCTATCTTCTTGCTCTTGTTCTGTAGGGAAGCAGAAGTGGATCCAAAGTTCTGTATTGCATTTTATCAACAAAGAGTACCAAGGATGATGGCGTGTATTAAATAAAGGGGATCTCATCAGGAGGTTTATATGTTTTCTTCATAATTCACCCTACAGTTTGAGAGGAAAACAATAGAGCAAAGAAAGTGTGCATGTGAGACCGGCCTCGTGGCGTGGGCCCTCCCGACCAGCAAGTCACACTACAAACACGCCGAACCTCGTGGGCACGGCCTTCCGGCTTCCGTGGACCAACATCCCGAGGGCCGACCAGATCCCCAACACGCATGCCCGGCCGAGGGAGAACGAAACCCCCCCCCCCAAACCAGACCGAGAGGCACCGACTCTGTCACACCTCTGGTCTCTTCCCCGAGGGAGGTTTCGATCGGCCACCAGGCCCCCGGTGAGCGGGCGCCTCTCCTGCTGGGCGTCTGGAGTCCCTCCCGGACACATCTGAACAGATTAAGGGGCTGAGCGACAGGAAACCCCGACACACCGCCCCCCAGGCACGAGACCCCTCTCCGCGAGGACTCCGGACTTCAAAGAGGAGGGGGAGTATAACAAGGGGTGCTGAAGGGACGAGAGGCAGAGAAGACCTGGACTGACGAGAGCCTGCTGACCTGGTCGCGGCTCGATCGCTATCCGAACTCTGAAACCACCTGAGCCCTGCTGACACTGTCGCGGCTCCCCGAACTCTGAACCATCTGAGCCCTGCTGACGCCGTCGCGGCTCCCCGAACTCTAAACCACCTGAGCCCTGCTGACGCCGTCGCGGCTCCCCGAACTCTGAACCATCTGAGCCCTGCTGACGCCGTCGCGGCTCCTCGAACTCTGAACCATCTGAGCCCTGCTGACGCCGTCGCGGCTCCCTGAACTACGACTCTCCGGTGCCTGCTGAGTGACTCGCGGCCCGCTCCTCCAAGAGAATCGGCAGAGATTGCCGAGAGAAGCAACATCCCCTCAGCTCGAGGATTGAGAGCTGTGCGCCGGATACGTCGCAGAGACACTGATTGAAAGACTGTCCCGCTACCCCTTTTCCCATCATCACAAGATCGCTGCCGCTTGTGGCATTAATTCTGCACCTGCCTGCCGGATCATAAAGATCCCTGACAACAACTGATAAAAGCTTATTGCCTTATAACGACCTACTGTGTGGTGTCCCTCTATCCGAAGAGAGAGTAAGCGCAGCGCGTGCGATCCTAGGTGCGAGACCCTTCCAGGAAGGGCCTCCCTGCTCTTGCTCGGCCTAACTCTGGGAAAGGTGGGCCTCAGGGTGGTCAGGAACACATTCCGCAGCCTCCCCGGGGAACGCCTTCCAACAGTGCACCATTGCCTCTACAAAAACACGACAAAAGCCACTACTGATCGAAATTCAAGCTTAGAAAATATGGTGTTAAATGTTAGAGATGTTTCATGCACTTGAGAGACCGCTTCAATGGACTTTATGCTCAATTTATCACGTTAGGAAGGCAATGCATCTACTAGAAAGATTGAAGAAGACCGTGAAGAACAAGTTACTTACCTTTCACGTGGAGACTCTAACCACAGATTCCTCATCTTTTGAATTATCCCCAGTTATCAGACTGGACCCGGAAACTTTTGAGCAGTACCTCTGCACGCCAGTATGTGGCGATATGCGGCTTCACACTGACGTCATTCTATTGTAGGTGAAATGAGTCTTCTAGTGAGAGCCTCCTTGGAAACTCCAATGTGCAGAACAGTGGATATTGTGCGTTCTCGGTGATGGTGAAAAGCTGGAACCAAGGTTCTTCCCAGTTGCAGAAGAGACCTTGTACCACCTGTGGCTGTAACAGACTCGTAATCCTGTAGGCATTGACTGCTGAGCTTGTCTTCCCTGGCATTCAACGATCCTGCCAGGTTCTCCAGCAGGAAGATCCCTTGATAGTCCTGCCAATTCCATTGTCATAGCACCTCCTGGCACAGGATGCAACTCCACCCTACTTGTTGTAATACCACTTGGCAGTGTTTTGCAGGATAGGCACCGACGTCAGGAGCGAGACAGAGAGGCATGGTGACACCCTTGCACCTAATTATGAGTGTGCGCACTGGGATGGGGCCAAATCCCGCTTTGACCGTTTGTGTTTTTTCTTCGACTTACCCTATGGCTTGGAGCGCAATGCTGCCCGACCCGGGGAACAACTCCTGTGACTTCTGTACAAGAAATGGGACCAGTACTGACCCGCTGACTTGGGTCTTATTGCGGAATCTTTCGGTGATTGGCTTGGTGCTGCCTCGTGGCCTCCTATGGCATTTGGGTTCATCAAGACACACTCACTGCAGGCCTTAGAGTCATGGCTCGACCCCAAGCACCACGGGAACACCTGATGAGGATATGTTGCAGACATTAATTTGCAACAGTCCTTACCAGACTTTAAACCTATTGTTTTGGGAGACAATATTTACCTTGCAAACTGAATTTTTGAATTTTGTTTCATAAGGTATACCAGTCACTGAGAGATAAGAGGTAGCTCTTGATTCCGGTCTGTTGGTGCAGAAAGAAAGGAACTGACAGAGTGGGAGTAGCGCATATAATGGCCTTGTGCTTCATTTCTGTAGGAGAAAAGCTCCTAGAACGTTTCCGGATACAGTCTGACACCTGGAGAATATCTAAAAAGTGAGTAATCTGCGGTTAGCAACCACGATCAGAATCTGGTGTTTTTGCCGAGTAAGTATTCATGTCAGGGCGCTTCCCAGCAACACCAGGACCGGTGTTTTCGATGGAACTATGACGAGGCCTACTGGGCGGATACCATAACTCTTTTGTACCTACTGCGGAGCCCGAAAACCTTGGCTGATGCCCGGTGGAGCTGTCCTATGCAGCTATAGAGGAGTTTGGCTCTAGTTCACCCCCGCAGCCATCACCTACCCAGCCGGACATCTGACATTGTTTTCCTTGTCTCCCCGTTGTGTTTCCTTCCCTCCCCCGCCTCCTCTCTCCATGATTCTTTGGCTGCCTCCCCTTTTCCAGTCCTGCATGGCGCCGTGGAGTCAGCTACCTTGATTTGATTTTCTATGTCCCGCCACTTTGGGATAATTGCTATCGGTGTCTGTGGGTCCTCCATCTTGGCGGTTGTTACCTATCGCCTGTTTGCCCTTTTCTTCTAGTCTACTCCCCCCCTCCTTGGCCTTCCACACCCCTCCCCTCGTATACTCTCTTTCACTGTGACAGCCTTGACTGCTTTGTTCCCCCTGTTGTACTTTTCCACCTTGCCTATCTGCATTCCTTACCCATTTGCCATTCCCCCCTCTACCTTACCTTCCTTTCCCCATAAGACGTGCGTCTTGGCTATTCTACACGCTAATACCTCATATTATTGTGTAATCTCATGTTTTTTGTTTTCTCCTATGTCTATACTTGGCTCCTGTAATTGATGTAATTAAGTAACATGTAACTCGCTGATCCTCATGTAAAGAGCTCTGATACCTCCGTGTCTAGCCAGCGCTATATAAAACGTTGCTAATAAATTAATGATTTTTAATTAAAAGTGGTGCGAGGAAAAAATTCTGAGGTGGAATGTCATCATTGAAAGTTCATGGCTTAATCTTTCTAAAAAGGTGATGTTCTTCTGGAGTTTCCCCTCAAACAGTCTTGGCCATCTCAAGGACTTTCATTAATAAGGGCAATGGTTCTAAAATTGTGGGCTTCTGTGGACACCCACTGAATTACTATTGGAAGTAGGCGACCCCAACCTAAGCAATATCCACGATGTGAAGCTCAAGAAAATACAGAAACAAGCATTCATCCAATAAATACACAAACTATTTTATTCAACTCACAAAAAAATCCCAAAATCCAAATTTTAACGGGTAAAGTGGTGGTTTTAGTTTTATTTCCAAGACAAACAGATGTGCTGAATTCTAGTATATCACTTTTTTACGCTCCTAATATATCCTCTATTTTTGTCGGTGCAAACTCGTGCTTTAGCCGAGGCCACCAATCATCATTAAACTACTGTTAGCAGAACTAGCCCTACTTCCAAAAATAAATCTTAGGACACCAACTTAATTTTTAGCCTCCAATTTTGAACTCCTTTACATTTTACAGAGTGTTTTAGATTTATCAATTTGCAAGTTTGCCTTTTTTTTGTATATACTTTAATAATTTGCTAAAGAAAAAGTTTTGAAACAGTCGCAGACCCCCTGAGTAGTCCTTGCAGACCCCAGGTTAAAAATTACTGCATAAGAGTAACATCAAATGTGATTCTGTTTTTTCTGCTTCTTCCTCTATGGAACTTACTGAACATTACTTACATTCCCCTTAGGCTCTGTCCTGTCATCTCTTTTGTTTAAAGAGAAGAGGATGGAAAATGACTAGCAGTGGAAACAAAATGCTTGAACAGGAGGTTGTTGGGGCCCCTGGTTGTTACAGACACAATTACCACATTTTAAGGTATCCAGGACTACTGTTGCAATATTGACACTACTGAAACCATGGTTACTGGTATTTTTGGATGCATGGACACTGGGATATCCACGTTATACCTTAAATGCTTCCAAGCTTGTGAACTTACCACAGAAGAACAAGTTACTTACCTTCGGTAACGCTTTTTCTGGTGGATACAGTATCTGCCTGTGGATTCCTCACCTTGTGACTATCCCCTGCGCCAGCAACATTCGGAAACTTTTGTAGCAGTCCACGCCGATGAGGTCGAAGACTACGTCACAGAGACACGGCTCCGCTCATGACTCCGCTGACGTCACCGGCTCCAAAAGAAGATCTCGTCGGCGTGATGACGTCAGTTCCGCCTTTATTTCCGTGCCTTCGAGGCACACGGACGGACTGACAGCAATATATACACAGTACATCATATACAAAGCAAAACACACAGTGTGGAGATGATATATGAAGGCAAAAGAAATAACACACTGCCTTTGACAGTAACAAATACATTTTGAAACACCATCATTAGAATTGTAGGTATACAAGGGTGGACAACGGGGAGGCGGGTGGGTCAGTGAGGAATCCACAGGCAGATACTGTATTCACCGGAAAAAGCGTTACCGAAGGTAAGTAACTTATTCTTCTGATGGATACATCTGCCAGTGGATTCCTCACCTAGTGAAAAGATTCCCACAGCTCCCGGAGGAGGGTGTCCACCCTTCTATACCAGAAAGTCCTGAAGGACGGAAAGAGCAAAGTGCCCGTCCCTCCTCGCCTCAGAATCCAAGCAATAATGCGTCGCGAAAGCGTGGAGGGAGGCCCAAGTTGCCGCCCTACAAATGTCCTCCACAGGAACACCTCTAGACAAGGCAGACGTAGAAGACTTGGCTCTAGTAGAATGAGCACTTAAACCCTCTGGAGGTTCCTTACCGGCCAAAGAGTAGCATATCTTGATGCACAAGACAATCCATCTGGAAAGGGTGCGCTTGTGCACCGCTCTGCCTTTCCTGCAGCCAACAAAGCCCACGAAGAGCTGGCCGTCCACTCGAAAGTCTTTAGTTCTATCAAGGTAGAAGCTCACCGCCCTCTTAGGGTCCAAGCGATGAAGCCTCTCCTCCTCTTTGGAAGGGTGAGGGGGAGGATAGAAGGTAGGGAGGGTAATGGACTGCCCCAGATGGAAAGGAGTTACCACCTTAGGCAGAAAAGCAGCCCTGGTCCTGAGTACCATTCTTTCAGCATGAATGGTCAAGGGTTTTGAACTCAGAGCTTGAAGCTCACTTACCCTCCTTGCCGAGGTGATCGCAATGAGAAAAACCATTTTGAAAGACAACAGTCTCAAGGGACACTTGTTTAAGGGCTCGAAAGGAGAACCCATCAGGTAAGTTAAGACAAGATTTAAGTCCCATTGAGGCACAATAAAAGGAGTCGGAGGAAACTTGTTTGTAAGGCCTTTCAGAAATCGTAAAACAATAGGAGATTTGAACAAAGACGGCTGATCCGGCAAGGAAAGGAAAGCCGACAAGGCCGAAAGATATCCCTTAACAGTGGCTATAGCAAAGTCTTGCTGAGCAAGAAACTAGGCAAACTGAAGAATGTCAGATAAACGAGCCTTCAAAGGGTCAATAGATTTCTCTCCGCACCAAATAACAAATTTAGACCACCTATAGGAATAGATAGATTTGGTGGAATGACGTCTAGCAGACAAAATTACATCTACCACATCTGGCGGGAGAGAAAAAGAATTCAGGTTGCCCCGTTCAATCTCCAGGCTTAGGTGTAAGCTCTGGAGGTGGTGGTGTAGAACCAGCCCCTCCGACTGCGAGAGGAGGTCTGCCCTCAGAGGGAGACAGAGCGGAGGGCACGAGGAGAGGTGGAGAAGATCTGTATACCACACCCTTCTTGGCCAATCCGAGGCGATCAATATGAATTGGGCCCGGTCTTGGCGAATCTTCTTCAGAACCCGAGGAATCAAGGGTATGGGAGGAAACACGTAAAGGAGATGTGAGTCCCATCTCAACTGAAACGCGTCCCCCAACGCTCCCTGCATCGGATACTGGAGACTGCAGAATGATGGGCAGTGAGCATTCTCGTGAGTGGCAAACAGGTCCAACCGAGGAGTTCCCCGCGTCCGGAAGACGTGACGAACCACCTCCGGATGTAGCCTCCACTCGTGGTCGGCAGAGAACTGCCGACCGAGACTGTCTGCACGCACGTTCAGAACCCCGGCCAAATGATTTGCCATCAGACAAATCTGCTGATCCTGATCCCAGGGCCAGAGACGCAGAGCCTCTCTGCAGAGACAATGCGACCCCACTCCTCCCTGCTTGTTGACATACCACATCGCAGTAGTGTTGTCCGTCAAGACTTGGACCGACTGACCGCGAAGGGAAGGGAGGAAGGCCTTGAGTGCCAAACGTATCGCCCGCAATTCCAAAAGGTTGATGTGAAGCAAGCTTTCCTCTGGAGACCAAAGACCCTTGATCTCCAGATCCCCCAGATACGCACCCCACCCTAAAGTGGATGCATCCGTTATCACTGTGGCCACCAATGGAGGTAGATGGAAGAGCTTTCCTTGCGACAGATTGCCCTCCACACTCCACCAAGACAGATCCGCTGCAGCTTCTCTGGAGATCCTCACAGACTCCCTGAGATCTCCCTTGTGCTGATACCACTGCCTGCGGAGGCACCACTGGAGTACCCTCATGTGCCAGCGTGCATGGTTGACCAACAGAATGCAGGAGGCGAACAGACCGAGCAGACGAAGGACCTTCAGGACTGGAACGACCGCTCCATTGTAAAACAAGGGAATCATTTTCTGTATGTCGAGAATCCTTTGTGGAGGAGGGAATGCTTGACACACAGTAGTGTCCAGTACCGCCCCTATGAACAGATTGCGCTGAGAGGGCACCAGGTGGGATCTGGGTACGTTTATCGAAAAACCCAATCTGTACAACAGCTGAGTTGTATCCTGCAGATGATGAAACACCCTCTCTGGCGAGTCTGCTTTGATCAGCCAGTCGTCCAAATAGGGGAAAACTGGAATCCCCGATCTTCTGAGATGGGCTGCCACCACTGCCATCACCTTGGTGAAGACTCGAGGTGCAGTAGTAAGACCAAACGGGAGGACCGCAAACTAATAATGTTGCGACCCTACCATAAACCGGAGATACTTCCTGTGTGACTTCAGGATGGGGATGTGGAAATACGCATCCTGCAAGTCGATCGACACCATCCAGTCCTCCTGATGCAGCGCTTGAAGAACCTACGCAAGGGTGAGCATCTTGAACTTCTCTTGCTTCAGAAAAAGATTCAAGATCCTGAGGTCCAGGATTGGACGCAGCCTGCCGTCCTTCTTCAGAATCAGGAAATACCGGTAGTAGCATCCCTGACCCCTTTCCTGCTCTGGAACCACCACTATCGCACCTTTTTTTTTAGTAATGTCAAGACTTCCTCCTGCAGGAGAAGAAGGTGGTCCTCCAAGCAAACACCTTGGCAAGGAGGGTAATTTGGAGGGAATTCCCAAAAGGAAAGGGCGTACCCATTTTCTACAAGATCTAGAACCCAAAGGTCTGTAGTAACCGATTCCCAATCTTGTAGAAAATGGGTAAGACGGCCCCCCACAGGACCAGCATGATCCAGAATGGTGGATCTAGGGCTGCTTTGCAGTGGTGGGAGGGGCTGAGGAAGAGGAGGAGGAGAGCTGTCGACCTCGAGTGCGACCTCTGACTCTTATACAGAGTGTTCTGCTGCTGTTGCTGCTGCTGGGGCTGTCTGTATGAACGAAAGGATGACCTTCCAAAGCCCCTGTACCTCCTGAATGAGCTCCTAGGCTGAGATTGAAGGCCCAAAGATTTAGCAGGGCCTTACTCTCCTTAAATCTTTCGACCGCAGCAGCCGCTTTTTTGCCAAAAAGACCAGAGCCATCAAAAGGCAAATCCAGGAGCGTTGCCTGCACATCAGGGGAGAACTTGGATGATTTGAGCCACGTACTCCTCCTCGTGGCAACAGAAGAACCCATAATCCTTGCGACAGAATCAACTGTATCCAAGCCACTTTGGATTATCTGACGTGCAGCCGCTTGGGTATCCGCCAGAACCTCATTTAAGTTCAGTCTATCTTCTTCCGACAGTTTTGGGGCCAATTGTTTAGCTGAATACATAAGGGCATGGATATATCGGCCCAAAAGACAGGTGGCATTCGTCGATTTTAAAGCCATATTGGCAGAAGAGTAGACTTTCTTAGCCGACTGGTCTAACTTCTTCGCATGCCTGTCACTCGGGACTTGGGGAAAAGCACCTGTAGATCTCTTGGAACAGGCAGCCTGAACCACCAGACTCTCCGGAGAAGGATGAGATGTTAAAAAGTCTGGGTCCCCTGGAGCCGCCCTATACCTCCTAGCAATTACCTTAGAAACTTCAGGAGCAGAGACGGGCTTACGCCATACCCCCATTGCCGGCTCAATAATGGCGTCATTAAAAGGGAGCAAAGGCTCAGATGCGGAAGAAAGAGAGTGTAGAACCTCTGTCAGGATGTTTGGTTTAAACTCTGCAGATGGCAACTGCACATCCAGAGGCTCAGCCGCCTTCTTAATAACAGAGTGGTAGGGAGCCACATCCTTTGAAGGAGCATCAGCAGGAGGGGTAATCTCCCATTCAGGCGACAAATCCAGGCCACTAGCCTCCTTCAATTCTTCAAACAGATCGTCCGACTCCATCAACTCACCTTCTTCCACTTCCTCCATCTGGTACCTCTGTTCCTCTAGTACCCTTTCGGCCTCCCTCCTAGATCTGATCCTCACAGCAGGAGTCGGCGGCACCGTGACCGAATCCGACGGCGCCGGAGCCGGCGTCGAGCGCGGATCCAAAGGGACAGCCGGCGTCGAACGAGGTTGAGTCGGCGCCGGTGAATAAGGAAGCGCCGTCGATGTCCTCGGCACCGGTAGATGCCAAGACGGTGTCGCTGGAAAAAATGGCATGAAGGGAGCCTGAGGATAAGCTTGGGGAACTCCCAAACTGAAGGCCATAGGACCCGAAGGTGCGCCAGAGGGGTACAAGGCTCTGGAGAAGACCCCATACATAGCATTAAGATAATGGGTTGGATCTTGACCTGGGCCTGGAAACGATGGATATGGCTCAGGCTGAGGCATCACCGGATCGGTGCCGACGGTGGAATCTGCGGAACCGAAGGCTCGCCCGGAGCTGGAAGCTCTTCAATCGGAGACGAAGCTGGAGATGGAGCCGGCGTTGGAGATGGAGCTGGTGCCGGAGACGGAGAATGCTCCGGTGAAGCCACAGGCGATGACAGGCCAACAGGAGAATCAGGAACAGGTGAAGGAGATACAGTGTCCTTACTACGTCGAGAGGGCGAGGTCGATCTCGGAGCCACATCCCTGTCCGAGCGATGTCGAGATCCATGCCTCTTCTTTTTCTTATGCTTCTTGGACTTAGAAGCATGTCCCGAAGTCGACTTCGACACCGACCTCGGCCTTGATCTTCTCCGACGTCTTTTCTCCTTTTTCATCCTGGTCGATGAATAACTTGGCTTCCCTCTCCTTCAGAGCCTTTGAGCTCATCTTGCGACAGCAAGAATTGCCTTCAACATCGTGGTCCGATGAAATACACCATACGCAGTCCTCATGCGGATCCGTTATTGACATGTGCTTACCGCACTCCCGGCAAGGCTTAAACCCGGACTTCTTCGTCGACATCTTCAGCTGCAGACAAGAAGAGAGAGATACCAGCAGAAAACAAAGTATCAAACACAGCTACAGAGAGAGTCCCGAAAACCGTTAGCGTCGACGGCGCGGAAAAAAAGGAACTGACGTCATCACGCCGACGAGGTCTTCTTATGGAGCCGGTGACGTCAGAGGAGTCGCGAGCGTAGCCGTGTCTCTGTGACGTCTTCTTCGACTTCATCGGCGTGGACTGCTACAAAAGTTTTCGAATGTTGCTGGCACAAGGTGAGGAATCCACTGGCAGATGTATCCATCAGAAATCGTATTTACTGCACCTGATTTCCACAAAAAGTACCAAGGAACGGTGAGCTCTGAAGAATACCTCAAGTGCTGTTGTGATCCATGGCTGGTGTCAATCTTAAAACCAGTCTCCCAAAGTTGAGGAAGCATCAAATGAAGTCTGTGTCAATTGCTGGAGAGGCTGTAGGTCTGCCTAGCACCTAGCAGCTTGCATTTTCAGTGTCAAGGAGAAGGAGACTATTCCATATTAAAAGCCCAGACATGTTCCTGATCTGTGGAACACCCATATAAAGCAGACTTGTATTCAGGAGTTTGTTCAACACTTACTCAAGCTGAGAGGGTTAATCATAAATGCAGTGCCGACAGGTAAAACGGGAGGCCTTGTCTGAGAGCATGAAAGATTGCCTTGCGCTGAAACTGCAAAAAATGAGACTCAAGTGCTGCTACAAACTCTATTAAAAGTTATGAACTAATTGACCTACAGGTCCCTTCGCTAGGTAAACACCCTCAAAAGCCACGTAGCGAACCCACAACGAGCCGATTCTTGACCGAAGTTTCCCTCCAGTATTAAAACAGAGGGGTTGGGTGCAGGAGTGACAACATTGGTGTTTGAGAATCCTGCAACTGGGGTCCCATTTCTGCATTTGGTATTAAGTTTTGCTTTTCCACTAAGGTACCTCAGTTTTTCAAGATATGCATTAGGCTGGATAGCATATTATTGCATCTGCTGATTGACTTTTGAGTTCAGAGTTCTTGTCCCCAAGAAGTCGACTACTCTCCCTCACTACCGTGATAGTCGAGTGTGGAGAGAGTGCATTTGGCTCAGTTTGCAAAGCTATTGTAGGATGGACACCAGAGGCAAACAACCCCAACTACCATGATTCTTTCCAAATAGTTTGTCTGTTGCCCCCCACCCCTTTCAAGCAGAGGTCTGCTGCTTCCGGTCACATTTTCTTGTAGCCCTAATTTAACGGTAGATAAGTGATATTTATAATTGCCACAACAACGCGTTTTTTCTCCATTACTCAGCACCCACTACACATCCTCTTAGAACAACGTCACCATACCAAAGAATTCGCTTTTAGAAAGCTGGCCACCGGTCTAAGCCATTTACCCTTAACCTCTCTAAAAGTACGTCCAGAAATTTTTAACACAGACCATTACAAGAAATCCTGAAATCCCCAAGCCGATCCATAGTGCTGCTCATATAGATAGCAACAAAAAACTGACATCATTGTCTTCTCTACCAATTCCTACCGACGACAGGAAATTCTATCAGCCTTTCATTTTCCAAGACAGCCAATTCCATTCATCACAGAAGGGAGATCTTGCTGAACTAAGAGGAAGCACACGTCTTCCAACATGTACTCGCTGGGGAACACAGAGAATCTTCAACCTCTAGTTGAACACACAAGCTCTGAAATCAGACTTAACAGTCCAGACCATGTACGGGGTTCTTTATTATTCTGTGAAAAACCTTCAGCCCTCTTACGGAAAACAGTCACAGGACTCGGTAGGTGAAGTTGACTCAGAAAAGCCAATGGAAATATATTTGAGATCTCTGATATTTCCATTCTGGAGTGCCTTCGTAAAACACAGACAATCTGTATTTGTAAAGGTGCAAACAAACAACCTGACCCAAAGAAAATAATAACCTCTATGTAAAGCACTATGCATTTATTCCCAAACCTCATCCTGTATAACTGTACCTGAGCTCCAAAACAATATTGGATTTGTAGATCTTAACTCATCGAACAATCTCAACCTATTGTTTCAACAAAATACTGCAGAATGAATTCACGCAGCCAGTGTACGACCTCCTCATACCAGCAGAGTATTTGCTTTGATTAGATTGACATTAGAGGTGGGTGCATACCGTAGTCCTGTAGTCATTCACAAAGACTCCGTAAGACGATGGATTTAAAAAAAATAAAAAAATTCACAACTTTGCCGGATCTCGCAGTAAAATAAAAGAGACCCAACACCAATTAATGTCCACAATGTCTGTCTTCTTCCTGAAAACAGCTTACAATTTCACTCGACAGCCTATTGACCTCACTGAAAACTATCATATTTTGATCATCTTACTGAGGCATGAACATGTCTGCTCTATCACAGAAAACACATTTTTGCTCAATGATAAACTATACAACTTAGCTCTATGCACAAACAATCAAAAAGCCATTGGAAAAGAAGTCATGGTGACAGTAAAGATACCCGGCTTGTGGGCTTTTCTGATAGTTGCTCATCTCATTCTCACTCCATTCCTCCAAAGTGGCGATCACTGGTCAATATAGCCAACTCAAGGATTCGGGGACATTAAAAACATCGATTCCACAAATCTAGCAATCACAATCCCTTTCCTATAATCAATCCCTTTGGACAAATGGGTGAATGGGCTCAACTCAATATATGGAAAGCAAGATGGGCATCCTGAAACAACTAAAAAGATCATTGTAACGGCATTCTTACAATCTGAACACAGAAAAGAATCCTCATCTCACACAGAAATCGCTTCCGTGAGGACTTACACAACTAAGAATTAAAGAAAAATGCAAAAGCTTGTGATCAAATGTTTGAAATTGTATAACAATCTCCAAAATCTGGGCTATACTGATAATCCACCAGTTCCAAAGAAAGCTGCAAGACATTGGGTATCTTCCTTGAACAGAACCTAAAAAGACACATTCTTCAAAACTCCTGGAATTCATTTTAGACCAGAAATTGAAGGGGACTTTGTTATTCTGTTGAAGTTACAGCAACTGAAACGTTCTTTGGTTGCATCCTACTGGACAAACGTGACTAACTCATCTTTGTAAAATCCTAATATTTGGAAAGAAACTCAAGAGCAGATTTTGAGGGTCTAAATTATTTCCGTCCAATTTCTAATGTATCCCGGTTTGACAAAATCCTGGAAAACTGAGTACTAAGTGCAGTCTTTCCACTGAGTCAGACTTCCTGTCAGGAGGCAATACTGAAAAGAGCTGAAGATACATAATTGTCAGCAGGGTTGAGGATATACAGTTGTCCAACTGATAAGAACAGCTATTTAAACCACTGTTTCCGAGAGGACTCGAACGGTGACAGTGCAGGATGATGCAGCCTATACTCTTCTGAAAAAATCCTTCTTTAGTCTCGCTTTTCTTTCTTGCCAAGCCTTCCTTCTGTTTCTTTTTTTCTTCGTTTCGTGTCTTTCTTTCCTTTCTCAATTTCTGTTGTTGGCTTTTTCTTGCCCTCCATCTTTTTTTCTACATATCTTTACACTTCTTTCTTTCCCTTATTTGTTAGGTATTCTTTCACCAGTTTCCTTTTCTTATCTTTCTTTTACTCTTTCTATTTCTCGCTGTGTCTTTTTTCTAATTTCTAGTTCTGCTTTCCGCCTTTTCCTTCATTTTCCCCTTCTTTGTTTCTTTCCTCTTTCGTTCTCTTTATTTTCCTCTTTCTCTGATTCTCTCGAATTCTTTCTTCAACTTTCTTTCTCCTTTATTTTCACAATCTTTTACTTTATTCTTTCTTTTTTCCTCCCTTTTCTGTCTTTCTCCATTTACTTTTCCTTCCTCTCTTTCTTGATTTCCCTAATCCTCTAATTTTTTTATTTGGTCCTCTTTGTCTAGTTCATTCTTTCTGTTTTTCTCTTTCTTTCTCTTCTTTCTTTCACTGTCATCTTCATTCACCATCTTCATCTTTCTTCCTCTGTCTCTCTTTCTGGTTGTCTACTTACTTTCTGTAATTTTTCATTCATGTTCCCCTTTCTTCCTCCACTATTCTCATTTTCACCTTTTCTCTTCTGTTTAGTTTCTTTTTTCTTCTACGGTTTCCCTTTTTATCTCGTGTTCCTTTCCTTGTTTTCCATCCTTTGCTTATTTTGTTCCTTTCTTTCCTCTTTTTTCTTTTCTCCACTTCTTACTTTGTCATTCTGCCACACCTTTCTTTCATTTCACTGTTTCTTTCTGCTTTCATTTTTTTCTTAATTTCTTTCTTCATTAATCTCCTTTCTTTTGCTTCTTTCTGTTTATTTTGTAATGTTCCCTTATTCTTTTTCTCCTTTGATTTGTTCCTTGCTCTGCTTTATTTTCCTTTCTTTCACTCGTCCCTTTTTTCCTCTTTCTTATATTCTTTCTTTTGTGTATCTTTCTATCTTTTCTCTCTTCCTCTTATTTCTCTCACATTCTCGGTCTCTCTTTGTCTATATTTATTTGTCTTTCTTTTTCCCTTTACCAGTCTCAAGAGCAAAGGGACAAAACTGATACTCAGGGACCCCAAATTACAACCTTTCGCGATACAGCTTCTGTGTCATTAATACTGTATGCTCCATGGAATGTGGTACTCTAGGGGCAGTGTTTAAGTTATTTGGTCTCTGTGTGCATTTACGGTCACAATGGTTTTCAATGGTGCGAAGCAGCTCTCTCTTTAGGAAAGGTTAAAGACCCCTGTGCTACACGTCTGCTTCAGAAAAAGTGCTGCTTTAATTGAAACAGACATTTTAGGCCAGAGAGCAGAGAAGCAGACTGTCAGCCCTCCATCATACACAAAGAGGCTCAACTGGCAGTCCCAGCGTTATGGCCTTTTCAATGTAATCTTTTCCATCACTCAGACGAAATAACAAGGACTTTTGCCTCCTATTACAAGTCACTAAACTTCACTCTTGGTGGTTCTACGCCCTTAGTAGAGAGGCTCCTGGAGAACCTACACTTGCCATGTGCAAACGAGGATGAACAAGACCTGTTCAGTGGCAGCACTGCACTTGAAAACATCAAGGCTGCCATCCCAGACCAACTGACATGTAGATCCCAGGGGCAGATGGCTTCCTATGTGAGTTAAACAAATCTAGCAAATCCCTCTTCACCCCATGCTCTTAGCTGCCTTCAATGGGGTAGAAGAGTCTGGCACATTAGGATCAATTCCCAACACTAGAGTTGCCAACTTTCTCCCCAAACCGAACACGTAGCAGGTATAGACCTATATCCCTAATAAAAGTGGATATTGAAATCCCGGAAAATCGACTCATACTGGATATTCCCGCACCCATACATTATTTTGGAGTGGGGTTTGTCCGTGGGCTCTCATTCGGGTATCGCCTCAGAGCTCCCGCCCATCTACTGTGGAACTCAAAGAATTGCCGAGATGATAGAATTGCCCTTTTACTAGTTGCTGAAAAGGTATTCAACAAGGCGGAATGGACTTACCAGTTTCATTTCAAAAACACATACAGCCTGGGGCAAACATATCTCAAAAGTTAATGGGCTCTATCAGACCCTGGCAACTCACATTAACTGTGTAGGATTTCCCTCCAAACCTATACCGATCAAAAATGGCACCTCCGTCCCCTTTACTTTTCCTTCTGATGCTAGAGCCCCTTGCAATAGCCATCTAGTCTACAAATGAAATAAATGGGATCCCATCGACAGTGGGCCAGAGTACAGCATTTTTGTATGGTGATGACATCCTCTTAACCCTGTCTGACCCAAGACGCTCTATAGCAGCCTTAATGTCTCTCCTACTACATTTCCCGGAATTCTTGGGGCACAAGATTAACTGCAAAGCGCTACAGATATCCTAAGGCACAAGCTGACCCTGCATATTTACCCAACCTACGCAGTGGGTCCCTAGGAGCCTGGGCAACCTCAGCATTCTCAACAGGAGTCTGAAAAATATGTCAGAGGGCAATATCCTTCCTCTCATTACTAAAAACTGGGTTAGACTTTGAGAAACGGTTACATTTAAATCTATTGTTATAAGGTAGGAGCCAGGCTCTCAAATATGGATTCTGGAGACTCTCTGTAATTCCAGGTGGTTGAGACGGTTTCATAGGAATGACTGCTTTGTGTGGCTGAAATTATCTTTTCTGTGTAGCCTTCTCACAGAACCACTGTTAATATTCCTGGCAAGAAGATCTATTTTTCTGTAGAAAGTAACTTCTCCTCAAACAAATATTCCTCAAAATGAGGGCAAAAGCCACAAAAACATTGACTAACACAGTGAAGCAAATCATTTTGATATGTAACTTGCTTTCTTAGGTGGACAGGCTCTATGCGATTGGTAACTGCAGTAATGCATTTTATCGGTTGATGGGTGTGGCTGAGTCCTGACTGTTCACATACTTCTTCCCTTGCAGGGGCAAGTGTGTTTGCATGTACTTGGATCCTTCTTGGAATACATGATTTAAATCAATTGCACTTGTTAAAAAAACCACCAAAAAACCTGACATTTAGAAAATTACATTAAAATAATTAAAAAGAAATACAATTTTAAAACAAATTGATATTCAAAGATATTTACCTGTATCTTCCTGTGTGGAGTTAGTGTTATTCCATTTTTCTCTCTGTTGCTTTGTCAGTGCATATCAGTAGCAGTGATTGGACATGTGTGGTGGTTTACTCACTCGAAAGTTTGGCTGAGGCCGATTTAAACCTGTTTTGTCAGTACTGTTACTACAGTAAATTTAGATGCAACTTTTGTGATAACAAATTATCCTGCTCGCTTTAACCCCACCTTAAATTTCCATACACTTAACTCATTTAGTGGTACTTATTATCAATTTCCAGCCACTCCCCATTTTCGCTCCAACAGTTTCGGGGGGGAAAAAAGATACTTCCTTGCGTAGTTATCTTCATACTTGAAGTATTGACCCCCAAACGAAGAGATGGACAAGGCAGAAGAGGAGATCTCCAGCCATTGATTCATCAATAGCATTTGCGAGTACAGGAAGTACTGCTACTGCAGTAAAACTTTCTTAACTCAAAAATGCCTTTGGGAATAGGCCCTGTTGTGTGCAACAGACGTAAGGTCCAGGAACAAAAAGATAGGTAGACAGCCTGTATTATGCTGCCTCATGAAACACAAAAAAGAAAGTGATTGTTGGTGGTTTGCAAGAGTTATGTACATTCCTTAACAAAAGAATAAGTCACATTTGAAAATCAGTCATGCTGCTTTTACTAACAGACTATTAGTTGTACGAACAAATATGCTTTGATACAAACTCCTGGGTTAACCTTTTATTTATAAAACCTTTTTTTTCTTTTTTTTAACAAAACACAATTGTAACCACTGCTAAGGCATTTACATTCACATCACTCGCAACAGACTCAAAGATTCTTAGCCACAAAAAAAGGTCAGAAGCAAACAGGTCAACATGTATGTGTCAGTCGCTCCAAAAGTAATAACTCAAGTGTCAGCTGAAATGCTTGCAGGGCCAAAATACAACCAATGCCTTGTAATTAAATAGGAAAAATAAAAAAGTTATTCTATCAAACAAAATGGTAACGGCCCATGCACAATAAATTAATATACACAGATATTTGCAAACAATGACTAAAGTAGCAGGTAGGTGGACTTTTCATGGGTGAGACAGACTGATCCAAGAACTTACTGTCAAGTATCTAGCTCCACAGTCCGCATACTCACAAAGTATTGCAACATTCTTTTCAGAGTCCCAAGGCCAGATCTATACATCAAAGTCAGGCAGCAACTTATCTAGAAGATCAGGGCTAAATGCCTACAATCAAATCAACAATAAATGCTGTACTGCCAAATGCAATCTTTTAAGAGGTGTCTGTGATCAGTCTGTAAGGTAGCACATGAACAAGTTGCAAAGGACTTTGCCACTGTGAACATGTACTCTCAGCTGGAGCACTATCTGTACTCAGCAAAGAGATCGATGCCCACATGTCATCTTTCACCTTGGACGGAATGCTTCATAAATCCCCAACTCTGGATTCAAAGTTTTACATTAGCTAGAATTCTTGGGGAGTCGATACACACCACCTGAATAGACAACTTGCTGATCGTTCACTTTCTTTTGGAGGAATCCCTGTAGCTCCTGCATGTCTATTTCAGACACCACAGGGCCCGTCATAACAAACATCTTCAGCATACTGTGAATCCGCTCCAGGGGCAGGCTCTCCAAATTTGTTAGCATTGCCTGAATATAGGTCCAAAAAAGCTAAAAGGAGAACAAAAGAAACAGAACATTAAAGAACTAAATTGCCAAAGTACTAAAGAAGGGTATTAGTTTGGAGTTTGCATTGACAAGTGTGTTGCATATGACATGCAGTTATCACTTTTTTCTGCTAAGTGGAATATGGATCCTGGCTCTAGCATTCTTGTGATTTCACACATGTTGATAATGGAGAAAGCATAGCCAGCATAAACAGAACCTGGGTTGTGTAAATGATAAACATCTTATCATTCCTTGCCTCTTGAAATTTCTGGTCCACTCAACTGCCTTTGACAGTCGACCATCCCACCCTCATAGGCACCATTGAGTCTTGAATGGGATTCACAGTCAACATCCTTCACTGGTTCTCCTCCTACCTTTCAAAGCGACACCAGTTTGTTCATATGGTTATCTCCAGGTAACAAAAATCCCTATCAGGTGTTGAGTCCCTGAGGGCTCCATACTATCCCTGTTCATCTTCAACCTCTGCAGGGAGCTCTACTCTCAGATAACAGCATGAATATTCAACAATTTGCCAAAGATACAAAACTCTACTTGAAAGCCTTCTTTGCTTCAGACATACAATGCCTCAAACTCTGCTTGTACATCATGCTAGCCAGGATGTCCATGGCCTAATTGAAGCTCCACCCAATCAAGACAGAATTGCTGTAATTTGCCAAAAACAACAAACAGGTTACAGTACCAATTTTGCTCAATGACATGATCGTGGCTGCTTCGCACCAAATCTCTCACCGAATGACAAGTGATGAGCATTCACACTGGACACCAACATCACCCTAAAGGAACACATTGTGAAAAAATACAAAATCGGCCTGATGCCAGCTCTCTAAATAGTGTTAAGCTATTTCTTCCACAAAGTGGCTTCAGTACTGCAATTCAAGCCCTCGTACTCTCTCCTCTGGACGGTGGTAATGCCCTACTCCTGCTCCCAGACCTCACAGTGGCACCCCTTACAGGCATCCTACATGCCACATCATGTCTAATCTAGTACCTGGAGAAATATGATAACATCAGCCCCATCTTGATGAAACTCCATTTATGCCCGTTGCCGGTCAGCATCATCTTCCCAACTTTCTGCATCATTGTCAAAGCCATCACAACCAGGACCCCCCTGCTTATCTTGCGGTCAAGCTCACCCATCTCAGAGTGATCTCAGCAAAGCCGCTGCCAGGACACCATGAGACCTCAGACTGAGGTTAAAAAAATAAAAAAGGCATCAGGTCTTTTCCATCTATAAACCCAGGATATAGAACAACATCCCTATATCCATAGGAACCCACCTTCCCAACACTGCTCCCATTCAGGAAAGAGTTGAAGACTCACCTCTTTCAAGAACACTACATCACAACTCATTTACTGTTCACAGGCCAGCTTTCTTACCTATTATTTGTTGACTTTAAGCTTGTCTTTGACAATCTATAATGCTCTGTATGGGTTTTCACTATAGAATACTACATACATACATCCAGTTTACATAACACACCCTTAAAGAGGAATGCAGTGCATATGAATCAATAAGAAAGAACTAGATATCGATAACAGATTACCAGGCACAGGTTTCCTGTTTCCAAGATGGTGAAGATGTCATGATATTCTAACTTTTCTTCTCCTCAAGCCTTGCTACATTCTCAGCTGCAATTACTGAACACCAGCAACTTTAAGTTCTGCCTTCTATTGCTCGTAATTGAGACTTGAGAACAGCGAGTCTGTAGAGAGCAGATGTCACTCACGTTCACAAAGCAACTTCTGGACAAAACAGAGCCTTGGAGTTGATGTACTTGCAAACTATTGTCCTACCTAATATTTTTAAGTCAGGTATTGTAAAATGTGTTTTGCTCCCATGAAGAGTTGCCCGGAGGGCTTCAAGTTTTGTTGACAAGTATTTTACTCCGTCGCTCTTATGGACTAACGCACTCCAAATTTACGGACGTCTGCACAAGCAGTGAACATCTCCTACATTAGCAGGAAGCACCATCACTGCAGTTCCTGTCAATGCATTGCTGTACTGCTCAGTCAACATGACAGAGCTGTAGGGCCCACAATCAATTTCTATTTTTATTTACAAAAACAAAATCCAAATCCCAAGAGGGATTTTCATTTTGAACATAAAAAAAGAAAACAACCCTTCTCGCCACGGAATGTGATTGAAATGTTTTTACTTTCACTTCTTGCCACGTTTTGGATTGCTGAAAGCCAAAGTAAAAACTTGCCATTTGCTCACTTACTCTTAATAAGGCGGATGGACAAATGGCCAAACTTTCAACAACTCTTAATCTGACAGAGGAGGTGCATGTCCACGGCAGAGACAGAATAGACTTCGTTGCTGCCATACTGAAGTTCTACCCACATCTAAATGAGGCGGGCGGAGAGTTTGGTGGAGAGGGTACTATGTCGCGAGCTGACAATCACAATTTCGAACAGCGTCCTGAGAACCAGTGAATGGGAACAGGAGCTACCACTTACTTTTAAATATATACTATTCTCGTCCGAAGTGCTTAATGTCAATTCACCAGTCTCATATTTGCTAAGGTATTTCTGCATATTAGGTCTAGATTATACAACTGCAGTCACACTGAACATGAACGATTATGCCATACCCATATGTTGATGAATGCCAAAAAGCTTCATGCATGATTGAGAATGATGCTCAACTAGAGCAGAATGGAGCAAATGGACAGGTAAGAAGCTCCATGATTCTAATCCCCATTCTATGTCCTTATTCGAGGGTACCAATAAACTTCAAGCTTAATTTCAAATTACTTATAATGGCCATCAAAAGTGGCCATTGCATTGGTCTTCTAGCTGCAGTCTTGCCTAGTGCAAAAGATTTAGCTCCTTAGCAGGTATACCGGTAGACAGCTCTAGGTCACTCTAACTGGCCTTGGGTCTAAACACAGCCTCATAACACCAAAATAGGGAGTCACACCTATGTCCAATTGGACAAAGTCTACAACCTTACTGGTTCCATTGCCAAACAACATGTTTTATAACAAGCTGTTGTCCTTTTTAAGAGCACTCCGTAACCATTGCCAAATTATGCCGACGTGCTTTAATTGGTAATCCACTGCAATAAAAAACAAGCATTGAAAATGCAATAGGTCTCACCCTCGTTTAAGTTAAAGCAATTCTGTTTGTAATTAGGCGGCTTTTTAGCTTTGCTTTTATTAGTGTTTTTCAAACTTTCATGTACATAACATGCATATCTATGTATGCATACAGAACGTCTCCGCACGCCTAATCCTTGACATCCCTCGCCACAGCCACATCACACCCCACCTGAGAGACCTGCACTGGCTTCCCGTCAACAAAAGGATCACATTCGAGCTCCTCACCCACGCACACAAGGCACTCCACAACACCGGACCAACATACCTCCACAGTCGACTCACCTTCTACACCCCAAACCGCCAGCTCCGCTCCGCCAACCTCGCCCTCGCCACCGTCCCCTGCATCCGATGAACGACTAGCGGCGGCAGATCGTTCTCCTACCTCACCGCCAAGTCCTGTAACGCCCTCCCCACCCTCCTACGGCAGACCGAAGACCTTCTGACATTCAGGAGGCTACTCAAGACCTGGCTGTTCGAGCAGCAGCAGCACCCCTTCCCCCCACAGTGCCTTGAGACCCTTATGGGCAAGTAGCGCGCTTTATAAATGCTGATTGATTGATATATGTATATGTATGCATGCATGTATCTGTATTTATGAGAGGTAGAGATTAGTAGACAGAGGTAGAGAGTGAGCATTAGAGAGTGAGCATTAGAGAGTGAGCATTAGAGAGTGAGCATTAGAGAGTGAGCATTAGAGTGTGAGCATTAGAGAGTGAGCATTAGAGAGTGAGCAGTAGAGAGTAGTAGAGTGAGTAGCAGAGATTGAGTAGCAGAGAGTAGCAGAGAGTGAGTAGCAGAGTGAGTAGTATAGAGTAATAGACAGTGAGTAGTAGAGTAATAGAGAGTAGTAGAGAGTGAGTAGTAGAGAGTGAGTAGTAGATAGAGAGTGAGTGAGTAGTAGAGAGTGAGTAGTAGAGAGTAATAGAGAGTGAGTAGTAGAGTGAGTAGTAGAGAGTAATAGAGTGAGTAGTAGAGAGTGAGTAGTAGTGAGTAGTAGCGAGAGTAGAAGAAAGTAGTAGAGTTAGTAGAGAGTGAGCAGTGAGCAGTAGAGAGTGAGTAGTAGAGTGAGTAGTAGAGAGTGAGTAGTAGAGAGTGAGTAGTAGAGAGTGAGTAGTAGAGAGTAGTAGTGAGTAGAGTAGTAGAGAGTGAGTAGCAGAGAGTGAATAGCAGAGTAGTATCTAGTAGTAGAGAGTGAGTAGTAGAGTGAGTAGTAGAGAGTGAGTCTTAGAGTAGAGTAGTGAGTAGAGTAGTAGTAGAGAGTAGTAGAAAGTGAGTAGTAGAGTAGTGATTAGTAGAGTAGTGATTAGCAGAGTGAGTAGTAGAGTGAGTAGTACAGAGTAATAGTGAGTAGTAGAGAGTAGTAGAGAGTGAGTAGTAGAGGAGAGTAGTAAAGAGTGAGTAGTAGAGAGAGTAGTAGAGTAGAAGAGAGTAGTAGAGTGAGTAGTAGAGAGTAGTAGTGTGAGTAGAGTGAATAGTAGAGAGTGAGAAGTAGAGAGTAGATGGTAGAAGGTAGTAGAGTGAGTAGTAGAGAGTTAGTAGAGAGTAAAGAGTAATAGAGAGTGAGTAGCAGAAAGCGCGCGTGTTTATCAAGACGGCGGCGGGCTGTCCACTGTCCTTACATGCACACGCATGCTATTAGGTTTGGACAAATGGCGAGAGCAGCCATCTTTGTCCATTCCTGCGCGTGCATGTAAGACTTTGGCAGAATTGATTGCAAAAGGTCCTCTCTGGCGAGAGCAGCGCATGTGTTGCTTTCGCCAGGCGGGACCTAAAAATATGAAAATGAGCAGCTTAATTTTTTTTTAAACACATTTTATTGGGGTTTTGTAGATCAGATATTGCATTTACAGTGTTATATTTTTACATAGTAGGATGTCTCCAATATAGAATTTATGTATGTTCATACCTTATCCCATTTGGTAGCAAATATCCCCTGCCCCCCACACCTCCCCATGCGTCAGTACATAGTCATATTTGTCAGCAATGAGTGTTGTGTCTGATTGCACAAAGAGAGGGTAAAAGATAACCGGGGATTAGCACTAACCTTTGTGATTGAATCTTTGTAAACAGCAGGGGGCCTCCGGTGTGCGATAGGCCTCGATGAGGAGCTAGTCTCGTTGATCCCGTAGGTGAGGCAATGGGGATGTCAGATTCTGGGTTGGTGAAATTATCTGCTAGTGCTTCCCAAGCTTGGGCTGCATCTAATGTGCACATCCCACGTTTGGCTTCTCTTAGAGGAGTAATCCACCCTCACAAATCGCCCATATCCCTACTCCATGTAGTTATTCAGGGCACTCCCGGCGACATCCAATTCCTTGTAATTTTATGCTTGGCCAGGATAAACAGCAAGTCTTGAAATTTACTGGTGATTTTGGTTTTAGATGTGTGTGGAAATCACCCCAGGATGAAACAAATTCCTAGGCAATATAATTCAAACAACATTCCTCATTCAAGATATAGTAAAATTAAAGACAGTGTAACGACCAAACTATAAAAGTCCAAAAATGTAATATTAACATTAATTCCTACACATAGACCTTCAGGTAGTACAATCCTCGACACGGCATTAGGTGCGAGTGGACACTCTAGACACTTTTGTTTCCGCATAATATTACTGGGGTCACATGATATGCCCCTGTCCACGTGATCGAGTTCGTGACCCTTGTTGCGCGGTGTCATTTGAGCGACGCACCAGTACCGCGTCTCCATTCTTGCCGGGGATATTTAACCGCGTCCAGCTTTTTGATCAAATTGATATTGCCTTTGCAACTATTAGTCGCGTTGCCCTGCAGATCGAGATTTTAACAAGGAGGTAAGCTCCCTTTCCCGTCGAGGTCTTACGAACAAGTATTATTTAACTAGTTTGATATTAGGCAATTTATGTTACCGGATCCAATTTCTGTTGAGTTTTATCCATTAGTTAAAGCTAATACGAGGCCCCCTGCTTCAATTGCCCCCGCTGCAATTATCTGCATTCATTATACGGATTCCTTTATAGTCTTTAGGATACATCTAGCCCCTAATAATCATTAGTACATATATATCAAAATGCATTTAAATGCATATACACTAAAGTCGACATTTTCTTTTCTTGCTTTTGTATCACAGGACTATCTTGCCTCCAACTAGTTACCGCCATTAATGCGGTATACAATAATTTATTTTTATTGTGAACCTCTACACACCCTATATCAGGTAAATGTTTTCATGTTTTAGACTATCATTCTCTAGGTCTGACATACGAGACCTCTTATCAATATTCTAAACTCTTTCTTTACTAAATTGTGTATTTTTGTCTGTTTTTATCAATTCCATATTCACAATTGAACACACATCAGATACCTAGAGGTGATCATTACGGCACCGTATCTTTCCAAATAGTCGTGATACAACTTAAGGTAACATGGAGTAAAAAAAAAAAGATTTTTTGATTACCCAATTGTTCTGCTCTCGCTTTTTTCACATCACGTACTGATATATTCTTACAGGCTTTATATTATGAAAGAAAGTGTATGAAGACATCTCTTCTAGAAAGTTATTTACACCTACCTCTATATAAATAAAGTAAGCATCTATACATGTATATCTTATCTCGCTGGATGTGATCGGTGAAATAGAAGGCTTCGGATTACTTGCGCCTTCAATTTATCCTCTTTCTCATTCTATTCACCATATTTTCCTTTAATTCCTTCTTTTTTTTTTATTAAATTGCTATATTTTTTTAGATTGTCAATGAAGTCATTCAATTATTGACTTGTATAATATACCTATGTGATTAGGATTAGAATTTCAGGTTGTGTGTGGCTATTCCTGATGAAGGCGTGTTTCACGCCGAAACGCGCGAAGATTTATTGTCCCATTGAAACACTGTTGTGTTTTTACACTGCATTTTTAATCGAGTGAGATTGTATGTTTATTATCAATTAAACGCAATTCACTACTTCGTTCTGTCCGCCCCTACCTCACTACTATCACAGTAAAAGCGCGACTTAAGCACCATATTTTACTAATACATGTTGGGGCGAAAGACGCCAAGTGTTACCCTGCACAATAAGCGACCTACAATCTGACAATGGAGCATTTCTCCACCACGTATATATCAGTAACGAGAAACAGATATCTTCGAGTAAGATTTGTCTTCCACTTATTATTATATCTCTGCTGGTTTGTACCTCTTAACTGTTGTGATCACATTAACACACTGTTTAAGCACCATACTGTGCCAATTCCTGTTAGGGCTAAGAAACTTTAAGCTTAGCAGTACAAAGGTGCGGCCGCGCACATAAAACGGCTGTATCAACTAATATATCGACAACGGTCTATTTCAGCTCACCACCATGCAACTGACACCAATGAGCCTAATGAAAAGTGACCATATATACATACAGATATCTTGGAATAAGAGTTGCCATTTTTATACTTGCTTTTGTCTCGAAATTTGTTCTACTACTAGCTACGTGTTCGAACACCACTTGCATTTTATTTAAACTGTATCTAGAAGATTTGCCATTTATTTTGCTTTATTGGTAGATTCAATAATCGAGCATTGCATCACCATTGGTTTTTCGACGTATGTCCTACCAAATGTGTAAGGACATAGATGTCTTTTTACCCCTGTACTCTTTCTCCCCCACAGGCAAATAACCTTCCTTAGGAGTTCTACAGATTGACATTGGAACTCCCCTTGTTTTTGATTCTGGGTATTATCCCTTTATCCCAGCACGCTTTCAACACCTTCAAGGTCCTGACGAAAGCCCCCCGACCCTTTGGGGCGAATAAAGGGCTGAAACATGTCGACCAACTATTCGGACTGATTGTGCAGTGGACTCACTAAATGCCCGTTCTGCACAACCTTCCCCTTTTTTATTCTTCCCCCATGCACCAGACAATAATAAAAACATAGTCCAGGTAGCATGAGGGATTAAACCCTTTTTAAACATTTTTTCACTCAACACGAGCACTTTGTCACAATTTTAATTTCTGATCACTACTGTTCTAATCCAGTGGATCCCTTCGGGTGGAGGAAGCATAAACAAAACCCAATGATGATGCGGTCACGTTTTTTAGGCGGAGAATCAAGATATACCGCCCTACGAACCACCTAAACGTGAATGAGGGTTTTTTAAGGAGTAGATGAAAAACCATATAACCCTGGAAAACGGGTACAAGTGATCCATTCTTTTTTGATTATAAGCAGCACTTGCGTCACCGTATCCCACACAGAGTGGGAATAACGGCTCAAGAGGCATGCGGTGTTCATCGACCGTAGCCCTAAGCTGGAGGAAGAAAACAACTTCTTCCCAAACTGATCCAGCTTCTTGGATTCCCTGTCCAGTGGTGCGGTAGGGAATGTGACTTGGGACGCTGAGGCTTGGACTACCAAGCTCTCGGGGGAGGGATGTTGGGAGAAGAAAATGGGGTCGCTGGGGCCGGGCGGTGGCGTTGGGCAACAATCCTATTCACAGGAGCCCCTGTGATGGGTCTGGAACAGGTGCCCAAAAGGATGTCCGTGAGAGCTTCATTGAACGGCAGCAGGGGCTCAGAAGAGCTCCACTGTCGGTTGAAGCACCTCTGTCAGGAGGTTAGTCCTGACTGCCACAGTAGGTAGCTCGAGGTGTAGGGCCTTGGCTGCCCTACACAACAACACTGCGTAAGACGCTCCCTCCTCCGGAGCCACGGTAGGAGGAGACAACATGCCAAGGTCTGGCGAAGTGTCCAGACCACTGGTATCCCCCAGTTCCTCTGTCCAGTCCAGATCGTATTGCAACTGAGCAGTGAGAGGGTCCTCAGACCCCTCCCAGTCTTCCTCACCCTCCTCTGGCTGCCAAACTGGCTGAAAATGGCCAGGGTGGAATGCAGGAACAAAAGTACCCATCGGCACCGGATGCGGCATCGGTCAACACCGGTCCGGCTCCGTATCTACATCTGGTTGGAAGCCGGGGTCGACGCTGGCTTGAGGCCCAGCAGGCACCGGCTGAGGACGTGGTGCCGGTGGAATCTGCACCGGTGGAGGTGTTACAAGGTCGACCGGCGCCGAACCGGATTCGGGCCTGGATCCAAGGGAGCACTGCGAAGCCGAGGCCGGAGCCGCTGGCGTCGAAGGCCTAGGGGCCCCAGCCGAGTCCACGGGGCCCGAAGGCGCACCGGTGGAGTCAGGCTGTCCAAAGATGCCATGCATCGCTTCGTAAAATTTACGAAGCTGGGCAGGGGTCGCTCCCGGTCCCGGGAACGGAGGAAAGCCGGAGTCAACCCTGAAGGTTCCACACGCGGAGCTGGCAACCACACCCTTCATCGCGTCGACCGACGAACGAGGAGAAGTCGAAGAGTGACTATGCCTCTTCTACTTCTTCTTTTGCTTCGACTTACCTGACCCTGAGTGCGAAGACTTCGACAAGGAGTGATGATGATGGCTCCGCGATCGATCCTGTGACCTTCCACGCGACCCGGACCTCGAACGAAGCGGAAGCGACTGCCGGGCCTCGAGGAGCTTTCTGGAGCGCTCCCGCGAAGACTTCGAGGCCATGGTTCGGCAGTCGGAGCACGACTTGGGGTCGTGGTCGCGCTCCAGGCAGTAGAGGCACACACGGTGCGGATCCGTCACCTACATCAGTCGAGTACAGGAATCGCAGGGCTTTAAACAGGGCATCCCTCGTGCACCAGGAGTCGATGTAGGACTCGAAAAGAAGTCGACAAAAGTCGTAAAAAGTTAGTCAAAAATTGACTGGGGGTATCGCTCTCTCCGGATCTGCGCATGCTGGCGTGGAAAAAGAAAGAACTGAGGTCAGCACGCGAGGGCAGCGTCTAAGTAACTTCCGCAACATCATGCCAGCAACCACGAGGCCGACGTCAGATGTTGAGTCAACCGACGCCACCTACTGACATGTAGGGGTACTGCTGACGAAAAACTCTCCAGATCCAGTCTGACGCCTAGGGGATATTCTAAGGTAAGGAATCTATAACTAACTGTTCTTTTCAGATATCTTATAATCCATGTTTAACATCGAGAGCGGCTTATATGCTGTATGCCGATTTCTCTGGTTTTACGATGGGGACTATTAGCGCTTCTCTAGTGGTGTCAGGCAGTCATCCAGAATTTTTGCCCGCAGCGTATAAGTCTATTAGTCTGGGCATTAAATCCAAAGAGTAGGTAGCATGCAACACTGCCAGAAATCCATCCATCCATCCCCGAGGTCTTATTACGTTACATGTTTTTAATGACATTCCTTATCTCCTGTGGGTTGATATCACGCCCAACTCTTCCGCTGCCTCCTCCTCCTCCTCATGGCGCAGGAGGTGCAGTGCATCAAGGTAGGTCTGTGATGTTGTGTACTGCGACGCTTCTACAGCCGAACAATATTCAGCGAAACGGTCATTAATCCCCTCCTGGGAGTGTATTCTGTCCCCTCCCCTGACTTCAAGTTTAACTATGGATAAGCCACGTTTGGTGGGTTAGCCAACCTGGCCAGGAGAAATCCTGACTTGTCTCACTCTGCATGCGTTTTATCAGTGTATTCTTTAAAGTCAAAACACCAAAGCCGTTCTATGCGGGTCACTACAGTCTCTATAGCCTCTAAGAGGTCAGAATACAATTCTGGGTGCCCTGGTCTACCGGTTCCCATGTCTTTTAGGTCTCGTTCCACAGCTAGTACTTCTCCCAGTAGGGTATGTCTGATTCCTGTTGACTCTGTTATGCACTGGCCACATAGGACTGCCTTAAAGGTGTCCCATTCCACTTGGGGAGAGGAGGCTGTGTCAGCATTGTCATTAAAATACTGGAATACTCCATCCCTGATTGTTGCCCCAAATAGCTGGTCCTCCAATGACTCTGGTTTTAGCCGCCAGGTAGGGATAGAAGGTCTGTGTTGGGCCCACTTTAAATGCAGAAGAATAGGGTTATGGTGTGATGTTGTGCAGGCCAAATATTCAACTAAATGTACTAAGCTATTGATGTCCGGAGTGCAGAGGAATGTGTCAATATGGTTGTGGACTTCATGGAGACTAGAGAAGAAAGAATAATCTCACTCTTGTGGGTGCATTCGTCTCCAGGAGTCAATTAGCCCCCATTGTCGTGGCCAGTCTGCAAAAGCTGGGGCATTGCAGACAGCTTGAGAATCTTGCAGCGGAGGGTGTGATTTATCCATCTGAGTGTCTGTCACACAGTTAAAACTGCACCACCCCATTATTGACAGGAGAATTAACTATGGTGCAAAGAGTCTTGATAGGCCTTCAAAAAAGGCATTGTGATCTTTTTTTGGAGCATATATATTTACTATTGCTATGTCTCGGGCTTCCAGTCGTCTCCATACTACCACGTTTCTACCCTCTGGATCTAGCAAACTGCTGGTGTGTGGGAAGGGTACCCCTGCCCGATTCCATATCAGGACCCCTCTTGCGTAGGCTGAATATGTGGTGTAGTACACTTGGAGCCTCCAACCGCGCAGTAGCGCCAGTCCCTCCTTAGCAGTTAAGTGTGCTTCCTGTAAAAGTGGTATTTGAATACTCCTACTCTTCAAGTAAGAAAATACTTTACAGCGCTTTGACATAGTATGCATTCCACAGATATTCCAGGAGAAGCATTTATAAGTCAGGGGGACAGCCATCTATGATACATGGCAAGATTGTTGGTACGTACCTTTTCTTCCAGCTTCTCACTCCCATGTCTCAGTAACCCCGTGTGCAGTACAGATATATTATGCAAGTGAATGCGACTCATGAATCCCCAACATGTTAACCAAAAACTATTATCCCAGCGCCCTCTCCCCAGAACAAGTAGGTTGTTACGTCCCATCCAAACAGTTAAACAGTGAAGAACAAGTTACTTGCCTTCGGTAACAATGGATCTGTAAGAGATTTATGTTAGTTGTAGATTCCTTACCTTAAAATCAGGTGTCAGACTGGATCCGGAGATTTTTCTTAGCAGTACCCCTGCACATCAGTAGGTGGTGGTCAACTTCTCGTCCGTCGCCGTTGTCACTGGAAGGACGTCGCGGTGCCTACTTAGACTCCCCCCCCCCCCCTGCGCACTGACGTCAGTTCTGACATTACTTTCCACCCCAGAAGCTCAGAGCCATGAATGACACTGACAACTGGTACGCCACAACTAGGGCCCTGTAAGGAAATCCCTGTCCCTAGAAGTCAGTTCGCAGAGCGAGGAGGATGGGTGTGGCGGTAAGGAATCTACAACTAACCTATGTCTCTTACAGAGGTAAGTAACTTGTTCATCTGAGACAGTTAGTTGTAGAATAGATGCCCCAGCAATACCATCCCCGGAGGAGGGTCTGCATACCAAGTTCACACCAGAATGTCCTGGAGGACCGAACTGGCAAAATTGCCGTCCCTTCTGACTTGGCTGTCCAGGCAGTAATGTCTAGTGAACGTGTGCAGAGATGCCCACGTTGCCGCCTGGCAGATATATAGGAGTGGGACTCCACGTGCTAATGCACTGGCTGCTGCCGTGGCCCTAGTGGAATGAACACGCAGTCCCACTTCTTCGCTAAAGCGTAACAGATTTTTATGCAAAAGACAACTCATCGAGAGATGGTACGTTTTTGAACAGCCCAGCCTTTCTTGGCACCTACCTAGCCAATGAAGAGTTGATCATCCACCCGCAAATCTTTAGTGCGATCAAGGTAGAAGGACAGCGCACATTTAGGGTTCTGACAGTGGAGTCTCTTTTCCTCCTTGGAAGGGTGCAGAGGTGGGAAAAACGTGGGCAAAGTGATCGATTGTCCTACATGAATGGTGTAACCACTTTAGGAAGGAATGAAGGTATCGTCCTGAACACCACTTTGTTCGGATGCACAGAGAAGAAAGGGGGCTTGGAAGATAGAGCCTGAAGCTCACTCACACTGCGAGCAGAGGAATTGGCAACAAGGAAAGCAGTCTTCAGAGTGAGGAGCCGAAAGGACAGTTGTGAGGAGGCTCGAAGGTAGCACACATAAGATAAGTTATTACAAGATTTAAGTCCCACTGGCGCATTATGAAAGGAGATGGAGGAAAGAGATGAGTAATGCCCTTAATCTATTTATGGGACTTGAATAAGGAGGGCTTCTCTGGCAGCCGAAGAAAAGCAGAGATAGCCGCAAGATAGCCTTAGAGAGTGCCCAGGGCAGAGCCCTGCTGGGCCAAAGAAAGTATGTACAAGAGGACCTCTGAAAGAGAGGCAGAAAGGGGATCCACAGCCTTTGCTGTGCACGATGCCACAAACTTGTTCCATTCACAGGCATATACTGATTTAGTGGAGGGACGCCTGGCTGCCAAGATGACATCACAGACTTTAGGAGGAAGGTTAAAAGCTGTCAGTTGTCGCTGCTCAATCTCCACACTAGGAGGTGGAGGCTGGACAGGTTTGGGTGAAGAACCGTCCCCTGCTGCTGCAACAGAAAATCCTCCAGAAGGGACAGTCTGATCGGAGGATTGATGGCTATTCTCAGGAGCTCGGGGTACTAGACTCTTCGTGCCCAGTCCGGAGCCACAAGAATAACTTGTGCCCGGTCGTGCTTGATCTTCTTGAGCGCTCAGGGCAGAAGTGGTACAGATGGAAAGGCGTACAGGAGGCCGCAGTTCCACTTGCGAAGAAAAGAGTCGCCGAGCAAGTGCCGTCTTGAAAAAACAGTACTGCTGACATTGCGCGTTCTATTCGGTGGCGAACAGATCTAACCAAGGCTCTCCCTACCACTGAAAGAGACCTTACAGCACCTCAGAGCGAAGACGCCATTTGTGATCGACCAAACACCGACGGTTGAGTTCGTCCTCCCTGGTGTTCAGGGAACCTGCCAGGTTTGAACCACCAGTGCCAGGTGTTGAACTACCGACATGGCAATCGTTCTGCGAGTCGGTGGTATCCAGTCAACATTTTATTGTGAATTTGGCTGCGTCTCTCTCCATCCGCCACTGTCTGGGAAAGAATGACCCGGGCCTCCTCCGGGCACTAAGGCAGCACCCGCGCAACCGTATCCCAGATGGTATTCACAGACCGCAGTGTCAATCTGGAGAAAGGGAACATGTGCTTCCCAAGATGGTCTAGCTTCTTGGATTCCCTATCTGGAGGAGAAGAAGGGAATGCACCCTTTGAAGAAGAGGCTTGGACCACCAAACTCTTGGGGGGAAGGGTGTTGGGTGAGGAACACTGGGTCGCCCGGAGCTGGGTGTGGTGGCGGCGGGCACATGTCCTTTTCACAGGAGCCTCCGTGCTGGGCTTGGACCAGGTGCCCAGGAGGACGTCTGTGGGGGCTTCATTGAAGGGCAATAGGGGTTCAGATGTGGATGCCGCAGGCTGAAGCACCTCTGTCAGAAGGTTAGCCCTGACTGCCACTAAAGGGAGCTCAAGGCCCAAGACCTCGGCCGCCCTTCGCACCACCACAGCATTGGACGCTCCCTCCTCTGTAGTCATGGTAGGGGGAGAAAGCATTCCAAGGTCAAGGGAAGGGTCCAGCACGGAGCTCTGAGCGGTGCTACTCACTCCATCGACGTCTGGTCAACCCCCCCCCCCCCTCCTGAAAATGAGGGGCTTGATAATCAAAGAGTTAAGGACTGTGAATAGAACTGTGAAATTATTCCACTTCATAAATATCCCTTGAGCAGTAATAAAGCCAGGTATGCACATGTATGTAGGAAACTGTGGTTCTACAGCCACATGTCCCATCCTGCACCTCATTTCATCTTTTTGTCAGCTCTGTATATATTATATTTTGCTGTACTGTGCAGTGAACTTGGTTTGAGCCTTTTTCCTCCACCCAATAGGGAAGAATGCCTACTGTATCGCCCTGTTTAAATATTTGTAGTCTCTCTAAATGCATGGAGTGAAGAAGAGTATGTAAAACAATGTTTGAATACTTGAGGGGGCGGAGTAACAATGTGTAAGCTTCTCCTTGTTCTCCCAAGGTTGAAGGTTGCTTTAAAGGTGTAAGGATGGTTAGTAGTAATGGCAGCTCCCTACACGGCCATTTAGGCGTTCCTTCTCCCTGCTTTTTTTCTCCCCTATCCGGTATGAGAGTATGAGGCTCTGCAACTTCAGAGTCTGAGTGACAGTACAAAAAAGCATATCCAAACTGAGCATGACAGCTGGCGCGATTTCTCCTCTCCAAATAAGACATGCACAGTTTGTGTGTGACTTTTCGCCAAATTGGTGTGAGAGTCTGAAGCTGTTTCAGGCTCTCGACTGACAATGTAAAAACACCCACAAACTGCATATCTTAGCCGGCAAGGAAGACTTGATGCGGCCATGCACAGTTTGTACATTAAGACAGCTGAAAGGTAGTGCTCTGTTTGACAGGAGGTAGGCCTTCCTGCAGGCCTTCCAACACCCTAAAGGAGCACTGGCTCTTGGGGCTCTAATCTATTGCAAGCCCAGTGTCACAATTACAGTGCGATTAACAGCCTAGGGTCAAATGAGACCGTCCACGGCCCGAGCTTCAAATCACTCTGCCCATGTGTCTCCAGCAATACGATTGTCCATGGGCTGAACTTCAGCAGACGAGGAGAACTAGCAATGGAGCACAGTCAGGCAGCGGAGGGTAAGTAAAATTAAAAACAAATGTCAAATGCGGTGTGCGTTCAGATACTGAATGAGTGACAGAAAGGGAGTGACAGTGTGAGTATGAGAGTGTATAAGAGTGAGACTGAGTAAGTAGTGATTGACAGCCTGAGTGACTAAGAGCAAGTGGTTTGAGAAAATGACAGACTGACAGTGTGTGAATGAGTGAAGATGACAGAGTAAGAGTGAATGGCAGACAGACAATACATGTCAGAGACAAAGTGACAGACTCAGAATGACAGAGTGACAGTGACTGAAAGAATGGCAAAGATAGAGTAATAGAGTAAGAGTGACCGAGAGAAAGTGGTGAGAGATAGTGACAGATACTAGAGTGAGAAAGACAGAGAGAAAGAGAATGACAGCAAAATAGTGACAGAATGCCTCGCTGCGGTCTAGCTCTAGACCTCTACTTGTTCAACCCCGTGTCCGGACCGCCCGTAATGGAGGTCGCTCCTTTTCATACCAGGCTCCCATGCTATGGAATAGACTTCCATTGGATTTACTTTCCATAACTGACCATCCACTCTTCCGTAGAAAGCTGAAAACCTGGCTCTTTTCTCAAAAAGCTTAGGCACATCAATATCATGTTACTGCCCGGTTTCTTTGTCTTGGTTGCTAGCGCCCTGCGACCTTTGGTGATTTGTGCGCTATACAAAAATCTTTGACATTGACATTGACAATGCCAGTGACAAGGAGTATAAGGTTATCTGAGGTGTACCATCAGTTGAAGAGGGTTGAGAAGGCCAAAGGAACTCATTGGTTGATGGGTCTAAAGAGTAGAGGGTGTTAGCAGGCTGAAGAAGTGAGTGAAGAAGCTGAGAGTCTGATACATGAAGCGCATAGACTAACGCCAAAATACCAGGGGTTAAGGAATATGCGGGAACTAGGAGATAAGAGGCTGAGGAGAGCCTAACAAGCACAGGGAGATTGAGGGACACCAGGAACATACAAAATTGCTTCTCAGGTTAATGAAGAGTACAAGAGCGGGTACATGAAGTGGAGCGGAGGAGGTTTCGCTTGTGTGAAAGCCACAAATGAGCCTGTGGAGACTGAATGATATATAGGAGGGGGATCAGCAATGTGGGCCTGAGGAGGAAAGGGTCTTAGGGGTCTGAGGACAAGAGTTGGTAAGCCCTGAGGATATATGAACAAAAGTGCTGTAAAATGCACTATTTGATCCCATCTATTCAAAATGTGATTTGTGGGAGAATCCTTTGTCACCCTTTGATCCTCCTTTAGCCAGTCCAGCTCACTTACTTTGCGTGCTCGCTCTTTGAAATTTGTGAAAAAATCCCATGCCCCGCCAATTTCCAAGATCATGAGCTGCTACTGGTCAGATGTCTTCCCTTCCCTGCATGTCCTCCTCCTTCCAATCACCACTCCCCCACTACCTCAATCTGAAAGCATTAAATGGCAAGTGTTTGTATCTGGTTTTGACACCTTCAGTGGAGTAGGAAGTGCAGGGACCTGAAATACAACTTCATAACCGGTCTACTGTTCTGATCAAATGCAAAAACCCAGGAACAGACCATGACTGTTTGGGAAGCTGTCCTTGACCCATTATACACCAGACATTACATGATGCCTACCACCTCATAAAAACAGAGTAACTGTTTTTTGCTGATTCACCTTGTAACTTATCAATGCCACAAGAAAGATGTATTTTGTAATGATTTCAGAGGTTCGTAAACAACTTTGAATTTGACAGTCCAGGATGACTTGGGTGCAACTGTCACCATTTCTAAATACAAGCAAAGTTCGCATTTACAAATGAAGAAGCTTTGAGTATGTGAACAGAGAAAGGAGTGGACAGGAGAAGAAATAGTTTGCGGTTTCTCTGGACATAGAAGGAAATGCACTACAGTGGTAAGGTAAAGTCCTGCTGCTGTACACTTAAAGACAGTGGGGGTACAGAGCTGGCATGCTGAAAACCTGACAAACTTTTCCTATGTGCAGGCTCAGCTGTTCCAAGTGAAGTTATGCAGACCTTTGAGTAGAAAAGTGTGTAGAGACTATTGACCGTGCCCAGCCTATCCCTAGATTGGTGAACAGAGAAGGGAGCTCTTCCCTCACATTTTTCCATGTCTCCAGGAAAAAAGACTGATGTTAGTGACTGCACTCCTCACAGGTTGGAGACGCAAGAAGCCATCAAGCAAACCGCTCTTGATGATGCGGATCGCCTCAGCCTCTTCCCATCCATTCTCTTCAGTGAATCTAGAATGCCTTCCTGTGTGCTGAGCCCAATAATACAGCGAAACCTCGTAACTCTCCAGTGCGTTTGATCATGTTGAAGCACTGACCTTCATTACCTCACTACAGCTATGCTACTGCCCCTCCAAGTTTACTCATCCTTTGGTAGTGCGAGCTTCTGACACCACCCAGAACTGCATGGTTGCAACCACAAGAGTTAAATAACTTATACTCTGCACCCTGCCACCACTGCCCCTACAGAACATGCTGCTCACTTCAAAAATAGTACTGTAACACCTAGAACTAGGCTGTGGCCTCTGCAAGACCTAACTCTCCACAGCTCTCAAGAAAGGATTGTGCCACCTTGATAGAGAACTAAACTACACTCAACTGTGCCATGGAGCTGCGGACATTTCACTGCATGGCAAACACTGACACTCTCTCGACACTGGTATTTGTCCTGCGTTGATTGGCGCTTTTTGTTGCTTGTTTTTTGAACGGTGGATGCCACCCTGTACTCCCACTCCCCTTCCCAACCTGCTAACAGGCATTTTCCCACTGCATCGTTATTAAATCTGGTGCTGCAATGTCTGTCGGCAGGTTCAACGAAGGCTGTAGCCTGCATACTGTGCCATTTGCCCTTACCAAAAGCCTGAAACTATTCTCCTAAAACATAAAAAGGGGCTGTATTTAGGCAACTACAAACACAGCAGTGGTATGTAGGTAAGACCCCTTCACTTCCGTGTGTAAATCGATATAACACAAACTGTTTATATATTTGCACTTGAACTGAGAATAATGTCAAAATGAAGCAATCTTCCTTTAAAATAATTTAACAAGAAAGCAAAGCCTTATTTCTTTATCTAAAGCACAACAATAAACGGATGGATGAAATTTTAAAGCTAGTGCCAAGACACCTCTGCGTATTCGAGTGCTTAAGAAAACTAATAAACATAATTTTTGCACATTATATATCTGGAAGCTTTAACTTTCTAAGAGGTCAACCTCTAAAAAAGAGGCTCAATTCAGTGAGACTGCAGTAGTACTGTGCAACTATTACAATAGCAGTACTTACTACAAGAAATGACTTGTAGTCCCTGAACCACATTTGGCCCAGAGAAATGGCCTAACAATTACCACCATTACGAAAAACTATGCTCTTTCACCCAGAAATTGGATTCTTGCCTTCTACCCCTCTGAAAGCATTACAGGGGGCGATGAGGAGTTTTATTAAAAATTAAAATATAGTTAAATTCACATGTGTAGTATTAACATGTATGTGTATGTATGTGTTTTTTGTAAAGCGCACTGCTGCCGAGGCGTCGTGGCACTGTAGACCGCTGGGGAACCCGTCCTGGCTATCCCTGTGAGATGGTCCCTCATGGGTATCTCCAAGGTGAAACCAGGCATCCCCGGCGAATGTGGGGGGCCGTTGTGGAGATGAGGCAAGCTAATGCCCAGAGTTGCCGAGTGTGATCCCTGGTTAGAGTAGGCACCGAGGCGAGAATTATCGAGTCCGCTGGCCCTGGTCCAAGACCCTGCCGCGTCGGGAATTGAACCCTGGTCCCGGGCCGTCCTCTGCTTCCGGGTCTGCTGCCTCTAACCAGTGAGCCACACTACTCCACATGCAACTTATACTAAACCAAAAAGACATTTAAAAACGTGAAATTTTGTGGTAAGCAGTTATACTTCTTTTATTAGGCCTTTAAATGCCTAAAGCAGCTTTGCTTCACAACTGGCTTGAGTAGATGTACTGAAACATGCATACAATATTTAAAATGTTTATCTTTCCATGACTATGCCTTTAATCTCTTGAAAAAAAAATCTGGTTAATAAGAATGTTTTAAATGTTTGCTAAAGAACCTTATTGTTTAGTGGAATTATTAAAAAATAATAATTGCACAAGAAATGTACTGCTAGAATTTAAATATTGACCCTTTTAACCTATTTTTCCTCATTTTACAACCGAAGATGCGGTGCTAAATAAATATAATTTCTCTTTAAAGCTGGTGTTTCGATTTTGCATAGTTCATTGTTTAGCTAACATACACTGTTTTATTAAAAGGTTTGAAATGCAGCCATGATCGTGGGAAAAGAGGTCGTAAAACATATAGTCATAGTAATAACTTAGTTTCAACTACCTAACGGTCTGTAGTTCATGGTCTCGTATAGTGGGGAAAAAAAAGGAGTGAGCCTCTTCTCAGAAGATACCGAAAATTGATTGGACGAGAGGAGGATAATATGCAACATGGACTGCAACATTTCTTTTCCACTGTTTATATTAATGTGTGTTCCTAGAGTATATTAACGCTTTTGACCCATACACCATTACCCTTATACTTTTTCACATCCACTCCTGAGGCTGAATCCTAAAGGCTTAATACTGAATGCAGGAAGTGGATTTTGTCACATTTCTGAACCTTATTGCCGACTGTAGTTGCTACTGCATGGTTATTTTGCCTTTTCACTTTGAGATTGAGTTTCATAAACCTCTCTTTAGTGGAAGTTCAGCTGTAATTGATTAATTGAATTTGAGCGTTATGCTCTATTTCACTCTTTCACTCGAACTGGAACTCTTCAAGTGTTCGTACTGACACCTTTTTACCCTATTCTTAGAATAGTGATTCTTTCCTTTATGGAATGCGCTTGATGCATTATTATGATTTTGATCTAACCATTCTTTTATTATCGATTCTGATAACTGAACTAATTGAATACATTACAAGATTTTACTACACCTTGAGTGGAAATAAAACTCTTAAAACGAACTGAAACTCTCATTATTGACTGAACAGACATTGTGAATATGATTTATGTAGTGAATTGCTCCTAATTCTAAATAAATAAAAGGATTTTACTAAACCTTGGGTGGAAATAAAACCCTTAAAACTAACAAACTCATTACTGACTGAACTTAGGAATAGATATTGTGGGTATGATTTATGTGATGATTTGCTCCTAATTCTCAAATACGACGCCAAGGTCCGGTGCATATTTTGACCAAGGAGAAGAATAACAGGAAAAAAAAGAGAAGAGCGTGGATCATCCCTCTGTAAGAGAGAAAGCGACGATAAACCATATTATTTAAACTGATTTCTTGCTCCAGCAGGGGCCTTTCAGTAAAATTGACCTACATCTCAATTGTAAATTAAAAATAAACACTTAGGTAAGGTAGTTTTACATTTCAGTAACTGTTATTCGGCTCTTTCAATATCATGCATCAGACTCAGACTAATGATGTTGGATAGTGATTATTCTAAAAACAGACCATGTGCTATTGATAAATAAACGAATCTGAAAACAAACCTGGAGCTCCTCCTCCTTCTGGTCAGCCTGAGAAGCCATGGCTGAGTCTCCCTCTTCATCACTGTCTATTAGGACAACTTTCTCAGCTCTATCTTTCTGCTCCTCTTCAATCACTGTGAATGTTCCTTGAGGCTCCTCACGTAGCACGCCCTGCTGGAGCCACAATGTCATCTTCCGCCTCAGTGATGCTGCTGGTACCTTTACTGCCTCACTTAGTTCCTCCAGTGTCCACGTACCTAGAAAACAGGACGACAATCTATGTCACCAGTCAAATAGCATTTCAAAAGCTACACATAGAATACAAATATGTTGAAACACACAAGTGACTTTACTTTCCACGCAAAGGGTTCTTGTCTGCATGGACTTCTTCCGTAAATTCACTTTCAAAAATATTTTCCTGCATATGGTGAAAATGTTGAATATAGTGCATTTAGAAATAAACACTTATTTCTCTTGGTGTTGGAGGTGGAGAATGAAAGAAAGACGAGAACAATTGCACTTCATAGACAATAGTCTTGTTTCTTTAGGAAAGAAGAGGGCTGGAGAAAGGTGGCTAGAGGGCGGCCAGAGAAGAATAAAGGTACAGCTAGAGAAGAACAGAGGTACCTTTATGGCGATATTAGTACTCCTATACTCCATTTCTCATGGCACAACTGTGACCTATTGAGGGGATTGGAAACAACTTTTTAAGTTGTTAGAACAAAGGCTGTAAGGACGTGGTTCAGTGCATGCATGAGGCACACAGATCGGAAGCTGTTCACTCATGTCAGCTCTGTTATTATAAGCTTGTTCGGATAGATTATGCCACTTGCTCAAGGGAATGGAGGGAGAATGTTAATTGAAATGCAAGAGTACTACTATTCCTGCATACACTGTGGCTCTCTCCTAACTTTAACAAAAGGGACACATTGTTAACAGCCCAAACTACACACAAAATTATTTGTGAAAATAATCATTACTCTTCAAAGACAATTGAATGACTAATGCAAGCAGATAGTAGGAGGCTTCCATTAAACCTGCTTGAAAAATACCTCTGAAACAGTCTTAGAACTGGTAAACCGAGCACAGATGCCGTCCAGAGGAGTAAGGACATGCATTGCTATACGAAATGGATAAAAACCATACAGCGTTCAAAGGGAGTCTTACAGGCAGAATGATCTGCCGTCCACCCGTTTTAACCAAGTTGAACCGATCTTAAAGGCTGTTCAATCAAGGTAGAAACATATAACATCACTCCTATCCATGGTGTACTGGTTTTCGTTGGGTAGGGAGGCCCAAGGAATTGAAAATAAGCCAATAGTCTTTCACTCTAGAAGCTTATAAAAGGTAATAGGGGCAAATGGTAACACAGCACAGTTAATTGTGGAGGTCAAGCTGTCATAACGGTCAGGTCATTTTCAGAGCCAGCAAACCTCGTTTGCCTTGATGTTACAATGTGGTATCTCGGCCACCACTGCTGACTGTAAAAATAACAAAAGAACACTAACTTGCTCTTGTAATGCAATTAAGAGTTGCAGGCTGTGACAGACATCAGTTCTGGAAATAGAATCGATTTCTGGTTTCAAAATAACCATTTTACTTTCAACTCAAAACCATTAAGTATCACAACAAGAACTTGGCATCAATACACCATAAATCCTTGCCTAAAATATTCAGCATGAACCATTTGCAGCAGACTGTGACACAAGGGAGGTTGTAAGCCGCACTTATAAACAGAGTCTAAAGTGATTTTTGACCGGATTGCGAAAACTAACTGATCTCCTGATTTTGCACTTGCATCCAATGAACTAGTTTGGATGAACCCATAGAGTAGTTCAACGCTTGAATGACTACTTGCAGTGTCCAATATATCTGTAACCACGTCACCTGGATCGGCTGGCTGCTTACCTGGCTTTATCCATGGAATATTTTGCAGTGGCAGCAAATTACTTTTCACTCGAGAGCTAATGTATTGCTTAGTACCTAGGTTATATTGTATCTTACTTCCTTCTCAGTTTTTAATGCCTTTTCATCTTTAGCGTGAACAGTGCAGATAGCAGTCTTACATATACAGTAATTAAATGCAGAACATCTGTCACTGGACAGTGAATCTTGTCACCTTTGTATTCCAAGTTGTACCCCTAAATAAGTCACATCCAACGCACTTTGTGTTGTGTTTCCTTTTGGAACTTAGATACCATTTATGTTTTTATTTTTTACGTAAGTATTGTATTGCACATTTGCAGCTGCTTAACCATGCTCAACCTGTGCAAGAATCTTCTTTATTTCATACTGTTATTTTTCATTGTTTTTATATAGCTGCAGGGTAGCTACAGAACTGAGCCTTGACCTTTCTGTTCATGTCTGCATGCGGGCAGGTGCTTAACTTACGTTTCATGTTGTAATATGTGCCTACTTGACATTCTTTTGTTGCCAGTTCAACTCCATTTTATAATATGACTCAAGGTTTTTTTCCCTGCTATATCAATTTCATTTAACTCTGTGATGGTCACATTTTACCTCTGCTGGGCTGAAATCACTCCCTACTTCCTATCGAAGTGGCCTTGTGCGCCCTCATTCTACCTGGGACAACCAACTCCTATAAAATTGATGTCTCACCTCTACTAGTTATGACTGCACAAAATAGCACTGACATTTTTGCTTGGGAAAAATTTCTCAGCTATAAGGATTCTAATAATTATGAAAAATCTAGTCCCATAAATGCTAGCATTGTTTACAGCAGAAACACAACTGGGCTGGCCCATAGTGCACTGCTAACTTTTGCACAGCATACTTGCCTAAAGATAGTTGTAGGGGATACGTTGATTGCATGTGCGGTCATACATTCATTTTTAACATCACATTTAATACCAAAGACTGTAATGTTTTCTTTTAATTTACTATATCGAAAAGAACGTATGGAACTTCAATAAACTTTTGGAAATAAATACAATCTAAATATTGGAGCTCAAGGGCACCAATATTCCATTTCAATTTTACATTGTGGTCATAACATTCCCTCTATCACTCTTGCAGGATTACGCAATTTTGCCTTTGCAGTGATTTAATGCAAGACAAACCCAATTAGTGTACAGTGATTCTACCATGTACAATAGAACAAGAAATGCACAGCTCCATGTTTACATTCACCACTGCAGCAGGTTCAATAAAGGCCTGCTGCCTAGGCCATTAAGTTCAGATTCACCATAACTTCAGAAGCAAGGGAATATGGAATATGGAACGAATGCTTCTCAACTCCGCTGTAGCAAAGGCAGGGACTTAGCTCAACTGGTGCCTGGCCTGCCCACCTCCATTCCCCTGGTCATAGGACATCACGCCCACGAGCCTCACTCTGATTCTGGAAGTTCAGGATGATCGCTGCATGCACAGGAGACACGGAGAGAGACAGAGTTCTATCGGCCAGTTCCACGTCCAGGTTCACCAGTCCGAGGTGGTGCTTCCAATTTAGAGTCCGCATGGCCTGGAACAAAAAACAAAGACAATGCATGTCAGTGTTCTACAATACAGATTGTGGAGTTAGCATTAATATAGCCGATTTCAGTAGTGATAAAACCATGTTTGCTGGGGAATATCTGGCCATCTACTTAAGCGAAGGATTCAAAACGTATAACAAAAGAACCACTGTTGTAGTGTTTCTCGATTATGTTTTGCTGTTGCCAATACTTAGTGCAAAACACAAAGGAGGTCTATGAACATTAACATAAATCTGAACTGGAAAAAAGCAAAAATAACTTCAACAGATCTTGGAATATTACAGATATAGTACCCCAAAACAGAAGCCAAGGAGCAGTGAAACAGGCCCAATACTAAAGAAGTCGGTGCTCTCCAAGAACATGACAAGCAGATACTCTGTCCATATCGAGTTATATTATCCATCAAAAACTGTGCACAAAGCCAGTAAGAAGTGGGGTATTAGGTTTGGGAGACTACTGTTGATATAAATTTCAGGAAACTTTACCACATAGGAGTAGACTGACCATGACGGTGAGTCACCTGATGATCTGTCAACCATGAAAGTGCACAGGGATGATTTTTTTTTTTTAAACTGTATTGAATTTTGCGAAGGAATTGCCCCCCAAAGAAACGCAGAGGGCAAACACCCAGCAACACTTCTATTGGCGGTATAACAGATTTCTGAAGCCCTCCATGATCCAAACCACCCTCCCCTTCTCATCCCTGGACCTCTAATTGACAAAATATAGAGAAAAAATGAAAAAGGAAATATGTTACATGAGAGTAAGAAATAAGAGACTCAAAACCATTATCAAAAATTAGCTTGTTCTGAATACAAAAGCACGATATACCTCTTCACTATGGGCATTACATCTGGCAATGCCTCCAGATCGTCTTCAGGAATGTTCCTTAATCATCGAATACATTCCGGTTCCTCGCATTTTGGTTACCAAAGAATCATAAATGCTCTCAGCATCTTCAGGCACACTGATTACCACATGTCACTCCATGCATTTCTTGGGTTGCTGTTTGAGGGGGTAAACCCCTGCTCACCCAGAAGCAACAATTATTGTGAGGGTAAAGTCACAAGCAAACCCCAAATTAGCCTGTGCTCAACACCCTGGTAGCTTGGCACAGAGCAGTCAGGCCTAACCTAGAGGCAATGGTAAAGTATTTGTGAAACACATCAAACAGTAATACAGTAAAAACATCACAAAATGATCCCACACCAGATGTAGAAAAATAGATCAAACTGGGACAAAGTCATAAGTTTAGGCCGACATCGATAGAGCGCGGGCCGGCTACAGGGACCCAGTTAGGCCAGCTTAACAAGAGTACCTCAAATCCTGGTTGCAGAGCATTGAGAGGCCCTGCACTGAGGATGCGTCGCACAGCCAAGGCGATGCGTTGTTTCCGAAGTGCTGTGAGGCTGCAATGCAAGGTGCTGAATCGTTGTGGAGACTGGTATAGACAAGAAATTTGCGAGGCAAGGGTCGGTATCTGGAAAGTTTTGTACAACAGAGGAGATGCATCACTTCTGCTAGATCCACAGATGGGCTGGCAGAGCATCTTCAGGCCCATTTCCAAGGGTTCAGGAAAGGGGTGGCACCACTTGGCAGAGTAGGGCTCAAAGGTGGCAGAGTCCAGGTGCTGGGCTCAAAGTTGTTGGAGCCTTCTGTCCCTGAAGCTCTAGTCAGGAGGCCAGACAACTAGCCCTTGGAGTCACTCTGGGGTTTGGGGTTTTGGGTTAAACAGAGGCAGAGCCAGTCCTTCTCACACAGGCAAGAGGGAAGCAGGCAGCAGGGCAGCACAGCAGGGCAGCAGACCTTCAGAGCAGCAGAACAGCAATCCTTTTAGCGAGTTAAGTAATAATGGGGTAGCCCGAAATACCACTGGACCCGGGTAGCAAACAGTACATAAAAGAGCGGTCACAGTGGAAATAAATTTTACAAGATGCGAGATTGAGTTATTCAGATAACACCTTGATAAATTCAAACAAATGTGATTTTAATTATAACACATGATTATTAAAGACAGCATTATTGTCTGTACATTTAATTAAAATGGTGCTCGGAGAAGGGGATAGAGTGGTCGGGAAAGAATCTGTGCTAGTGAGGGTTGTAGGAAAGGAAAGGCAATGTGCAATATATACATCAGATACAGCTGAAACCTATCTACCCTAATGATGGCAAATGAATACATCAAACATGCAAATTGTAGCCGCAGATAATTAATCTCTGTTGACTATGCTTCCAAAGTAACATAAGACTGTTGACGTTTCGACCCCTATATACAATCAAGGTAATTTAATCCTTATCCTAGGGTCTTCATCAGGTCCAAGAGGGGGTAAAAAACTGAAGCGCACCGTTTAGAGGCCGCAAGAAGAATCATGCCACAGGTTAAGAAACAGTGGGCCCTAAGGCTCTCAAAGATTTGCAGTTTGACTAGGAATAGTGATGGGCTCCGTGGCCTCATACCAAATCAATACTGAATCTGTTCTCCCCTAGACAGATGGGTTGAACAGATTCAATTGTTTGATTTACAAGGAAATCCCGAAACATTGGATACATTTCTTAGGAGGTAACTGACCAATCTCAATGCCGCCAAACTCAAAAACGAGAGGTTGGGGTGCACCATCCGCCCCCGAACTTCGTGAGAAGGTCCGGCCTGCACGGCAACCGTATGCGAGGAAGGAGAGACCGGTGAAGCAGGTCCGTGAACCACCACTGTCTGGGCCATTCCGGGGCGATCCGGATCATCCGCGCCCTGGACTGGGACAGCTTGATGAGCACTGCCGGAATCAGGGGAATGGGTGGAAAAGCGTACAGAAAGCTGTTCGACCAATCGATCGAAAGCGCATTCCCCAGCGTCCCCCGCTGGTAGTACCTGGATGCGAAGTCTCGGCATTTGCTGGTTACGGCGGTGGCGAACAGATCTACGTCTGGAGTCCCCCACCTTGCGAAGACTTCTCCTAGTACTTCGTCGTTTATGACCCATTCGTGGTTTTCCTGAAGCAGCCCGCTCAGTGCTTCTGCCTGAGCATTCTGCACCCCTGGCAGATGCGTGGCCGTAATCGTCAGCCCTCGGGCCAGAAGCCAGTGCCAGGTCGCCTGCGCCTCCTGCGACAGAGTACGCGATCTCGACCCCCCCCTGCTTGTTGAGGTAATACATAGCGGTTGTATTGTCCGTCCGTATCAGCAGCGAGTTGGTCTGGAAAGACGGCAGGAAGGCCTTCAGTGCCAGGAAGACAGCTCTGAGTTCCAGGAAATTGATGTGGTACGTCGACTCCAACGGGGACCACGTTCCCTGAATCTGCTAGTCCCCGGAATGCACTCCCCAGCCTTGGAGAGACGCATCCGTCACGACACTTTTCGTGGGAATGACCTTGTGGCAGGGAACCCCCTGAGGAGGTTTTCCACCGAACACCACCACTTCAGAGACTGAAGAGCATGTAGCGACAGCCGTATCTTGTCGTCCAAGAAACCTGTCCTCTGATCCCACTGATCCTCCAAGCCCTCCAGCAGTGGCCTCATGTGCAGCCATGTGTGAGGAAGATACATGACGCCATCGATCCCAGCAGCGAAGACACCTTCCTCACTGTGTCGATGGAGCGGTCATAAGGGCCTGAGTCTTCCGAAGGAGTGACACTCGTCCCTCCTCCGAAGGAGACACGCTTACTGACAGCGTAGAGATGGAGGCCCCCACGTACTGTATGCACTGGACCGGCGTCGGGACAGACTTGGACACGTCGATGTGCAACCCCAGCTTGTTCAAGAGAACGCACGTCTTCTGGAAGTGCGCTTGTGCTTCCGAGAAGGAGTTTGCCTTGATCAACCAATCGTCAGAGGCGAGACCGGCCCCACCGTTGGGGAGGGCATGATTATGAGAACTCGAGCCGTCCGAAGGATCGAAGAGTGTCTCCCCTCCGAAGGACACACAGTTGTTGAGCCAAGACAGACCTCGTGAGGTTGGTGCGGCGGCCCAAACGAAGTAAGAGAGAGAAAGTCCGAGTGAAATGCAGGCGCGCTACCTGAAAGTAGCTGCCTTGATCAACCAGTCGTCCAGAAACGGATAGACAAAGACACTGTTACTCTCATATGCGCAGCCACTACATCCTTGCGTATGGAACATTCCGAGGTGTTGGCTTCAGGCCGAAAGGAGGCACAACGCAATGATAATGGTCGTTGCCCACTGTGAAAAGCAGGAACTCGCGATAATTTCCCCGCCAGGGGTACGTGAGAATCTGTGGCCTCCAGATCTAATGCGCATAGTACGTCTCCCTGATGAAGTTGAGGGGAAATCTAATGCAGGGACCTCCAACGGAATTTATTACTCTTTGACCCCCCGAGTCGGCTTGTCGCACGCCGAACACGGGTCCAAACTCGGTCATGTCTCCCTTGCACACTAGAAGGAACAGCGAGTACCATCCCATTCCATTCCGTCCCCGAGGAGCCGATCCTATCTTCCTTTACTGGAAGAGGGTGGTGGCCTCTTTCTTTAACTCGCGCATCTAGCGCGATTGAGTTGGAGGGGCTGGAGGAGAACTGGAAGAGTCGTACGACAGTCAGCACCTGAATGATTCAATGGCGGCCCGAGACCGCAGAAACAAAATCTGGGAGGCATACCGCCGCTGGAGAGGGCAGGCGGCCTTAAGCCGTTCTCCATGCCCCTCCCCACCTACAGCCTTCAAAGCCTCTGCCTCGGCCTTCATGCAGGCCACCTCGCTATCCACATGGGAGCACAAGAGTTGCGGCAGAGAGCGGGAGATTAGAAACACCCTGCTGTGCCGCAGGCTTCAGAGATGTCAGACAAAGACGAGTATGTCGCCGTAGAACAAAACCATGGCGACGCCCAGGTTTCGCCTGAAGCGAAATATCTGCTGCAGAGCCGAAGAAGATATCCCATCATGCCCTCTAGACTATCCCTGTCTCTGGGCAGGAGATCCACCCTTTGGGGAAGGACCTCACACAGGGATTTAGCACAACGGCCCAGCAAGAGGTTTCATCTGTAGAGTCTTACGCATCACCGATGTCAACTATACAGGCCGCTCCGAAGCCAGAATCCACTGGCCGGTGACCGCATACGAAATTTCCTTTACTGGAAGTCAAGAACCACACACCAGTGAACAACCCGCTAAGGGGGAAATTCGTAAGAGCAGGAGAGCCCCTCTCCCTACTCACGGAAGATGCATCCCTGGCATGCCTGACCCGAGACCTTCCATAACGGTGACGACGGGATCTTATGGAAGACAGCGGAGTCCATGGGACCGATGCCGGCTGAGGAGCCACAGGCCCCTCGGAGAATGGGAGATGAGCCGGAGAGAATTCTGTGGCATCCCCGTGGTATCACCCGTGGGGGCGGAGCAGGAGGCGACCTAGATGGTGAGCCGGTACGCAGACACTCCCAACTAAGCGAAGGGACCAAAGTCCCTCGCTTCTGAGCGGACCACGTATAAGTAGCCCCCGACTCCGAAGGGTTCCTCTGCGTCCAACCCCAGCTCAGCGTCGAGAGTCGACGTTGCCGGGAAAACGAAGTCCCCGCCTATGATGATAGGCTCCCTACGGAGCGAGGTCCAGAACGGGACCTCCCCATGACATCACCATCACTGCGACGTCACCACCACAGCGGTGTCGACCCTCACTTCACTGCGCCTCGACGCCGAGCATCACTGCGCCTCGACGCCGAGCATCGCCTCGACGTCAAGCATCGCCTCGACGTCAAGCATCGCCTCGACGTCAAGCATCGCCTCGACGTCAAGCATCGCCTCGACGTCGCGTATCACTGCGCCTCGACGTCAAGCATCGACGCGAAGCATCGCGTCGACGCCAAGCATCGCATCGCAGTCGACGCCAAGCGTCGCATCGACGTCAAGCGTCGCCTCGACGTCAAGCACCGCCGTCGACGTCAAGCATCGCCGCGTCAAGCACCGCCGTCGACGTCAAGCATCGCCGTCGACGTCAAGCATCGCCGTCGACGTCAAGCATCGCCGTCGACGTCAAGCATCCCCGTCGACGTCAAGCATCGCCGTCGACGTCAAGCATCGGCGTCAAGCATCGGCATCGCCGTCGACGTCAAGCATCGCCGTCGACGTCAAGCATCGCCGTCGACATCAAGCATCGCCGTCGACGTCAAGCCTCGGCGTCGCCGTTGACGTCAAGCATCGCCGTCGACGTCACGCATCGGCGTCGACGTCAAGCATCGGCGTCGACGTCAAGCATCGGCGCCGCCGTCAAGCGTCGGCGCCGCCGTCAAGCGTCGGCGTCGACGTCAAGCATCGCCGTCGACGTCAAGCATCGCCATCGACGTCAAGCATCGCCGTCGACGTCATGCATCGACGTCATGCATCGACGTCATGCATCGACGTCATGCATCGACGTCAAGCCCTCGACGTCAAGCCCTCGACGTCAAGCCCTCGACGTCAAGCCCTCGACGTCAAGCCCTCGACGTCAAGCCCTCGACGTCAAGCCCTCGACGTCAAGCCCTCGACGTCAAGCCCTCCTTGACGTGGGCTTTTTCTTGGGGCGATGGGAGAGCCTTCGGTGTCATACCTGCTCTCGACGTCACCGTCCTCGATGCTGACCACAGCATGGGACGTGGTAGAGGAGCTACCCTCTCCTTACCCAGAGGCTGAAGAAGATGCCTAGACAGGTGTCAAAGACATAAGACACAGGCAAGCACAGAAGACAAACTCTGTGAGCTTCAGCTGTGGCCTTTATCTCCTACCGCAGTCAAAGCCCTTGTATAGAGACAAGACAACTGCAGAAATTCTGCTAAAAAACCACAGCAGAATGGCGAAAAAGGCCAAAGACGTCGAGTGAAACTTCAAAATCCAGAAAAAAAATCACTAAAAATGAATAAAAGCTCAAAAAATGAAGAGCTACTGCTCCAGGGTCCTGCTAGCAGGAGCCGGAAAAAAGAACTGAAGGTAGAAGGGACCTGCTGTGCATTCTGGGATACTGGGAAGGTTCTGGAAATCTGGAAAGTTTTCTTAAAGGCACAGTATCCTGTTCTCAGCCACATAATGGCAGCCTATGGGGCTTGTCTGTCCATTCCTTCCTCTCTATCATTCCAGAGGCTTTTGCTGGTAGAGGCAGGGTTTTTTCCTGTGTGGAGAAAAGCTGGACAGGCAGTGCTGTTTGTGGATGTTGGTGTAATTCTAGTTGAAGTACTGGACAGTGTAGCCTGTGGGTATAGGCTGCATTATCTGTCTTTAAATTAAATTCTCTCTTAAAGGTGGATGCAGGTCTGCATGATTTGACACCTTAAGAGATTATTTTTATTGCTCCGGGGTCCGCGCACATGGGCGGGACTATTCACTAGATTATGACTATACACAGAGATCCCCTACTACAGAACTGACCAATCTCATTCAGATGTGTGGAAGTCCAGACCCACTTTTTCTCTGATTGTTCATCCCAATTGTCCATATCAGAGAAGGAGTCTTTGCACGGCTCAGAGTCTGAAAAGCAGTATTGTACCTCTTCTATGAGAAGCTGACCCACTCTACTTAATCTGTCTGGAAATTCCATCAGAGGCAATGGGACTGGTAGTAATGTCAATTGTTGTGAAGGCTGGTCCAGCGCTGAGTGAGGGGAACCTGGAAATATGGTAAGTGGAGGTGGCGTTTGTGATCGATACGAAGGTGGGCTGAGGCCACAGTCACAGCAAGCATTACAAGAGGAAGGATCAGCACAAAAGGATATGGTGTTGGCAGTGTACCGAAGGCATTGTTCAGAGGATCATGGGGACCAAAGGTGCACCAAATGGGACATGGCATCACACATCGCACTGAAGAAAAGTGCAGGATCAATGTTGGGCAATTCGAGGAACGGCTGACCGAGCTAGGGGCCTTGGAGATAGCACTGCAGGCTGTAGCAATTTCTGGATCTGCACCAGATCAGAGTGTGCTGCAGGAATCGGATCCTCGATTGGAAGTTCCACAAGCTACAGTTCTGAAGAGGAGTCTTGCAGAGCAGGGGACTGTCCTTGCAACGTATCTGTAGCTTGAAGTTGCATTACCGCATCTTTTTATGGTTTCTTCTAGATAACTCAGATGACACCACTGACTGAAAATCTTGATCTTGGTGTGTATTTCCACTTGGCTCAATGTTCTTCCTGAGCTTGGGCACTGGACAGCTGGGCCTCACATTCCGTGATAGTGTTGGGATGCATACTCCAGCAGGAGATGCAGACCTTCATGTCGTAGTCTGACCCTAAGCACCGGAGACAGATGTTGTGTAGGTCTGTGCTATGCATTTTTTCCATCATAGTCCCTGCAAGTTTTAAACCCTGAACGTTTGACTAATTACATCATGTTCTGCACCTACAATTCTGATTTGAATTCGGCAAACATAGAAGTGTTCCCTGAGGAAAGTTGACGGTCTGAATTTGTGTCAGAAAAAAGTGAACCAATGTCATGGTGCTGGTTTGAGTGCTTTATGGCTCCAGTGATATCACAATGATGTCGCTTCAGACACCGAAAAGAAGGGAGTGCCTCTCACCAACATAGAAAGCTATTGAAAAGTTTATGTAATTAGTCTGCCACCTGGGATGTTCAAAATCCGAGGAATCTGCAGGTAAATACTGCTTGTTTGTGAATTCACCATGGTCATTGTTTTCTCTCTGTACTGCAGTTAAAGACTGCTTTTAAGCTTGTGAACGTCTACACGAGCCACAAAACTGCAAATATAAGACAACAATCCAAAAAGGAGAAAACCAACTTCCTTCATAGTCTCTATCCTGGACAGCATCCTCACTGGAGTGACAACCATTTAATTAGAGATCACAATGATACTGGGGAGCCCTTACTGCTTGCACTGGAGTGAGAACTATTTAATTAGAGAACAAAATGACATAGGGTAGCCCTTGCAGTTTGAGGGATTTCAGGAGAGCTGGGAATTCATGCCCAAAAGCTAGTGATGATACCCGCACATTTCAATTTACAACTCAGCTAGGTCACTTTTTTCTCAAGATGATGTGCTACACAAGTATCAGACTACGTATCACCCTAAGTAGGATGCTACAATGTCACAGAAAGGGCTTTAGTAACTCGTCAGGGATCTGAGCTGCAAGCAATTGATAGTTAGTGCAAGCATCCAAGGTAGCATTGAGATGATCAATGTTGGTAATTGAGGAAACCCCTCCCAAGTCTTATAAAGCCCCTGATCTCTCATATTTCAATGTATTCATCTGTGTGTTTGGTGGTCTCAGGAATACGAAGGATCTTTGAAACTGCAGATCTTGTCAAATTTCCTAAAATGATAAATCACAGCATTATCACTGTCATGAAAGCGAAGTACCTCCCATACATTAATAGGTTGTTCAGAGGCCATTTGAAGATGCAGTGCAGAAGCAAATTCAAAATAGAGACAGGACTTGACTTTGAGGTCTTTCATGTCCGAATTTGTCCTAAGGTCTTAGCATACGTTGGTCCCGGCCTGGGATGAGCCCATGCTTTGGTCATTGTGAAATCATTGCCATTGGACATCTCAAGTGCCTTTACAAAAATGCTCTTTCCGTATAAAAGCATGGTTCTTGCCTGCCTTGGCTTTCCTCAACATGGTGTTCCTCAACATGCCTTTTCTATCATCGGATCTTTATAGACAATCATAAACTTCGAATATGGTCTCTCACGTGTGGGCTCTTCAATGAAGAATCCCATAACAAATAAGTAGGATTTCAAAAAAGTACATATCCTTACTTTTATTTTTTGCCCTGCATCTATTTTTCAACACAAGCTTTTTACTGTCAGTCTATAGATGTGTGTAGCCGACTGCTAGCAATACCTAACAGCGTCTCGCAGATTTTTGCATTGTGTTGCTGAAACTACTATATTGCAGGCGAAGCAGCTAAAGTCACATTCTACTTTAACATTTCAAATGTATGAAATAACGGCATCATCCTGTGGCTACTGCAGGCAAGTCAGATGTATTTGCTCTTCCAAATATGGAGCTATCTTGCCCAACTTCAGAGAATAAAAGCTCTTCTTCGCAACAATAATTCCTAAATGAAGAGCTCAGAAGGGAAGTATTGGTTTACTACCACTGTGCAAAATTTGTCAGAAGACAGGGCCTCTAGTGGCTGATAGAAAAGAGCTGGGGGAGAAACAATCACTTTCAGCACTTACCTGCCAGAAAACAATCTTAAAGGAAAGGGTTAGTGATAGTCTTCCAGATAATATACAATCACGATTTAGATTGCTCTCTAGTACTGAGAAAGCCATACTGCAATTAGCGAACTACGGGCGGGAACATCAACGCCGGAAACGGAGTTGGGCTCATCTGACCACAACTCTAGGTACGGTGCATGTCCCAACACATATTTTTGTTGGGATCTCTTCGCGTGACTATCATATAGTTTTTTTTTAATCTGTTTTCAAAATAAAAAAGAACACCGCCTAATTAAAGAAGGAGAGAACCAATACTACATGATACTTTTTGATGGATTGAATAGCGACGTTGATATACGATAGAGAAATTTGATTACCATCTCCAAGAAATACTTCAAAGTGTGATTACCTTTTCATGCGACTGTCAATGCAATTGCTGACACTATAATTGCCCTGAAGAAGTTCTGTTTATAGAACGAAACGCGTTGGCTGTGGTCCCTTAAAGGGATCAATAAAGAAGCAACATTATGTATTTTTTTTAATACGGACTGAATACTTTGACTTGTCTGATTACAATTGGATATGTGGTGCAGCTTTGAACTTATATTCTACCCTGGGGTCAAGGGTGGTGCCTTTGGACAGAGGGCACTTTTGAAGCTTGCACACGGATTTGTTTGGCAATAAACAAAAAACTGGTTTAACCTCTGAAGTTGGTGCCCTTGCAGGTGAATTGGTCCACTGTTCAGGTCTATGTGTTGACATACAGCAATTAGAAGTTGATGTCCTCCACACTTGATAAAACATACTCCTACTACTCAGTTCTCCTAACTTGCTGGTAGCTTTCAACGTTATAAACCAACAAATAGTATTTAAAACTCTAAACTATTGCACAGGCATAAATGGAATGGTTCTTAACTTAGAAAACTACTCAAAACATGTAAAATTATGTAAATGCTTTATCTAGCTCAGTATGCCCCTTTAACAAAGTTCAATTTTAAACCCTCTCTTTAACTTGCATTGAGTGAACTAAGTCTGCAGGCTTCATTCAGACATCAGACTACACATCATATTCATATTAATACCGTGGGTAAAAATGTTCAGTTCCAACTAAGACTCCTGCATGAAGCTGAATCCTACCATAAGACTTCAAATTAGCAATGTAACACTGGTTCTGTCAAAATGGGACTAAAGGCTTCCTTTAGAAACCTGATGCATTTTCAAAATTTCACTTGTCACTTGTCTGGGCTAACCATTATTCAAACATGCTGGAAATCAGGACGGGGGTCATGGCCGAGATGTACACTTGTGCAGGACAAAACCCAACTTAGAAATTTTATCATCAAGGGGAGATATTAACACCAAGGAACCTAGTAAGACAAAAAAAGTCTCTCTGAAAACACTATTTCCAAATTCATCTAGAAATTTACAATCCAGTTCTCTTGGAATATTTAATATATCCTCGTCCTTAAATACCTCTCAAATACTTTAAGAAATAAAGCTCTGGATATCCTGCACAAAAACCAAACTGAGCAGCCTATGAACCTCAATTGCATCAGAGACTATCAAATTGACAAATTCTCTTCCTTGTTTTTGGGGCAGACTTGAATGCAGTAAACAAGGCAAATTTGTGGGCAATTCTGCTCAGTATGCAAGTGGTTGACTTAGGAAATTAATGTAAGAAAGAAAATCAAATCTCCCAAATGCAGATGGAATAGGATAGAACTGAACAGAATAGATAGTGATGCACACTACAAAACTAAACACTGTATTTCCAAAATAAATTCTGGCTTAAATGTATTTCATGCACACAAAGCCGGCAGGGCTCCACCCTGTCTCTGCCACCAATAGAACATATAGAAACCAGAACTGCTGCTCTGGATGCTTCGTGTGCTTTTGTGCCTTAGGGCTTTGTGGTTATAGATCTTGCAATAAAGAAATGTAACACCATTCAAATGTTGAACATGGAGATTACGTAAAACTGTAGATACAAAATAGGAAGTAGAAACAAAAACATTTTTTTAGGACTGTATTTTTCGTGGCTTCACAAGATTGTTCATAAATGTTAAATCATCATATTCATGGCGTCCGGAGACAATTGTGTAGTATCTCGTTGCTGATTAAAACAACACCTAATGCATTTCGGGTCCTGGGACCCTTCTTCAGGGGTCACTATGAGCAAAGAAAATATCAAATATGGAATAGGATCACCATCTTTCCCTTTGAAAGGCATCTACATTTTTCCAAATAAAAATCTTGAAGTCTTCTATCAAAAGGAATCTGAACCAGATACAATGTGGATTTGGAAGCCCCCCCTGCAGATGGGTGAAAACGTATAATGGGCTCCAAGTCGGACAATAGCCACAAGACTGCCCTAGGTTTGACACACACCAAAGGGGTCATTCTTGCATTTAGAAATTAAGCGCAGTGTTTTCTATAAGAAGTCGTATAAAAGTGCACCAGGCAATGTCAACAGCCAGAGCAGAATACTGAGAAGAGATATGTTCATTGCCACTGTACTGTTGTTGATGCTGTTAATTTTCAGTATATTAAAATAGTCATGCTTTTGAAACATTTTTACGATGTGGTTCAGAGTATATGTTATGATTTTCTGAAAAGTTTTATGTGATTGTGAATAAACAATTTTCAGTTTTGCAATCTGGCTCTCTAATGCATTTTTGGAATGCACATAGTTAAAGAAAATAACAGTTTCATAGAAGACAACCCAATGCAAACCTTAATTTTCAAAACTGATGTTTACTTGAATTACATTAATTGGTATTTCTTAGTTCCAAACTGCAGAATATGGTTTGAAGAATATATACTAAAAATAAATAAATCATGCTTTTATGACAATTTGAACAGTTATTCATCCAGATAGTAACATTAACAGTACCGGACATAAAAGCAGGCTCGATTCACCAAATTACTGACATTACATTGGTACGGTCAAAATGCTTACAAGTGTTTGGATGATCAAACCTCAAACCCACATTCTTTTCTTTTTCACCTCGCTACTGAGATATTTAACCACCAAGTGGGGTATTTCAAGTGGGATACTGCATACTGATTTGCAAGGTCCTTTTACTTTTAACATAATAAAAATACTCTACTGCAAAAATAAGAATAGGAAAAAAAGAAGAAGAAAAAAATAAATCAATGAAAAGTCTGCCAAAATTTCTCAGAAACGTGTCCAAGGTTTAGTGCCAACAGACTGAATGCAGAAATGCTGAAGTGCTTGCCCTGCAGATACAGCGGACAAATACATACCACTGCAGGGTAGCTTTGACGAAGATAATATGGACAACGTACAGAAAGGTGGCCTTTTCAAGGCTTTGCAGTTGTCTTACTCTGAAGAGACACAATCCGTGGAAGAGTGCCCGCAAGTAGTCACGGTTTCTTTTTCTCCATATACAAGTCAGGGAGTGGGTGAAGCATTAATTCTGTTTGCACTACTAATATAAACAGTCACAATCTTCACCATTTTCATTGAGCAATGACTTTTTCTTTGAACGATGGGGCTTGAGGAACAGGTAGGAAGATGTATTGTGTCACAACTGTACTTGCTGAAAAGAATGAATGTATTCCAGACATCCACTTCCGCTGGTGAAATATTGTAAAGGGGTTGAAGAAAACCCAGTAACACTAGCTTCCTCACACGAAAGGTCAAGGGCATGAAGAATAAAAATCTGCTTCTCTACCATAAAGTTCAATGTCACTTACTATCAGGTTCAGCATGATATGGTCTAATAAGCACTGGACGCATCATCTCTAAAGAGTAGGTGGTAGTCAAAGGAGGGAGCAGTCAAAGGAACCCTATAGCAAAGTCAGAAACTGGTCTATAACTGCTGCCCAAAAGCCTGAACCTCACTGCCCTGCCATCCAGGCCTGAGACCTTGCCCAAAACGCACAGTAATAAATTACAATAATATATAGAATTATAGATGGGTAACAGTAAAATACGAGGATGTTCTTCACCAAGGGGTTCAGAGTGACATCAAATAAGACAACTCTACCTTTGCTCTCACTGCCTATAATGTCACTCAAAACCCAGAGGTGGAAAAATATCCATGTAGTTCACTTTTTACCCATCTATAATTTTATGTTATGTATGGCCCCAAAATGCTTTCAACTGCTAGGCTCTTCTAGGCTGTAAAAATATACTATATAGGTCATCCTTAACAATTCCCCACCACCTTCTCTGCATTCCCTCCCCCTCCTGCAGCTTTGCTTTCTGCTTTGCATCAAAGCACAGCTTTGCTGACAGACTCTGAGAGCCCCGTCAGCCGCGCCTGGAAAGTTTTATGACGTAGCAACAGTGAGTAAAGAGATTTCTTATCCACTGTTGCTACTTCATTGTAGTGTATTACCAGAGTTCGACTTTGGTGCAAACTATAGTCTTCCTGTGGAAGTTATATATAACAAATAGAATTATAGACAGATAACACTGGGTTCTGAGTGGCATCATAGACAACTCGAGCTTCGCTCTTGTTGTCCATTTGATGTCACTCAAAACCCATCAGTTAAAAATATACCCATAATTCACTCTTTACCCATCTAGAATTGTATCTTACATAGGCCCCCAAAACCACAAGCCCTTGTTTTTAGCTGTTACGCAGAGGAGCAATGGGGGAGCCAGCCATAAGGAACGCGTTACTTACCTGTAACTGCGATTATACAGTGTTGGTATCTTTAATAGATTCACATGCCTGAATCATTCCCCGTCGTCGGGATGGGAGTCCCCGGTACATAAATAAAGTAATGTCTCAGTAGACATATAGAGTAATAGGCCAAAGGCCTCACCTTAGTAACATATCCACGTCCTTTTGTAAAAAAGGACCAAACTTTGGAGAGTAGCCAATCAGCTATCACCACCCTCTAGAACCTTCCTGGAAGGAGCTCTAGTCCCTCAGATTTTCGTAAGCACTGTGCAAAGTAGCTGTACACTGAGAGACCCAAGGGAGTCCTTTCAGGGGATGTGGGTGGGTTGCATGTGAATCTATGAAAGATATCAACACTGGATAACCGCAGTTACAGGTAAGTAACGCGTTCCTTATCCAGTATTAGGGTATCTTTCATCGATTCACATGCCTGAATCAGAATAGTAAGCAATGAGAAGCACATTTCGAAAGGTACGATATATATAAATTCACAGATGATATTCCAATGTGAAAATAGAAAGTACCAAAAGGCCATGACATAGCAGAGGCATAAAACACAATAGAGAAATGTGCGCACAGAGAAAAGGATGGTGGGATGAAAGGAAGGGCTCACCTCTAATGAAATAGATGACGGAGCACGGCTTGACCCACTGCAGTGTCTTTCATGAGTTCAGTATCCAGGCAGTAATGCTTGGTAAATGTATGCGGCGTCTTCCATGTTGCCGCTCTGCAAATGTCCACAATGGGCACTCCTGCAAAAAGTGCCATGGAAGTAGAGATTGCCCTCGTGGAATGGGCTCGAACTGTGGAGAGCAGGGGTTGCCCCGCTTGCTGGTGACAAAAAGTAATGGCTGCTGAGATCCAGCATGAGATACTTTGCTTAGTGAGTGGAAGACCTTTCTTAGCTCGACTGTACGCCACAAAGAGTTTTTTGAAATGTCTTTGTTTTATCGATGTAGAATTTCAGGCAGCGTTTAAGGTCTAAAGAATGCAGGGTTTTTTCTGCTACTGTTTGAGGATTTGGAGAGAAGGAACGCAACATAATAGGCTCATTGAGATGAAATTTGAGGGAACTTTAGGGATAAAATTCTGATTTGTATGAAGTATGACCCTGTCGTGTTTGAATTGGAGGAAAGTGTCTTGGATTGAGAAAGCATGAAGTTCACTTACTCGCCTTGCCGAGGTAAGGGCTAGAAGGAGCGCTGTTTTCCAGGAGAGATACTTGAGATCCGCTCTGTGTATTGGCTCAAAAGGGTGTTTCATAAGTTGAGCCAGAACCGTGTTGAGTTGCCAAGCAGGAGGTAAAGTTTTTACAGGAGGGAATGTTCTAAACAGGCCTTTAAGGAATTGTTTAATGAGCCGATGAGACCACAGAGAAGGACCTGCAGAGGATCTCCTGAAACGTGATATTGCTGCCAGGTGGACTTTAATGGAGGCATGAGCGAGACCAGATTTTGCCAGATGAAAAAGGTAAGGCAGTATTTGCTCCGGAGAGGATGAAAGAGGGTGTATTTTGTTTGACTTGCACCAGATACAGAACCTCTTCCATTTTAAGGAGTACGTTTTGGTGGTACTATCTGCACGGGCCCGAGCTAGAACTTCTCTACAGTCCGGAGGGATGTCTAGGCCCTGGAACTCTCTGAACTCAGGAGCCAGGCTGATAATTTGAGAGATGCCGGATCCGAATGCTGGACTTGTTGGTGGTTCATAGTGAGGAGAGAGGGAAACGGTTTCAACCTGATCGGCAGTTCCAGGGAGAGAAGGTGAAGCTCTGTGAACCAGTGTTGGCGTGGCCAAGCTGGAGCTATCAAGACGAGCGTGCAAGGTTCCGCTTTCAATTTCCGGAGCACCCTGGGAATCGGGGGAATTGGTGGAAAAGTGTATGCAAAGACGTTGCACCATGCGATCGAAAACGCATTCCCTAGAGACCCTTTCTGGGGATGCCAGCTTCCAAAGTGTTGGCATTTGGCGTTCTGCTGGGTGGCGAAAAGGTCCAGAAGAGGGGTGCCCCATCAAGAGAATATGCGGTTGAGGGTCCGCTGATTCAACTCCCAGTCATGACATGCTGCCTGCTGTATGCTCAAAGAGTCGGCCAGCACGTTGTGGGTCCCTGGAACATACTCTGCTCGAAGAGAGATGTTGTGAAGGAGCAACCAGTTCCAGATTTTTTGCGACTCGTGAGAGAGTGTCAGAGAACGAGTCCCTTCCTGATTGTTCAAATAGTGCATTGTCGTGGTATTGTCGGTTTGTACAAGCACTAGAGAGTTCCTGATTCACGGAAGGAATGCCAAAAGAGCGAGATACACTGCTCTGAGCTCCAGAAGATTTATGTGGAGTTTCCTTTCGGAAAGGGACCATTTGCCGCTTATCTGGAGTTCTTGGAGGAAAGCTCCCCAGCCCTCCAGAGATGCATCCATTGTGATAGTATGTGGAGAAGCAGGAAGCAAGAAAGGCAAGTTTACAAATGGACGTGGATATGTTACTAAGGTGAGGCCTTTGGCCAATTACTCTATATGTCTACTGAGACGTTACTTTATTTATGTACCGGGGACTCCCATCCCGACGACGGGGAATGATTCAGGCATGTGAATCTATGAAAGATACCCTAATACTGGATAAGATGGCCTCTCCTCTCTGTTCCAAATAAACATTAAAATAAAAATCATGACCTCCTGCCCCCCACCCCAATCTCTGTGCCTTCCCTTCCTGCCACTCCAGAAAGCTGTGTTCTCTGCTTTCCAAATCACAATTAAAACATACACAGTTTATTTGGAACAAGAAGAAATTGCAATATAGAAAAAATTAGTTAAGCAATATCTTGAGGTGGAAGGACACCTTACCTTTAATTTCTCATACTTCTTTGTATAGGTTTCCATAGCTTCCTTAATTGGATGCGGAAGCTCTAATTTTTCATCTTTCAGGGCAGGCCAGAACTCACTGGAAAGAATGACGGCAACAAGGCTGATAGGAGGCTTTTCTTCTTCTGGAAGTTTGTCCTCTTCATCTCGGATGTTGGCATTAATACGTCGAGAGTCTGCCATGTCCTGCACAAACAGAAATGTTGGTGTTGTTAACAAACAGCATCATCCTTTTACTAGAAATGTGCTCAAGTTAAGGAATGTCAATAAAGTGAGTTGAGCTGTTTCCAATGGAAAACAACTTGTGGCACAGTTATTAAATAAACAAGTGTATGCAAACGCAACAGGTTTGACCTCCTCACGCCAGGTGTGCAAAACCCAGGTATCTGCAAATACTTATCTGTCCTGTTTTTCAAGACAGAGTTTGTGAAGTATGTACACTTGTTACATGTGCTCACTTGCACCAGTCTATGAGCTTTCCTCTCAGATGGACTCCTGGATGTGAGTTAGTGAATACCTAGTAACTGTACAATAGTGCACAATGCCTACTCTGTCCTCTCTACAAAGCCCAGAATGGAAAGCTTCAGGAAGAGGATGGAGTAGGGATATTTAAAATTATACAGATGCGGCGTATGCACTGATTCCTGTCCATAAGACTTCCTTCTAGATCCGTGGAGCAGAAGTGTTGCATAGTATGCATGCTCACCAGACCTGATCGCCTAAACAGTGGAGGGATTTTTCTTAATTAAGAAGGGGCCGAGTAACCATGTGCACCATCATACACATGATGTAAGCACCAGTTAGTTACTCCTTTAACTACTCATAAATCACAAGATGCTTTGGCGTACACATTGTTATGGTGCATGCATAAACACTGATATACGATTCCTTCGACAGTTTGGAAACTTAACTAGGGTCATGTGTTCACAATGAGGCAAAAGTAGAAGGATCCAATTAAGAGTATCACACTTTTAATGGCATTAAAAATGTGCAACAGTGCAGCCGATTAATTCCCAATAGAATAAAAAACATAACCAATCCATCAATGTTCAGTATATACGGACCTATATCTGTAAGTGGAATAAACAAACTTTCAACATAAGAAGTATTTTGGGATACATTTATTTTTTATAAGGACATATTAAGGCAAAAGTGAACTTTTTAGTAAATTCTTACACATTTCAGCAAGTAAATTCGAAAGCCAGCAGTGGCAGTCTGAGAGCCAGCAGAGTAACTCTGAGGGCTACCACATGGTGTGCACAGGCCGACAGAGGTGCACTGAGAGGGTGCAGGTTTTGTGTGAGTGGCACGGGTTGAGGGTCTCTGGTTTCAGGGGCAGGGGCAGCATAGCTTAGCATAGTGAGTCATGGGGTTGTAGAGGATTGGAAAACAGAGTAGAAAAGTTCAGATGTCTGTCAGAAGAACTTGACGGAAAGTAGAGAGTCTCTGATAACTGGAAAAGGGACTCAAATTAGTAAAAGGAATCTGAAGACCTGCAATGGAATCCCAAGAACTATGCTGGGCTGATTGGTAGCTGTGAAGAACAATTTACTTACCTTTGTTAATGCACTATCTGGTAGAGACAATATCTAGCTGTAGATTCCTTACCTTTAAATTTCCCATGCGTCAGACTGGATCCGGAAACTTTTGCGTGAGCAGTACCCATGCGTGCCATCGGGTGTGTCAGTTCGGTTTTGCATGGCGTCGTGGCCGCTGGATGTGACGTTCCGGTCACCTATATAGGTGGCGCACAACATCAGTTACTTTTCCATGCCAGAAGCGTAGAGCCATGAAGTGAACTGACTAGTGTGTGTTCAAACTTCAGCCCTGAAAAAGAAGCAACATCATGCCCTATAAATATGTCCGCAGAGTAGGGAGGAATGACTGGTCTGCAGCTAGATATTGTCTCTACCAGATAATGCTTTACTGAAGCTAAGTAACTTGTTCATCTGATAGAGACTTCTATGTACAGATTACTTACCTTTGAATAGTTACCCAAGCCATATCATCCTGGCGGTGGACTGCAGACAAATTACTAGACTAAAAAGTCCTGTGGGACCGAACGGGAGAAATACCCATCACTACGGACCTGACTGTCAAGGCAGTAGTGTTTAGCAAATGTGTGCAGGGAAGCACACGTTCCTGCCTGACAGATGTCCGGGACTGCCACCCCACGAGCTAACGCTGAGGTGTAAGTCTTACCTCTGGTGGAATGTGCTCTTAAGGCCTCAGGAGGTTGCTTTTTAGCAAGGAAATAGCAGATCTTTATACCGAGAACGACCCATATCGAAATGGACCACTTCTGTACTGCCCGACCTTTTTAAGCTCCCACATAGCCCACGAAGAGTTGGTCGTCCATCCGTAACTCTTGTGCAGTCAAGGTAGTATAACAACTCTGTTTTTGGGTACAGACGATGAAGTCGCTCCTCTCACTTAGAGGGATGTGGAGGAGCATAAAAGGTGGGCAGTTTGACCAACTGACCGAAATGGAATGGGGTCACCACTTTACCCAAGAAAAAGGCCTGGGTGTAAAGCAACACCTTGTCCGGGAATACCATATGATAGGAAGGCATGGATGGTTAAGCCTGCAGCTCACGTACCCTGGCAGATATTGCCACTAAAATTGCTGTCTTGCTGGTAAGCAACCAGAGGGGACAATTATGTAGCGGCTCGAAAGGAGCACACAGGAGGTGAGAACCAGGTTCAGATCCCACTTGGGCATAATGAAGGGCATTAGGGGGAAAAATATACACAAGTCCTTTTAGGAACCTATTTGCAATAAGGGACTTGAACAAAGAGGGCTGGTCAGGCAGCTGCAGGAAAGCGGCAGAGCAGAAAGATAACCCTTGAGACTGCCCAGAGCAGAGCCCTGCCAAGCACGGATAGGAATAAACAGAAGGATATCAGAAATAGAAGCATAAAGAGGGTCGGTAGACTTTTCTGTTCAATATTTTACAAATTTATGCCAACAGAAGGCGAGCACCTGTTTGGTGGAAGGCCACCCGGATGCCAGAATTTCAGTACAAACTTCGGGAAGAAGGTCAAAAGCTATCAACTGCTGCTGCTCAATATCCACGCAAGGAGACAGAGAGTTAATAGGTTCGAGTAGAGAAACCTCCCCTGCTGCTGCGACAGAAGATCCTCCCGCAGGGGTAGTCTCATCGAAGGATCGATGCTCATTTTCAGAAGCTCAGAATACCAAGCTCTCTGCGCCCAGTTCAGAGCCACAAGAATGACTTGGGCCCGGTCATTCCAGATCTTCTTGAAAACTCTGGGCAGGAGTGGTATGGGCAGGAATGCATACAAGAGGTCTGATCTCCATTTGCGACGAAAAGCGTTGCCAAGTGTAAGCCACCTTGGAAACTCCAACATGCAATACTGATGACATTGCACGTTCTCTTCGGAGAACAGATCTAACCAAGGCTCTCCCCACTGCTGAAAGAGACCTTGCACCACCTCCAGCTAGGGACTTCATTTGTGATCCCCTAGGCATCGACAGCTGAGTTAGTTTGCCCTGGCATTCAGAGAACCTGCCAGGTGTTTAACCACCAGGGTTATGCCCTGCTGTTCCAGCCACGTGCAGAGACCCAGGGCTTCTAGATAGTGTCCAAACCGCCACCCTGCCCTGCTTGTTGGAGAACCACATGGCAGTGGTTTTGTCTGTGAACACCTGCACTAGCTTCCACTTGACAGAGGGAAGAAATGCTTTGAATGCTAGTCGGACTGAATGGAGGTCCAACAAGTTGATGTGGAGCCCTGATTCCACCGGAGACCAGAGTTCTCTGATCTCCACCTCTCCCAAATGGCAGTCTCACCCAGGAGTGACACATTGGTCACTACTGTAAGATCTGGTTGAGGAAGGGAGAGGAGTCTGTCTCTGAACCAAAGGCAGTTCGTAAGCCAGACTGCAGGTCTTTTGGAGTTCCTTCTGAGATTTGGACCACATCGGAGAGATTCCCCTGATGCTGCACCTACTGGAACTGCAGGTCCCAATGCAGAGCCCGCAAACGCCATCTGGCATGGCTTACCAACAGGATATAGGAGGCCATGAGGCCCAGCAGCCTCAGTCATTTTCACCGAAATCCGGGATAGAGGCAAAAACATCAGTATCATAACCTTAATATCCTGGACTCGCTGCTTAGGAGAATAAGCCTGAAACTGCACTGTGTCCAGAACAGCTCAGATGAAAGGGAGTGTTTGAGAAGGAGTCAGGTGTGACTTTTGGCACATTTATAGTAAACCCTAGAGTATGCAGGAGGTTCGCCATATTCTGAGGCGAGGACGCCTTCAAAAGCCAGTCGTCGAGGTAGGGGGAAGACTGAAATCTAACCTGTGCAGATGAGCTGCAACCACCACCATCATCATCTTGGTGAAAACGCGAGGGGCGCTGGTAAGGCCAAAGGGTAGCATAGTGAACTGAAAGTGCTCGTGGCCTACCTTGAGTCTGTGAACAAGCAGGATGGGGATGAGAAAATACACTTCCTGCAAGTCCAACACTACCAGCCAGTCTCCTTGGTCTAGGACAGACAAGATCTGAGCCAATGTGAGCATCTGAAATTTCTCCTTTTTGAGGAAGAGACTGACGTTTTGAAGGTCTAGAATAGGACCAAGACATCTTCCTTTTTGGGTATCAGAAAGTAGCGGGAACAACAACCACTGAATACTTCGGATATCGGAAACCTTTATATAGCCCCCTTGACCAGGACAGCTGTAACTTCTGACTCCGACTTGTCTGGAATCAGAATGGGAATGGTAGACTGATGATATGATAGACTTCGGGACCGGCACCATGGAAGGTCGCATCGGCACGACCGGCGTCGATCCGGATCTGAGATCGGATCCACGAGTCCCTCACCAGAGCAGAGCCATCGGTGCGGAACCTGATGGGGCCTCTTCTGACCCCGCAAGGCCCAAATGCGCCCCAGAGGGGTCCGCCCGCATGGCCTTGTAAAACTCCTATTTGAGTAGGACGTCGATGTTACTCACTCGTTTAGTCAATTCTCAACAGAGAAGAAGTCTGTCTAGACTTCTTCTTTTCGTGCTTCTTCCGGAGAGTCCTGAGGAACTCGAGTGCATTGAAGACGACGTGGGGCTCCTGGAGCGGTCCCTCGAACTTCTCTTCCTGGACCTGCGACCTTCTAGGAGTTGCGTTAGATGGCGTCGACTGCCATGCAGCAAGCAGCTTTCGGGGCCACTCCCTCAAAGCCTTCGATGCCATGGCCCAGCAGTCTGATCACAACTGACTCATGGTCGCGCTCTAGACACCATAAGAGCATGCCATGTCGATAACCGACATGGCATGGTGACAGGCGCCACACGGTTTAAACGCTACATTTCTAGGGGTCATCTTCGACAACCATAGAAAACGTTTTTGCCAAAACGTCCCAAAAAGTCTGTCAAAAAGCGACAGAGGGGTATCTCTTCTCCAGATAAGCATTAACTGGACTGGAAGGAAAAGAACAGACATGCTGGCGCCTATATAGGTGACCGGGATGGCACATCTGGCACCAAGGACGCTGACTACGCCACACTGAACCGAACTGAGCCACCTGACGGAGCACAGGGATACTGCTCACGCAAAAGTTTGCGGATTCAGTCTGACACCTGGGGAATATTCACAGGGTGAGGAATCTGCGGTTAGAAATGTAGACCAGAAATGCATGCGGTGGTATGCAAAGATGATAACGCATCCATATCATGAAAAACACAGAAAACCAATGTACTTCTGTAACTGGTAGATACTTCAAACACTATGTCGCAAAGAAAATGTGGATTTTCTCAGGCAAACATTGCCATGATTACCAATTAACACTTACCTTTAGCATTACCTCACAGTAATGCATCTGTGCTTCACCAAACCGTAACTTCAACAGCTCCACATTCCGGATTTCTCTGAAGGGACAAAATTAAAGAACACATTATGTTTAATGCAATTTTTCAGTATAGAAAAAAGGTCTCAATTAACTCAATGTGCAGCATAAAGAACAAGACTGCTACTGGACGTACAAGCTTCAGACTGAGTACGTTTTTAACACAGCACTACAGTGAATAACCTGCTAGAGTTAATTATTTTTACCAACAATTTAGGTATGGTGAAAAAGAAGCCCTGAGTTGTGATCAAGTCCATAGCTTAACATGAGAAATTCTTCTATAATCTTATCCACTGAGAAGAATCCAAGTCAAACCATCAATACTTAAACTTCAGCTGTGATCCTGAAAAGAGATGCTGGGGAGATAAGACAATTGTGTGTCCATTGGGCAAGCACACATTGCCAGAAAAAGGTGCCCAAGCTCGGACTCATTATGACTACTTTCAATTTGTACCACAAGAAAGTTGGGCTGGAGGTTTATTAGCGCCCGGAGGTGGGTAGAAGAGGGAAATGGCACTCTCGATCAATCAATCAATCAGGAGTTTGTATAGCACGGCTACTCACCCGTGAGGGTCTCAAGGCGCGGAGAGGTGGGGGGGGGGGGGGGGGGGGGTTCTGCTGATACTTCTGGGGTGGAGGTTCAGTCGAGCCAGGTCTTGAGATTCTTCCTGAATTGGGTCAGCATCCAGGTCTTGGCGGAGAGGTAGAAGGATCTTCCTCTAGCACTAGTATATGTCACTTCTTAAAATGTACTTTATTGTTCACAACAGCGAATAATCATTTGATGGCTCTGGCGGTTGGACATTTTCACTCAGGCCAACACCACCCACCAACTTGCGGACGTACACAAATTCAGAGGGAAAACAGCCAGGTTGGCCACAATTTTATGCCCGATTTGTAATTCAGTTTGTAGAAGATTAACTCCAGCATCATAAAGTGGGACATTGTCTTTACACCAATACCAACATGTTTGGACTCCCGGGTTCTTTTGTCCTATGGTATTTATCAAAAAAACGATGTTTGAGTATCTATCCATTTTAGATGAGTTATTACCCCAGACTAGATATTTTATGTGTCTCATCACCTTTCATGCTCTATTTGATATTTACGTTATCTGGATTAAAAGATAAATGCAAAAGGGAGACATACTTTTCGGAAGTTAATGCCTGATTTCTTTGGCATGTTTGAAGCTTCTCTGTCGACAACTCAGATGTCAAGCTTAATGGTGGTGGGATATTAGTCCTGACTTTGAAGATCAGACTTTACACGGCACATAGGAATTAGGTCAAAGACCTAATAGGCTTTTAAAGACAAAGATACTTTGTAAGAAGCTAGCTCTGTATATACTATACCAACAAGAGGTACGGTGTGCACAGAGTCCAGTGAGTCCCCAAAGGTATAGCAGAGGATAAAGTAGATACACCTTACTCTCAATTTAGTGGTAGCTGGGCTGAGCAGTTAGGCTTAACAGAGGGAAGTGTGAATGCATTTGTTGTAAACACAAAAAGATGATGGACGGAACGCTGAAACGTTTCAGACACTCACCCCCAGCCACAGATCTGTGTTAAATTCATCAGTCCTTTAGCTTGCTTCGCCACCCCAGTTCAGACCCAGCTATATGCAAATCAGTCTTGACCTGTGCCTCAGGGGGACAGTCCAGCCCAAACTGCCAAGCCAGGTCTTCCTTGGACCGGAAACAAGCTTCCTAGGACCAGTTTTGGGGTGACACCTCCATATCAGCCAGGCTTGCTTGAATACAGTGGCAAAGTGAGCAAGGGACTCACGTCTGGGCATACCCTGCCAACTCAGGGGAAACAAAGCAAACACAATAAGATGATCGAAGGAGTGCGGAAACTTTTCAGACACTCACCCCCAGTCACTGATCTGGGTTGAATCCATCACCATTTACTTTACTATGTTCGCCCTAACGCTGTCAGTTGGCACACTAAGGCCTGGGGGCTGCAGGTGCAGGGGTGTCGATAGGCATCGGTTTTCTCACTGGATCTGATCACAGTCGGGTGGAATGGGGGACCCTTCAGAATGAGAGTGCAGGCGTCATGGGGAAGTTCAGGAGAGGGCTTCCAACGCTGGTTCTCTGGTCAGGATCATCGGGGAGACTTCACTGGAAGGTGGGCCACCTGAAATCGGGCCAAGGGTGTCGGGTGCAGAGTGGTGCAAGGTTTGCGGATCAGCCTGATCCGAACTCCTTGGCTTAGTTTCTTGCTGGACAAATTGGTGTCCACAGGAGAAAAAGAGTCTTTGTTGAAGACAGCTCAGGTCTCTGGGGTTCTTGGAGATTGCTGGCTGCGAACTACACTGGCTTCTTGGAGCAGGGTCGCTGGAGGAGGCAGGCAGGCCGGTATGTCTGGGGCCAAGTCAGTCGTTGTCTTCTCTACTGCTGCACGGCTCTTTGGTCCTTCTACATAGGTCGTCGAATCGGAGGAACAGGGTCAGGGAGGCCTTTAAATACTAAATTTAAGGGCATTAGTGAGTTGGGGGCAGTACCCAATGGTTACTGTCCCCTAGGGTGACTACACACTTTAGGTGCCCCCTCCCTTTGGGTATAGGGGCTCATCCCTATTGGGCCTGATTCTCCAAACCAAGATGGACAATTCCCAAAAGAGGGGTTCACCTCAGCTCCTGGCCACCCTAGGTGTATGACAAGCCAAGGTGGACATTGCTACTTTGCTTACTTATTTTCTCGCTTGTCCTTCTGCCAAACGTGGAGCTAGCGCGGGGGGCATCTCCACTAGCTGGAGCTGCCCAAATCAGCATAACACAAGCTGAGAGCCTCTGAGGCTCACCACCAAGTGTTGCTTTTCAGGCAAGGGAGAGGTGTGAAGCACATCTACCCAGAGTAGGATTTGGTTCTGACCTCCGAGAGCACAAAGGCTCACACCCCATGAGGTCGAACATGTCTGGTGGTGGCTGGTTGGCAGGGACCAGTCAGCCAAAACACTATAAGCTGGGGGGTCTTCAAGATGTCCTCTGAGTGCATTTTATAATAGATCCAACACTGGCATCAGTGTGGGTTTATTATGCTGAGATGTTTGTACCAATAAAAGCCCTCATGGAGCTGTGGAGTTCGTGTTGACAAAATCCCAGCCTATGTATTCAAAATGGATTCACTGCACTTAGTGTCCAAGAATGGACTCAGACACTGTAAGGGCATACTGCTCATGCAGTTATGCCCTCACCTGCGGTATTAGTGCACCCTACCTTAGGCCGTCAGAGGGGTGACATACCTTTGCCACAAACTTTGGTACATTTGCCAATGTGATTTCTGGTATAAGAATTTAAAAGAAAACACATATAAGATTCTGTACTAAGCAACTCACAACATTTGTTCACAGATTATCACATAAATCACTTGGTTCTGACGGAACAAGCATTGGCATGATGAAGGGTTGTAGGGATTGTGACAATCATGGTCGTAATGGTGCTGGTAATGGTTTCGATAATAACGGTGGTGGTGGCTCACAATCGAGTCCTGACAGAAACACCTGAAAATGCTAACTGCAGTAAAACAATACAGAAGTTATTGCCTTCTATGTTAAATTGAAGTAAGAGTGTGCGATCTAGTATATTTTTCTGATTAAAAGAAGCTATTCATGAATTGCAATATAAGAGCTACAAATGAGGTGGAATGATACACCTAAAGCCAATATCGTAACATGAGACAGTAAAGATCTGAGTTGAGCCATAGTCCACTCTATGAATATGTGAGCGAATTGGTAATTTATTGCCTTGCAATTATCTGCACTGTCAAGAAAGGCTGTAAAAACTGTAAATAGGTAGCTGTCAATAAGTTGGAGTTTACCACCTTGATGTTCCAAGCGACACCACTGACAACTCGTGATTCGCTCTTATTTTCTATTTGATGTATGGAAAATACTGTGTTATTGACAGCTACCCTTCAATAATTCTACATACTGCGAATCCACATTAGCAGCATCAAACAAGATTGGCTCTATAGCATTACAGGACGATTGAATTCAGATTTCCTATTCCAATAATTAATGTCACCTCTGCTGTCAAGGCAGACCAAAAAATAACTACTAATCGGGTGCCTAAGCTTTCTAAAACAAGCATTGGCAAAGTCAAAAGGGTTCGCCTTAGGGACCTTATGATATTGTCAGTGAGTTTTAACCACACTCAGAGAAGCAATGTTGACAAGTCTTTGGGGTGACAGAGAAAAAGATGCAGTGCAGGGAGGGAGATGTTACAAGGGAGGTCAGCTTGAAAACACATACATTATTGTGGAGTGCTTAACAGAAAAAAAGTAATGCTTGGAAAGCCAACAGTGGATGCAGCCTATGAAAAGAAACGTAAAGAGGCAATGCTCTATTGGAGGGATAAACACAAGATTGACAAACTGGGACACAAACAAAAAGTAGACAATTGATAGTGACAAGAAAGCAAACCAATAGTAAGCTATAGGTGGGCTCCAAGCCCTGTAAATACATGGTAAGTCACACTAGGTCTCGCAAACCTACAGAACATGTGCTGTACAGCAGGACTGACCTAAAAAGGACACCTCAAGATTATAAACCCAGGCTAAGGTAACAGTTAATTTTTAGCGCACAAGCGCCCTCTGGTGAAATAGTGAACACAGTAAATGCGGCCAGCCAAAACAAAATAAATTAAAAAACATTAAACATCAACTTTCATTCATCATATTTCATCTTTAAAAAAATCCAGAAACTGAAGGCATCCGATTACAAAAATTCTACCAATTTACTCTCTTTATTGAATCCTGAACTCAAGCAGTTTTAGTTTATACCTCCACATATCTTCATGTTGTCCTAAAATATGCTCTCTATAAATATAGCTCATGTCAGGTATGCATAGGCTGCCCTGTTTTTAGTGTTTATTTTTGTGGATTTCAGTGGTGTTTTCTCAGGGGTGTCAAATCTTTTGAAATCAGTGCTTTCAGTGTTTATTCAACTTCCTAACCCCCAAAATAGACAAAAACTGTTTTTCCATTATTGACCAAATATGTTGGGTTTTTGCAGCAATTGTTATAAAGCACATACTTAATTTAAAAAAGTATTGAAGGGTATATTGTGTCTTGCAGCTTTGAATTTTTGGGTATGTAGAAAGCCTTGTGCTTTATTTTAACCACTATCCCATGTGCATGGTGACAGCACCCTTTTAACAAGTATCAGTCATTACAAATTGCATTGAAAATGTAAAGCCTGTTTGGGGTGTTTTCACAGTTGATCTGCTATCTATACTTTTTTATCACGAGAGGCAACTGTAGCCTGAAACTGTGAAACCTCCGGGGGCTACAGCTTTTTACGAGAAAATTCTTACAATATTATCTCTGTCAGGTGGAATATCAAAGATATTGAAGGAAAAGCCTCACTCACATAATAGTGACATGCTTCATCATAGGCGTTTCCTCCACACCCAGGTAAGATGGTACTACCTGGGCGGACTCGACCAAAGATCTAATGGGAGTTCTTATATAAGTAGGTTACTGGTTAAGCAGGGAACCAGAATTTTATATATATAAGCTAAAAATACCTACAAGTGTACCCTGTCTCAATCCTTTATTCTGAGGCACTTGTGGTATCCTTAAAATCCATATGGTAGGGTTGTTTTGAACATTAGTCTATTCAAATATACCCTCAGATAAATGCCAACATGTTTCGGCCCTCTTTAAATAGCCCACGCGGGTCTGGGGCCTTCGTCAGGGCGTTGTGTTTCTGTACCTTGATTTAAGGTCCCTGCTGTGGCTTATCGCATATACTTCATGCACACCATTTGTGAGGCCTAATGCACTCACCTGTATTTCTTGTGTTCGAACTCCAGTAGAAATTTTCTACTGGTGGATGCTATTACGCATCATGCAGGAATCGTGTGTCAGAGGTGGCATCCTGTAGTCACACATTCGTCAAGGTACTGCCACCGCTTGTTCGCCTACTCGACACATCGCCCGCCGTCGAAACTGCTATCTATACTGCCATGTTAGAAAAGGGGGCTGATCTATCAAAGGGTTCTACCCATTCTCGGTCTGCGAGTAAATGTGATAGCACATATTGGCCATCTTTCTTATTTATCAGCCACTTTATCAATCAGTGAAAGATCAAATATGATTTAAATATTGCCAGATTCCGTACAATGTATAGATTAGACTTAAAACATGCTTCTAATCCCTGCACATTTCATCCATGCACACAAAAAAGGAGGAACCAAAAAGTAGAAACAATATTTTAGTGACCTCCCTAAACAACAATTCTCAGGCAGAATAATCTTAGACCAGTCGTTCTTGCTGCTACCTTGTATAACAAAGTTGCATTGGTCTGGCCCTTTGAGGAAGAAGTAAAAATGACTCATTCTTTCTCATTTCCCTTTCTTTTCTTTGAATCACATTTTAGTTTGTGGTGATGCAGGTGATTATCAGTGTTTATCTGTTTACATTGATGATGGTTGTTTCCCTTTTAGTAGGATTTTATCAGTTATTGTAGCTTTAAACCTTAAAGTGGGCAGCCTGGTTATGCTCCATATGGTAATCCAAGATGTGTCAAACCATAGAATAATTGAGATGTTTATTCGCGATAGTACTCACTCACATTCTAGCTTTCAGAGGGGTAACAACTCTCCACTTAATATATACCATAAGGGTGTGGAATAAAATACAACACAAATTTAGCAATAAAATTAGTAAAATACTTGATTATAGTGTTCAGGGTAGCCTTTTATAATAGCTTTTTAATAAATTAACCTCAAAGTGATTGTTTCTGTTTCAGAAACAAATTCTTCAATCAAACGACATTTTGTTTAGCCCACAAGAACTTGTCAATGGGAATATTATTTTCCAGAGTCAAAGAATGACAGGATTCAACATGAAGTCCTGCATTCACAGATACTTTTTTTCTATTCATTGAAGTTAAACACTTGGAGTACACATTCTTCAACGTCACATCTAGAAATGCTGTTTTCTCTGGCTCACTTCATCATGAGTTTTACATTTACGTGATCATCATTCAAATAATTACAATCTTTCAATATGAGGTCCTGGTTACCCTCTCAACCTATGAACCTGAGCCGGAAGACAACATGAGTACTGCAGTTACAGTCATTTGGATTCCATGTAAATGAATATAAAATATAACCAGCAACCACGTATAGTGTGCAAAAGAAGATGAAAACTGTCTCCCCATTGTAGTACCACAGCACTGGAGATAGTTTTATTTTTTTAAATTTAAAATCAAAGTAATTGTGTTATAACAAGCTTAATCATGAGGAGAATTAACTCTGGAAGCAACAGGTGTTCAATACATTTCTGATTGCTCTCACATTATCTGCATGTAAGATCAATGTGCAGAAGGTGGTTATGCCGATGGGTACCAAACAAAAATCAGGTTCCCAATGCACATCATCTTTTCAAAACCCTCTTGTTAAGAATGGGCAGATGTTAACAATAAGGACGGGAGAGTTATAACAATTTAGGTGGAATTCTTGGCTACTTTGAGATCTAAATTTGCCGATATTCAGATTTGAGGCTTTTTTCACTCAGAAGTAGTGGGAGTACATGCCCTTGTTCTCGTGCTATGTTACAACCACCTCTCCTGCATTTCTGCATTCAACCCTGCACTTTCTGAACTAATCTTTGCAGGCGAATTGGTCTCGACACTCTTTGGGGCATGTTTACTGCAGAGCAGCAGATTTTTTGTACTTATTTAGCGATACATTGAGCACTGTTTCTTTTGTTATCCTTTGCCATAAATTCAACAAAAAGAAACAGTTGACAATATTCCATCCTAAATAGGTGCATAGCAAATCCTACAGTGGATGAGAGATTTCGCAGTGACATGGAACTTCAGGGAGCTCATTGCAAATTTTGATACCCACCGACTTTACATCCTCCACCTAATTGTTCATACCCTGTATCTACTCATCATGCAATATGTTTGTGATGCCACTCAGAAGCAGAAGAATTTCCCAACAAAAAAAGCAATGGCAGAATTTTCTGGCTGACAGATTATTTGTAGTATTGTTAGTTGGGTAGGAGAGAACTATTCCTTCCTACATGATCTCAAGGTAATACCATCTGTTTTTTGCAGAGATGCACAACAAATTTTTCCTTTGAATGCCGAAGAGCCTGGTTATAATTGAGCAAAAGAGCTGAAAGTTCCGTGCAGTGATGGAAGTGGTGATTTTGGCAAAAACGTCTCCCACAGGGTCTACCTTCCTTTTCTTTCATTAGGTGAAGCAAAAAATTTACAACCAAAAGCATTAGATTGTCTGCTGGTACCTTAAACTATTACACAATGCTGTGGAGGGATCCCATAGCAAAAAGGTGCAGGATACCAAAGGTTTGCACTTTTTCGCGAACTTCTTTTCACCTGGTGTTATAGAGAGAGGAAGGAAAAAAAGTGCATTTGGGCCCAATTTGTTGTAGAACTACCAAAACAGCTAGTGACTTGGGGTTAGGAAGCAAGGTTTCAAAATAACTGAAGTCTCAAAGCGACAATGCTTTTAATGTACACCTTTCTTCACCAGTCTGGTAGTGACCTCTGGCAAAAAACCACATCACCCACTGGGATATTCAAGATGGGGTGCCCAGAGCTCTTTGAAAGTAAAGACTTAAAGCTGAAGTATTGTAACATTTAATGGTCATAAATGATCCAATCTCTTCTCTTATACAGGATGACACCAAGACAATTATTTTCTGCTAGATCTTGCTCTTGGAGTGAAAGACCCTCGGTGATCATGTCTTGGTTGCTGTTCCAATTTTTCTTTCTATAACTTATCTTCACTGTGGTGGTGTTCTGTGTGTCGTTTCTTTGCTGAATAACGCAAATGTTCATTATGTGGCATCTTACTGATTTATGCATGGTTTTTCCCCAAGATTGAATAGAAAGCAGGCTGGAAAGAGAAAGGAAAACGGAGTACCATGTGCATTAGTGAAATGCAGTGCTGCTCCACAGTAACTGTCCCAGATTGCCAAGGAGGCAGCAGATTATATTCTGAAGTCAGAATGGGTGGAAGCTATTCAGCAAAGATTTCTATAGGGTCTGTGGATGACATCACACTTCACATTGACACTAGGATATTTCACAGAGGAGCTGAATGCTTAAAAGGGTCTTGGTGTGCCCATGTAAAATAGAAAACAAATACAAGGAGATGATAGACGGGGCGCTGACATTTTTCAGATACTCACTCCAGTCACAGATCTAGGTTGAATCCATCATCATTCTATAGCTCACTTCGCCACCCCAGTTCAGACCCAGCCATATGTAAATCAGTATTGACCCTCTTCTTCATGGTAACTGTCCAGCCCCAACTGCCAAGCCAGGTCTGCCCTGAACCGGAAACAAGCATCCTGGGACTGGTTTCAGGGTAATACCCCTCATCAGCCATGCTAGCTTGAGTCCAGTGGCAAAGTGGGCAAGGAACCCAGGTCTGGGCATACCCTGCCAACATAGGGCGAACAAAGAAAATACAAGGAGATGATGGACGGAGCGCTGAAACTTCTCAGACACTCACCTCCAGCCACAGTTCTGGGTTGAATCCATCATCATTCTTTAGCTCACTTCGCCACCCCAGTTCAGACCCAGCCATATGCAAATCAGTCTTGACCCTTTTCCTCATGGGAACAGAGCAGTCCGAACTGCCAAGCCAGATCTTCCCTGGACCGGAAAATAGAAAGCAGAAACTTACTTCAATGTCGACCAGAAAAGAGACTGGTGGCGATGCTAGGGGAAATATGAGAAAAGGAGAAGGGTTCTGACCAGAACCCACACATGGTAGAAGAGGATGATTCTAGCTCCCTCACTCTACAGCAGCTGTCCATCTAGAATGAACTCTAGCAACCTCCACCTGGTTCACTGCGAAGTGCTTTCTCTCCTTGTTACTTACTCAGTTTCCTACAAAGCATCTAAACACCCAGTTTACATTTCTTTATGGATTGAGTCTAGAAGAGAGAGAATAGAAAGTCAAGTTTATCCTTCCAAGACTTCGTCACCACATATGAAGGAAGACTTATGAAAGTGAGCCGGTAAAGTGGCTGAGACAATAGTCTGAAGAAAGCAAACTCCTCAACGAAACAGGGAAATAAAAGTTCCTGCCTTTGAAAAAACAGGGATCATAACAAAGCAGACACTGGCAGCGCAGGGGACTCAAAACACCAAAATAAAAAATATTCTTTGAAGAAGGCTGCTAAATTCTGCAGGGGTTCGACATGACTGCAGATTCTGGACAATTTCAGTAGCCGTTATACTCTGTTTACAGCCTATGATAAGGGCAACTGAAAATGATATAGCAATGGAGGAACAAATTATTCTGTATAAAATACTAATTATTCGCAAGAAAAGACAAATTGTGCTGCATATTGTAACATATTCTGTGGCAGTACTGTTTTACTATTTTGTCATTTTAACATACATTAATACCATCTAGGCAAAGGTTTTACTTCACTAGTACCAGCTTAACACCTGAACACAGCAATGAAAGGGGACAAGTTAAACTTTGCAAATGGTCTGCCCCTACAGAGCATCACATGTGGTGACTGTTTAGTGCATTTAATCCATCCTCACTGGTGAAATCTGCAAATTATGCAGCAGATGGTAGATTATGTGGCACTTGTGGGGATTCTATCAATCTGCAGAAGATGCTGGTGTAAATACAGTGCACTACCAATCATTAAGACTCCCTTATCCTGTTCGGTTTGTAAGCAATATCAATAGGGCTGTAACTCCATCTGCTGCTGTGTCAGTATGATTACAGAAAGAGCGTATGACTATGCATGGAGCCTGCCCTATAGTTTGCTAAGTTCTTTCACAATTGACTGTTGCAAGCTGACAGGAGGATAATGGCATCCAAAGGTCAGAGAAGTGTGACAGATGTCACAAATGAGCTTAAGGTGGGGAGGGTGTGGTGGGTGTATGATGGCGAGGAAACAAAGGGATGGGCTCTGTGCACGATATTGATGTCCAGCTATTTAAGAACCACTGGGTTATGGCGAGATCACTGCATGGCCCAATTTCCATTGCCACATTAAAATCATGCGAAGAAAGGAAACATTACTCACTAGAAGCCTAGTTCTCCATCACTGGAACGTCACTAGAATATCTCCATTTTGGTGTTTAATCCCAGAACACATTTTAAACTAGGATTAGGTACATTTTCTAATATAACTCCTAAAAACAAAATATGCATACAGGTGGCTACATTTCTGTCATTTTAAAACAAAACCAATCACAACTACAGGCAGATGCTATGAAGTGCTTATGACTGTAAAAATCCCGTTAAAACTAAAAGAAAATAAATACTAACTATAGACTTTAGCCTTCAGAGATGAGTATTTGGGCACTGCACCACTAATGATTCTAGAGTCAGAGGCAGTTACTGTTTTGTTCTCTGTGAACAAGGATTTGTTATTATTCAATGGCTTTTTTCTTAACATTTTAGTCTTACGCCATCAGCCATGAAGCTTTTTTTTCTAGCAGTTTTGCATTCGCTTTTCTAACAAATGGTAATCTTTACTCTGCAGCCTGCTCAGCTGTTATGCCACGCTTTCTATGCTGTGTACCTCCTTTGGCAGAAGGAACTCATGAAAGGATGAATTTACAGTATGCATGATCAATTTTTCAGATCTATACACTGTGGCAGGCTTCCATGACACCAAAGGCATTGCCACTGAGATCTTAATCATTGAGGCTTTTTTTAGCCATTAAACACTACACCATCATCAAGGCCAAGGAAGTCCACAAGCACAGAAAACAGGAGGAAGGCCATCTAACCTCCATCAGAACCTACGGAATAATCGGGAATATACAGCTTTAAGGCACCTCACAAACTTGGTCCTCTGTAAGCTTTGCAGCAGCTACAACCCTGCACTATACTGCTTCCAGAATTGCTACCACCAACTGTAGAAGTATCTTCTACTGGGAACAGTATAGGTCAGCACAGAAATGTATTCTATTTAATTCTATTCAAGATGTGTTGTATAGTGCACAGCTACCCCAAAAGACCTCCCGGAGCTGAGACAGGCGCACCTGCAAGGCCTTGGCAAACCACGCCAGGGTTAGAATAGATGAGTTTCCTGAAAGAGATTTCTTACTGGACCCGGCTTAGCTTGGCAGGCAGGCCATTCCACAGTCTAACCATCAAAAAAGCAAAAGAGAGGCCACCACATCTGGCCTTTTGACCTTACGAATGGACAGCAGAGAGGAGTTCTTAGAACACAAAGCTCTTAAGTGTGTAAGGACAAAGAAATCTTCAGATCAGAAGGGGGCCTTTTCCATGCATCACTCTATGAGCCATACATAGGGCTTTGAACTGGATCCTCTTTCGTATCGGGTGCCAGTGCAAAGCAGCCAACGCTGGAGCTGCTGAGTGATATTTGGGTAGCTTGAAAAGTAGATGTGCTGCAGCATTCTGAACGGTTTGTAGACGTTTTAGGACATATTGAGGGCTTACCAGATATAGTGAATTGCCATAGCCAATTAGTCCCTGTATAACCACTCTCTTGAATGAAAGCGGCAGCCACTGGATAACCTTACTTAATGTTCTCGGTAGTTGAAAACAGTTCGCGGAAGATTTTTGTGGCTTGGATTTCCATAGTAAGTTTACTGTCCAGTGGAAAAAAACTAGGCTTTTAACTGCAGCTGCTGGTACTGGTTGTTCCCCAAGGCATTGAGGCCAGAACAGTTCTTTCCAACAGGATATGTTACCGACAACCAACACATCAGTCTTTCCACCGCACAGCTTGAGGTGGCTGTCTGACATCCATGTTGTTATTTCCTTAAGACAGTCATTTAAGTCACTAGATGCCTGCTGAGTGTGAGGGGTATGTGCAAGGATCAACGGATTATCATCAGCATATGATACAAGATCCAGGACGTGGGCTTGTACTATGCTAGCCAGTGGGAGGATATTAACAATAAGAGTGTTGGACTTAAAGAAGAGCCCTATGGGACTCCGCATTTGATGGCAAAAGTTGCTTAGACACAGGAACTATCAAGCAGCTGAAAGCTTCCGTCATTCACAAAAGCCTTGAGCCATTCAAGGGCTGAGTCAGAAATGAGTTTTCAAACCTTTGGGCAAGGATGCAATGGGAGACAGTATCGAAAGCAGCACTGAGATCCAGCATGATCATGGCCGCAGTGCCACCTCTAGCCAGGGTAGCTCAGAGCTTTTCAGTAGCCATTAACAATGTGGTTTCAGTGCTGCTTCCTGGCCTAAATCCTGTCTGAGTGGGATGAAGAATAGAATGATTTTCCCCAAAATTAGAGAGATGTTTATTGGAATGTTTTTCAAACATTTTGCCGTCTATTGGAGGTAGAGCAATAGGTCTATGACTCTTGACTACCAAAGGGTCTGCATGCGTCTTATTAAGCAGTGGTTTGACAAAAGCGTGTTTCCACACAGAGGGACAGCGCTAGAGATCAGAGAACTATTTACAATCTTCATTAATGTTAGTAAAATAATTTAGCTAGGACATCAAGTGGGGCTGGGTCTGTTGGGGAACCAGATTTTGTAGAAAATAAGATAGTTCTCATGTCATCTAAATTTAAAAGAGGGAATAAGATCAACTGGTATGCCGTTGTTAGTTTTTCACAGGAGGTCAAACAAGGTGATATGCTACCGGGGAGGAAGTCAATGATAGACTTTACTTTATTAGTGAAAAAAACAAGTTGCATCGCTCAGTAGAGGGCGGGGGCCTGCTTGACAGGTAGGAGTTGTCATTAGGATGTTTACTACTTTGTATAATTTCCTAGTTTAATTTCTGGCATTTTCAATTTTAGTGCTAAAATTGGAACTCTTACCTGTCTTATGGCGCGTTGATATTTTTTTTTATATAGTTTGTCTGAAAATTATTTTGCTACCGAGGTCGTATCCTTTTCTCCAAATTCTTTCCTTTTTCTTTAACTCTTTCCTAAGTGTCACCAATTCTGAAGTATACCATGGAGCTGAGCTACCATTAGACTTTGGTTTCATGGATTTATAAGGGATGAGAGGATCAATTGACTCAGCCATCTCTCAAAATTTGAATGCATTTCAGACATATTTTCATCCATGGCCGGGGTAGATTCTTTCAGGGAATTGTGCCACTTGTTCATTTCGAGTTTATTCCACAGCCTTATGGACTTTGATTTCATTTGTGACATGGGGAGATTAAGCCAGAAAGGGACGATAAATGATCAGACCATGAAATGTGTTGTGGCTCTTCCGTAGCAAACTTGGCAATGTTGGAAAATATAGGGTCCAATAAATGACCCTAACAGTGTGTCACAGATAATTAGTTTTAACTGTAGTGCTGCAAGATTTTGTGTAAATCTAGTTGAGACCATATCGCTATCATCCTCAAAATGTAGATTGAGGTTGTCAAGCAAAGTCAAATTAGCTTCAGTTAGGCTGGTTTCAGTCACAATTTCTGGAAGAGTTAATGCATATTGAGTTGTTGGACCAGGGGGACGGTAGATGAGGATTCCGGAAAATGTGAAAGTTCTCTATACAAAATAAGAGGCTTTCACAATCTCTAATATCAATCAGGGTGCATGTGCATTTTGTTATCTGTTTTTTAATATAAGGGCTAATCCGCCATCCCTTCCATCTTTCCTATAAAGCCTTGTGATAGAGAATCACACCAGACAACCTCACCTGAGGGCAAGAGAGGATGGGATTGTGAGGACAAAGCAAAGTATCGTCAGAGGATGTTCTTGGCCAATCTACCCCAGAGAAGGGGGCCTTGCCAGATGGATCTGGTGACTCAATCGACTAATGCATTCATAAAAAAAACTTTTATTCGATTTTACAATAAAATCATATAAGTACATAAAAGAAGTGATCAAGATAAAATGACAAATACATTTCACAGCATACAAAACCACTGGGAGTATCCCCTATTGTGCTGCTTTATAAACCTACACAAGAAACATGGATACATCAGAACGTATGAACTGTGAATTTTAAATTTGTAAAAACAAGCCTGACCCGATCAAAGGCATAGGTTAAAAAAAGAGGTTTTTAAAATCTATGTTGGAGCTGTGCAAACATGGGCTATATCGTCACGGTGTGCAAGGTATCACATTTAGAAAACAAATTATAGGAACGGTTTTGGGGGATTAGTATATTTGTACCATGTTCCCTTCGGATACAACAGCTGATGAAACTGACCCAACCTAAAAAAAAAGTTAAAAGACGGCGCTGGGGAATAGGCATCTCAGAGTAAATATGTCTCCATCCCTGGAACGGTCTTAACCATAATACATTTCCAAAAAAGTGGTTTGGCCAGTGATAAGGATTATTTCTCAGTTGTCATCTATCATTAAATAATTCCTTTAAACAGGCCACATCTTGTTTAGTAATATTAGATGGATTAAAAAATAACTCTGGTCTTCCGAAATTTATAAAATTATCTCTGATGTACACCAGCCCTGGTATATTACATATGTTGCCTAATTTCATACAATCAATTATATTTAGTCTGTTCAGGCTTAATACTTATTTTAACCAAACACTACACCAGAGCAGGAGGGGACGTAGCATAATATAATCTATGGTGTGACTGATACCTATTTCCTCATGTATCATTTCAGTGGAGATATAGTGTCCCAATACCAAGAGTTCTCTGAGATATTTATTCTCTGCTATCCTCAGTTGGGCAATGATCACATAACCCCATATTTCACTACCAGAGGTTGAAATTGGTATACATTTGCTTTTATACACATATCCAGCTCGCTAAGTCTGTCTCCCTCTCCTCTATAAAGAAGTGATGATTAACCAAATTCCAGAAGAGTGTACTGTCCTTCCTCGCACTTGCTGAAAGTAAATACTCCCACATCTCTATCTGTAGTTCTTTCTTTCTTTGAAGGATTGCTGCATTATAAACGGACCTACAGTGTGTAATTTTACTCTTATCCCGGGGTAATCATTTTAGCTGTACTAAAAGTGCCCGACACGCCCTGGTACAGGTCTTATCAAAGCAACGATAGGGCAATGAGGAACCCGGCTTAGTTTTTTTGAGAGGGCAGAGTTAATATAATTGCCTCTCTTCTTATATACAGATAGAATGCAAACATCAGAAGCCTCTACATTAAAGCAAACCTGGAATTCAGGGAAGCAGAATACAACCAGATTCTTAAAAAACTGCTTTGGGATGATTTTCTCCCATTTGAGTCTGCATCCCTGGTCAGTAGTCTTCACTTTGTTCCTGAAACGATGATAGGATGCTACTCTTCCGGATATCCACCGAAGACTAACTGGAGTTATGATCACTATACATGTTCCAGTCCACAGAAAAGGTAGAATAAGAGGCAAACTATAAACCCACTGACATGCATATAATCGATTAAAGAGCCATCTCCAGAACCCTTAAAGGTGGGAGTAACCCTACCTTTACACAAACGTTCCCACCTCAAGATATCAACCAGATTATATTCCGCAGACAGGTCTTTCATCATGACCCCCTGTTGGGTAAGCTGTAGGTCCATTATGGTCCTGACAGTGATTCCCAACTTCAGAATCCCGCCCGCACCCCTCCACCCCCCCCCCCCCCCCCAACCCCATCCCTCCCTGTTTATAACAGCTACTACAGGGGTGGAGATTGAAATCACCCAGGATCATTATGATAGTAAAAACATTGGGACAACTAGAAAAGAAGGTGTGCAAATAAATACAGAGTGTGGCTGAAACATCATCAGACTCCCTTCCATGGACGGCATTGTATAGGTCAATACACAGAATCCTCGAAGGGTTCTTAAAAGAACGAACACCACCTAAAATATGCAGAGAGGAGCTCTTAATCTCTTGAATTTTGTGACAAAGCTAATTTGACAAAATAAGGCAAGACCCCTGTTACGGGGACTCAACACACAAACAGAACTATGTGCAGGAAAACAGGGCCTCAGTGTATATGGGCTGAACCTTCCTACCACCTTAGTAACCAAAATCCCAAAACAGACTAGCTATAGTGTCTCATTCTTTCTCCTACATACTCATGCAGCTACAAATGATCAGACAACCCAGAACACAACACTCCTGACTCTCTCAGGAATCACGGTAGCAAGACATACCCTATCGCTCACTCACTCTTACTTTTCCTCAATAAGAATTGTCAGAGTAACGGTTATAGTTCAAAATGTTCATTTTAACTATTGTGCTCTATAATGCAGTATACGAGCCACTATCAGCAGCGAAATGCATAAACCTAAAACAGTTAGCATTGTTACAATTCCATGGAATATAAAGGGGGATGTCATAATATACAGACAGTGGACAAAGGACTATAAGGCCTAACCACCCTCCCCTTGGTAAGGTGAAATTTATTATATAAAGGAAGATCTCTGGGCTTTGTCAGCAGACCCCATACCTTAGTGCCTAGATAGAAGTTTTACATCATAGGAACAGCACAGCTCTCTCACTGGAAAGACCCTCTCCAAGTGTGTCTATTGAACAACATGCATCCCCGTAATATCAAAGCACGAGTTTCCAGCAGCACAGCTCTGTTAGCATGCTTTGTCTAGGTGCTAGGGACTGACCAGAACAGAACAAAAAGGGCCATTGTTTATCGACCTTGCACATAGTGTTCAAAATAAACTCCAGGAACATGCAGAGAACGCAGACAGTTCTCTTGTGAAAGGCACAGAGTCTAGCAAAATAGAGTCATGTAGTATCATTCGCAAAAGCAGGAATATGGCAGCAGAGCTCATGCTAACTTAGCAATGTCGACAATGACCCTAACGGCCATATAACACTCCCACTAGGTCTTACATGGAAAGACAGGGAAGCATTATATGTAAAGTAAACAACCATCCATTTGGAGTCCTCCCCCCATTTCCCAAGTCTCCTGAAATGTCAAAATATCATACAGAGCAAGTGATCTAATTCAATCAGGATCCTCCATTTTTGCCCTCCACCCTTCTATGTTCCACAACATAACCCTAAGCTGCTTATTTGTATGGTGTGCCCTAGAAGCTACACAGGTAACTTGCTTATTTCCCAGTCAGTCGTGATCGTCTAAACCATTTATGGGCTCATAGTGATTAGACCAGACACGGGACATTCCAGGCTACATTTGCAACATTATCTCATAAAACTTGGGGACTCGATTTTTGCGACCTAGGGCTGGTTGTGGCTAAAAGAGAAATCACCCTGCACTGGAAATCAGGAGCTGGTCCCAGCTTTACGAGATGGAGAGCGGCCTTCACCAAATGGGCGGATAGTGAGGGCACACTTCGGCTGCAGCTAGCGTGGCGGGGAAACGATGAAAAGGCGCTGGCCATGGCACATGCATGGGAAGCACTAGTGGTTGAACTCCGAGGGTGGGCAGCAGATGTGGAGGAGGGCACTGAAGCGCAGGAGCAGCCTGTAGAAGCGTAATCATAGAGAGGTGCTCGATAGACCACGCGGGAGGGCGGGAGGGCTTTCCTTCTCCTTACTGCTCTGAGCCTGCCTATGGGGGTGGGGAGTGGCCTGCAGCCACTAACACGGCTACTTCAAAAGAGAGACTTCTCCTGGTACCTGGTGTTATGGCACACTGACATGTGGGTGGGGGGAGGGTGTAATTGCATATGGGAGTGCTGGGGGACAGTGACTTACTAGCTGGAAGTGGTTTAGACTGTATTATGCACTGGTTCCTACATGCTGGATATGACCAGGGGTGTGATGATGTTTGATGATGGCAAATGTAATCGGGTAAAGCAATAAAAATTGTTTTTGCAAAAAAAAACCAACAAAAAAAAACTTGGGGACTCGAAAATGGAGAACCCCTGGTGGACTTTGGCAAATGTTTGTAAACGTAACCCAAGGGTAAGGCTATGACATCACAGTGGGAGTGAGTGTAGCCCACTACCAAGGTGCCTTAGCATAGATCCATTTGGAATACTCTGTTCTATTGCTTTTGATCTATATTTTTAACTGCAAGAATTATTGATAAACTCGCCAGAGAGATATTATTCAAATGTATTTTAACTAAGAAATATTTTTGTTCCTTGTGAGGACATAAGAACCAATGAACCAATCACAAAACAATAAATATTCAAAACACGGGTATATATAGAAAAAGGTTTTATCTTTTGAAATTTATCAAGGGTACTACACAGTTATACAAACAATGTAACAAGAGGAAAATAAATACAATTGTATAATCCTTCAATGTCACTATTGTAAACACTTCTTCTCATTGTACATTATTTTCCAGAAGAGAGTGTGAATGTCGACGTTTCAGTCTCTATGCATTTGTCCATGAGACCATCTTCAGGACTATCATAAATTTAACAGTTGACCCCTGAATGATGTTTCCAAAGATTCAAGAATTATAGAATACAATTGATACGTACATGTCAAATCGATCGTCGTTCTGTAGCTTTTGTTTAGGGTGAATAATCGTCAAAAGATACAGGTAAGTGAACTCTGCTGCTTTTTGGACGGTGTAATTAAATTTCCAGTCCCCAGCAACTTCTCAATTGAAGAAGTTTATTCTGTTAAGTTTTGTAGTGCACCGAAAATTCGGCAGTCTGATTATTAATTACACCTTCCAAAAAGCACCAGAGTTCACTTACCTGTATCTTTTGACGATTATTCACCTTAAACAAAAGCTGTTTGGTAAGTATTTTGTGTGGAGTTTATTCACTAGAATTGGTAACCAGGTATGTATATTTAGTTCATCCGTGGGTGGCAGTGTTACTCTGAGTGAAACTCCGGTAACGAAATCCGAAGTAATTGTAGGCATGGTGAAAGTGTACGTGCTTGTCGTTTGTGTGGTAAGTGCAGGACTTTAAGTGGGCCGGGTCTGAGCACCGGCAGTTTTTTAAAGGGGGCCTTGAAACAGGTCTCTATCGGGCTCTGTTTTGTGCCCTGGCACAGGTGGTCCATTTCTTTCAGGACTGCAGTGACCGCAGGCACATCGATGTGCACGTACTCACACTGCTCACTTCTCAGTAGTGGAGAAGTTACGGCATGGCGTCATTTCAAGGGAGCATTGTAGGGGAAGGAAAATCCTTTAAAGAGAGTCATTTTCTCTCTGGATTTCTCTTCTCTTTTTGAAACTCAGGAGCAGCAACATTGTCGTGGTGTAACCAGGGCTTTAAGTGGAAGCTTTTTCAATATTACATACAAGCCATAGCTGCTGCTTATTTATCTTATGCAACTAACAACCATTGACAAAGTCAATAGTGCTTGTTGTAGGTATGATGTTACTTTTTGTATCATATATCTAGATGCAATAATAGAAACAGCAAAATACAAGTCGGGCGGCACACTACGCTAAACACAGATTTTTAGGTAAAGTGTTTTTAAGCCACGCCCTTAATTGCATTTGCCACGCCCCTTTGAGAGACCCTCCAGTTTTTTCGTTCCACTTAAAGCCCTGGGTAAGTGTATTGTTAATGTAAGTAAATGTAAAAGGGAGTGGTGAAAATTGCAACGTAAAAACATGCGTAGTAATGTCATACAACCCGGTGAGGGTCCCCACTGCATTATTCGAGTAAGATAACATTTATTTATTTGTTCTGGGCCTCTTGTCAGTACAGTTGTTAGCTTCCGCTTTTCTCTAGCCCATGTTTTAAAAGAGTGAATGCGAGAATAAAGCCTGGAAAAATATAGGTTTCAATCAAAATACAGTAAGAGCCACCCATAGGCTGCTTACTTCTCTTCAATCTGCATGATACATTTGGACAAACCCCTTGATGTAACAGTTAATCTAACCGGCAGCAGTAAAAAAGTCAAAATCAAAGGGGGGGGGGGGGGGGGGGGGGGGAGCTGCCCTGCCTCTTCCTGGCAATGACGGGCCTACAGTCACCTACTGAAGGGAACAGTGTTTGACCTCATTGTCAAAGGTTCGTATTCCAGCAGGTCCACTCAGGCTTGCATCATTCTGAGGTGGATAAAATGAGTACCATTTAGTTGGGTAACAATAAACATGTTATTCAGAGTCAAGATACCCTTTGGGGTGAAAGTGTGATTAACCAAGTACACATTATGTTATCAATCATGACTCTGGGTTCTTACGATGCAGCAGAATGTGGATCTCATAGAAGATGGATGTCAGACTTGTATAGAGGAGTCACTTAAACCCCCTCCTAATGCATCTGACTGACCACCCTTCTCCAAGTCGGAGATCCACCTTCAAGGCCTGACCAAAAACATAATGTGTATTTGGTTAAGCACACTACAATGAAGGCAAACAACAATAGAGCTTAGAAAACTCGAATTAAACAAAAAATACTAGCAAAGGACCAATGAAATAAATAATTAACATAGATAAAAGTATGTTCATACAAAATCCTTCACAATTACATAAAATAACAAGCATTGGCATAGCCAATAGGTCTCGCATTTGGGACCTTATAAGTGTTTAGCCATGCAACAGTTGGTGTTGTTGCACCAAGGATATTCTGCTGCATAACTAAATACTTATAAGGTCCCAAAAGCGAGACCTATTGGCTATGCCAATGCCTGTCTTTTTTATATCCGTGTTCAAGAAGTGAAATACTTTGATTTGCGCTTGTGGAGCAAGGTGTGTTTCGCCAGCAGATTTTTTTAAAACTTAAATATAACTTTAGAGCATTATGTTTTATGTAGAAAGAAAGAAATTATCTTTATTCTTCTGATGTTCATGTCTCAAGAAAACTTCCTTCACCATAACCTTGTCTTCCGCATAGTGTGTTTTTAATCTGTCTCTGAGTATCCTCAAAGGAGTTATCCATAAGACGCCAGGCATTCAGTCCGCAAAACTTTGACATTTTTAAGGTCCACTTTAAAGTATGGCTCTATAAAAAGGGTGGAATTATCTTTGAATATGTTGCTAACAGGTGGTTTTTTATAATTGTTCCATTTAAAAGTTTTTTTTAATTTTTTTACAGTTTTAGAATATCTACCCCTATACATAGATGTTAGTTGGGGCGTGTAGTGCTAGATGATATTTACCTCCATCAGCACAGTGTGAATTCAATAAAATACATCCTATTTGATAAATATGTGACCGTTCTTAAATCCACTCCTCAAATCCATACCAGCTTTCGTCTCACTACATGTCAAGAAAGTTGGACTGCCAGTGAGATCTCATCATAAGCAATAGCGAAAAAAAGAAAGACATTGAAAGAGTAATGGAGGGCAACGAGGGGAGAAAGAGAACAGAAGAAATGGGAAGAGGAAAGAAACAAGAGGAAAAAAGAAATGGAGAGGAGAAGGGGAGGGGAGGGAGGAAATAAGCTGTGCCTTGTGTTTGAGCACACAGTCACGGGTTCGAATCCCAGTACACTTAGCTTTTCATCCTTCTGAGGTCGAAAAAGCAACTGCCATTGAATGGAGTAGCAATAACCATCTATTATCCGTGGGGACCCTCCAGCAGGTTCCCTCAATTCTATAAGTGCGCCTTTTATGTCCGCGTGACCAAGAGAGGTTGAGGGGGGGGGGGGGGGGTCAAAGAAAAGATGGTTGGCCGGGTGAACGAAGGACAGAAAGGGTGCAAGAACTAGGGAGGAATATAGTGAAATAAAGAGGAAGAGAATGGTGAAGATGAAGGAAAGAACAAAGAGAAAAAAGAGAAAATAATGGTGAAATGGGTATAAGGAGAATGGAACACGGTATGGAATGCAGATATGGGTAGGTGGAGAAACGAGGATTTAAACTGATGAAATAGAGGAGATTCCACAAGACAGCAAAGGAGTACAGCCAATCGAATGGAAAGGATTAAAGCTGGTGGAAAGGATTAAAGCTGGTGAGATCGCTGGGCTAATGCACCTGCTGCAGTTGTGTGCGTGTGGGTGTGGCCTCTGCAGGCTAGAGTTTAATTGTCATCTTCACCCCACCACTCATCCTTCTAATGCCGAGATTCCTGGCTGTTAGGCACCAATCCTTCGTTCCTCTTCTGATTCGCCCATTCACTCCTGGGGAGTGACAGGGCGCGGGAAGAGTAATAAATCATGTAGCAAATGAAGAGGGGAATCAAAATGAATGAAGAGAACCAGAGAAAGCAAATAAAGAGTGGAGACCTGTGAGGAAAAAATGATTGAACCAAACAGCGAAAGGAATAATTATAGAAAGAAAGCAGAGTATCTCCATGGATTAAAGCACCTGTTGGAGAAAACTGTCTTCAACTGCACACCGCAGGCTCAAAACCCGATAGAACAGATACAACCATTCATCTTTCCTAGCTTAAGGAAAAGAACGCCAGTCTTAGAGTAAAATGAACGTTATTTATAGCGCTGTGAAGCTGTGAGGCTTTGTCAGCTAGCGCTACATACAACAAAGAGAACGTTTACAGATGTTCATAATTGGAAGCACCTTTCTGCCCATTTCAGAGCCTGCCTCCACCCCTTTTGGTGCTATGCTGCCCTCTGCAGATACCTCCTGAGGATAGCTCAGTAGATTATGCACCTTATTCCGAGGTGTGTGTCTACATTTTACATGTCATAGGTTTGAACGCCAGCAGAGGAGACTTCGCTTTTCATCCTCCTGAGGCCGATATGAGTACCATTTCAAAGCAAGTGATAATTGGACACAGAAAGGTGCTCTTTGTAAAGCGATTTGGGTAAAACACTGTACAATTTGTTATTATGCGCCTTTGTTAATGAAAAATGGGCGAAGGATGGGGGGCGCTCGATGGGCTTTAATGAGCGGTACTCTGGAACCATCAAAGAATTACGTTTTGTAACACAACACGCTCACGTTTTTCAGCTTCTCTTTTCTAAGAAAAAGGGGCAACGGTAACAACCCCCAAAAGAAACAACAGCACCAAAAAATAGGGGCAATAAGAAGACAACCCGAGACTAGAAGGGCGGACAAGCAACAGATCCCACTCCCTGGCATGTCTCTTTTGGATGCTGCCCGCCGTAGCATCGTTGACAAGACGAAGCACTGGATTTTGCGGAGCCGGACGCACCTCTCGCTGTTGTCTCTTAGTCCTCATGACCCCTGATATATATCCCTTTGTGTGTGCAATACACACCTGTATCTGTGTGAGGGTGTAACAATGAGCTCTCCTCGCATGGATGGGTTCTTAGCGCTGCTATCTACCTGTATGCACAGAGCGCTACAAAGACACATTGCGGTGTGGTGTTTGGCAGTGAGGACATGTATGTGTAAATCAAGGCGAAGGGATGATAGGGAGAGAGAGAGGCACCACCGAGTCCTACAATGCCTGTCTGGCTGCGGTGGACGGTGTGCAGGGATAGGATGTGTATACACGGATGGACAGACAGAGTTGTGCACTTCTTTTTTTATAGCTTGAACGCAGCACATTTAGAGCTCGTCCGTGCATCTTTGAGGCTTTCTGAGACAAGCATTGGCCATGCGGCTGTAACATCAAAAGCAGCCGCGAAAGTGAGTGATCGCGATCAAAGTGCGGTGAGCGAAAAGCGTGCGCCCGTGCACATGCACTCAAGCTCTAGGCCGGCCATGGCAACATTTTTTGAAGCCCTTACTAAAAGACTTGCCAGACCAGCGCATGCGCTGGGTCAGGCGAGACCAAAAAAAGGTACAATAGTGCTGAACACAAATGTGCATTAAAGAGGAACACAACCATACAAAAAAGGTTTTTCATTCTATATGAAAAAACATTACAATTTTGCTGGACCTAATAACACATAATTACGTATGATCTCTCAATCAACTGCCACACAAGCCAAATTACATTTGTTTGAGAAGTTAACACAGTGCTAGTCTCATCATAAGCCTCTAGTGGGTACGTGCTTTTTTAAGCGTACTAGAAATAAAAAGAGCATTTTTAGAAAAAGCTGCTGTGACTTTCCTTGCTATTTCATGAAACAGTTTTCTCAGTTGAATCTATGGCTGGACTTCAGAAAGCTTGGACGGCAATAGTTTAACTTTGTTGTAGCACTAGCAAAGACAGCCTACCTTTCTGAACTGTAGTCGAACTGGTGAAGTAAGCGATCTGCCAAAAGGGTACGATATTCATTGATGAACAACTCCTTACTGCCATAGATGCTAACCAACAGACTTATTATGTCTGAGGACCGCCGTTTCGAGCTGATTTTCCCTGTAAATAAAAAATATAAACTCTGTAGCATAACATTATTTTAGGTGGCGTTTTTAATGAGGTCTTAGACCCCTTCAGTGATAGGAAATACAAATAAAAAACTGTTCCAGACAAGTCTCAAGATTTTAAAACTGCCATATCTCCTAGACCATTAACTAATGTTTGTGAGACTTTAGGCCTGGGTCACCAAAATTAGTCTCTTTTCTCCCCTGCTCATGATATAGTGGCTATATTTCAGTTAGTTAATTAATCCCTTATTCGTTGCATACAATGTGCTCATATGGACTCAATTTTACTCTCCGAACACGTGCCTGTTAAGTTTGAGAGTTCTGTCTCTAGTTTTAAAACTAGCAGATGAAGATTTAATAACCATCTCCTGCTGATCAAAGTTTCAGCAAAGTGTTAAACATATTTATCAATGAATGCTTAAATGTAAACAAATAGCACGGATGTTACCACAGAGGTCAATAATTGAGTTACCTTTAAACAGGCTTTCACTTTTTCACCACTTCCTTTGTAGCCACAAATAATTTAAAGCTCAATCGAAAAGAGCATGCCTATTTTATAACTAAATCTTCACAAATGTTTAATGATTTAACTGGAACAAACAACAAAAGCCCCACCATTAATATTTGTAAAATTCTTTAACATATTATGTTTAAATACTAAGACAGTTAAAATAAGGTCGGTAAAAAGCTTGCTTATTACTTGATAACTAAACAGTAGTGTATAGCTTTAGTTGTACTAGTAAATGCAATAACTCAACATAAGTTTCAGATGCTAGCATTTCTAAATCTTTTGAAGTATTTTACAGGAAGCTAAACAATTATTGCAACCTATCCCAATCTGATTAGAATATCATTTTCCTTTTTTCCTGAAAAAAATTAAATCTATGTTCATTTTTCTTTATTGCACAATGGCAGTTCCTTAGACTAGATTCTACATGCAAATTGACAACCGATACTCTTAAGTTTGAAAGCTTTATTTGAATAATAAGTAATACAAAAAACCAGTGGTACAAAATAATGCAATACAAGATACAATAACATCAAATGAGAGGTTAATATAAAGAAGAGAAAGCTCTTTTTTAAATTTTTAAGGGAATGAGGGGAGGGAGGGGAAAAAGAGGGAGGGGATGAAGTTAAACAATTAAAAAAACTGATAAAATGAGAAAATTGCATCCTACATCAGAATAAGAGGGATTATGCTAATCAAGCTAATATATATAGTAAGTCAAAAAACATTGAAAGACCAAAGAACAAAGTAAAGAGATACTCAAGGAGGTTTAACATTTTCAGCATTTACACGAGAATTATCTGATAATACTAAATGATATGAATAAGTAATAAGAGGTAACCAAAAGAGATCTCTATTGAGCAATGGTTTACAGGAGGAGGCAGAAGCAATATCGAGTGCATATGACAAAGACTGTTCCACCAGTGTTGGATAGAGAGCTTCGTGAGTGTTTTCCAATTGAAAGTGATGTGTTGGAAAGCTAAAGCAAGTATAAGGTCGAGAAGACCATTTTTGTGAGGAAGAAGGTCTAAGGAATCGAAGAGACTTCCAGAGAAAAGAAGGGGAATGGAATAGGGAATGGAAATATTAAATACACGAGAAATACAGGACCAAACTTTCTCACAGGAAGAAGAGACCGAGGGGCAAAGAAAGAGAAGGTGAAGAAGGTCGGCATTAGAGGAGCCACAGGTCCAACAGTTTGAGTTAGTGGAGTGAGAAAATTTAGCGATAGAGGTGGGAGTAAGATAAAGTTGATGATAGAGAAAGTACATGGATTGAGTAAGAGAAGCAGATCGAGAGATTTTGAGAGAACGGGACCAAAGTTTGTCCCAGAAAGTGATAGACCATTCACATCCCTGGTCAGATTCCCATGATAGTTCCAACTTAGTTTTTAAACGTCCTGGATTAGGAGCCGAGAAGTACGTATATATAGGAGAAGCTTTAGGCAGCAAGAGAAGAATCTTGAGAAGAGAGTAGGGAACGGGGGAAGAGATGAGGATGGGAGAGGGTAGAAAATATCAAGAATGACCGTCAGAGTGGTAAATTTCTGTAGGAAGGAGCAGGGGCATTGAAAAGTGGTCTGAAATTGGGGAAATAGGCAGGGGGATAGACCATCAAAAAGGTCTTTGACACAGATTATGCCTCGTGATCTCCAAGAGCTCCAAAAGATAGTTCTGCCACTAATGGTAATAAGGGAATTATGCCAGATAGGGGATTCTAAGAAGGGTTCTCTACATATAGGCTTGGGGTGTATCAGAGGTGTCAATAGGGAACAAGTGTGTTTAAACAAAGGTAGGGAGGTAAGAGGTGTTTTGGCAGAAAAGGCTAAAATTTATTTTAAAGAGAAAGGTCAGCGAGGAGCCATTTGGAGACCTGGCGAAGACAAAATTATTTATGATACAAGCGAAAATTAGGGAAATTTACACCTCCATTAGCTTTCGTCCTCCGAAGAGAAGAGACAGCCTAAGTTTTGCCAAAGAAATTTAGAAAGACGAGAATCAATTTGTTTAAAGTAACAGGCAGGAATGTGGGTAGGAAGCATAGAAAGAGTATAAATCAAAATAGGAGTAATCGTCATCTTAATCGTTTCCAACCGACCCCACCATGAAAGAAAGAGGATTCCAAGAGGAAAGTAATTTGTCAATCCGAAAAAGATCGCAGCCATATTTAATATAATAGAAGATTCAATAGAGTTGGAGAACCATATACCTTGATATTTGATTTTAGAGCTATTCCATGCAAACCCAGTGGGAGAAAAGGAATGTGGAAGACAGGATTTAGTGAGAGGGAGAATTTCTGTTTTATCAGAATTGATTTTATATCCAGAGACAAGGGAAAAGGAAGTAAATTCATGTAATAAAGGGGGAATGGATGTTTCGGGATCAGAAATGAAGAATAGGATGTCATCTGCGTAAGCAGAGAGTTTTAAATGTTGGTCACAATACGAAAAACCAGAAATGGAAACATTATTACGGATTGAGGATAGGAAGAGTTCACGAGCAAGAACAAAAAGAAGAGGAGAGAGAGGGCAACCTTGATGGACTCTGCGTTGGAAGTGAAAATAGGATGAAATACAGCCGTTAACTAGTACTGAAGCTCTGGGGGCAGAACATAATAATGATATGAGGGAAGAAAATTTGGGACCAAAACCATGTCATTTCAAAGATGCAAATAAAAAGGACCAATCTACTCTATCAAATGCTTTTTCAGCATCGACAGAAATGGCCGCTAAGGATGTGGATAGGGAAGGAACTTTGTTTAAAACTAAGAAAGAGACAATAATTATCCGAGGTCAACCTGCCTCTGACAAAACCACATTGCTCCTTACCAACTAAATGAGGTAAAAGGGGATCTACACATAGAGAAAGCGTTACGGCAAAAAGTTTATAATCAACATTAACTAGGGAAATCGGTCAATAATTTTTTGCAAAACGTAGGGTCTCGTCCCTCTTTATGGATAAGGCAAAAGACACACAAGTGATGGACGGAATGCAGAACAAATTGAAACATTCACCCCCAGTCAAGAGATCTGGGTTAAATCCATCATTCTTTTGCTCACCATGCCACCCCAGTTTAGACCTGGCTATATGCAAATCAGTCTTGACCCTGTGCCTCATGCGAACAGTCCAGCCCGAACTGCCATGCCAGGTCCTCTCTGGACCGGAAACAAGCATCCTAGGACCGGTTTCGGGGTTTCACCCCTCTTCAGCCAGGATAGCTTGACCAGTGGCACAGTGTGGCTTCTTGAAAAGTACCTTCCGTTTTACCAGAGAGGAAGAAAGAGTGAAAAAGATTTAAGAGTTTAGTGAGAGTTGGATGGGGATGGTAAATTATCAAGATATGATTGAATGAGGGAACTAGAGGGAGGGGACTCCGGGGTATAAAGATCCTTATAGAATAGTTTAAATTTGTTAAGAATATCTTGATCTTTATGAAGAAGAAAACCATCCGAAGAGTAAATAGAATCAATCAGCGTGCGGTCTTTACGGGAACTAAGATAATTTTCTAAACGTTTTCCAACTTTATTACGACCTCCGTAATAACGAGCACTACTACGGAGAAGTATGGAAGAGGCGTTATCAGTTGAAGTTTTATTGAATGCCAGGTTAGCGCCAATCAGAGCTGGCAGGACCTCGTTATCTAATGAAGTATACAATTTGCGCTCTAAAGCTTTGATGTGGGCCATGGTAGCTTTATGTTGTTGAAGGAAACGTTTCTTTTTTTTGTTTTAGACAAAGCCCATAATGAAACCCCTTGCAGTGGCTTTAAAGGAATCCCAAATTATGTAGGGTGAGGAGCTAGGATCGTTATTTAGGTCAAAAAATTCATTAGCAAAGGTGATGAAAGAAGAAGAGAAAAGTGGGTCAAGTAAGAGAGAGTTGTTGAAACGCCAACAGGAGGACCTGGGATGTGGTGGAAGTAAGTCAAGGTTAGTTATAATTGGGGCATGATCAGAGATAACGATAGGTTCAATAGAGGAGAATAACAAATTCTGAGATAAAGATTGAGAGAGAAAAATATAGTCTAAACGAGAGAGGGAATTTTGAGGAGGAGAGAAGAAAGAAAAGTCCAGAGAATCAGGATGAGTGAGTCTCCAAGAATCAACAAGATGTGTTTGGGAAATAGTGTCAAAAAAATGTTTATGAGACTTATGAGGGGTGAAGCGTGTCTGTGATTGGCGATCTAGAAAAGGGTCAACAATTTGGTTGCAGTCACCTCCCAGAATAAAGTAATCATCTCTAAATTGAATACATTTTGGTGTGATCAAAGGCCAGAAGGAACAATCGGGATGAGTGGGATCATAAACATTAAAAACAGTCAAGGAACTATTATTAATTAACAACTTAGCTAACAACCATCTACCTTCTGTATCAATTTCTTGTGAATTAATTTTACATTTCAGTTTCATATGGCATAGAATTATAACACCATTTTTCTTATTAGAAGTGGGAGAGAACAAAACTGATCCTACCCAACCTCTTTTCAATTTTAATGCCTCAATTTCAGTGAGATGGGTCTCTTGTAGAAGGACCAAGTCAGAATTATAAGAGGCATGGTGTGATATAATTTTCTGTCTCTTAATAGGGTTAATGAAACCTTTCACAGTCCAAGAAATAACTCTGAATGTAAAATCGGTAAAAATACATAAAGAACAAAAACAAAACATGTAATATTAACAAAGATGCAATGAACACTACAATCAAACTGACAAGCCATACATAAGTTAAACATTAGAGAAAAGGAGGGAAGAGGGAGGAAGGAGGAAGAAAGGAAGGAAGGGCTGGAAGAGGAGAGAAAAAAGAGATAATAAGAGAAGACAGCACATGACAACCACTTAATGCAATATAGGAACGCAAGTTAAGAAAATAAAGGGGATGACGACTGTGATACGTACCTTTTAGGGGAAGATAAAAAGAAGTGCGGGGAAGACAAAAAGAAGTGCGGGCAGTGGCGACACAAGGAAGACGGCACAAGCAACCAGGAAGGGAGCACCACAGTGGGGAACATATGCGATAAACAGGAAATAAAGAGAGAGATGCGTTAGAAAATAAGAAATTACCTAGAAAAATAGAAGGAAATAAGAGAAAAATAGGAGATGAAAATAAAATGATACAACACAGTGATACAATACAATTATGAACAATAACCTGCAAAGATAACAAGCATTGGCAAAGCCAATAGGTCTTGCTTTTGGGACCTTATAAGTGTTTAGCCATGCAACAGTTGATGCTGTTGCACCAAGGATATTGTGCTGCATAACTAAATACTTATAAGGTCCCAAAAGCGAGACCTATTGGCTATGCCAATGCTTGTTAAAATTGTGATTACTGCCTGAAAAAGCCACGTGTCCGAAAGCACATAAAATCAGAAACATTTAGATCACTTCCTTCTGTGACCATTTTCACATATGCTCACATTAGAAATTGTACCAGTCAACAGCCTCGCTTCAACCTCACTTTCTCTTTAAAATGTCAGACGCCACCACAGGAAGATGCAACATAAGCTGAAGCAGCAGTGGAGGCTGCAGGCATCGGTGCTGCTTTAATGCCCACTACCACCTCCGCGGCTCACTGTCATTAAACATTCGGACAGCAGCATTAATGAAGGAGATAAAACGTAAGAGGCTGCGGAGCGCTCATAAGGAAGTGGGCTCTTCTGATAAATTTTGTTTGTGTGTAGGTTTCACTTAAATACCTGCGGTCTCTAGTGGAAGCCTGTTTGACAGCATTTACTACATTAGTCTCTTCCGGGCATTTAGAGCAGTGCAAAGCCATAGCTCGGAGGAAGAGCAAACGTTGGTTATGAATCTGATAAAATTGGTAAAAGCAGTGTCGAATTTGGACAAAGAAAAGGCCACAGACACCATAATAAAAGTGGCCCCAATTAGTGATTTCAAGCTATTCGTTTGACAGCTAAAAAAGTTGCCCATGTTTGAAAAAATTGGTGCCGTTTAATACTTGTAAAAGACACATTGCATAATTGTTCTACCAGGTGTGGGAGACCTTGCAGGCATATATGTGCGCATACTGTCTGAAAGCAGGGGAATTGAACAATAAATAGGTCTCGCATTTGCGTAACTTTGACCTTTTGGTATCGTAAATGACAATGCCTTTTATTAGTGCATGTTTTTAAACACATAAATAAAAGGCATTGTCATTTACAATGCCAATAGCGCAAAATCTCTCAAAAGCGAGACCCAAGGCATAACCAATGCTTGTTTTATTTTTGGTTGGAGGGGCGTAACACAAACAATGGCAGAGTGAGAGGTGGGGTGAAGAATTAACACAGACAATGGGGAAAGAAGGATAAACAAAAGAAGAAGCACAGGCAGTAAGAAGGAAAGAAGCAGCAGCAACACTGACACTTAGATAGAAGGAGGACACGGGGTGAGGCAGCCTTTAAAGTGGACTTGACACTGCGATTCTGTGGGAAATATTATTTCAACAACACTAACTGGAATAGCTACCCCTCAATCTGTATGTTGAAACGAGATGTTAAACCCAAAAGGAAGCAAAAAATGCAGATTAAAAGTGACATTAAAATGGACACAGACTGGTTGATAATACAGCACCTGAAGCAGTTAAGTCAAAGCTGGCCCATGATGTGCATGGCTACGCTGGCCCCTCGTTTCTGGTGCTTGTGCACAACTTCCTGTTTACTAAAGCATAGCCACCATTGTCTCATCAGGTACAAGTATAAGCTCTGTTTACAAAGTACACACACTTCAAAGCAGTTTTAACCCAGTACAGAGTGGAATAACAAAGTACAGAAGAAAACGCTACCCGAGTGTTAGAATGAACTGGATACAAACAGTGTTCTGGGAGGAGGTATCATTCTAGGTAGACGTGTGAGCTGAGCTCCATCTTTCACAAAGAAAGTAGAGGTTAGCTTGTTTCTAGGTCTTTCACTTAGTTTAACATATTGGGATAGGGTATTTATTAAACATGCAGCGCCGACAGAATGGTTAAAGAATTCTGTTTTAATCTAATAATTGAACACAACTGCAACGCCCACACACCTGCACAGTGGGAAACAACGGATATGCTTTGAAAAATCCTACATCGGAACACAACACTGCACAACTTTGCACTTTCACCAGGAAGTGTGATTTGCCCCCAGTCGGTTTCTGTCACTGTGGAAGACTAAAAGCAATGTGTATTTATGATGGTCATTTAGGCAGGTTTCACAGCTGTAATCGGGGCAAGATCAAAACTAGGCCAGCTAAAAAGTGCACTCTTGTGCAGGGCCTGTGGGTCAAGGCACTGGGGTCAGCAAAGGGGTAGGCTGATGTGCGTGGAAGGGTGTGTTATGTTGTTGTCTGTCGGTGTACAAAGTGTTAAACGAGACACGTCGGAAGTAAATTCAGAAAAACAAAAAACGGCAGACAAAAAAAAAGGAGGTATAACATGTTTAACGGGACACTTCAGAAGTAAATTAAGAACAACAAAAAACGGCAGACAGAATAAGGAGGCACAAGTCATCTGCAGTTCACAGACGTTAACAAGTATTCACGACATATTAGCAAAGCAAAGGGCAGTGCTTGAGGTGCTGACAATGCATGACGCATGGTTACCCAGTGCATGCTTTGGGCTTTCAACTCTTGACATGCTCCCATTAAACATGGTGTCGAAATCACGCTGTACACAATTGCCGCAAGGCTGTGACGTGCACTTATTTCAGTTTATTAGATGCCTATACAATGAAGGTGTTTGAGCTGTGCGGACCAAAAGTTCAAAATAAAGTGGGCTCCAGTATTGTCTGCTTTTGAGGTCTGTTGCCGGGAGCCCCCTGCTCAGTGATGTTTTGAAATAAAACATGGCTCTGTTTTTCAAACTTGAAAGCTGGTGCCGCGCTAAAACACAGCGTGGCGCCCGTGTGCTTAAAATGGATGTGTGGCTAAAGTATTGCCTGTTTCTGAGCTGGGAGCCCCTGCTCGGTGAGGTTTTAAATAAAACGTGTCTCGTGTTTTCCTAACTTAAAAGCTCTGGGTAGCACTTTCAAAACCCGCTTACTAAATGTCTCGCTTGAGACAGCACATGCGCTGGCTCAGGCGAGACCTAAAAAGCATTAAGTAAAACCAGGCAAATTAAAATCTGTAGCAGAGGAGAAGAGAGTCACGGTATGGAAGATGTGGAAGAGAGAGAACCAGAGACATCCATCGACGATGTAGAGTGCGAATGAATGAATTTCCTCAATTCTGCCAGTTCCTCAAAAGTGGAGGTCTCGTTTCGGTAAGTCACCTTGAATAAACACAGGTGAAAAGTTCATATCGAGCTCCAAGTGTGCGCAAAGAAGGTCGAAGATCCAAAAATTCTTTCTGCCATTTAGCTTTTGCAGAGGAGACATCCTGAGAGAGAAATAACTTAGCGCCTGACCAGACAAGCTGTTTTTTGTGTTTAGCTGCATATAAAACCAGTAGCAAGTCTGTAAATTTCAAAAATAGAAAAATCACACCTCGTGGCTTGGAAGGAGCAGCTGATGAAGACAGAGGGGACTCAACCTGTGGGCTCCCTGAATATTCAAATTTGTAGATGGAGGGAGGTCCAGAAGTTTTATGAGAAAATTGTTGAAGAAGGGAACTGGATCATCACCTTCTAAATTCTCTTGAAGACCATATAAGCGTAGGTTATTGCGCCTATTCCTGTTTAAGGTCCTCAGCTGATTTCTTCAACCAAAGGACTTCCTTCTCAAGGGCAACTCATTTTGTGGAGACATTTTGAAGTTCATCAACTTGCTGTTCGACTGTGGAAATGCGAGAATCCATAGAAGCCCATTTGGTGTCCATAGTCTGAAAGCGGGAGAATGAGCTGTAGATCTCTTTTGGGTAAGTAATAATTTCTTGCTCCTGCCCATAGAGCAGGGAAGGGAAAACTGTGTGAGCAAAGAAAAAACACCAGCAAAAAACTGCAATGTCTCACAGTGTGTGAGGTAGGCTCCACAATTTATTGCGCAAGCAGCTCAAAACACAAAGAAACCTCCTAATAAAATTAAAAATATGTCTGGTCAGGCAAAGAATAGCAGGAAAATAGTAATTGGCATCAAAGAGCGGGGATGCGGCATAATGTCTGAGGCGAGAAGCAAGGAAAGCCTCACAGAGAAAATCAAAATGGCGGCCGCAAAGGAGTGAAAACAAGTAAAGGAGGTTTTACCTAAAATAAATAGCGAATACACCCATATTAGACATATGAGGGTTTTCAGGAGCAGTTCCGTTGCATGAAACTCTTTACTTCAATGCCCAAAGAGAGTTTTGAGTATCGAAAATCACCGCAACATTTCACCCGCGATACGGAGTTCCGGGGCTAGGTGGCCATCTTGTCAGACGCCGGGCGTGCTCCTGCCGACCACAAATACTCTAATGCTCCTGATTCTGTTGTGTTTTCTGTAGGTTCTTTTTCTCATTGTTCTTCTCTTGCTCCCAAACATTTACAAGCATATAGTTCCTCTCCTATCTAACACCTTTGCCCCTGGAACTTTTTTTTTTAGAAGCCAACATCATTGACTTATCAAAATCTGATACAGATTGTAGTTAATGTAAAATTTATTAATCTATTTCTTTAATAGCGACTGTAATTTTTTGCCAGAAATCTTGCTACTGTTTTTGAATCCATATTTCCTTATTAATTTGCAGCAATCTAGTTTTGTTGATAGTACGTTAGCATCTGATAATGTAAGGATGTTTTCCAATATTAACAAGTTTCTAAACTTAATGTACCTATTTCAATTGATGCCAAGAAGACTTTTGATCAGATTAACTGGGACTATGGGTGTGAAATGCTCACTTTGCATGGTGTGAAATGCTCACTTTGCATGGTTTCGGGGTTAAATGTATTAATCACAATTAGGATATTATGTAGTAACCCCACAGACCATATACTTAATAATTCTGTTTCTTTTAATTATTTTAGTTTTCTCTCCTGGCATTATACTCTGCCATTTCTGGATATCAACTTAACTGTACTAAAACTGAAAATTTACCATTTAATAAACTGTGCCTGCAATACATGTTTGATGGATCTATTTTCAAATGGTCCCCAAAAAAATAAATATCTAGGTATTTGGTATACCTCTAATATCAATACAATAGTAGAATTTAAAACGCCTGCCTGCCTTGATTAATAAGATTAGGATGTTCTTTACTTCTGGGTCTCCTCTTTTCCGATCCTGGTGGGGACGTTTGGATTCAATTAAAGTGATGATTGTTTCCAAAACTCTTTATGTTTTATCTATGCTTCCTTTTAGAATTCTCTTGATTTACTTTAAGCAATTTGATTCCTTAAGCTTGAAATTATGAGAAAACTCCTAGAACTGAAAACGTAAATATACTAAATCAGTTTCTCTGATTGATACATGAATATATCTATGCCCCTCTTATGATTGAGGAAGCTTTGCATGGTAATAGATGTCACTAATTAGCCTGAGGCTGATTATAGTCTCATGTAGAGAGCACATGGCCCAAACGTTCTAGCTAGCATGTTCCTTTTTAAACTGTTACATGAGTGGTTTCTTTGTTTAGCAGCACAGACAAGCAAAAGATTATGAACTATACGAAGAGAACCTATCATTTTCTACTGCATTTCAGATTAATTCATAGATCACTAAAACAGCGAGTCAGATAAACAGTAAAACATTAATATAAAAAACACAATAAATGAGTCTAACATGTTTGACTACTAGAGGACACCTAAGAGAAAGAGATAAACCACTATAATACAAACAGAAGATTAACAGTCAACAGCAGTCTGTGGGGCAGATCTAGCTGATGGGTTTACAGTATATTTAAAATAATCTAGTGGGTCAGCCAGGCCCGTAGGAGGGTTCCACAAACATAACCAACAAGATCCCACAATATGGCTAATGTCTGACCTGCACTGAACTACCTGTAGACACCTATCCTAGGAAAGCAGCCTAGGCTGTCTTTTAAACAACACTAATTGTTAACGGGGTTATTAAAGTACCAATCAAAATGAGCTCTGATGATTATGTACAGTACTATGCTGTGTTAGAAGTCCATTAAGCCTTTGACTGGACATTGACTTATTTATTGAGCTCTGAGTCTCTAACCCCTCACCATCTCCCCAAGTAAGCTTTGGATTGCTCAACTTCACTATCCTAAAGGTAAAGTGCAAAGGAGTTGTACTTGATGGTCAGTTTTGGGCTCAGTGGCAATGTTAGCTCCAAAGTCACCAATGGCAAAAGGTTACGATTGTACAATTTGAGCCTAGTGAACTGTCTGCCTGGGAACTCCCAAAAATGTTCCACCATGTTTGGACAGTTGTGAACCTCAGCAAGTCCACCTTCATACCAATGTGTAGCATCTCTAACAAAATAAGTTTCTTTTCATCAAGATAAAACTTGTATTTAGCGAACACGGATGAGAAAACATGGTTGAAAGCTGAAAAACACAGTCCCCCCCCTCCCCAAAAAACATTGACCCTTAAGTTAGATCCCATAACAGGACAACACTACCAAGGCAATCAAAGCTGACCCCAAAAGGTTTGCTTTCTATAGACTGGTTGCAACAATCTGTCAACTGGTTGTCTCTCTCGTCACTTGGATGAAACGGAAAACAGTTAGCTTTACTACAGAGGTTGTACAAAGTGCAAGTTTTTCACAACAGGATTTCATAGAATACAGTAAAACATTTTTTACTAACCAGGGTCTGCATCCACAGGATCTGGTACCCAGTCCTCTGGCTCTGAAATCTCATTGTCACTGTCCTGCCCATTCTCAAGAGTAACTGGATCAGCTTTTGAGAGTTCATTGGCTAAATCTGTAGAGCCCTCTGTATCACCAGTGAGGCCAGCTACAATTTGGCGTACAGTATCGTCCCTTGTCCTAAAAAATTACAAAGAGGTACAATCACAAACATTATAGAAAATAATTTCATCAGCATTGCTATTAAAACGTACACATCACATCAGACACAGATTAAACAAAAACAAATGATCACTTTGGTGCTTTCAAACTGGTTCATAACAGCAATACAGTATTGTTTAGTATTGTATTAAAGAACTATTCCTTATTCTTGAATAAAATTATTTTGGTTTGATCTGCTCTGTTTCAACTTCACAAGAAAGACCACGACAATGCAAATCCAACAGACCTCTGCAGTTTTTTGTCAAGCGATGCCACCTGATTTAATTAAAGAACTTGCCAAAGCAAATCAGTTGAAAAATCTCACTGAGAAAAAAATCTATAAATCTTCAATGATTCCTCAGAAGGCCCATACCCACTGAGAGCATCATTTTTCACAGGATGTGAGCCAAAGTCATAAATCGCAAAGATGTTCAACAATCACTGATGCATCCTGCTTATTGGTGGCAAATCAGCATGATCATACCTAATGTGGCTACCACCTTCATCATGATTTTGTAGACTGTCTTCTTGTTCTAAGACAACTCAAATTCGCACAGTGGTCTGTGAAATACCAAGCTTTAGAATCATATAATCAAAAACATCTTTAATCTTGTTGTGGTGGGATTATATTTAATCTCGATGAAACATGAGCTGTGAGATGCAGTTCTGAAATCAAGCCAGAACACTATGTTCTTCATGGATCCATGTCAATGTCTTGAATCCAATGGAGTAGAAGACCAAGTTACACGTTGCCAATGACTAGTTGTGCAGAATCTGTAAAGGAGCAGTCAATCACACTACTGAAAATAGTGAGCTTTTTGGGAAAGAAGCCCACAGTAAAATAAGTCTAACAATTCTTGGCATTACAAGAAAAAGGTTTTTGGGACAGATAGTGTCTGCATTTAGTGATACCAATATTAGACTCCACCAAAATATAGAATTGCAGAGAATTTATTACCCTCAATAGCATAATTCCGTGGCGAGGGGCAAGCCTGGGGCGTGGGTGAAACTATGGGGCCCCTGGAACGCCTACCGCGGGGGTATTTGCGAGCCACCATTGCTGCCTGCTGCCTCACCGGCTCCGTCCCCCTAGTTGACCCCCTCCCCCAGCCCCGGGCACAGAGTTCCCCCAGTCCTGGACTTGTTTCCCTTCCCCCTCTTCAGATTCCTGTGGATGGTCGGGGTCCCTCATTCGAGGAGCACGTGTGATTACCTTCGATTGCGGGTTGCCTTGCGGGTGTGGTTTTTTTTTTATGTTGTTGCGTGTGTATAAAATGAAACCGTATTGTGGGCTTAGAGTCATGTGGCCCACGTCGTTGATGTCTCCTGATTTGCTTCTCTGTAACGCCAAGTGCCCTTTTGTAAGTTTGTCAGGTGCTCCTGTCACTCTAGCGGCCGGCCGGAAGGTTGTAGGCCCATACTTGTATATACTTGAGATTGCAATAAACGGTTTAAAAAAAAATAAAAAAAAATAGCATAATTCCTATTTCAGGAACCATCCGACGATCAAAGATAGGGAGTACAATTCATATACAATAAACAGTAAAACAGTTTTAGGTTGCGACTAAGACTGATTTTTCTTAGATCCTTGGTTACTAAACACCAAGTCAGCTTAACAGGTTTCTTTCTATCAGTCACAATATAACCACTCAATCCTGAACAACTGTTGGGACCAAAGTGTCTTAAGCTCGGTAGTAAAGTCATGAACTACTACCTGGCAACAGTAGGCGGACTCCAAAACTGAAAATATCCCTATTGACTATAGTTAAAGATAGTACCAAGATACTGGTGGTCGAGAAATTTATGGAGAATAAGACAAAAAATTGTAACTAAACCTGTAGATTTTCTAAAATCATTTCTCTTAGTATCACTAGTTTTTCTCCATCATGAATAAGATTCTGATACAACATATTGATATGAAATACTTTCGAAACATAAAGAGTAAGACACCATCTTAGCAATAAGGAAAAACAGAAACACCTAAGTAAGTAGATATGCAAAAATGTAATTCTGTTTTTCGCTGAAGCATCCGGAAAAAGTAAACATAACTTGATGTGTTAAGGAAAGGCTACTAGCCTACAAAACTGGTTTCCGTTATGGGTACCTACGTTAAATTCATTACCATCCCTCCATCCTCCCCCAATAGACCCAAATGGAATGGAAGTAGAAGTTAGTTTTTCGATTTGATATCCTTCTGCAGAATATCAAACTGGATGGAGCAACCAATTGTGCTGCAATTTAGGGCTTGGAGCTCCCTGGCAGTCGTAAAGGGACAATGCATATTTATCTCTACGTGGAGTTGTAAATCTATGAAAAGGTTTCCAATTTTTTCCTCTTTCAAATGAAGGAAAGTAAAATGGTTTGTGCAGCAATGCTCATCTTTGTATTTTGAACACTTTTTCATTCGATTTGGTGAATATTTAATCTTGAAATATGAAAACATTGAATGTCCCCTGGAAACAAGCCATAAATGGTCTTTATGTAGGGCTAAGTGAGAAACTATGGACCTCCAAAGGTATAGAAACCGCGTTGTGACTGAAGCTTTAGCAGTTATGCTCAGAAGCAAGCAATCACTTTTGAAGCCGTATACGGACTCCAGCTATAGGAGAAGTTGGCGATAAAAGACTTTAAAAATACTCATCTAGCATGCCTTAAAAACAACATGTGGAAAGTGGCGTCACGTAGCCCATAGGGACATTGTTGTTTTTCACTAACTTAGCATGAGCAAGTTGCAGCTTGTCTGCTGTTTTGCGCACGTTACTACGCGTCTTTATTTTTGCAATACTTTCAATGACTGCTTTCACATGAGAACTCATCGCTGACTTCGTTCTCTGCTCGTTCCTGGGATTTTGACTGAACATTATGTGAAAGGTCGAACAGCAATGCCTCTTGTTATTTTGTTATGGCCAGACCTTAGCCCTTAGACAAAACTTACCACTGCAGTTGTTGTTTGGACAGCGTAGTAGGGTTTTTAGTGGGGTACACGAATAGGTGACACACTTGGAGAGGGACCTTTCCAGGGAGAAGAGGGAGACAGCACCTATGATGTAGATCTACCATCTATAGGCTAAAGTATGGGGTCTGCTGACAAAGCCCAGAGATGATCTATTATATAATATTTCTTCTTAGCAAGGGGAGGGAGGTTAGGCACTACTGTCCTTTCTCCAATGTCTTTTTATGATGACATCTCCCTCATGATGTATGGACTAGCTGCTATCCCAGAGAAAGATCGGTTGTAAGTTTTCTTCATGTGGGATCTCTGAGGTTACTGGATAATCTGGAACCACAAGAGAGTTCTAGTTTCTGAGCAAACTATTTTGGGGTTTTGAAGTGCAGGGCTTTGTGCGTCATATAGGCAATTTTTACCTGGATATTTGCTTTGAAAGAGAGCCAGTTGAGGGATTTCAGATCAGGGCGATGTGATTATTTTTTTATCCGGTGATGTGCCTAGCAGCAGAGTTCAGCGAGGCTCTCAGAGGAGCTTGTTTGGATCTGGGCAATCCAGAGAGGGTTCCACTTTTCATAGTCCAACCTAGGACTCATTAGGGCTTGCCATGCATGATTGCAGTCGTGGGGAGGTGGGCGGGTCGAAAAAGTGTTTTAATTGTCTTAGAATATTAATTTGGTGATTTGCTCCTTTGGTGGCTGCACGGATGTGTTTCTGCATGTTGAGGTTCTTGTCAATAGTTAATCCAAATGATCTCGCAGAGTCAATGATTTGTGGAATTCAGTTGAGGGCTGTTAGATGTTTCAACCAATCTTCAATGACAGGTGACTAGTTAGGTGGGGCGAAGAGTGGAAATTCAATTTTTTTGTATTTCGTTTTAGGTGATTGGATGCTAGCCAATTTTGAGTTTTCTGAAGAGTTAATTTGAGGGAACTGAGGTCTTCTGGGGCAGAGACTTAAGTATAGTTGGGCATCGTCAGCATACATGTGATAGTGCATAAACTCAAAATTTCCTAAATAGGTTCCATTACCAGGTTGAAGAGACTGGGCAAAAGTGAGGAGCCCTGTAGACCCCCTAATGTGACTGTCATGGTCTGCGATAGGGAGTGATTAACCTTGACTCCGTGTCCTGTTATCAAGGAAGGAGGTGAATCAGTAAAGGACCGATCCTGATAACCCCATAAGGGCTTCCAAAAGGTCTAGTAGATGGTCATGCTTAACCAAATCAAATGCAGACTATAGTTAAAGGAGGATAAAAACACAGGATTCGTTCTGATCCAGCATTTTTAGGGCATCGTCCACTATGTGTGTCATAGTGATTCAGTGCTGTGCCCCGATTGAAATTGGTGTAATAATCGTAATTGATCGATGTGGTTAGAGAGTTGGATGTGAAAACATTTTTCAAGGAGCTTTGCCAAGGTAGGAATATTGGAGCTAGGTGAAACGTTGTTTAAGTCAGTTTGATCTGCTTTTCTTTTTTTTAAGATGGGGAATACCGCACCGGACTTTAGGCAGTCAGGCTAGTACCTCGAGGGAGGCATTAACAATCTTGGTCCAAAGTGGGAGTATTGCGGGTATGATCTCCTAGAGGAAGTTGGGAGGTAGAGAGTAGATCAAGGTTACTTCTATCTTATGATCTTCACAAGTTAATCGATGAAGAGACACAACCTTCAGGGTTGTTTTTATGACATCAGTGCCTTTGCGATTCATTTGTACACTACTTTGAGGCATACAAATATTGTAAGTTTCCATTAAGTCCTTGATTCTCATGTGATCCACTCTAGCATAGCGCTCTTATCTTTAGCACTTTTTAATTATCTACGTCTGATATCATAATCCTCTAGCAGTATGACTTCTAGATGCATGGAACTATAACAGTAGAGACATCAGAGATCACAACCCCAGGAAGGCACAACTGTGCCTCAGGTCAGCTAAGTTCAATGGTATGGTAGCCTACTGTAAACATTCTATGTCAAATCATGTTTACCTTAGAAGCTATTTCAGAACATGGATCTCAGCCAATCTTAGTCTCTTGGTTCTGTCACACAGCTCAAGCACAAAAAGGTGACCATCATATGTCTAAGTACACTAAGGTATCTTCATGATGCCAAAGATTTTACAGTGGAAAGGTACCTCTTCATGGCAAAACTCTCAACATTCTAGTCCCTCTCAACATCAAGGGACTCCGAAGGGTGCTCAGCCTCAAGTCTAGCAAAGGATGCCTTAACTTCTCCCATATAACAGTTACAACCATGGAAAAATATTTTCAGAGAAATACATTCTCAAAGACAGAAAAACTGCATAACAATACTGATGACATTTTCTTCGAGCCCCACTCTGACCATATTTCTGTTAGAAATCTTGATCTTCTTTGATAGATTACAGATAAAGGAAAACAAAGCGAATTTCTTGGTACAAATTAAAGAGATGCAAAACACTGAGCTATGGAAACAATTGCTTGCATATGGAATTTCAATCAAAAATAAATATACTGTAGAGTCCTGGATTCAAGAAGCCTGTACACACAGAGCAGGAAAACTGCAAGAGGAACCAACTGGCAATGTTTTGCATCCTGTTTTGTGCATCTAAGAATTTTCCTTCAATTTTTTTCTCTCTTTATGAAGAGTACACACAAAGGTTTTCAAAAGTCAGAAGGACTAACACTGCTATATTAAACAAAATGGCTAACATTCACTTATTTTTACATTCCAGTTACTGGAGTCATAGGAAAAGGAAGCATTGGTGTTCAGAAAGGGATGGAGGAGACTATGTCCCGGTAGTCCAACCAAATCCAGTCTTTAGTACGAGTTCAACAAACTAGATTCCAGGCCTAGAGCTACTATCTAGATAAGAATGTTTGCAAAAGACAGGGAGCAGTATGTGGCTGATTTTACAAAATGGTTGTTTAGGTGCATGTTAACGTTAATAATGGAAGAAAATACCAAAGCAAAATCCGAATGCAACGACTCAACGAAGAATATATCCAAAAAGCAAATGGATACATTTGAGGCCTCCTTACCACAAAAGGAGCCTTGAAGTTCTGGTACAGTTCTGAGCTTTGTCTAAAACCACTTCACATCCGGGTAATCCAAAATCCACTCAATTTACAAAGTCTGGGAAGAAGGATAGGGGTACATGTTGATTTCCTAATGTTGATGGATCTTTACAGAATTTTGTATCCCTACTTTGTCTTGCTTGATGGTTGTATTAAGCTCATCAGCTATAGAATGCTCAAACATGAATAATCTGGAACTTGCTTTTAAAGACAATAGATTTCTTTCTCAGTAGCTTGATATTTCCTGTATGCATAGGGTCAAATAGTTTAGTTTACTGAGCAGAGTTTTCACAATTGTGACAGCGCAGATAAAAACTATTCAACAATATTTCCAGCTAATTATTCTGAAGTTGGAAGAACTGAACTAACATGTTAAAAGTCTGAAATGCTTATGTGAGTAACAGAAGCCCACAATAATGGGGTGGGAGTGTAGATAATTAGTATGTGGTTATAATTAGTTGACAGTTATCATTTAGTTAACAATGACATAATATAATTAGGGTTTTCTTACATTTTAATCCACCACCTAGACAGAGTACAGCAGTGAGGTCAACCAATCCATATGTTTTATGAGTTTGGTGCAAATATACCTAAAGATGTGCCCCTACAGAAGATATGAATTGCTTGATCAGAAAGTGAAACTTGAGAAAAAGCAATTTTTCAGGTGTTGGGGACCTCGCTGCTGCAATGCTTGGGGCTCCTGCGAGATCAGGGACCAAGGGAACCTGTTCAAAACCTGTGTGACCTCCCGCTGATCAACAAGAGATAGATCTCATACAAGCGACCCGGTCCTGAGGGAGAGGTACTCAATAGATCACTCTCTACTGAGCTCTGGTGACATTACTTAAACAGTGATGTACCTGGTCATCTTTTAGAAAAACCTGCATGTTGAGAGATGGTAGATCCCTCCAGCTTAAACAATCCAACACACACTGGAGGTCTCAACCGGCCTTCAGACGACCAACAGAGTGGACCCACGAACTATCTCCTGAGAGCCTTCCTGCTACAGATGGGACCAAGGCCTGCTTAGGTTTGGGGCTAAAGCGACAATCATTAGGAAGGCATTTCGCAGAACACCACCATCTGTTACACTGGCCATAGTTTCTAACGCTCACCTAAAAAATAGAGAGAAGTCTCTCACCCGCTATGAGCGAGTAAGCTAGATGTTGCCACTCGCTCTCTGGAGACACCACAGGCAGCCTCTCCCTGGGTGCTTCTATTTTACATTTGCTATTGACCCCCCCCCCCCCTACGATGAACCACGAGTGGCTCATTTCTTAAACTTACCATGGTAGCAGCCAGAATTAAGTGTGAAAAGACAAGAACATTTACCTACCTGTAACTATGGTTATCCAGTATTGGTATCTTTCATAGGTTCACATGCTTGAACATTCCCAGTCGTAGAGACGGGAGTCCCGCAGTAAAATAATCAAGCAGTAATACCATAGGGCGAGGCACTTGATAATTATCCTTGGTTCAGATTTGAGGCCGAAAGGGAGGACCTTGAATTGATAGTGGGTACCAGCTACCGTAAACCTGAGAACTTTTCAATGTTTTCGAAGGATGGGGATGTGGAAGTATGCGTCTTCCAGATCAAGGGAGGTCCTGAAGTTTCCTCTGTTGAGGTGACGCAGGATATCGACCAGTGTTTCCATATTGAACATTCATTTCCTTAGGAATTTGTTTAGTTCCCTGAGGTCCTTTATTGGTCTCCACTCCCCTGATTTCTTTTTTATTAAGAAAAAAGAAGAGTAGAAACCTTGTCCCCTTTGCAGTGAAGGGGCCTCTTTGATGGCTCCTTTGGAAAGCATGACCTTGCATTCTTTGTGTAATAAATGAAAGACAAGGGGGAGTGGCTCCCCTGGGTGGAGTAGTGGGTGGTCTCTCTAAATTCTAGGGTATGGCCAAAGGTGACTAGATCCAATACCCATTGGGCCATAGTTATGTCCTTCCACTCTTGTCAATAATTGGATATTTACGCACCCACAGGATGAGAGGGATGGGAACCAGGTACCCGATCTTGTTCATTGTTTTCTGCTGGTGTCTCAGCCATGGGTGGGTGTTCTCTTGTGGCCCCCCTGGCGAGAAAAACCAGCTGACGATGATTGACAGTATGCAAGAGGTTGGTAGTTCTTCCTGTATTGCGGCTGGTAGGCCTGATACTGTTGGGCCCTTAGGAAGACACCTCTGCATGCGGTGAAGCTGTATCCTCTGGCTTCTCTAAATGGCACTTTGCTGTTCTGCAGGGTGCCTAATGATTTTGCTGTGTCGGTCTTTATTGTTAAGAGCGCCTCATCTATGTGTTTGCCAAACAAAGTGTCCCCATCAAAGCCACATACAGTACCTCTGCTTGGACCAACAGCCTGAAGGTGGTGGCTTTTAACCACCCTTGGTGTCTTAAAACCGCAGCACGAGCTAGATGCCGAAAGCCTGTGTTGGCTATGTCCCTCGTGCAGTTGATGGTCTATATTGGTGCGCGCTCTCCCTCCAATAAAATGTTCCTGACTTCTTGCCTTCTGTCTGGAATGAGGTCTAACAGAGCCCATGTCAGACCACATCTGACGGTCATAGCAGCCAATTATTGCCAAGGCATTAGCTGCCCTAACTATGATTTCCGCCATACTTGACAAATATTTTTCCATAATGTCCAATCTACGCCCTTCCTTATCAGGCGAAGTTGTGATGGGAGTGACCGGATTCTTAGATCTTCTCTGTGCTGACTACGAGATGACTGAATCTGATCTTGAGTGACCTGTGAGGCAAGATGGGGAATCCTCCCGAGCCCTGTATTTTTTTTGTCGATCCAGGGGAGCACAGGAGATACCGTAACAAGCATTTTCATAATTTTCACCCGTCCTGCCAGATGTAATCTATTATGGGAATAGAGCATACAGATTTTCTTGTTTCTTATTTGACATGATACAGGAAGCAATCTGTTTGCTTCACTGACATTGGCAGATGGAACCTGGTGGTTGCTCTCTCCATTAACTTATGGATCCCTCCAATGTCTTCGGGGGATGAGTCTGCTGGGTGGTGTAGAGGAGGAGACGGTGTGGGGATAATGCAGTCATCCTAAGGATCCGGCAGTGGTAGTAGATCTGGGATTTCACCTTCTCTTTCCTGGTGGTGGTTCCGGTTGGTTACCCTGAGGTGGAAACCTCTTTCTGTAATCAGCCATCAGCGCCTGAAGATCCGGAATACCTCAATACCCGCCTCACGTTCTACACACCTACCCGCCAGCTCCGCTCCGCCAGCCTCGCCCTCGCCACCGTCCCACGGATTCGCAGAACCACCACCGGAGGAAGATCTTTCTCCTACCTGGCAGCCAAGACGTGGAACTCCCTCCCCACCCCCCTTCGACTGACCCAGGACCATCTCTCCTTCAGGAAGCACCTCAAGACCTGGCTTTTCGAGCAGCAGCGGCACCCCCCTCCCAGCGCCTTGAGACCCTCGCGGGTGAGTAGCGTGCTCTACAAATGTCCTGATTGATTGATTGATTGATTGGATAAGAGAAGGTTGTAGATGTGGCATGTCTCTAAGACGAGGCTCAGGTAGGAAGCCATAAGGTTGGTAATGGTGAGGTGAAGTTATAAAGGTTTGCTGATAATATTGCTCCTCATCCTCGTAGTCATTGACTCTTCCTGACATTTAACATGAAGCTTGGGCAGGCTATGAGCAACGACGTATATGCCATCGTCATCAGAGCCTTCTAAATCCCGCAAATGAGAAGGAGGTAATGGTGACACCTTGCTGAGTGAAGTTACCTCTGGCCATAGAAAGGTTTTGGTAACTTTAGTGATGTTTATAGTCGTCGACGGTGTTGTAGTCATCGGTGTTGGAAATTCATTTATAGACGGTATTGACGAAGACGGTATCGTCATCAACGGTATTGTCAACGGATCGACTGTCAACACCGCCTTTGTCAATGGTGTCATAATGGAGGTCGTCCACACTATCATCGTCAACTATGCTGTGGTCAGCAGTATGCTCACCGTTGATGGGCTTTTTGATTGAGAGATCCTTGTCGACAGAATGGGACTGGTGATGGCTACCGTTGACATTGTTTCTGCCGTCGTCAGCATGGACTATAAGGCGGTGGTACTCTTAGTCGTCAACGAGTGTGATGCAGTCATTGACGGCAGTTTCTTTTCAGATCTGTGGTGCCTCATAGAATCTGAGGATGAGGCTCCAGGATGGTTTATTTCCTTACTCGAAGGTGCAGTAGGTAAGGATAATGCAGGTTCTGAGGAGTCATTAGATGTTTTCTCCTTTTATGAGTCTTTCCTGTCATGGGAGGGTTTGAGTTGTTCCCTACCCTCACCAGAGGTACCCTTTTGGGATCAGACAATCTTGTGAGGCCTTGAGGATCCATCGCTCTCCTTTTCTGACAGCGTGCTCTGCTGTTTATTCGTCTGGAGCCATAAAAGTAAACTCCCTTTTCTATCCTGCAGAGTTTTTGAGGACAAAGCTCGACAATTCTTGCACTTTTTACCTAATGCTGCTGATGAAGGCAGTATATGCGATCCTTGTGTGGCTCATCCACATGAATTTTTTTCCTGGCACAGGTCTTACATGGGCGGAAACGGCCTTTCTTATAAGACATGCTGGTAAAGCTGGTGATTCTAAGATAAAATCCAGTTGAGATTGAAAAAAACTGAGTAGAACTCAGGGAGACTCCCCTCACACACGACGTGCTGTGAAAATATGGGGGGGAACTGCCTCTGCTAGAAGTGTTCTAGAGGGTGCCGACAACTGATTGGCTGTACTTAAAATTTGGTCCTTTAAAAAAAAAAAAAGACACAGATAGGCTATTAATAACATGGCCTAAGGCCATTACAGCCTACGGTATTTGTTAATTACTATTTGAACATATCACCGTGGGAATCCCATCTCGACGGTGGGGAATGATTCAAGCATGTGAATCTATGAAAGATACCCCAATACCGGATAATAAAAAAAAAAAGACTCACTCTAGTAGGATCCTGGCAAAATAGCAATCCCTCCCCACTGTCAAACCAGACAGCATGGAATGGAATCCAGCAGGCCCTCTGCTCTGGACAGAACAGTAATGAAATCATTGATGATGCAAATTATTTTCAGAAATTAAAACTGAAATAACTGGGGTACATGCAGACATGAGGCAGGGCCTAAAAGAGGTACAGAGGGAGACGGTAGACCTTGGCGGTCAAGTAAACACACTCAAAAGTACACAGAAAAATGGAGCAATAGACTTGGAGAAGTACAGAGCATGTTTGTTTTATGAATGACTCAATGATCATCCTTCACGAAAAGCAAGAAATCCTGGAAAACCGATCACGTTGATGTAATCTCCACATCCAAGGTGTACCTAAGGGTCGAAAGCTAGAGATGTCAAGGCCTACGTTAAAGCTCTATGGTAAGTTATGCTTGAACGCACTGATGATGGACCCTCTCATATCAATAGGGTCCACAGAACATCTGTTGTACATCCTAGCTTGCTACACCTCTCTGAAGACAAAGTTATGAAGCCAGTCAGGCCCGAAGGACAAATATCCTACAATGACAAAGTGCATATCTTTCAAGATCTCTATCTCTCTGATAACCTAGTTAAAATGAGATTATTCTAGCCAGTTGCATCCAGTGGGGCCACTTGTTTAGCACCATTTTTTGAATGGGAGGGACAGATCAGTTCATCTAAGTTCCTAAAAGAGAGCTGCTCAATTCTTGGCTTAAGCCTTCTCAAGAAGATGCGGATAACAATCAAGAGACAGACCTTCCTCCCCCTGCGAGCCTTAAAAGGTGCAAGGTTCTGCAAAAAAATGCAGAACGTTCCCCAAAGAGAGAGGTGTTTGTTAACTCTTGAGAAATGGGGGATTGTTTCACACTCCCATCCACAAACCCATCTCCAGATACCCAGCATGTACCCTGAGAAGCCACTTCTTACTCTCTTACCCAAATAACACATCTGACAGTTACCACATACAATGTCAAAGGCTTAAAAAACCCAGAAAAAAGGAAATTCCTCCCTCCATGAATTCTCACTATTAAACACAGTTATGGGCCTTTTACAAGAAACGTATCTACTACTTTTTAACCAGACTCATCATCTGGAGGCAAGGCAGCGGGACTGGGCATGCCTATATGAAAAGGAAATGGATTCCAACTCAAAGAACACCGGAAAGGGAAGGAGGGTAGGTGGTTGGCAGGTCAATGTACTTTCTGGTGGAAACCCCGATTATTCGGTTCAGTTTATTGCTCAAATCAGGGACCGGTACACTGTCTGTTCCAAGCATTAGGCCTCCTTGTAGGGAGCACTGAGTGTTGCATTGTGGTGGGAGGAGACCTGAGCCTGGTCATGAATGGCGAATTAGATAAAACACAGCACACTCTTGAAGGGACTGCTGTGCTTTTGAGTTGGGGAAAGTGCACCTTGAAGACTTGGGCCTGATAGCTAGGTGGAGATTTAGACACCCTTTATGCAGGGATTAGTACATTTTTCGGCCGCCGATAAAATGTATGCAAGACTCAAACACATTCTCCTTGATAAGAGATTACTCCCTGGGGTTCTGAAAGTCTCTAAGGGGCACATATCCATTTCAGATTATGGGCCGCTGTCCAGCATGCTGAAATTATCTGCATTCTCAGGTAAGGAAAGGGGCACCTGCTGCCTCAGTGAGGTTCTACTGCTGGACCCTGTTGTCATCAATTATATCAGTAAACATATTAAATGAATACAGAATATGTAATGATTATGGTGAAAGGAGTGCCAGAATGCTCTGTCACGTAATGAAAGAAGTCCCTAGAGGGGAGTTCATAGCAGAGGGCGCTAGACTTTTGAAAATCAAAGAGGCATTACCGATTCAGTTAAGGTCAGAGTTAAGAGATGCGGAAGAAGCCCAACAAATAAACAGTCTCAGGAGCTGTGGAGAAGAAAACAAGTTACTTACCTGTAACTGTAGTTCTCCAGTATTGGACCTTTCATAGATTCACATGCCTGAATCATTCCCCGTCGTCGAGACGGGAGTCTCCGGTACATAAAAAAGCTTTGCTTAGTATCATAGCAAACAGAAAAAAGGCCTAGGCCCATTTTCCTTTGCAACCCATAACCTTCGTTATGTAAAAAAGGACTAAACCAGTCCCTGAGCCAATCAGAGCCTCTCACCCTCTAGAACACTCCTGAGAGAACCTTCTGCCCTCAGATTTTCGTGCACTTGTGCAATAACACTCTTTGTGCTAAATCCGAGGTGAGCCTCTCAGGGGAGGAGGGTGGGTTGCATGTGAATCTATGAAAGGTCCAATACTGGAGAACTACAGTTACAGGTAAGTAACTTGTTTTCTTACTCCAGTATTGGAGCCTTTCATAGATTCACATGCCTGAATCAGAATAGCGAGCAGTAAATAAATGCACATTTTTTGTTACCTAGAAAGTGAATCCAGGAAACATATACAGTGTGATAAAAATGGTATCTGTAAACCAAATTCCACCTCTCAAAATTTCTTTGCAAATGGTAATACAATAAACAACCATAAAATGTGCCAACGTACATAACAAAGGAAGGAGGGATGGTAAAGAAGGCTCACCGTTACTGGATAAGGTTCCTCAGCACCGCTTCTCCCACTGCCACATCTCTCTCTGTGGCTGCATCCAAGCAGTAATGCCTGGTGAAGGTATGTGTACTCGTCCAGGTCGCCGCCCTGCAGATATCCTGGATCGGTACTCCTGCAAATAGAGCAGTAGAGGTGGAGACTGCTCTTGTAGAATGAGCCCGGACTCGTGCATTCAAAGGTCGGCCAGCTGCCTGATGACAATACCCTATGGCACTTGATATCCATCTGGCAATTCCTCTCTTTGACAAAGGGAAACCCTTTCTGGGTGCGCTGTAGGCCACAAAAAGCTGTGAAGACTTGCGGAAAGGCTTAGTTTTCAGCAAATAGAATTTCAAACAACGCTGGACATCCAGCGAGTGGAGAGCTCTTTCCGCCGCTGTTGATGGTTGTGGAAAAAATCTTTTGAGAATTAAAGGTTCGTTCAAATGAAAGTCAGTTGGAACCTTAGGGATGAATCTTGGATTAGTCCTGAGTATTATCCTGTCCTCCTTGAACTGCAAGAACGGCTCTTGGATCGTGAGAGCCTGAATTTCTCCCACTCTCCTGGCTGAAGTGAGTGCAATGAGAAGCGCAACTTTCCAGGAAAGAAATTTCAGTTCCGCCCTGTGAATTGGTTCAAAGGGCTGTTTCATCAACTGGGAAAGAACGACATTCAATTGCCAGAGAGGTGGCGGTGGTTTTATTGGAGGAAAAACTCGGAACAGACCTTTCATAAACTGCTTGATGACTCTAGCAGACCACAGAGATGGACCAGAGGCCGTTCTTCTAAAGCGTGAAATTGCAGCTAGATGTACTTTTATAGACGCATGCGCCAAACCAGACTTAGCCAAAAGCAAGAGGTATGGAATAATCTCGTGAGCTTCTGAAAGCAGCGGATGAATGTTAGACCTTTTGCACCATAAACAGAACCTTTTCCATTTCATCCGATATGTCTTGTTTGTACTATCCGCTCTAGCTCTAGATAGAATCTCTCTGCACTCCGTAGGGATATTCAGATGTTGAAATTCACGGTATTCAGGAGCCAGGCTGCTAACTGCAGAGATTTCGGATCCGGATGCAGCACTTCCCCCTGGAACATTGTCAGCAGAGACGGTATCGGCTGCAGGCAAATCGGGCGCTCCTCTGACAGTAGAAGAAGCTCTGCAAACCAATGCTGTCTGGGCCACCACGGAGCTATCAGGATTAACCTGCATGGTTCTTTCTTTATCTTCATAAGAACCCGCGGCAGGAGGGGAATTGGAGGAAAGGCGTAGGCAAAGATGCCTGACCATGCCATCAAAAACGCATTCCCCCAAGATCCCCGTTGGGGAAGCCAGCTTGCGAAGAACCGGCATTTTCTGTTCTCCCTTGTCGCAAAAAGATCTACTATTGGAGTTCCCCATTTCTGGAAGATGTTGTCCAAAATCCCGTTGTCGATTTCCCAATCGTGACAGACAGACTTTAGTCTGCTTAGAGTATCCGCTTTGGTGTTCTGGTCCCCTGGAAGATGTTCCGCTGTAATGGATACTTCGTGTCGTAGAGCCCATTCCCATATCCACTGGGCTTCCCGAGACAGGGAGAGAGATCTTGTGCCTCCCTGTTTGTTCAAATAGTGCATTGCTGTTGTGTTGTCTGTTCTTACCAACACGGCTGCACCTTGAATCCTTGGCAGGAACGCTAACAATGCTAAGCGGACGGCTCTGAGCTCCAAAAGGTTGATATGCAATTGTTGTTCGTCCGCTTTCCAACGACCGCTGACCTGCAGATCCTGAAGGAATGCTCCCCATCCTTCCAAGGATGCATCTGTTGTAATGACCAATGGAGCTGGCTGAGTCAGGAAAGAAAGACCCTGTGAGATGTTTCGTTTTCGGGTCCACCATGTCGCCGCGTGGACCATGATCGGCGTCACTTTGATTATATCCTCGAAGGATCCTGTCGCTTGATGCCACTGAAGATCCAATTGCTCTTGTAACGGACGCATCCGTAGTCTGCAGCAAGGTACGAGGGGAATGCAAGATGACATCGTTCCCAGCAAAGACTTGTACCTGCGTACTGAAAGAGACTTTCTTTTTATAAACGCCTGGGATAGAGATATTATTCCGCGCTGTCTCTCCTCGGAGGGGAACGCTCTGTTTACCTCCGTATCCAGAATCGCTCCCAAGAAAGTTATATTTCTTGAAGGTTGTAGAGTCGACTTCTCCTCGTTTAGAGTGAGGCCTAAACTGGCAAATAGTTCTATGCAAGCCTCTGTTGACAACTGGGCTGACGCTTTCGATGGAGCCTTGACTAGCCAGTCGTCGAGGTAAGGAAACACTTGGTGTTTCTGTCTCCTTAGTACCGCTGCCACTGGAGCCAGACATTTTGTAAAAATCCTCGGGGCCGATTTCAGACCAAAAGGAAGCACCCTGAATTGGTAATGATCTTCGGCCACCACGAACCGAAGGTACTGCCTGTGTGAAGGATGGATTGGAATATGGAAATATGCATCCCGTAAATCCAGTTTGGTCATATAATCCTCTGGGTTTAACAGCAGCAGAATATCCTGGAGGGAAATCATTCTGAAGGTCTGATCCTTGAGGTAAGTATTTAGGGATCTGAGATCCAAAATGGGGCGCCATTGAAGAATGTTTTTCTTGATCAGAAAAAACCGGGAATAAAATCCCCTTCCTTTCTGGGAATTCGGTACCGGTTCTATTGCTCCCTTTCGGAGCATTGTCCGAATTTCTTGACGCATCTGATGCAAATACTTGACCTCTTGAAATCTTGGAGGTGAACAAGGGGGGCTTTCCAGAAATTCTAGAGTATGACCGAATTGAATTATCTGGAGGACCCATTGGTCCGTCGTTATCTGCTGCCAATTTTGATGATGATGGGAAATTCTTCCACCCAGGGGAATATGTGACATATGAGGAGTAAGTGTCACCAGAATGTCATTGTCTTCGGGTGGTGTCTTTCCCTTGACGACCTCCTCGACCTCTAGGAGTAGATTTTGTGAAACCTCCTCTTTGTGAATATTGTTGTTGACGATATGGTTGAGATGATGTGGAGTAGGAAGAATAACGGCCTTGTTGATAACCCCCTCTATAAGAGGGCTGGCCCCTACCACGTGAGCCACGAAAAGGAACTTTCCTATACTGCAATGTTCCCAGAGATTTCGCTGTTTCCGTATCCTTTTTTATACTCTGTAAGGCCTCATCCACATGTTTTCCGAACAGATCTTCCCCATTGAACGGAAGATCCAAGATCTTATTCTGGACTTCAGGCCTAAAAGATGTTGCTCTCAACCATCCTTGTCTGCGCAAAACCGCCGCTCCTCCCAGAGATCTGAAGGCCGTGGTCGCAATGTCCATTGCACAATCTATGACTTCAGCCGAAGTCCTTTCACCCTCCTGGAGGATTTTTCTAGCCTCTTGTCTGTCCGCTTCAGGTATGCTATCAATGTATGGTGATAGGTCGCACCACATCTGCCTATCATACCTGCCCAGGATGGCTAGTGCATTTGCTGCCTTAACCAGAAGAGCAGACATGGACGAAAACCTTTTTCCTGCATTATCCAAGCGCCTACCCTCTCTATCCGGTGGCGTGGAAATTGGAGCAGAGGGATTCCTCGACTTTTGCTGCGCCGCTTGAGTTATAACCGAGTCCGGTTTGGGGTGACCTAATAAACAAGCCGGAGCATCGGAAGGCGCTTTGTATTTTTTGTCCAGCCTAGCCAGCACTGGAGTAACCGTTGCCGGCGTCTCCATTACTTTGAGACCTTCCTCCCATAGATGACTCACAATTGGAAGAGATCTAACAGTCTTGCGAAACGGTTCTTTAAAATCATATAAAAAGCATTCTGCTTTATCTGATGACATACTGAGCGCAAATCTCTGCGCGGCTCTTTCCATCAGATTATGGAACCCTCCAATGTCCTCCGGAGGGGAATCCACAGGTCTTGGTGACGGAGATGAAGGGGACGGAATCAAATACTCATCCCATTCCTTACTAGGATCTGTTATCTCCCCTTCCTCCTGCTCTTCATCCTCAGAAGTGTCCAGAGCCGGCTGTGGCAAAGGTGTTAGTGGCCGCGGAACCGGTATCTCCTGTCTTCGCAGTGGTGTACATGGCACAGAGTGCGCCGGAGCCACTGGCATCCTTTGGGTAGACTGAGGCAAAGTATGCCTCTTCTTGTAATCATCCAACATGAACTGCAAATCCGTCAGAAGAGAAGCTGGAACACTCACCATCTCTTCCTGTTCATGTTGTCGGGGGGGGTCCTGATAACCCCCATACTCATCCTCCCAGTCATCCTCCTGACATTTAACGTGCAACTGAGAGGGGCTACTTGCATAGCCAAACGGGCCCTCATTATCCTCTTCCTGCGAATCTTCTTCTTCCAATAAATGGGATGGAACCAGAGGCGTTACCTTACTAGGAGACGTAATATCCGGGGTAATCCTTCTTTTCCTGTCAAAACCCCGCTTTTCCGGGGTTTTTTCCCTCGTCGACGAGCCCGTCGACGAGATTGCCATTTTAACCGCCGTCGACATCGTCGTCGTCGATGCCGTCGTCGACGCTGTAGACATAGTCGTCGTTGCCGCCGTCGACGATGTAGTTGTCACCGTCGTCGACGGTGCCGTCGACGCTGTAGTTGTCGTCGTCGTCGTCATTGCCGTCGCCGTCGGCGCTCTCGTCGTCGACACTGCCGTCGACGATGCCATCGTCGACGAGAGTACAGGCTTAATAATGACTTTTACTTCACTCCTCGTCGTCGACGACGCTACCTTCTTCGTCGACGATCCTGTCGACGATGTAGATTTTCCTAATTTCTCCTCAGGTGAAGTAGACGCTGGCTTTTTAAGCGCATGTTTAATTTTAAGGGGTGATTTTGAAGGCTCAGAACTTGTTTTCTTTGGCTGTTCCACCCCTGAAGCATGACCCTTGCTCTCCTTTTCTTTAGTTTTAGGAGATTTTGAGGGACTGCGCTCTGAAGACCCAGCAGTGGTCTTTTTAAGAGCCTTCTCAGGTTTCTCCCCTGAGGTATGAGCCTGAGGAGATCTGCCTCTCTTCTGAGATCTCCTTGAAACATTTGACGCCTCCTCACTGTCACTAGACACGACGTCCTTCCTGGTTTTAAGTTTTTGGAGCCAAATTAGCAGTCTGCCTTCACGATCCCTTAAAGTCTTATTAGAAAAGGTGCGACATACCTTACACTCCTTCGCCTGGTGGTGTGGGTAAAGGCAGTATATACAGTCCTTATGAGGATCATCAGTATATAATCTCTTCTTTGAGCAGGTGGCACAGGCCCTAAACAAGCCTTTCTTTTCTTTATCAGCCATTCTCCTAGATGATGTAGAAATTTCAGTAGAAAAAATCACCTCAATCTAAAACCAACTGTAGAATTTGAGCAGAGCTCAAAGGAGACTCCCTAGCACAACGTGCGGTAGAAAATCTGAGGGCAGAAGGTTCTCTCAGGAGTGTTCTAGAGGGTGAGAGGCTCTGATTGGCTCAGGGACTGGTTTAGTCCTTTTTTACATAACGAAGGTTATGGGTTGCAAAGGAAAATGGGCCTAGGCCTTTTTTCTGTTTGCTATGATACTAAGCAAAGCTTTTTTATGTACCGGAGACTCCCGTCTCGACGACGGGGAATGATTCAGGCATGTGAATCTATGAAAGGCTCCAATACTGGAGTAAGGGTGTTAACCCCGTGGGAACAGATCCAAATGCTGGAAACAGTGTTGGCCTCACTAGACGCAAAGAAAGCATTTGACAGGGGATTTATGGATGCTATCCTGTGTGAGATTGATTTGGGGAAGAATTTCAGAGGGTGGCTAATGGCAGGATATTAAGCCCCTAAGTCAAGTGTTGGGATTAAAAGGAGATGGTGCCAGTGGATCCACACTGGTCCAATTTTAGACCAATCTCGATGTTGCCTATTCTCTCCAAGGTTTAAAGGCACACATCAACACTCAAATGACCTCTTTTGTGGAGTCCCAAGATGCTCTACATCCCTGAGAGTTAAGCTTCAGAGCAGGGTAAAGTACTGAATCTGCCTTTCTAGGAACATCTGAGACAGCTTCTGGATACAGGTGGTACGGCAGAGCTGATTTTATTATATCTCAGACTGGCATTTGATACTGTGTCACATGCCATCCTCTTAGAAAGACTGACTCATCCGAGTCTCCAAGCGATGGCTCTGGAGTGGCTTCAACCTTTCTTACAGATCGCACCTTCCAGGTCTTCTCTGCTAATGTTGCGTCCCGCCCTCGTGCTCTGACCTTGGGAGTCCTACAGGGATCGGCCCTCAGCCCTATGTTATTTAACATTTATGTCTCCTCTCTAGCAGAGCTGTTGGAAAGTTGCAGCCTCATCCTATTTTCCTACTCAGACAACACTCAAATCATCTTTTCCTTGTCATCGGACCAGGATTATAACTCTGGGGATCTGAACTCCTGCCTCGAACTTGTCTCCACCTGCATCATTACCAACTCTACACAATTAAATGGTGGCAAGACCAAGGTAATTATGCTGGGCAACAAGCCCCTGCTCTGTGGCTTTTGCTGGACTTCAATCGGTCAATGACACCGCCGCTGGCCATTGTACTCTCCACCTGCTTTTCCGTCATGAAATGGCTATAAAAAAATCATGTGGATGCTCACTTTCACAGCACCAAGCAAAGGACAGTTATTAAAGCCATGATCCGATCAAGGCTGGACTACAGCAACATTCTGTATCTGGGGAACGATAAGGCTGCTAGAAGACGCCTCCAAGTGGTCTGTTTGCCTCCCGAAACACGTCTGTGCCTGATCTCCTTCGCGACCTTCATTGGCTCGCAGTAAACAAGTGAATCTAGATAAAGCACTATGCTTCATGTAACTGGATTGTTTTCATCTGTTCTAGTCGACTCTGCCCTACCTGCTGCTAAAGCGCTGGGAAACTATTTGGGTAGCTACGCGCTATATAAAACTTAATAATAATAATCCCAATAGAACGGGGCACCAAGTATGGATGCCTGGGGTTGGAAATTGTCAGAGATTAATTTAAACTCATAATGTTTGCAGATGATTTACTAGTATCATTGGAAGATCCAGCCACATAGCTGCCGCCCCTTATGAAGGAACCTGAGCAGTTAGGATAAGTTACTTACCTGTAATCCTAGTTCTCTTCCAGGGGTATCCTCATCAAAGTCATAAGCACATGAATATTTCCGCGCATGGGCGGGAATATTCATGTGCTTATGACTATTGATGAGGATCCACTGGAAGAGAACAAAGTGTGTCAGGGTTTAAGATAAATTAGACTAAATCAGAGGGCCTTAATAGCTCCTCTCCCTCCGCGATGCTGCTGGCACTTCAAAAGGTGCTGCCACTACAGTGGTTTAATTTGACAATTCAGCACATCAAGCTGGACCTGGGGAAAACCATAGGTTTTGCATGATTGACCATACATTAGGCGGAGGGTACCTCCATGAAACCTTTGGTACCCAAAAGCTGACAGGAAGGCTAAACCTATGCAGCAATACCCGCTGGTCCTGACACCAGGATAGAAGGGACTTCCTCAGATGGTGGGAAGCGGGCTGTTAACATTAATAGATATGTTTGAAGGTAGACAAATAAAACCCTATGAGCAACTTGAAGATGAAAATGTAATATAAGGTAACGATCAGTTGCTATTTTCAGGTGCAACACTGGGTCTTACAGCCACACATGAAAAGGGACAGCACTAGGGCGCTACATCCATTTGAAAAAAATTATTCTTCCACATGATACCAAGAAGCACGTTGTCTCCAAGATATAGCAGTTCCTTAACAGACCTGATTCAGTGGAGAAACTTCCCTTTCAGGATACTTGAGAGGGAGGGCTTGCTATTAAGCTAGATGATAACCTATGGCACGATATAATAACCAGGCAAGTTATATATACAAGATATAATAACACTAGCCACAGTGGGGATACAGAAACACTTTAACCTTTATACAGCTGGTACTACACTCCCACTAAATTTAAAGCTGTGGGTTATCCAAAAGGAGTACACTGTTGGAGAGAATGTGGGAGACTGGGGTCACTCAGCCACTTGCTCTGGTCATGCCCAAAGCTCCAGAATTTCTGGCAGTCTGTTCTTAAATGATTGAGGATGTAAAAGGTTCCCAGTTGGCATATTGTCATGAGGTGGATCTGCTTGGATCTCCTTCTGAGAGTTATCCCTTATATGTAGGGCTTCCGGTTTTATGGTATTTTTTGTTTTGACATTTCCGTCTGCATTTATCCATATTTATTTTGTGTCAACTTTATCTATATTTATCCATATTTATTATGGGTTTTGTGGAAAACAAAATCTGAAATTTGTATATTTCCACATTTATTTAACCAAGTCAAGTCAAAATACTTTATTCTGCTACTGTCAAGAATTCCTGTCATGCGAGGGGAGGAAAACGGTAACCAGCGTAAACGGACTACATCTCCCAGGATGCTTAGCGGTTGAGAGGTTATGTAAACAGGAGAGCTGTTACATAACTCAAGGAAAACACGCCCTTATGTAAACAGGAGAGCTGTTACATAACTCAAGGGAAAACACGCCCTTATGTAAACAGGAGAGCTGTTACATAACTCAAGGAAAACACGCCCTATAAAGGGAGGAACCGGGAGGTACAAGGCTGTCGGATATTGTGTTTACACCGACGTACCTGCTTCGTGAAGAGCAGTGTTCCGGAGTGGTGCTCCAGTAAGGCAAGAACGGAGGTAGGTCGAGTCGTTACTCCCTGGGCCGTGTCTTGCCCCATCATCACCTGTGAAGGACCCGGAAGCTCTACCGGTCAACCATTGAGCTTCGCTTTTTGACTCGGCTGAGTCAAAGCGCAGTGGCGCTTTTGCTGGTTGGAGTCGTAACTCCCAGCCCGACCAGAGATACAGGGACTGCCAGCTGTAACGCACACCAGGAGGTGTTTGCCGCGTTACAGACTCGGAAGTCCACAGGATCGATCGAGCGGCTGCTCTCGGTTCAGTCTTCTTGCTTTTGATTGGGGTATCGGTGACGCATCACCAGGAGGTGACTCCGCGTCCCGGTGCAGTCTGAGGAAGAGGTTGAGCGGCTGCTCCCTTCAGGTAGAGACCCCGGCTAGGTGTTTCCCTGACTCCTCGATTCTCCCCAACACTCGTCGTGCCCCTCACAGCCTACCGATTGGCATTGTCGGCCATTTCATTTCTGCCCTCTGTTGGCATACGCCGGGATCGGCGTATATGCAGAGGACGGTTAGGACCATCCGTGCTGTGGGCTGGTAACGTACTTAGCCTGGAGGATTCCAGTGACTATAACTTTTGTTTATTCGTTGTATTGTTTTTGCCTTCATTAAAATAACTAACCCTTCACAAGTGGTTGCGTCCTCATTATCGTGTCTGTTAAACGATCCTGAGACGTTCAGGGCGTTACAGCTACCAAAAGGCATAAAAGCACACAGTTAAAAACACATAAAGACATTGGAAGGACTATCAATATATTAAAAAGGAAAGAAGAGGTATACATGTCCGATACAAGAGTCCCCATCATACACATATTACACATACAACAATTAATCACTATGGTCAACTTGAAGTAAAACACATTATAGAAAGTCATCCAAGTAATAGTGCATTGAAAAACTCGACCAATAAAATAGCATAGCAATAAATGCTTAAGAAATGTCTCCATGATTAAGTATTTTAAAAAAAACCTAAAAAGAGTATATAATATTAAAAACTTAACAAGCATTTGCAATGCAATAGGTCTCGCCTTTGGGACCTTGTATGTATTTAGCTATGCAGTACATTAGCCTGGGTGCTGAAACATCTACTGTTCTTTAACATAGAGGGAAAGTAAGCAACAAACTGCGTGACACGCCATGCATTGGAACACATGGAGAGAAATATTGCCTTTCAGCGGGAAATGGTTTGGTCCAAAGCTCTGTTTTTAATATAAAATCAGGGACTTCGGTGGTCATATCACTGAAAACACAAGATTTGAAAAAATATTATGGTCTACGGGTGCCTGTGAAAGAATGTTTCTATAGACTGGAATCTAGAGAATGCTAAAGTGATTCTGGTATTTTACTGACCTCTGCTGGTCGTTTTCTATCAAGAAAGTTAAATAGAGGTGGTTGCCAGAACATTTTTTTCACACAGAGGAAGTCCCTCAGCAGGAAGCAATTCTGGTATTTTACAGACCTCTACTGGTCGTTTTCTATCAAGACAGTTGAACAGAAAGAAAGTCCCTAAGTGAAAGCAGACAGGTCCTAGGGCTGATCTCCAGAGCCCACAAAGTACATACACATATAAGTGTATACTAAAGTATATACAAGAGGTCTTGAATGCTCACCCTAAAAAGCTTGTTATGCAATTACTGCAGGAACATCATCTTCCTAGATCTCATTGCCCCTAGCAGAAAGCCTGCAACCCCAAAGCACACCAAAGGAGAGGGAAGCATTTGTAAAAATAATAGAGTAGTCCTCACTTGAACAAAGTGTGCCTTATTCAATAGCGGCTATATACATTTCTTACGATAATGGGTTTAAAATTCACCGAAAAAGATAAAATGCAAAGTGTCCTGTTCCGAAAAATTATCACAGGAGCACGGCTTTAAGGTACCTGGCTGTGAAAACCCTTTTGGGAAGACTAAAAACCAGGATATCCGATTCAGACGGAATCTTGTTAAACGATGTTGTACGTTTGTTACTGGTGACAAATAGGGCTGTATTGTGGGGTCGAACTAAGGATGACATACCTTCTCACCATTGGCTTGGCAAGTTCGAGGCCCTCCCTAGTCACCTGCTGCCTATCCAAAAACTTTATTTTATTTTTTTGAATTCAAGTCGTTTTTATTGAAAAGAAAAATAGAAAAATGACAAACACAAACAATAAATGACAAATGAGATCCAATACAAATATGCAAATATTATCTGAGAGCCTTCAATGCTATAGGTGATTCATACCCATCCTGGACACATAAATGTCATATACCTCAGAACGTAATAATAGAATCAGTAGGCCAAAACAATAAGTCAGAATTTCACGTCCGGGTTACATGGATGAACGTGTATCAAGTCAAATTTACATATAAATTAAATTCAATTTAAATTTAAATTAAATTAACTCAACTAAAATATGTCATGAAACCACGCTCAGCATACCAAGAACCGCTCGCTTGTGTTGAGTAAGCAGCATAACTACCAATGCCTTATTCATGTGTGTTATTGTCCCTAAAGCCCCTGCCGCAGTCTACCACACTTTAATACCGGAGTGTTCACAGTCGCATATCCAGCCTTCCACTTCAAGGGGGGTCAAATGAGAACGAGGATCTATCTAGGGCTTTCCATAGCCGCTTATGTGGAGCACGCCACGGAGAGGAGTGCAGAGCCGGATTGTCAGCTCCTCTTAGAAACGAGAGCCATTCCTGCCAAACCCTGAATGAGACCTCAGAGGCGCTCTTCCATTTACATAGTACCACCTTACAAGCTAACGTGAGTAAGATATCTAACAACTGACGATCATTGTCATTATGAAGCTCCTGATCCAACACACCCAATAGAACATAGACGAACTCTCTCTTAGATTTGATCCTGAAAACACGATCTATGCAATCAAACACTTTCCCCCAGAATGACCCCAGTGCCGAACATCAAAAAGCATATGAGCCAAGTCTCCTACCGCCGACTCACAGTTCCAGCATATGGGACTATCTCTCAGATGTGATTTATGAAGTTTTTCCGGCGTCCAATACGTCCTATTAATGAGCATGTATTTGGTTTGGGCTAGAATCGGGGAGATCTTATTCGTTAGGGCAGTAGCATGTATCAAATCCCAATCAAACATCAAACCGGTAGAATTGGGTTCAGATTCCCACCTGGATTCATTATTTTTATGTGCCTTCCGTGGTACAGGGAGAAGTAGTTTATAAATTTTGGAAACAAAGTGCCCTGACTTCAAAAGTCGTGGGACATGGGTCTTAAGCCATGGGTCACTCGTATTGAGGGAGCGCGTAGACAGAATAACTTTAAGCTTCAAGAAGTCATAGAAATCCATCTACATTTACCTGGCCTGGAGCGTGGAGAACGGCAACGGTTGCCCCCCCTCAAACAAGTCGTTCACTAGGTTAATTCCTCTCCTAGACCAACTCTCCCACTGCAGGAGTTTTCCTTCCATCTTAAATGAGGGGTTATACCATAAGGCTACCATAGTGGTCTTTCTCCAAAGTAGTCCTACTTTGTGAGTTTGATCAAGCCTCAGAAGTGCTCTTCTAGTGTTTAGTAGGATGTATTTGGAATGGGGCAGATGGGATAAATCCATCGAGAGCAATGCTATAAGAGGTGTGTTACCGATCAAGGACCTTTCAATCTCAATCCATAACGGATTGTACCCCGTATCTTCAGTTAGCCATTGGGCCCCTTGTTTACAGAGAAAGGCCGTCTGATAATTCCTGAAGTTCGGAAGACCCAGGCCTCCCTTTTCTTTCGATAGCTGTAGCTTCTTCATAGATATCCTGGGTTTCTTCCCCTGCCACAGGAACTCACCAAATAGCCTCTCTACCATTGTCAGGAAGGCCTCCGAAAAGGTCATTGGCAGCATGCTCGCCAAGTAGTTTACCAATGGGGTCACCATCATCTTTAAAGTTTCCGCCCTGCCCCACCATGAAAGAAACTTCGGTGACCATCCCTCTAATAATTTCGATATTTTCTTCAGAGTTGCGTTCTCGTTGACTTCCAATGTTGTGATTAGATCCTTGTCAAACTCCAGCCCCAGGTACTTAAAACAGCCTGGTTGCCACGTCAGGCCAGAGTTCCCCAGAACTTCTCTATTACCAAAATTATTCAGTAATTTAACCTCTGTCTTATCTTTATTGAGTTTGTATCCCGACACCCTGGAGAATTCGTCTATGGTAGAGATGAGGGCTGTTATAGCCTCCTCTGCCTTTTCTGATACCACCAAGACATCATCCGCATATGCGGTCAGCTTTATTATACAGTCTTCAAATGGAATTCCAGCAATCCCTTCATTAGTTCTCAAACGATAGAGAAATGGTTCTATGGCTAGTAAAAACAGTGAAGGAGAGAGGGGACACCCCTGCCTGGTTCCCTGGTGCAACTGAAACGCAGAGGAAAACGAACCTCCAGCTCTAACTCTAGCAGAAGGGCAAGAATACAAGGACATTACCATCTTCGTAAAAGAATGGCCTAGGTTGAATTTATTTAAGACCGCATGCTAGTAATTCCAATCGACTCTGTCGAACGCTTTTTCGGCGTCAAGTGTGATTGCGACAGTGGGGTAGACAACAGTTTTGCCTTTTCGAGTACATGTGCAAGTATCCTGGTGTTATCACTGGACAGTCTATGTTTTAAAAAACCCGCCTGCGAAGCGTGTATTAGTTTGGGCAATACCTTTTGCAGTCGACTAGCTAGGATCATGGCTAGGAGCTTACAGTCCAGATTAATGAGTGAGATAGGCCTATAATTCTTTGGAAGCGTTGGATCTTTCCCCTCTTTTGGTAGTACTGCAATGATTGCCTCAGCTAGCGTTCCTTTCACCTCCCCAATGGTGCTGATATCCTGGAATAGATGTAAGAGTGGTTGTAATAAGAGGGAGGAAAAGCCCTTATAAAATCTAGCAGTGAACCCATCCGGGCAGGGTGCCTTCCCGCATTTTAATGATTTAATGACCCCCTCCACTTCTTGAAGTGCGATTGGACCGTTAAGGTCATCACTATCTGTATTAGAGAGGGAGGGAAGATTGCACTTATCCAAATAACCTTCAATTTCGGAGTTTACTACTTCTGTGTTTTTCGCATAAAGTTGCTCATAGAATTGTTTGAATACCTCCGCTATCTTTACTGGGTCTGAGTGTGTCGACCCCCCCTGATCCCTGATGGAGTTTATCATGTTTTTCTGTATTTTGAATTTGAGGTATGCAGCGAGACTCTTCCCTGCTTTATTTGACTCACATAGCTTGAATCTCTTCCTCCTTGCTAGCCAGATCCCCGCTCTTTCACTTACTATTTTGTTATATTCGTATTTCTTATTAGCTAGTATATTCAGTGTTGCCTCCTTCCTATCCAGCAGGTGTCTCCTCTCTAGAGTGGCGATTTCTCCCTCTAAGTCCTCCAATACTTTATTATGGTTCTTGTTTATTGCAGATTTTATTTTAATAACAACCCCTCTGATCGTGCTTTTAAGTGCTTCCCAGCGAATCAAGTCAGTAGTATCCCCCCTATTATTATGTTCTAAAAATTCTCTAATAGCGGAATCTATCGCCCCCTATGTTGTTCTTTATCAAGGACCTCCTCATTAAACCTCCAGATTGACTAGTGAGAGGAAAATCTGACGTTGGAGATGGACAGGGAGATACAAGAGTGATCATATAAAACCCTCGGCTCTATGGATGTGATGAATAAATAGTCAATCCGGGAGAATGAATCATGCGGATGAGAGTAGAAAGTATAGTCTCTCCCGTCAGGGTTCTGCAACCTCCATGTGTCTACTAGATGGAACCGTGTACATAGATTAGTAAAAGCCTTATGAGATCTATTGCTTCGAAAGGAGCATTTAGAGTCTCTGTCCAATACCGGGTCAAATGGCAGGTTGAAATCCCCTGCAAGAATGTGTACGGCCGAATCATGGATAGTCTCGAAATGTTTAGACAGCTCGGACCAAAAAGCCAGGTCACATGTATTAGGAGCATAAACGTTCGTAACATAGAATTCAGTATCATCCTTAGCCAATTTAGTTGTGACCCATCTCCCTTTAGTGTCGGTAGTGGAGGAGAGTAAGTCTACATTAGAATTTTGTGCAATCAATGTCAGGACCCCATTTTTCTTCCCTAATGCTTCTGACCCTGCAACCTAAATGAAAAATTTATTCCTGAGAGTGTGAAACTGTGCAGCACTAAGTTTAGATTCTTGCACCAAGACAATGTCGCCTTTTTGCCTACGTAAATAATCCAGGACCTTCTGGCGTTTAACAGGCTGATTAAGACCTTTGACGTTAAGAGAGAGTATCTTCAGATTGTGCACTCTCGGCGTGCCCATAGGAGTGTCAATTGTGGATAGTGACATAGGTTTTCAATCGCTAGACATAACAAATTATTAATAGACTGCACTTATATGTACTTATATGGGACCCCTCAGACTTGCCTAGAGCGCCTAACCATAACGACATTGGCCTGCAGGAAAGTATAGCATCCGGTCTAACCGGATCAGGTGAGACAGCGACAGGATGAAAGGTGTCAGCAGGGGTAACGCAATAGAGTACTCTATCGGTGACATGGTAGTGTAAATGGCACTGGCATTGGTATAAGCAATGGAATTGGCTGTGGCAGTGGCAGTAAACTGGTGTCGGCCTTGGTATGCGTTGGATCATGACAACATAAATAACACAAAAGAAAATTAACACTAACAACAAACATGTACCCCCCCTATCCCCTTGCCCCCTCCTCCCACCCTCCCCTCTATCCCCAAACCTCCCTCCCCCCCTCCCCGAGATAAGCTAGTAGACATGGTGACACGGAAAAGACAGTGTCCCCCCCATGGCTTCAAGCCGTATCCATGTTGATAGTAATACGGGAGTCAACCCAACATACAAAACGTCACCTAACTGGTGTATCCATGAAGTAGTAATACTGTTTTAAGTACCAAGTGAATAATGCAAACATAGATCAGTATATCCCCAGCGGAGTTCTCTACTATCTCTACTTCTCTGACCACAGTAACCACATATTCCCCCAGCCAAGAAAACATCTCCTAACAGACCTCCCCTCCTCCCCAAGGCACTTAAACCGGTGTAATACAAGATCCTCTCATGAGCAGGACATCGGGTGCACCTTCAGAATTCTAGACTAGCTGGAGTCCACCAGTGCACCCAGGAGACCAGTTCGTGATAAGCATTTGAATAAGACAGAAAATGCACCTGAGCGCTTAAGATAGACTCAGTACTGAACTAGTATACCCCCGTCCTCCAGAGCATAGCCCAACATAGCCCCACATTGTGTCAGTGCAGCAGGTTATCCGGACCTACTAGTATGTTACCACCGGTGATACAAAAAACTGTTGCATAGAAGGCAGAGATCTGACCCTATTTAGCGGCAGAAGTAGAGGCCAGTGATGATGTATCCATAAGCAGATCCTCGCCTCCTTCCAGAAATCGCCTGAGCTTTAGCGGATCTGTGTAAATCTGTGGAGAGCCTTTAACGAAGATACGGAACCTTGCAGGACCTACAAAACCAAATTGGTGACCCAACGACTTTAACTTTGGTCGCAACGCAAGAAAGGCCTTCCTCGTGTCTACAGTTTCTTTGCTATAGTCCTGTGATATGTAAACCTTATTTGACTTCCATAAAACATGGTTATTTTTGCGTACAAAGGACAATATTTGATCCACATGTTGGTAGCGCAAGGGTTTACACACAATAGGTCGTGGACCTTTTTCACCCGTCAGGATCCTGCCTGGAACCCTATGAGCTCTATCAAATTCCAAGGGGTGATGAAAGGTAAGGTTGGTTGCCTGTGAGAACCATGCCTCCAGAAATGGGACACAGGACTCGTATGCCTCTTCTGATCCCTCCGGTATTCCAAAAATGCGCAAATTGCCTCTTCGATTTCTGTCCTCCAACTCCGACAGCTTCCTTGACATCTATTCTGTGGAGATATGTAGGTGTTTAAGAGAGCTACAGGTTTTGGTCTCTGAATCTTCCAGTCGGCTGATTCTCGATTCTGACTCTGTAAGTCTAGCATTAGTGTCACTGATGTCTTTACGGATAGCTACAATTTCTTCCTTTGTGGACCTTGCAATCTCCTTCACCTCTTCCAGTTTGTTCAGTATTATGTCCATCGTGTCGGTCACATCTTTTTTACCCTTGATGGGTGAGATTGGAGCCGGAGGTTCAGCCTTAAGTCTTTTCAGGTTCTTTGTATCTTTGTCCCCCATTTTGTACACACTGTTGGAAATTACTTGATACGGTTGCTAAGACTGATGATTCTAAGCAGGCCCAAATAGCTTTTGGCTAGGACTCCAGACACAATATGAGCACACGGACAAGATATTACCACAGCAAGAGAGCTTCCACCTGGACTCCTCCCACCGCTGCCAGTGGCGTAGTCAGCGACTTAAAACTGCAGAGCGCACCTCAGAATTTCACTCGTGGTCACTTGTGTCACTTGTGATCACTTGTGGTCAGCAAGTTGTTGAGCACATACTACATCGCCTTCAATCTGCTCCGACCTCCTTGATCCTCTTTGCTCCACTACTACTGGTAGTTGATCTAATCATTCAGCAGATCCTAACAGGCCAGGCTACCCCTGCATACTCGTCATTCCTTCCGTAGTCCACGAACTGTACCGCTGTACAACTGCACAGCTCCCACGTGCCACAAGACTTTGATATGGTGCGTCAGCCTCTCACAGATTTCTCAGCTCTCTCCGATCTCTCAGTTCTCTCAGATTTCCAGACCTTGCAGCTCGCTCAGATCTCCAGGTCCCTCATGTCTCTCAGATCAGCAGCTTAGAGTAATGGCGGTGTTCATACATATATGGGAAGAGCCATGGCACCTATGTCGCCATCAATCCCCTTTGCAGTATATCTTGCCTTCAACCAGAAACATACTATGCGCACTCCATGTGTTGACTTTGTAATTGTAAAACGCTAATTAGCTTACTACAATGTTCCGAGAGGAGCCTCAATAACCGCCGACACAGCCGCCATTTTGTAAGGATCAGGGGAGTGATCGTGTGCACCAAAACCGCTGTCGCTGCTTACGCCACCTTTGTCTGTGATACGCTGTACCTGTGGTACGCTGCTGCACCCAATTGCCTCTGTATTCATGTAGCTTTAGTCGTGGGGTATGTCGCTCCTCTTACACTCCGGCGGCAGCCCTTGCGTCCCGATCACACACGGGGGCTACGGAGACTCTTGTAGCCGCCATTTTGCCTCTCCATACCTCGCTTTTTATTGGCCCCGCTCAGCATGTTTGGGGTGATATAAAATATTATCCGCTTTCCATTCCAAGCGCTTATTAATAATCTTGCGCTGGCCTCTCCTCGACTGTCTTCGTTTCTTCGTCACACTTCGGGACATACAGAGACTCTCAGAGAATTCCAACATCTGCCATCTTGCACACTCCACACAACGGCGATATCCAAGCGTGTCGGGAATGATCTATATGCACTCAGATCCACTCACTGTTGATGTGGTGGCGACGTGCTTCCTCCGATCTTCCTCCGATCTCCTCCAGCACTCCGGTGAGGTAGCGGCAGCAACAGCGCCCGTCCGGGACCGGCAGGCTCCAACTGCTGCACACCGCCCGTGTTCGTTCTCCAGGGCACCGCGCTCAAACTTGCTTCCGGGAGCACCTCGCAGACTCAAATTCAACCCAGAGGTAAGGCTCAGCCTCCGATCGATGAAATCGTCATTCTTGTCACCTATTTGACAGGCATTAACTCCTAAATCACTCCGTATTTCCCTGCCACGGGAGGAGCGTCGCTCTAAGCCGCCATCTTCTCCGGCGTCCAAATCACGCCCCTTCCAAAAACTTTCTTTTAATGTCCTTGATCTCTGCCAATCCTAGAGATTTTGGATTACTATACATATCTGGACAGCCCAGCAGCGTCAATTGCTCCCTGATGTATTTTAGCCACGGAATTTGTAGGGGCAATGCAAACCATGATACCCATCTGATTAAGTGGGAGAAATGCTTGACCAGATCCTCAACCAACATATCAGAGGTGCAACAGCAATATAATCCGAGATGTACCCCAGGCCAAGCTCCTCATGTAAAATAAAGGCAGGGATACTAGAGGGGAGAGCTAGGAGGCTGCGCATGAATTTGTTCTGGACTCCCTGGAAGTCCCTCACATCCTTGTGACCCCTTACGTCACACCCATATGTCGCCATAGGGATACATTTCTCTTTAAAAACCTTGAATATGGCAGGTATTGGTTTCGACGCCAATGTTTTAGCAAAATCATAAACGGCCCGACTGCTCTGGCCAAAGTGTTCTTTTTTTAATTGCCTTTGTGCAGCCCAGGACCCATTATCGTCAAATAATACCCCCAAATACGGAAAAGTGGACACTTTCGACAATTCCACGCCCCAACAGAAAAACTTTGTCTAGCTGCCTTCTTACTGCCCATTGTCATTGTGTGTGATTTGGTAAAATTGGTCGCTAAATCAAGTGACTCCATACAATCAAAGTATTTAAAAGAATTTGGAGACCTATGGCAGTCCTTGCGAACAACACTGCATCATCTGCGTAAAGTAATGCTGGGACCAATTTGGACCCAGAACTTGGGATGTCTTGAGTACTGCCTGTGAGGTGGTCTCCTAGTTTATTTATGTAAAGTGTGAACAATAGAGGTGTAATGATGCTCCCTTGTCATACCCCTCGCTTGACCTCCCAGGAATCTGTTAGACTACTGTCATCTTTAAATCTTACAACCACGTTGTGATGGACGGAATGCAGAACAAATCAAAACATTCACCCCCAGTCAAGATTTCTGGGTTAAATCCATCATTCTTTTGCTCACCATGCCACGCCAGTTTAGACCTGGCCATATGAAAATCAGTCTTGACCCTGTGCCTCATGGGAACAGTCCAGCCCGAACTGCCAAGTCAGAGCCACCTTGGACCGTAAACAAGCACCCTAGGACTGGTTTCGGGGTTTCACCCCTCTTCAGCCAGGATAGCTTGATTCCAGTGGCACAGTGAGCCCAGGACCCACGTCTGGGCATACCTGGTGCACTTAGGGCGAGAAAGCAAAAGACACACAATTGAAGAACGGAATGCAGAACAAATCAAAACATTCACCCCCAGTCAAGAGATCTGGGTTAAATCCATCATTCTTTTGCTCACCATGCCACTCCAGTTTCGACCTGGCCATATGCAAATCATTCTTGACCCTGTGCCTCATGGGAACAGTCCAGCCCGAACTGCCAAGCCAGGTTCTCCCTGGACCGGAAACAAGCATCCTAGGACCGGTTTCGGGGGTCGGGCTGGACTGTTCCCATGAGGCACAGGGTCAAGACTGATTTGCATATGGCTGGGTTCAAACTGGAATGGCAAGGTGAGCAAACAAACGATGGATCTAGGCCCAGATCTCTGTACTGGGGTGAATGTATGGCATTGTTCTGCATTCTGTCAATCAACTGTTGTTTTTGCATTTGTCACCCCAAGTGGGACGGGTATGCCCAGACGTGGGTCCCGTGCTCTCCATGCCACTGGAATCAAGCTATCCTGGCAGAAGAGGGGTGAAACCCCGAAACTGGTCCTAGGATGCTTGTTTCCAGCCCAGGGAGGACCTGGCTTGACTGTTCCGGCTGGACTGTTCCAATGAGGCACAGGGTCAAGACTGATTTGCATGTGGCTGGGATCAAACTGGAATGGCATGGTGAGCAGAAAAAACATGGATTTAGGCCCAGATCTCTGTACTGGGGTGAATGTATGACATTGTTCTGCATTCTGTCCATCAACTGTTTTTACAGTTGTATTATTATGGGCATAGTGTAAAAAGGATACCAGACTTGATTCCATGCCCTATTCCCACACAATCTGCCACAGTTTTAACCGATTTACTCGATCAAAGGCCGACGTTTCATCCATGAATCCCATGTGCCCCTCTTTGCTATGGTAAACTTCCCAATCACCAGGCTCAAATTTGTACATTGATCCAATGTGCCTCTCCCTTGCCTGAACCCGTACTGCAAATCGCTAATGACATTAGAAATTTCTAGCCATAGTGATAGCAGCTTCAAAATCGCCTTTCCCATGATTTTGGCAGCGGAATCCAAAAGTGAGATAGGTCTGTAACAGGCAGGGTTGTCCTAAGCACCCTTCTTAGAAAATTAGGAGCCTTTGCCCATGATGGGGGAAAGCCACAGGTACTAGCAGCATTAAAAACCCGAGCCAATATTGCAGCCCATACCAGAAGGTCTACTTTATACAGGTCAGCTGGTACCCCATCCGGGCCAGGGGCCTTTCCTCCAGCTGTGGCAAGAATGGCTGCCTGGACCTCAACAACATTAAAATGAAGTGGCTCTAATGGCAGGATAGGCTCCCCCCTCTGACTCCAACCTCTCAAACTCACCATCACTGTACATTCCCCCCAAAAGCTCTACCCACAGTTCAGGGGCTACTGTGCAGTCTGTATTAGTTTTTTTTGGGCAGAGTGTTATATAGCGCGAACTTGACCCGGATCGGGTATCAGAGCGCTTTACATAGCACCAGTTACGTTACATGAGGACACACACATTCATTTTTTGTTAGACACGGGAAGATTAAGTGATTTTCCCAGAATCACAGGATGTTCAGCGTCATTACCGAGACTCAAACCCAGTTCCCCAGGTCCGAGGTCGAGCGCCCTAGCCGTTAGGCCAACTCCTCTCCCCCTTCCCTTCTACGAAAAAAAACGGGCTGTTCACCACCACCCAGAACATCTTACTATCTGAGTATGTGCTTGCTTGACCAAGATCCTCCCAAGCCCTTTCCCTGATAGTTTTCTTCCTCTCCTGGGTAGCCTTCTTATAGGTTGCCCTGCATGCCTAATCGTACTCACATTCCTGGGTTTTTGTTTAAGAGCATTTATTTAACCAATTAATATGCAATCATGCTTGAATGCCCGCAGGTTTCAGTGATAGGAAATCCCAGAGAAGATAAATCAATGCACTTATATGAAAATATGCACATTTCAGTATCAGCCTTCTGCATATCTACTGTTGTTTAAGCCTCTTTACTAAAATTCCTTTCTTTTTTAACCCCCTTTCCTCTCAATCCACACAGTTATTATTGGCCAGGCAGTCATGGCAAAGTATATTTAGAATCACTCACAAAGCACCCTGTTGGAGGGATGGTCAGAAGCAGAAGCGAGGAGGGCGTATAGGATCAATACTGTAGCGTTTATTGGTGTTATAAAGCACAGCTCAGTAACGATAAGGGTTTCAAAGTCAGGATGAACACAATAGTGGTGATATAAGCCTGTTTCAGCACAGGGTTGTGGAGTAAGGTGCTCTCTCAAGTGTCTCGGTCTGAAGAGGACGTTCCGGATGTCCAAAGGAGCTTCTGGTGCTTCTGGGGAATTCAGGTGGGGTCCTGGAGTTCACTCGCAGCAGAAAGTAAGAAAAGGCAGTGGTCAGTAATGATGCCCTACATGAGTCTGCTAACCGTCACCATACCACGTGCAAAGTTTGGTCACAAAAAGGGTGAGGGCTAAGGGAAAAAACAAGAAGGCAATAATCAAATCAGGTGTGGATCAGTCGGTTCCTGACCCTTAGTTTAGTTGCTCGTAGTGCCCGCTCGGTAACTCACTCGATTGAGGGCAGGGGAATCTTGGGACAATGTGCGAGAGGTAGGGGTAAGTCGGAGGTTTTAATACAGGAACACCCACCACCAAGGCAGTTCTCCCCTGGTGTCCCACTCTCCCTACACCCCACTCCCCGTGGTTCTCACACGTCCAGTCACGTACCGCTAGATGCCACAACTCTCCTGAGTTGTGGCGGCTCGTGCATCCTCCGGGATCCACCCAACCTCCGTCCAGGTTTCAGGAGCCTCCGGATCGTCTTCCTCGGCGTCTTCCAGTCTGGTGGCAGCGGCGTTCTCTAGCAGCATCTCGGTTTCTCTGGCATCTATCCCGTCTTCCTGTTCCGGATACTTCCTACCAGCTGACACACCGGATGTGTCATTTCCTCGCCTTTTCTGCCTGGCTTGACCTATGTCTGGCGTTGGTTGAATGGGCTAGTCGTCCCGCCTCCCTTGGGACACACTGTTTCCGGGTCACTTGCTTCGCTCTGCGGGACAAGGGAGAAGTCCTTCATTATTTCTGGAATTTCGGATGCCTCGTCGTCTTCGTTAAGCTAAGGCAACCATGCGGGGTTTACTGGGGTTCTGGGGGTGGTAGCGGGTTCTCCCCTGGGGTCTTCCTTACACACCCAATTTCCGTTTGTATCCAGATTTAAAACTAAATGCAGATAAGGAAATAAATGGGTTTCTGTCTGTATTTATCTGTAAAAATCAGTAAAAATGGAAAACAGGGAGCCTTACTTATATGTCATTGTTAAAAATGGGATCTCTACTGGAATAAATTTAGAGGATACATTTGTGACCCACCAGGATTAGACAATGTACAACGGTCAGAATAGAGATGTGGGAGGACAAGGGATGGGGGCGGTGGGCGGGACTGCTGTTAGAAATTCACTGGAGGTCGGTCCACATATTGATGTCATAACGGTTAAAGTGTATTGGTGCTGCAAAAACATAATAATGTATAAATCATGTGTAATATTGATTCCCTATGTTTCTGTTTCTAATAAATACAATAAAAAATTTTTTTTAAAATGGGATCTCTGCAGAGACCACCACTCTAGTCAGGGCAAGGGAGTTACACACCAAAGATAACCCCTGCTCACCCCCTTGGTAGCTTGGCACGAGCAGTCAGGCTTATCCCAGTGGCAATGTGTAAAGCATTTGTGCAACACACACAGCAACAACATACTAGGCACACCACAAAAGGAACTCCACACAAGGTTATATATAACAAATAGCCTTTGTATTATCATAAAACACATTAGGATAGTAATCACACAATATACACTGTGCCAACTGGCAGTGGGCAATATTTACAGGGGATTATATACACATGACAGGGCCAACTGGACCGCTGTCAGAACCATCACAAAGTGAACTTAGTAAATGTAGAACTTATCATAAACATAGAACAGAACCAGTAACTACTGGTAACCACTGTACTCAGCCTCTAACATAAACCACATTATGCACAGTATCACATTAGGCACGAATACATTCTGCGTCAACCTCACCAGCATAAACACATTATGCAATTCTCTCATAAGTCTAAACGCATTAGACCCTAACTTCCCAAGCATAACTCACATTAGGGGCATAAATCACACAGTGGAACACAATCTCACTAGCATAAACCATAAGATGCAAAACAACCTCATAATCATAAAAAAACACATTTAGAGGTATAACACAGGGTGCATAAAACATAGTACATACATTACATTTCCTAGCACCACATAATCACATTAGCACATAGTCTCCCAAAAAAAGACCATAGTAGAGACATTACTCATTTTAGGGCCTGGCGCCCTATTTACCTCACAGTCCCCCTGGCCAACTGGCCATCTCAAAAGGCCTCAAAATGCCCTGTGTCCAGAATGTCAGGGCGCGCTGCCAATGCAGCGGAAGTCAATGGTGCGCACTCTGCGCAGGCCTAAACGTTGCAGCTGGCACTAAGTGCTGCACAGTTGTGAAGGAAAGGGGGAAAATTAGTGCATCTCACTCCTAACTGCAAAAAGACATGCCCCCCAAAGAACTGAGGCCTAAACGATGCAGCTGCCCACTACTTGCTTTGCAGCTGTGAAGCAATTATAATGAGGCCTGGCACCACTGTGCCCTTTAATTCAATGTGCCAACGTTGGAGCCACACGGGGCTCTAAAACAATCATAGTCGCAACTAACGTAGCAGCTGCCCTCTAGCAAGCGGGGCAGCTGGGAATCAACATAAGGGCCCAGCACTACGGGGCCCCCTGGCCCCAACGGGACCTTTAAAATATCTTGCCCCAAGTTGGAGCCACACAGGCTCTGGAAATAAACATGCCCCTGTTGGAGCCACACGGGGCTCTAAAATAATCATGCCCAAGACGTTGCAGCTGCCCGCAACTGCGGCGCCGCTGTGAAAATCAGCACCACACTGGGGGCACTGAAAATGCTCACGGGCCCCTCTGGCCCTTTAAACAACAATGTGCCTCCTTCATTGGAGAAACCCCCTATCAGGCGGGGACCGCTCAGGAAATAGGCCGGGCTTGGACCGGCACCAACAATGCGCCTAGCCTCCCCCCCTTAGCCATTGCAACTCACCGGCTCTTGGCGGGGAGAGAACTCCTCTCTTCCCGGTCTCCGCTTGCTCCGGCTGCCTCTCTTCACCCGGGCCCCCTCCTGGGACCCGGGACTCCGGCACAGCAATTCCCAGCGCAGGGTTTCTCTTCCTCGCGGGAGCCCCGCGCTGTTCTCGTATCTCCGGCGGGCGAGACTTCCTTTCCTCAAGCGGAAGTCCCGCCCCGCTCCAGGCATCGTGCTGCCTGACTTCCGGTTTTCGCCTGGGCAGCAGCTGTGATTTCCATTAGCAAAGTGCGGGGTGGGCACTCACCAAGGCAATCACAGCGGGGTGGGCACCCGCAGCAGAAATAAAGGCACCAGTATGCAGCAATGAGGGGTAGGCTCCCTCTATTTAAATACAAATATGAGCAGGGTGGGCACCCGCGATTGTAGGAACAGAACGCGGGGTGGGCACCCGTAATTAGAGCACAACGGGGGAATCCCTACGCTGGGGATTCCCTCTAACAGGGCTGAGCTGAGAAGCCCACGCTCTCCATCAGTTGCAGGGAGACAGCGTCTTTAGGAAACAAAATAAAGCGCTCAGGTGCTAGGAGGTAAAAAACAAAGTCCCAAGGAATAGCAAATGAAGCAAAAGGTCCCAGTAAAAAGGTCCTCACAGATGAAAAGGGCAATGCAGGGCCCAGGGAGGCAAGCCATCATGGTAGCCCCCTCTAGGCCTCAGCAGCAGCACGCCCAGGCAGGAACAGAACTGCAGAACTGAACATGTTCATGGGGTCGCAGCCCCTATATTTATACCAATTTTCCCTTTGTGTCACAGCACAGGGCTTGGAGATACCAGTCAGAACTGGTTTGGGGGAGCTTTGGAGCACTTTGTTTTGCTCAGCTCCTCTCTCCTTTGTCAGGTGGGGGCTCAATGATCAGACGCACCACAGGGGGAGGAGCCGGCATTGTGGAGGGAAGGCACAGTCCTATTCAGGTCCCAAGTGCAACTCCTCCCTCCCATCTGCATGCAGATCTCTCTATTCACCACTGGGCAGACTCCCCTGTCTCCTGGAGCCACCCACACCTCTCAGCTCCTGTCAATCACAAGCCAGACATGCAATTCACATCAGGCAGGCAGACACACAGCACACAGAAATGCCAACTTCTAAAAGTGGCATTTCTCCACCAGTCACCATAAATCTGCGCACACCATTGCGCAGCATTTATTCTTACAAGTTCACACATACTAAACTCGACCCTGCACTCCCCTCATACCAGGACTTACCATGGACACATATATCCCCCATGCATTCCTATGGTAGGGCAGGCCAATCTCAGCACACGCACTCAGAGCGCACACGCACTTTCCACTGGGCCACAGTGCTAAAGTGCCCAGAGGCCTAAAATCACTACAACCATGTCAGAGCTTAAGGCAAAAAGTTCAGTGGTGAACCTGCCAAAAAGGGCCAAGTCCAACAGGCATAAAATGCAAAATTATCGCCCACCTACTTTTAGCAGCGAAACAATGCATCCTTTCGTTATGGAGCACTACAGGAGTTTCGGGACAGGCGGTTTGGATTGAGGGGATTTTCTGGAACTTACAGTGGAAAAAGTTTCCAAACAGTTTAAAGGAAGGAACTGGAGTTTATGAAACAGTGGGTATGCTTTTAGTCACTAAGTCTATGTACTTTCGGGAGCTACAATGCCCCATAACACAAAGAGCCCTGAACACGCTGGAAGATTCCAAACTGGATTTCTAATACATGAACAAGAAAGATGCTGGATTCTGCAAAAAAAACAAATTTGATTTCACACGAAATTGTAATCAATTCATCAGTCTGTAATTTGGCGGAACACTAACTGAATGGTGAGGGAAGAGGTTTTGCTTTTGTGGGTGAAGGGCATTGTTAGAAATGCTTTATTCTTTCCTGTCATGATAGGAAATAAAAATGTATTTTAACTAACAAGTATTTGTATTGGTCTGTGCCTTTGATGAATTAATTAGAATGTGAAATGTGCTCACTTCTGAGACTATTCTTGTTATGACTTTAGTAGTTTTAGCTTGCCTGTATTATTTTGAAAAAAAGGCAGGAGAGCATGTAGGCCCATGGGGAAGCCTTATTAGAATCACTGAAAATATTTTGCCAGTAATGGGCTTAGTTTTATAAAGGGTAAGAAACTGAAGTTTAGTAGAGTAGAATAGCACACTGCAATACAAACAGAACTAGCACTGCTTTAGGGTACGATCACTGGATTTCATTCAAGCTGCTCTTCTAAATGAGGCTCTTAGAAACATACATCTTCTGCACATTATGTTTAGTCAGGTAGTGATTATGTTCTGTTCAGCCAGATATGCCCCTCAGGTAGTTATTGAGCAAGCTCGTATCTTTTGTGATACGGAAAGTAATTCTAGAAACATGCAATTGACCAGGACCATAGAGAACAGCTCAATATTATTCTCCACTAGTTCAAGGACTAAGAAAGAGGGTGAAGGATGTGGATGAACACCAGCCAAGACTGTTGGGCAAAGAGAAGCCCATGCCTAGAATCAAAAGGACAGTGACCTTTAAGGTGCATTCCATGTCAGCTATCGGGCCAGGCAGATTACACCAAGTGTCCAAAAAGCATTTGAAGAAGGGCCATAGCAGGTCACCATCAAAACAAAGAAAAGGCTATTTAGAGGTATATTATAATTAAGAGTATCAACTTGCATTGAAAGAATAACTTATTCCTAACACAACATATTTATCCCCAAAAAATTGAGAGGATGTTCTGGTTAAAATCCAAGACCTAAAACAATAAATACAAATTGGCAAATACAAAGCACATGACCCCACACAACATGTGATGGATGACATCACAAACCACTTCACCAATGACCTCACTAAGACTTCCAATTGCTGTTTTACACATCTTTTTTACAGAGAGCAGGAATAGAGACACATATGTAAGTTTTCAGAGAAATCCGGATGCTAAAAGTGACACTGTAGCCTCCCCATCCCAAATGAAGGCTTGGGTAATAGCATCTTTCATCTGATATGGCTGAAAATGTAACCGTGGTGGAGATGTTCTCTGAAGGAGCAGACTTTAATGTCTTCAAAAGGTATATTCTGACCTTAGATATTTACGGATTGGCTCACAGGCAACTTCTAGAATAACCATGGATGGATCCAGCTCCCGCAGGGCTTTGATTGCAGATATGTAGAGGGTTATTATGTCAGATGTATTCACACCTAAAAGCACAAAAATAAAATAAAGCCAACTTTATTTACATTAAAAAAGAAATGAATCTCTTCCCACAACATAACACACAAGCACTTTCAAAAATCCAATTTGTTTTACAAAGATACCTTTTATATATCTATATATTTTGACTTTATATGTTCACTGTAGCATGAGATGCACTTTTTAAAATGTAAAGACCTGAAAATAAACATAGCTTTGTAACAAAAGCTAGACACATTTCTTCCACCAAAAGAAATAAAAAGCTAAAGCCAGTGAATCAACAATAAACATCAGCCTTGTGATAGCAGTATATGAATGTTCAACTCAAAGTAAGAAATTAAACCATCAATCCATGGCGAGTACTTTATGGGTATCAGGAATTTACCTACAGGACTCAATTTTATTAAACAAATAATTTAGATAACAGTGATGAAAATTGTATTATTAATTTTATGCTATTACTCAAGATGTTTTAATATGACTTACGGTTATTAAAATATAAGTACTTGTTTATACACATTGGAAGGGTAAAACACTTAATGGAGACCTTCAGAATGTGAGCATATGATATGTGCAACATACTAAATGGTTCATGAGCTAATATTAAGTTCCACAAGATTCTGAGCAAAAATTGTGCCAAAATACAAGCATGTGTTGGGCATACCCTTGCCACTGACGGCAGTACATCAGACATGGGACCTCTCCTCACGGCACCACTGGCGCCATGCTACACACGACATACAAGACCCAATCAGCGTGAAACAGGTATTGGGTTGCTTGTGTTCCAGTTCAAGAAGGATCTGGCCTGGCAGATCCGGCTGGACTGTTCCTATTAAAGCAGGGTCGAGACCAGCTGCATCTCCTCCATTAGGGCAGAGAAGCGTTGCACCACTACTTAAAACACTGCAAAATGTAAAACTAAAATAGTAATAAAATTAATTTATTACCATTTTATTTTTCACTGCTCCCAGCCCGAGCCAAGTGTCAGGGTCGGGCGGGGACACTGCTGCCGATTGGCAGAAGGGGAGGCATGGTGGCCACTTTGGTTTAATGTGTGCATGTTACTTTGGCCGACTGTCTTGCGATGGCCAGCCTGACATGCACACTTTAAACCTCTCAAACCCAAGCGGTCTTAGACAGTTAGGTGGAGAACAGACACAGGCCTTCAGTGCTCAATGAAGTGTCGAACCAGCCCGCTCCAAATAATCCTGGTGCTTCACTCATGCTGCTTAACATTATCAGCAGAATGAGAGTAGCGTCTGGAATGGTTAGAGAAGTTGGCACTGAAATCACATACTCCAGGAAGACTAAAGTACACCATGGAGGACCGGACGAGGCAAGCTACTGGGTAAGTCCATATTTTATTTTATTACCCACTAACAGGCACTGGGAGAAACCTGTACTGACTTCAGCCTTACCTTTAGTGCTTTCAGTCAAAGAGTGCTATAAAAACGGTTTATAACAAGCCATGATTGAAAGCTTTTGTGTTGACCCTAAAGGCATTCTCCCTGTCTCACAGTGCCGGTCAGTAAGGCAAAATGATTAACTTGCTTGCCCCACCACTTATGCATGTCATCAGCTTATACTGGTCGAGGCTCAATGAATCAATCAAACCGGATTTATGGAGCGCAGCTAATCACCCACAAGGGTATCCATGCACAGACTCAAGCTGCTCGAGGGCATCAGTTCAACAGCCAGGTATTGAGTCCCTTTCTGAACTCCTGAAGAGAGGGTGAAGTCTGGGGCCGGAGAGGAAGGCTGTTCCTGGACTTCACGGCGAGGTACAAAAAGGACTGTCCTCCACCGTTGCTTCGTTGGATGCAGGGGAGAGGGAGGCAGATCACTGGAGTCTGGGGCGTTGGCAGAAGCTCATGAGGCAGTGTATGTAAGCTGACCCTTGGTTGTGCAGGGCTTTGTATTTGCGTCAGAATCTTGATTTGGCATCTCTTGTGCACAGGGAGCCAGTAGAGTTTCTTCAGGTGAGGGGTGGTGTGGGCTCATCTGGGGAGGTGGAGGATTTTTACCCGCCGAGTTCTGAATAGTCTATTGTCTTTTGAGGAGGTGTGTGGTGATTCTTGCGTAGAGTGCTTTGCCATATTCGAAGCGGCTGGTGACAAGGGCTTGAGTGACGATGCATCTGGTGAAGACTGGCAGCCATTTGAAGATCTTTTGGAGCAGGTGCAGAGTGAGGAAGCAGGCCGGAAGAGACTGCGTTGATCTGGTTCTTCATGGCGAGTTTGCTGTCCAATATGATGCAGAGGTTCGGGCGTGGTCCGGAGAGATGTTCCCAAAGATCAGTACTTCAGTCTTGTCTGTGTTCAGCTTGAGGCAGTTGTTTTGCATCCAGTCGGCGACGCTGGTCATGCATAGGTGGAAATTGGTCCTTGTGGTGGATGGGTCTCCGAATAGAGAGACGATGAGCTGGGTGTCGTCTGCATAGGAGATAATGTTCAGTCCGTGGTTTGACAATGTTGGCTAGGTGGGATGTAGACGTAAAATAGAGTAGGGCTTAGGGATGAACTTTGAGGGATGCCGCAGATTATGTTCTTGGACTCCTAAGTGAATGGTGGAAGGCGGATTCTCTGTATTCTTCCGGTGAGGTAGGATGCGATCCATTTTAGGGCGTCGTCTTGGCTAGCGATCTGATGAAACCTCTTGATCAAGGTATGGTGGGACACACAGTCTAAGGATGCTTCTCCTCAGTCTAGGAGGGTTCTGATCAATGTTCCCTCTAATTGTTTTCCTCTGTGTGCAGCAGTGGGAGATCTCTGTGCACTGCAGACAAGTCTAAGTGCACCAAGGAACTGATCATGCATGTGAGTTTTGCGCTGAGTTATATAAATTTGTGGCAATCACCACTTCAAACTCTTGTTTACAAAAACAGGAGCATTTCACGCATACAGCTACATTTAATAGGGACTTGTGACAGGTATGTAATGTAGATACACTCCGTTGTGAAACTAATTGTTTACTCTAGTAGCACCTACACCCTAGGTTTTAAAAAAAGGACAGGACTCAGAAGGTTGTACCATTATAGGATTATACTGAAGGTAAAGTGGTGTCCTGATGACAATACCTGGAAGGGTTAGAGCTGGGTAATGTAGCTTGTATGGCCTCGGAAGAGGGGGCTGGGGTGATGGTACATGCTTCTACAGCATGCTATAACATACCTCAAAGCAATTCTAATGGCGAACAAGTCATAAGACACTAATAAAGCGATCATCTTTACGGGAAGATTGTGAGCCTCTTCTCTGTGGAGTTGTGGATCATCAGGCTGATAATTGCCAGGTAGGAGTACAGGGTCTTTGAATTGTATCGGTTTTGTTTTTCTTCCACTTTACTTAATGCTTCTGGCCTTGCTTGTCACAAGTCTTGTCCCCCCTCCACATCTAAGACCCCTCTTCCCAGGCTCTTCTCAATGTAATCCAGGACCTCCACATATGCTAGGTCTGTTGATCTTCAAGTCCACATCTACTTTCTTATTAAATATGTCCACCAATACCATCAGTGTTCCCATACTCCTGAAAAGACCCACTAAACCACTCTCCTCAGTGGCATTGCTATTTGCTGATCCACCGGGAACCTGGGACTGCAGGTTAAAGTATTTTTCTCATCAGACTGGTAAGTCCCAAATAGGGCAAAGCGTCTGATTATTGAACAATTTGAAACGGCTTTTCTTGGACTGTCAAAGTAGAGTTTAAACAGGTACTGGTATCAGACTGTGACATAATCAAGTGCTTTTGCATGGAATCATTGAAGCTAAAAATTGTGTGTCCCTAATTCGCAATCTTCATAAGACACGACCTTTACTTGTGACTTGATTGTGGGGTGGAAATCTACAAGCCAACGGGCGGAGGTAAAATGGGTAGTGCCTAGATAGTTATGAGATGTGTTTCATTTTATAAAAGACATTACAATGGATGAATTTCTTGTGTTCCAGTTCTCACTATCTTATCTTATTGGGTTGGCTGGTAAATATGAATAGAAGGAATTTGGGATGCTAACACCCAACTACTAATATACAGTGCTAATTATGTCACTTTTAACTCATTCGGTCGTATCACAAACACAATTTCTTTTTGTACTTGTTACATACATACATACATATACACACACACACACACACACACACACACACACACACGTATTGCTCTTTACTGGAAGGTAGACGATGCAAGAAAATTACATTAATACAAACTGGCCTAGTAATTGTGTCAATTGTGAGACGTCATACCAGCATTTTATACGCTCTGCTTTTTTTTTATATGCTTAGATTGTTGCACTCATGCAAGCTCAGTTTGAAGGTGGGGGGTTTATAATGGGTCACAATGGAGAGCTCTGGAGTTAAGGCTGACGAAGGTGTGAGATCTGTACAGTGCCCGTCAGTGGGTCCGAAAGTTGTTCAGAATGTTGTGCATCCAATTGTTAGCCCCTCGGCAGAGCACAGATATCAATGGTACAATTATAACTGTGATTACATTCAAATGTGTGCAATACATAACACCTTAAACAGCGATAGAGTGAAAGTAAATGAAAATGCAGTTCTTTCAGGTATGGGGGTGATTGCACTACATCTTCAACTAACTGCAGTCACAATGACACTTCTATTTGCCATGCCTTTTTTAGAGAATTTTTTTTTCATCCCACTTAACACCAGGGTGACCAGTATGATTTCTCATTTTGCTGGCAGCAAACTTGAGACATCAGAGAATAGAATGATGAGTTGACACTATGTGCCATGGAAAGGGAGGGAGCACAAATTAACTACTGGCTGCAGCGCACAGTAGAGTGAGGAGTGAGTAGAAGTGGGTAGGCAAACAAAGTAACAGGGAGAGCTGAGCCAAGTGCCGGCTAGGGCTCTAACACCCCGTTTATAAGCAGAGCTCTGAAAATAGATCTAAATCTTAAAACAAACATCACGTTAGAATATGATAAGTTATCTTCAAGAAAGTGTATATTTTTAACACACACAACCGATTCACCTTAGCACATCAGTTTATTGGAAAAGTGTTAGACCTGTCAGCCCTTTGGGTGGTCCCTCCTCATCATTATTTATTTTGTCCCACTTTTGCCTCAACCCCTGTTTGAATTTTTCTTTTTTGGGAACCACCAGACTTTTTAGTGTTGCTGCAGATTCAGGGAGCCATTTTAGCTACCCCTGAAACTTCTGTCTGAGGGCCTGGAGCACAAAATGGTGGCCACCTGTGACATCACCAGCATCCACTGGAACCTACCAGCACCTTCCAGAACATTCCAGGAGATTCCAGAACTCTGTGACAGTTGGAGACCGTTTAGAATGTTGGGAGGATAAGAGAGGCAGTTGGCAGTTGGAGCTGGCAGTTGGCACCTGACTGGTGAAGAGAGAGGAGCACAACAGTGAAGGAGGAAGGAGTGAAGCAGCAGGGGTGGAAACTTGTGCCTGGAGTGGGGTCCATAAACCCACCCTTGATACTTGTCCCTACTGATGGATCCCAGCCTATAGCCCTGTGTGGGAAGAAGACAGAAGAAACTTATCCTAAGGACCTGGACAGCAGGAACAGGCCTTAGAACCAAGAAAGCAGCAAGATCCTGACCTGGAAACTGGTTTCCCTGGAGTCCGGCGTCGAGTAGCCTGAGACCTGGAGCCCGAGGTGGAGAAGCGGCGCTGACTGAAGTAGCAGACGTCGTACCCGGAGCCGCCTGAGGTCGTGAGAGGGCGCCGACGGAGGTCGTGAGGAATACCAGAGGTCGAGGAGGAAGTGAACCGAGGTCGAGCGAGCGGCGTCATCGGAGGAGTGAAGTCCGCCCTCCGGAGTCGTCGGAGACCGAGGTAGAGGAGCACCGGAGGTCGGGAGTGAGGATCGCACTCCGGAGTCGCCCGGAACCTGTGTGGAGGAGCACCGGAGGTCGGGGGTGAGGATCGCACCCCGGAGACGCCGGAAGTCGACATCGAGGCCAGGCCGGCTGACGTCATCGGAGCCGAGAGCCCCATCGGACCGGAGCCGCCCGAAGTCGACATCGTGAAGAGACTGCCCGACGCCGTCGAATCGGAGGTCGAGATCGAACCGAGGCCACCGACATCGGACCGGAACCGCCTGCCGGCGTCGTCAAAGAACTGACATTGTGCCGAGGCCGCCGAGACCGAACCGGAACCGCCTCACGGCGTCGACACGACTCCAGCGGCGTCGGAACATCAGAAAAAGGGCAGTAAGTGGAGTAGAGGGCGCCTAAGGCCCTGTGGAGACCTGAGAGACTGCTCTAAGGGGCTAGGGAGGTGCTGAAACCAACCTGACTGTGCAAGGGGTGAACTGGGACTAACCTAGAGAGGTTGTGTGGAGAGAGAAAGCCAGGGCACTGGTATTCCCCCCTTTGATCTACCTCAGATTAGGCCTCAGCCTTGTCCCAGCCAGGGAGTAGCCCCCCTCAAGCCTTCCACAACCCTACAAGCTGTGCCTGGGCCATATCAGCCCTTAAGAATTGAAGTGTCATCTGATTATATGAGGGTTGCTGTATACTTTTAATTATTTATTGGGGGTACTGTATTTATTGGATTTTTACCTATTTATTGCTGCACTATATTTATAGGTCCACAGGACTTGTTGGTGTACAATATTTATTGGTACAGTATTTATTGCCTCAAAGTATTTAATTGTCTGTATATATTGCACTTGTATTTATGCCCTGTTATTTATGATCACCCCTATTTATTTCATCAAACAGCCAATATTTATTTGACCTGCACTAATTGAAACTTGTATATTGTGATTGACCTATTTATTTTTCCAATCAGCAACTAAGAGAAAAAGATAAAGAAAGAATATTTTCATAATTTTTACGGTGTAGAGTCGTTTTTGGAACGGATGCACGCATGGTTCTTGTATGGGTATATTGTATGCTTAGCACTGCGCCTGTTTCCTGACCACTCGAGCCAAGCTACCACAGTGTGTTCGGGGAGTCCACCACCACCCTGCGGAGTGGGAGTGGGCTGTTTCCAACATAAATTGGTGTTCAGTGGTGGGATAGAGCTGTGCCTACATATACTCAACAATAACTGTGGGTAGTCCATAGGCCTACACCGGGAGTTTTCTCACAGCGGCCTTCCTAATTGTGGGTTTTTGTTTTTTCCAAATTTACTCTGGTGGTGGGAGGAGGTATTACTAAAGGTACCCCCCTACATTGCTACTGCACAAAACCTGTCCTCTAACCTGAGTGGGCAAGATGGAATTTGTACTGGAAGACTTAGAAACGTACACTGTGGCCCAACTCAGGGAGTTTTGCCAGCGGGAGGGGGTGTACTGCCCCCCAGGAGCAAAGAAGGGTGCACTCCAAACCAGCTTAAGGGCTTGGGGGGAGGCACGCCGAGAAAGCAAGGCTGAGGAGGAAGACAGGGATGGAGAGCCTGACCCCGAGGGGGCTGAGATGTACCAACCTGAGGTGGGGAACCTGTCAGCAGGGCCCAGGACACTTTCTAGGAAGGGCAGCACTGTCTCTAGCGGGGGCTTATCCAGCGTGGAGTTAGCAGATCGGAGAGAGAAAAGACAGCTCACATGGGATTTAGCAAAGCTGGAGAAGGAGAAGGAGGAACAGAGGTTGGCTCATGAGACGGAGAAAGAGAGGATGGCTCATGAGATAAGACTGAAAGAGATAGAGCTTCAGATCTTAAGAATTGGGGCACCAACTGTTCCTAATGGTGGCAGCAAAGACCAAGAAATCACCAGGGAATCCAAACCTTACCTGCCAAAGGACATAGTAGCTAGCTATGGGGCGGGTGACGACATCGCCAAGTGGCTAGCAGCCTATGAGGTCTCGTTGAGGGCCCATGGGGTTCCAGTGAAGTATTGGGGAGGAGGATTGTATAGGTACATGCCTCCAGCTGGTAGGGATGCTTTATTGGCCCTCGAAGAGGATGAGCAGACCCACTACCCCACCATGAAACTGGCGCTCATCAGAAAGTTTGGACTAACACCTGAAAAGTACAGACAGAAGTTCAGGGGTAGTCACAAACTGGGCACACAGAATTGGGTGGACTTCCTGGACTATGCAAAGAAGGCACTGGAAGGTTGGATTCAGGGCAGTGAAGTAAGGAACTACGAGGAGCTGTTTGACCTAGTACTGAAGGAACACCTACTCGAGAAATGTTTCCCTGAACTGCGGCAACACCTGGTGGATAGCAAGCTGACCAGCCCCCGGAAGCTTGCTGAGGAGGCGGACATTTGGGCCAGTACCCGGGTGTCCACAAGGGGGACTGGAGGGGATACTCAAAAGGCCGGACAGGGCGCCCCCCAGAAGAAAGAGGGAGGGGAAAAGAAAAAGGAGTTCTCCAAAGGCCCCCAAAATAACTTCCAAGGGAAGGGAACAGGATTCACCTCTAAGGCTAACCCACCCAGAAACCCTAATCCTGGCCAGAGTCAGCAGCCAAGGGTTGTCCATTGCTACGAGTGCGGTGGCGTTGGACACTATAAAGGAGACCCGAAGTGTCAGAAACGATCACCCCCTCCCACTGGAGGAAAGACCCCCGGAGTAGCTAGTGTAGTGCTCGGGGAGGAGATGCCCTTAACTAAGGGAAGGGAGTGGGCGGGTGTCACTTTAGTGTCCCTGGGAGAACGGGAGATGGTTCCCAAGATCCAGGTGCCCGCAAATACCGCAAAGTATGGGCAGTGGATCACCATCAACGGCCAAAGAGGGGAGGCTCTGAGAGACACAGGAGCCAGTATGACTATGGTGCGTAGCCAGCTGGTGTCTCCAGAGCAGGTAATTCCCGATGTACTCCACCCAGCCGCGATGGCTGACGGCAGAACAGGCCACTATCCCGTGGCCGAGGTTCCCTTTGAATGGGGGGGGGTTGCAGGTTCACTTCGAGTTGCCGTAAGCCCTGCCGTGCCAGTCGATTGTCTGCTGGGAAATGACATGGAGCACAACGCTTGGAAGGAGGTGGAATACCGGACTCACACCGAGATGCTGGGTACACCTGACTGGGCCTGTGTTAGCACAAGGTCCGCGACTACCCGAAGAGGGAGTTCATTCCGGCTGGAGCCTGGAACAAAGGCCCAGCCAGCTGCCAGTCAAGGGAAGAACCGAGGACAGGAGGAGCCTGCCTCGGCGTCTCCACCCCGTAGGACGGATAGGCCACCGGAGGTGGTGGACCAGGAGTCTGCGGAGGGGGACGTTACCAACCTGGAGGACCTACCCATCCCGGCCGAGTGGCACGTGGAGGGAGGCCCGTCCAGGGAGGAATTCTGCCAGGGCCAGAGGGAGTGCCCTACCCTTGAGGGGCTGAGGCGACAGGCCGAAGCCCAGGCAGCAGGGAACGTTGAAGGGAACTACAGTGTTTACTGGGAGGATGGCCTCCTCTACAGTGAACCCAAGGCACCCCTACATGGATCGTCACGAGCCTTGGTAGTTCCTCAACGTTATCGAGCCTTCCTTTTGGAGTTGGCTCACGAGATACCATTGGCAGGACACCTGGGGCAAGACAAGACCTTCGCCCGTCTTGTCCCACACTTTTATTGGCCTCAGATGAAAGTGTCGTCCGATACCTACTGCCGGACATGTGTGTCTTGCCAAGCCAGTGGGAAAACAGGGGTGAAGCTGAAAGCTCCCCTGGAACCACTTCCTGTCGTTAGCACCCCCTTTGAAAGGGTGGGCATCGACATTGTGGGTCCATTAGATCCACCAACTACAGCTGGTCACAGGTTTATCCTGGTTCTGGTGGATCATGCCACACGGTACCCAGAGGCAATACCTCTGAGGACCATAACAGCACCTGTTGTGGCTAGGGCCCTGATGGGAATCTTTACCCGAGTGGGTTTTCCCAAGGAAGTTGTGTCCGACAGGGGGACCAACTTCATGTCAGCATATATGCGGGCAATGTGGAAGGAGTGTGGAGTGACCTACCGGTTCACGACTCCTTACCACCCCCAGACCAATGGTCTGGTGGAGAGGTTTAATAAAACCTTAAAAGGCATGATCAGAAGTCTGCCTGAAAGCCTGCGGAGGAAATGGGACGTCCTCCTACCCTGTTTACTTTTTTCATACAGGGAAGTGCCACAGAAGGGAGTGGGCTTCAGCCCCTTCGAGCTTCTGTATGGGCACCCTGTACGCGGACCTCTTAACCTGGTGAGAGACGGATGGGAAAGAACTCCCAGAAAGCTCCCCCAGGATGTGGTGAGCTACATGCTGGCCTTCCGGAGCCAAATGGCTAAGTTGTGGAAGCAAGCTTCTGACAACTTGGAAGCCAGCCAAGCAGTGATGAAGGCGTGGTATGACCACAACGCTCACCCGGTGGAGTTGGAGCCTGGCCAGAAGGTGTGGGTGATCGAACCAGGAGAGCTTAGTGCCCTCCAGGATCGCTGGTCAGGACCCTTTGAGGTGTTGGAGAAGAAGGGTAAGGCTACCTACTTGGTGGACCTGAAGACCCCTCGTCAGCCCCTGCGGGTGCTGCATGCCAACCGCCTCAAACCCCACCACGAGAGGCCCGAAGTCATCTTGATGATGGTGACTGACGGAGGAGAGGACGTGGAAAGCGAGCCTCTCCCTGATCTGTTTGCGTCTCAGGAAAAGGATGGGTCGGTGGAGGGAGTGATTCTCTCCCCATCTCTAACTCCTGAACAGCAGGAGGACTGTCGCCAGGCCCTGGGGCAGTACTCTGCGTTGTTCTCCCTCGTCCCGGGTAGGACTCACCTGTGCGTCCATGACGTGGACACAGGAGACAGCCCACCTGTGAAGTCCAAGATCTACCGGATGTCAGACAAGGTGAAGGCCAGCATTCATAGTGAAGTCACTAAGATGCTGGAGCTAGGAGTGATTGAACCTTCTAGCAGCCCCTGGTCCAGTCCGGTGGTGTTAGTACCGAAAGCTGCACCACCGGGTGCCCAACCAGAACTGAGGTTCTGTGTGGACTACCGGGGACTGAATTCAGTGACAAAGACTGATGCACATCCGATCCCTAGGGCGGATGAATTAATTGACCGGCTGGGAGCTGCCCAATATCTAAGTACCTTTGACCTTACTTCGGGGTACTGGCAGATCTCTTTGACTGATGGAGCAAGGGAAAGGTCAGCCTTCTCCACGCCCAATGGCCACTACCAGTTCTGTGTGATGCCCTTTGGGCTCAAGAACGCACCTGCCACGTTTCAGCGCCTGGTAAACCAGATCCTCACCGGAATGGAGAGTTTCTCTGCTGCTTATCTGGATGACATAGCCATCTTCAGTAACAGCTGGGAGGATCACTTGCGTCACCTGCAAGCTGTTCTCCAGGCCCTGAGACAAGCTGGATTGACGATCAAGGCCAGCAAGTGCCAGATCGGGCAGGGGTCGGTAGTGTACCTTGGACACTTGGTGGGTAGGGGAGCGGTGCAACCCCTCCAGGCGAAGATCGAGGCCATCATGGCCTGGGAACCCCCCAAGACACAGACTGAGGTCCGAGCATTTTTGGGCCTCACGGGATACTACCGCCGCTTCGTGAAGGGGTACGGTACCATCGTAGCCCCCCTCACGGAGCTCACGTCCAAGAAACAACCTCGACGGGTAGTCTGGACGGAGGCTTGTCAGCAAGCCTTTGAGAGATTGAAGAAAGCCATGTGCGAGGCCCCGGTCTTACGGGCCCCAGACTTTTCCAAGGAGTTCATTGTCCAGACAGATGCATCAGAACATGGCATTGGGGCAGTGTTATCGCAGCTCAACGAAGAGGGTCTGGATCAACCCGTGGTCTTCCTATCCAGGAGACTACTTCCCAGGGAACAGAAGTGGAGTGCAATAGAGCGTGAAGCCTTTGCAGTGGTATGGGCTCTGAAGAAGTTGCGGCCATACCTGTTTGGCTCGCACTTCCTAGTTCAGACCGACCACAGACCCCTTCGTTGGCTGATGCAAATGAAGGGGGAGAATCCCAAGTTGTTGAGGTGGTCTATTTCCCTACAGGGGATGGACTTTCAGGTGGAACATCGGCCTGGAGTGGACCACGCCAATGCAGACGGTCTCTCAAGGTATTTCCGCCTTAGTGATGAGAACTCCCAAGGGGTTGGGTAGCTCTCCCCACTTTCAGCTGGGGGGGACGCGTGTTAGACCTGTCAGCCCTTTGGGTGGTCCCTCCTCATCATTATTTATTTTGTCCCACTTTTGCCTCAACCCCTGTTTGAATTTTTCCTTTTTGGGAACCACCAGACTTTTTAGTGTTGCTGCAGATTCAGGGAGCCATTTTAGCTACCCCTGAAACTTCTGTCTGAGGGCCTGGAGCACAAAATGGTGGCCACCTGTGACATCACCAGCATCCACTGGAACCTACCAGCACCTTCCAGAACATTCCAGGAGATTCCAGAACTCTGTGACAGTTGGAGACCGTTTAGAATGTTGGGAGGATAAGAGAGGCAGTTGGCAGTTGGAGCTGGCAGTTGGCACCTGACTGGTGAAGAGAGAGGAGCACAACAGTGAAGGAGGAAGGAGTGAAGCAGCAGGGGTGGAAACTTGTGCCTGGAGTGGGGTCCATAAACCCACCCTTGATACTTGTCCCTACTGATGGATCCCAGCCTATAGCCCTGTGTGGGAAGAAGACAGAAGAAACTTATCCTAAGGACCTGGACAGCAGGAACAGGCCTTAGAACCAAGAAAGCAGCAAGATCCTGACCTGGAAACTGGTTTCCCTGGAGTCCGGCGTCGAGTAGCCTGAGACCTGGAGCCCGAGGTGGAGAAGCGGCGCTGACTGAAGTAGCAGACGTCGTACCCGGAGCCGCCTGAGGTCGTGAGAGGGCGCCGACGGAGGTCGTGAGGAATACCAGAGGTCGAGGAGGAAGTGAACCGAGGTCGAGCGAGCGGCGTCATCGGAGGAGTGAAGTCCGCCCTCCGGAGTCGTCGGAGACCGAGGTAGAGGAGCACCGGAGGTCGGGAGTGAGGATCGCACTCCGGAGTCGCCCGGAACCTGTGTGGAGGAGCACCGGAGGTCGGGGGTGAGGATCGCACCCCGGAGACGCCGGAAGTCGACATCGAGGCCAGGCCGGCTGACGTCATCGGAGCCGAGAGCCCCATCGGACCGGAGCCGCCCGAAGTCGACATCGTGAAGAGACTGCCCGACGCCGTCGAATCGGAGGTCGAGATCGAACCGAGGCCACCGACATCGGACCGGAACCGCCTGCCGGCGTCGTCAAAGAACTGACATTGTGCCGAGGCCGCCGAGACCGAACCGGAACCGCCTCACGGCGTCGACACGACTCCAGCGGCGTCGGAACATCAGAAAAAGGGCAGTAAGTGGAGTAGAGGGCGCCTAAGGCCCTGTGGAGACCTGAGAGACTGCTCTAAGGGGCTAGGGAGGTGCTGAAACCAACCTGACTGTGCAAGGGGTGAACTGGGACTAACCTAGAGAGGTTGTGTGGAGAGAGAAAGCCAGGGCACTGGTATTCCCCCCTTTGATCTACCTCAGATTAGGCCTCAGCCTTGTCCCAGCCAGGGAGTAGCCCCCCTCAAGCCTTCCACAACCCTACAAGCTGTGCCTGGGCCATATCAGCCCTTAAGAATTGAAGTGTCATCTGATTATATGAGGGTTGCTGTATACTTTTAATTATTTATTGGGGGTACTGTATTTATTGGATTTTTACCTATTTATTGCTGCACTATATTTATAGGTCCACAGGACTTGTTGGTGTACAATATTTATTGGTACAGTATTTATTGCCTCAAAGTATTTAATTGTCTGTATATATTGCACTTGTATTTATGCCCTGTTATTTATGATCACCCCTATTTATTTCATCAAACAGCCAATATTTATTTGACCTGCACTAATTGAAACTTGTATATTGTGATTGACCTATTTATTTTTCCAATCAGCAACTAAGAGAAAAAGATAAAGAAAGAATATTTTCATAATTTTTACGGTGTAGAGTCGTTTTTGGAACGGATGCACGCATGGTTCTTGTATGGGTATATTGTATGCTTAGCACTGCGCCTGTTTCCTGACCACTCGAGCCAAGCTACCACAGTGTGTTCGGGGAGTCCACCACCACCCTGCGGAGTGGGAGTGGGCTGTTTCCAACAAAAAGTATTTATTAAAAGTGGGAATTTTTAAACATTAACTAAGAAAAGTTACTGCCCTGGCCCTGATAACAATGTAAGTGAACAAAGAGGCACGTCAGTTGTCATGCATACAGAGTTCATGACCTAGATTCTTATTATAGATGGAGCAACTTTATAAGTTATTAAATCAAACACAAGAGAAGATTTTTGTACAGCGTACATCCTAAAGTTTTTGAAGGTGCTGTCATATGTCTTGTTGAGGTGCTCTCATATGGGATAATGAACAAAAAGGATGCTCAGTGAAATAATGTATTTGCCTATGATCACACAATTTGGCAGAGGAGGGATTATCTAGTATCACGCTGTACAATTCTGTCACTGGATTGGTATCAGTTTCTGCCAAAGGTTAATGCTTTGTGCTTACTTAAAGGATTTGAATAGATTTTGGTGATAGCGAAAATCATAATTCTATTTTACACAATTTTACATAGTGTGGACTTTGGGCAGTTTTATACAGCACTGTACAACATATATCATATATTAAGTTTTCTCTGAGTCACTGCCAACAATACATCTGTTCCTTAATCCTGCTGCTGCTGAATTCTCACTGAATTCTCGCAGGACCCCCAGCTGACACTAATCGAGCAAGCAGAATGTGAAACAGCTGACTGCTTCGAGTTTTGTCATCTGTGGCAAAGCATGCACACAAGAGACTGCCTTTCACACACATTCTGCTCCTCCATTCGGCCTTGTAAACTTGCTGCCACTGGACTTCAGCTCCAAGAAAGGGCCAATTTTTTCACGCTATTCATGAACGGTCTCTGTCTCGCAAGGAGCAGTGAAGTGCGTGCTTTGTGAGTGTGTGCGCGTGAGCTGGGGGAAGGCAGTGTGCACACCCACATACACATGCATGCCCTACAGGGAACAATGGTTCCGATATCATCCATGGCTGTATTCTGGATGGTGTCGGTGCTGTGGTTCATGAGGAATCCGAATTGGGAAGTGTCCAGAAGATCGTTGTTCTCGAGGTATTCAGTGAGCTGATGGTTGATGGCCTTTTCGATGACTTTGGCGGGCAAAGGGGAGTAGGGAGATGGGCAGTAGTTTTTGAGCTGATCTGGGTCGGTGGGCGGTCTCTTGAGGGGTTTGACTTCGGTGCGTTTCCACTCGCCTGGAAAGTTGGATAAGGTTATGGATGTTTTGCAGATGGCTGTGAGCTAGTTGCTAATGGTCTTGCTGCTCAGGTTGAACATGTGCTGGGGACAGGTCTGTGGGTGCTCCTGAGTGGATGGAGTGCATGATGTCAGTGGTGCTCTGTGTGGTGAGCTGGTCCCAGGCGATGATCCGGAGGTTGTAAGTTGTGAAGGTGGAATCGTGGAGGCTGAAGATATCAGCAGTGGCGGGTTGGGGTACGAAGTTTTTGTAGATGGTGGAGATCATTATGTTGAAGAAGTCTGCCAGGGTGTCACAGAGTTCTTGGGAGGGGGTGGTGATTTTTTCATTCGCTGAAGGTTAGCGAACTCCTGGAGGATGTCGTAGAGTTCTTTGCTGAGGTTGGAGCTAACTTTCAATGCAGGCGGCTAAGGCATTCCTTCAAGTCTCTTTCAGGAGTTGGTGGTACTGGTTGAGTGATGTATTCAAGGTGGTCTGGTCAGTGGGCTCCTTGCTGGTGCACAATTTCCTTTCCAGTTGCTTGCATTTGCGTTTCATGGCGGTTAGTTCCAGGAAGTACCAGCTGGCATGTTTGGTGGAGCTCTTATGTTCGGAGGGTTTGATGGGGGCGACTCCGTTGGCGCAGTCTAAGATCCAGGAGGTGCAGTTCTTGACGGTCTGTTCGAGACTGGTAGAGGTGTCAGGATCAGCAGTGCTGAGGTTGTTGGTCTATTGGCTTTCTGATACTTTGTTACAGCTGCAATGAGAGGTGCTGAGTGGTCTGTTATCAGCGCTGCGGGCTACTGCAATGGTGAAGTGGATGATTGCGTGGTCTGCCCAGGTGAGTTCAGTGGCATGGCTGCAGCGCACTGTTGTTGGCTGTTAAGACAGGGTCCAGCGTGTGTCAAGAAGTGTGCGTGTGGGGTCGGTGACTAGCTGGGTGAGGCCGATGTTGTTCATGCTTTTGACTCGGTTGGCAGTGCTGGCGTCGTCTAGGTGAAAGTTGAGGTCTTCAAGGAAGATGTAGTTTTTGGTGTCGATGGGTTGGGGACTGATGAATTTGGGGGTGGCGTCGTAGAAACCGGGGCATGGTCCTGGAGGTCTATAGGTGAGGGTGCCTCTGGTGGTGGTTTTGTCATCTGTTCGGAGTTGGAAGTTGAGGTGGTCAATGATTGGGGTGGTGCCCGTTCAGTGGATGGATTCTTTGTGGATGATGGCGATCCGAACTCCGTGTTTACTGATGCAGTCCCAGTGTGCTACCTTGTAGATGTTGGGCGGGGCAATATGCAGTAGGGATGTGGGGCTGAGCCAGGTCTTGGTGAGAAAAACGATGCTGGAGTGAGGGAGATGGTATCCCAGATCTGAGTGGCGTTTGCACAGCGATAGAGGTTTGAGCAGGAGGCAGAGAAGTTGTCCAGGCGCAGTCGTGGTTAGCGTGATGGCAGTGATTGCGTGCGTTGGCGCTCCGGTGTTCCAGGAGAAGAGGAAGGGGCAGCATACGAAAAGTCCCACGGTTAAGAGCCGAGAGGTGTAGCAACATGTTGTGGGGGTCTGGAGTCCAAGGCTAAGAGCTCGGCGCAGGTGTAGCTGTGGATTATGGAATATCCAGGGTTCCTGGTGCGGAGCGTGGTCCAGGCGCGGACAGGTGAAAACGGGCATGCCTTTGGTGTGCCAGCAGTGCAGCCACACTGCAGCCTCCATTAAGCAAGTCCTGGGAGGGGCGCAGGGAGGTGGGAAGCAGGAACGGCGATCGCCAAGTAGCGAGCGGCGATGCTCGCTGAACAAACAGGGAATGGGGCATAAAGTCTAACACAAAATTACAGTAAATAAGCAAAGAAACACTTTACACACTTGAAAATGATGGGCGCAGAGGACAGCAAAAAGGGACCCAAATTTACAGTAAGCAGGCACAGAACACCTACTCACTTGAAATGATGGGTGCAGAGGACAGCAAAACGGACAAAAAATTACAGTAAGCAGGAACACTTTACACTTTAGAAAATCAGCATGATCAGGAGGAACCGTGTATCGCTAAGCCTTGGAGCTAGTTCAGAGTTTTATTTTGTAATAGGTATCAGATGTTTAAGCAGTACTGGGCTCTTAAATGATGTATACTAAAAAAACCTGTATATACTCAGTCAATTTCTGTGAGTTAAATGATAGGGATAAAAGGCAAAAGTTGAAGTACTCAGAATGTAGGGCCCGGATATTATAAGTGAGCAGTAGACCCATGTATTTTGGGATAAGAGGGACCTTCTTCAAATCAAGGGTTATTCCACGATAGAGTGCACATCACAAAATGTTCACACTATAGGGGTTGTAATATTTGCAAGAAGGGGTTTGGATTCTTCAGGATAGACACTTGTAGATAAACATGGTCGTTAGTCGATTGGGGAGTGTCGGGCTCCAGGAAACAAGCTTACCATTTGCTCTAACAATGGATCAAATCTGGATGAAGCGGTCTGGGAAGTGCTAGAGGTGGAGTTGTTTACGTGGACTACACCTCTGGTTGTGTGTGGGAAACTGCTCCTAAACTCAAAATATATAGAGCATATGAAAAAGTGGACAGCTTATTTGATGGAACTAAACAGAAATAATGCATCGGGACTGCATAGGTTTCATTTAAGGCAGGAGTGAGGGGTGAGACTATTAGCTTTGCCTCTTATTATCTGAAACAACAAACAAAGGAGATCAGGGAGCTGTGTAATGAGGTAGTGAACTTGGAGGAGCAACATTTGCTTGTTAAGAAGCGGGCAGGATGGTCAGGAGAAACTTCAAAAACTAACAGTAATCAAAGCTAGGGTGAATGGGTATCACTTAAGAAAGATGACAGAAATATCACACCAATAAGAAAGAGACATATCAATATGGTGAGTCAGTAGGCAGATTGTTGACTCTACATACACACCAGCAAGAGATGGACAGGGGAGTCAAAGAAGTCGAGGGGTCGAATGGGAGGGTGGCTACTACACCGGGGGCCATAGTTAAAGTGTTTGAGGATTATTATGTGAGACTGTACCTTGAAGATAGATATCCCTCCCCAGAACAGCTAGTGAAGTTTATAGGGTCAGTTCAAAATAGCAACTTAGGCCCTAGTGATATGGATATTTAGGATTCAGATATAACCCGTGATGAAGTAGGTAATGCTTTAAAATCACTGCCCTCGGGAACAGAGACAGGGCCAGATCGAATTCCTAGAGTTTTATCAAATATTTTCTCAGGAACTAGCTAAGGATCTATCAGAAGTGTTTTCTGGCGTTCAGCGGGATGGGATTGCACCAATGTTGGGGGTAAAGGGGGGGTGAGGGGCACACCAATATTGCAATTTTCACACAAAAAGGGAAAACCTCCAAATAAACCAGGGTCATATAGACCGATATCCTTGATAAACCCAAATTATATTAAAAAACGTTGTCTCGCATATGGGGAGGATCATAGACATGGTAGTATCACCCTAGCAGTGTATGTGTCTTCCTGGACGTGGAACTTCAGATCATAGAAGGAGAGCTATTAAACTACTTGATGCAGCTGAAACTACAGGCGACCCTTTGTCTATAATCCTACTCCACGCCAAGAAGGCTTTCGACTGAGTGTCTTGAGTATTCTATAGGAGTTACTTAGGGCCAAGAGGTTTGGACCAGGTTTATTGAAGGCTTTTAAAGCAATGTATCACTGCCCCTATGTCCAATTGCAAACTATGGGTATGGAAACAGCTAAGATTTAGATTATGCATGGTAGAAGACAGGGCTGCCTCTGCTCCCCTATCTTGTTTACTCTCTATATCGATACCTTCTAAAATTAGCTGTTCAATAACTTAGCGATTACACCAATATCCCCGCAGCAGATCCTTGAAGTCCCCTCCAGATCGTTGCTAGCGATCTATTCTACCTGAGTGATATCGAGGCAACTACTGGCTCAATTGTCCAGGCTAAAGCCCCGGGCGATGACGGTATACCTGGGGACCTTTTCCTACATGACAGCACTAGTTGGTCCCGTACATATTATTACTTTCTAATGCAATAGCAGGAGGTGCTCCAGTTCCAGGGTCCTGGAGAGGGCAGAGGTGCTCCAGTTCCAGGGTCCTGGAGAGGGCAGAGGTGATCTCTCTATTCAAGAAAGGTGAGAGAGACCAACCGTGTAATTATAGGCCCATCAGCTTAAATCGACTCAATTCAAAATGTAATCTGCCATGCTCTCTTGCAAAAGATCCAGGCCTGGGCCAAAGAAAATGGAATTTCAACACCCTGTCAAGCGGGCTTTAGAGAAAAGACAAGGACAATAGAGCACGTGTTTCGCCTTCTCCTTTTAAATTGGAACACAGTGGTCATTGGCCGGGGTAGTCTGTACATAACCTTCATCGATCTAAAGACTGCCTTTGATCACATCCCTATAAAGAATTTGTGACAAGTCCTAAAAAATATGGAGATCCTGAGCAAACTTCTCAACCGGGCCATACGTGTCCAAGAAGCCAACTTTGCTCAGGTGAGGTGGGGATCTCAGGGGCAGCTTATAGATCCTATTTCTGTCAGCAGGGGAGTACGCCAAGGGTGTGTACTGCGCCCACACTTTTCTCTCTATACAAGAATAACGAAGTCCAATTCTTATCTCAGGAACCTGCTGACGTCAACACTATGAGGGGAAAATGTAGTGACCCTGCTGTTTGCAGAGGACACCATGCTGGTGTCAAAAACTCTGTGGAGGCTATAGCTGCCTTTAAATTGATTTCAAGACTCCTGCGACATGCAGGTCTTGGAGATAAATACACCAAGGGAAGGCCAACCCTGGGAGGGGCATTGCTTGAGAGTCAGTACCTCAGATTACCTAGGGGTACAATTATCTGAGAAAATGTCATGGAAACCCCATGTAACCAAGATGGCTTTGAAGCATAAACAGATAGTAGGGGCACTGGGGAAAGAACATCATACTTACTCTATCAAACCTGTTGCTGCAGCCCTGCAAGTTTATGACTTAAAAGCAGTTTGTTCTGCTTTGCATGGGTCTAAATTGTGGGGATTTAACAGAACAGAGGAACTCACCAGATCGGAGCACACATTTTTAAGGAGTCTGGCGATGTTGCCCCGGAGTACTCCACTTCACCCGATAAGGCTGGACATGGGGAGGAAATCCATCGCTGACATAGCCAACCTAAGAATTAGGTCAACTCTAGAACTGTCTCTGTATGCCAATGCCCTGGCGGAAGTAATCCACCTGGATAGATTTAACAAGATTGTATATCCAGCCAATATAAGGAGGCTTTTATCCGCTATAGGGTTCCAGGGAGTTTGAGAAAATAACGACCTATATATGTTCCCCCAAAATAGTCTAGTGAAGAGATATTTCTGGGATTGGGTAGCCCCAATAGAACACTGCAATACTTCCTGGGGGGAAGAAAACATTAGAATTCATGACCCATAAACAGGATAGTTCCTTGGAGCATTATCTTGATATAATACTGTTGGACTTGGCCCTTTTTGACAGATTCACCCCTGAACTTTTTGCCTTAAGCTCTGACATGGTGGTAGTGGTTTTAGGCCTCTGGGCACTTTGGCCCAGTGTAAAGTGCGTGCGCTTTCTGTGTGCTGTGTGTCTGCCTGCCTGATGTGAATTGCATGTCTGGCTTGTGATTGACAGGAGCTGAGAGGGCTGGGGAATTCCAGGAGCCAGGGTGAGTCTGTCCGGTGGTGAATGGAGAGATCTGCATGTAGATGGGAGGGAGGAGTTGCAACTGGGACCTGAATAGGGCTGGGCCTTCCCTCCACAATGCTGGCTCCACCTCCTGTGGTGCGTCTGATGTCCCTGGCCTGTCCTGTGAATAGAGAGGGGAGCTGAGCAAAACAAAGTGCTCCTGAAACAGTTGTATCTGGTTCTCCCCTTGCCCTACAGTTGTAGACAAAGGAAAATGGTGTATAAAAGCAGGGTCTGACCCCCCATGTAAATGTTCTCTTTTGGATCCTGACAGAGGGGGGCTTGCTGCTGGTGGGGCCCAGTAGGGACCGCAATGGGGACTGCCTCCTTGCTGGAGGGCCCTGTGTGCTGGCCCCTGGGCCCTACATTGCCCTCCTGCTGCCTCCAGGACTTTGGCTTACTCTAGCGCCTGGAAGCGCCATCCTTTAATAGCCCAGCTAAGGAGGAGCGTGGGCTGCGCAGCGCGATGCTGTTCCCCTTCGGGAGGGAACCCCCCGTTTGGGGATTCCCCCGTCATGCCACAATTGCGGGTGCCACCCTGCTTATTTTTATTTAATTATGGGTGCCCACCCCATATGGCCGCTTATCTCTGTATTTGCGATGGCAGGAGCCCACCCTGCTTTGTCCGTTACTTCTCGAGGGAGCCTACACCTCATTATGCCCGAAACTGCCGCCGCTGCCCAGCCGCGGCCGCCCGGAAGTCAGGCAAGTCGGCCTGTGACGTGGGCAGGGCCTTGGCAGGATCGGAAGCTGTGCGGCGTCAGTGCGGGACTCCCGTGAGCCGATGGGAGCCCCAGGTTGTGCAGCACGAGGGAGAACGGGAGCCCACCCCGCCTCCCGGAGCAGGAGAGAGGAGACCCGGGTCCCAGGAGGGGGCCCGGGTGAAGAGGAGGCTGCCCCCGCCATGCACCGAGAGCGAGAGAGTCATCGAGGAGCGGGGGCTCTCCAGTGCATGCCACGAGGGAGAAGCCCCGAGTCCCGCCGGTGAGCCGAGAGAAAACTGCTGCCTGCGCCTCCAGAGCCGGTGAGTGGAGAAGGCTGAGGGGGGGGGGGGGGAGCTAGGTGCTTCACTAGTGCCGACCGCGGCACTGTAAAGGCAGAGGTGCCGAGTGGTCCCGCTAGAGAGCGGGCCACTCCAACCCGGGAAAAAGTTATTTGGAAGGTCCCGTGGGGGCCAGAAGGGCCCGTGTTCTTTCCAACGATGCCTATGATTATTTTCTAGAAGGCCCAGAGGGGCCCATGTTTTTCCCCGTGGTGGGAGTCTGAGCGGTCCCGCCAGGAGAGCGGGTCGCTCCAACGTGAACATGCTTATTTTCTGAGCCTAGGTGGCTCCAAACGATTAGGGGGCATGTATTTGTTTACAGAGCCTGCGTGGCTCCAACATGGGGGCAGAGTTTATTAAGAAGCCCCAGTGAGGCCCCCGAGGGCACAATGTGCCAGGGCCCATTGGTTCTATCCCCAGCTGCGCCGCACAAGCGCGGTCAGCTGCAACGTTTTGCGCAGTGATTGAGAGAGTCCCTGAGAGGGACAGAAGTGTGACAGAGGTGCCAGGCCTTCCCCATTGTTCCCACCTGCCCAGCAAGTAGTGGGCAGCTGCAACGTTTAGGCCAGTGGTTTCTTTGGGGGACATGGATTGTAAGCTAGGAGTGAGACGCACTCCCTCGCCGTCATCCCTTTACAGCTGCGCAACAATTAGTGCCAGCTGCACCGTTTAGGCGCACAGTTCTTTGGCGGCATGTCTTGTGAAGTTAGGAGTGAGATGCACTCCTTTGCTCCACACTTTCCCAGCTGCCCAGCAAGTAGTGGGCAGCTGCCACATTTAGGTTGGCGCAGTGGCGCACCCTTGACTTTCGCTGCATTGGCAGCGCACCCTGACATTCTGGACACAGGGCATTTGAGCCCCTTTGGGATGGCCAGTTGGCCAGGGGGATTGTTAGGTTTATAGGGCACCAGGCCCTACTGTGATTTTGGGTGCTAGGAAAAGTGATTCACGCAGAATGGTTTACGCACCCTGTGTTGATACTTCGAAATGTGTTTTATGATTATGAGGTTGGTTCGCATATTATGGTTTGTGCTAGTGAGATTTATTTCCTAATGTAGTTATAGGTCAAGGTCTAATGCGTTTAGACTTATGAGAGAATTGCATAATGTGTTTATGCTGATGAGGTTGGCGCAGACTGTAATTCGCGACTGATGTGATGTTGTGCATAATGTAGTGTATGTTACAGGCCGATACTAAGTACAGTGATTACCAGTAGTTACTGGTTGTGTTCTATGTTTATGATAAGTTCTACATTTACTAAGTTCACTTTGTAATGGTACTGACAGTGGTCCAGTTGGCCCTGTCAGGTGTAAATAATCCCTTGTAAATATGACCTAGTGCCAGGTGGCACCATGTATAATATGTGCTTACTATTCTAATGTGTTGTGATAATACAAAGGCTATTTTTATATATAACCTTGTGTGGAGTTCCTTTTGCGGTGTGCCTGGGATGTTGCTGTGTGCGTGCGCAAATGCTTTACACATTGCCTCTGGGATAAGCCTGACTGCTCGTGCCAAGCTACCAAGGGGGTGAGCAGGGGTTATCTTGGGCGTGTAATTTCCTTGCCCTGACTAGAGTGGTGGTCTCTGCCTGGCTTTGGCGCAAGCCTTAGTCAACCAGAGATCCCATTTCTCACAAATATAAATACCAAGATAGGAAACTGTAAATTCAGTTTAGTTTTGGCACTCTCCCCATGACCGATTGCTCAGGTAGGTGGCAAAGCAATACACCGACACCACGTAATTGCCCAGGCTGTAAAGTACCCATGGAATCTGTAGCTCATGTCATGTTTGCCTGCCCGGCATACGACCTTCCAAGAGCAAAATGGCTAACACCCATTTGCAAACAATAAGGAAAACGCAATCATTCAGAGGCTATGCACAAACTAGGATCTGACGCAAGACCGCTGTTTGCCTGTGCGGTCGCCAAATTCCTCAACCATATGTGGGGCATCAGGAAAAGGGCCCAAAGGTTAGGGGAAAGCTAACCTAATTATATATAATGTTTCTATTATTTACCACTATCTGTCACAAGCCTAGGAATTATAGAGCAAAATCAAGTTTCCTAGTAAGTCTGAGATAGGTGCGTTTTATCCCACCTATTTTAGGATGACACTGAGGCCACAGCCTAGAACGCAAAACAATAAATCTAGGGAAATGAAAAGCGCGGTAACACGAATATACTATATTTGCACATAGGTACCATTTATTTTGTAATACACCCTAATCCCCTCTAGCTGGTCTGCTTTTTAATCATCCATTTAAGGTTTTAACAGGGGAATTTTAACAATTAAATGAGTTATTGGATCTTAACAATGGGATTTTTTATTGCATGTAATCCGTGAATGTGAAAACTTTTATGGCATGCATGCCAAAATAAAGTATTTATTGATTACACCAACAGCAGTGAATGGTTCTGATATCAAGGTTTTAGCATATGCGGATGAAGTAGCGGTGCTCACACCTAATCCTCAGAGTGCTCTGAGGGAAGTAGAAAGAATGCTACTTACCTAGGGATCAGAATTTCATCAGAAGTAGGGTCTATCTATAGTTTAAATCTTGACCCAATTTTAGGCAAAGCTACTCTAAAACTGAGGTGAATCAATAGTGTACACCTTTTTTGGCTGGCCGCTGCAATGTGCTCAATATTACATTTTTACCAAAAGTGTTATATTTGTTTCGAATGATACCTTTAGAGCTTGAGACGCAATAGTTTTAAAAACCGGATGCTATGAGCTCCAACTTTATCTGGCAATACGCAAGGATGCGGCAGGGCCTTAAAGTATATGCGTCTCCCGAGATTGCAAGGGGGTGGGCAGTGCCCAACTTCAGATTGTATTACTGGGCAGCACTGCTTCAACATATGGGATCTCTCTTTTCAGTTAGGGGAGAGAGTACAACTTCAGGTTCTCAGATAGTGGACCCTACCCAGATATCTACGAGTTACAGAGGGGTAGCATAGTTAGGGAATGCTTTCTAAGACATATCGAACCCAGCTACCACAAAAGAGTTTCATTTAAAATTTTGGGGGCAGCCTGGAAGATCTGGAGCCGGGTTAAAAAGGTAATGGGAATCCAAAAGTATGTGAACTACACTTGGCTATGGTACTCCCCTCTGTTCATGTCGGTATTACACAATGGGATCTGTAAGCAATGGGAAAGTGCCGGGATAACCCATCTGGGGGACTTATACAGCTAGGGCCAATAGTGTTCATTTTCAGAATTACAGCACGACTTCAAAATACCTAGAAAATCTTTCTTTAAATAGCTAAATAGGGGATAGCCTGAGCAAACTGGGGGTCTTCTCAGGCATGCAAATTCCTATTTAAGATTTAATTATGTATCAAAGAGGTAGGATTGGGCAGCTATATGCAGAACTTAATGATAAGCCGGTTGATGATATTGACTTGCAGGAAGTGAAGGGGGGGGGCGCACAACTGGGGAGTGGATGTAGGCATCCAGGCATCAACTGAGGTGGGGAATGAATATGCTACTTACCAGTATGCATCTGTTCTTGGCATGTAGGGCTGCTGACATTCATATCTGTGCATAGATCGCCGCCTAGTGTTGGGTCCGGATTTTTGCACGTTGTTGTCCTGGAAGAGTCTTCGAAGTATCCTGAGATAGGTGACTCCTCCCCTGGACCACAGTGCGCATGGGCATCCTCTCCATCCTCAGATTGTTTTTCGCCATTGTGGCAGTGATGGAGTAGATACAGAAAGTGATGACCATGCTTACAGTAATTCTGGGAGCTGCAGCTGCTACAGGCGCCGGGGAGGAGGGTGGGCGATATGAATGTCAGCAGCCCTACATGCCAAGAACAGATGCATACTGGTAAGTAGCATATTCAGTTCGAGGCATGTGGGCTGCTGAATTCATATCTGTGCATAGAATATATAGCAGTACCCTCTATTAGCGGCAGCCACCAGTGCCAGCTGCAGCGGTCTGAAAAAGAGTTTTGAGAACAGCCTGTCCTACAGCTGCCTGCTGTTTTGATTGCACATCTACACAATAGTGTTTGGTAAATGTATGTGTAGTGGACCAGGTGGCTGCTCTACATATATCATGCAAAGGAATGTTTCCCAGGAAAGCCATGGAGGCCCCTAACTTACGTGTTGAGTGGGCTCGTGGGGGAATCGTTAATGTGCGTTTAGCTTTTTGATAGCAAATTTGAATACATTTAACGATCCACCTGGCTATACCTGCTTTGGAGATGGCGTTACCTTTGTGGTGTGGGGCAAAGGCAACGAAAAGTTGTTTTGTTTTCCTGAAGACTTTAGTCCTGTGTATATAGTACATGAGGGCTCTCTTTACATCCAGTGTATTGAGTGCTCTTTCTGCGACAGTTTGTGCGTTTTGAAAGAAAACAGGCAGTTCAATAGTTTGATTCATGTGGAACTGCGATATCACTTTGGGCATGAATTTGGGGTTGGTACGTAGTACGACCCTGTTGGCGTGAACCTGTATGAATGGCTCTTGAACGGTTAGTGCCTGGAGTTCACTAACTCTCCTCAAAGAAGTGATCGCTACTAGGAAAGCTACTTTCCAGGTGAGGAATTGAATCTCGCATGAGTGTAGAGGTTCGAAGGGTGGACCCATCAGGCGTGTGAGGACCAAGTTTAAGTTCCACATTGGAGCTGGTGGGTGGCTTGGAGGAATTACTCGTTTGAGTCCTTCCAAGAATGCTTTGATGGCAGGCACTCTGAATAAAGAGAGGTGCTGCCTGTTCTGGAGATAGGCTGATATTGCGGTCAAATGGACACGTATTGAGGTGTATGCCAGATTGCATCGGTATAGGTGTAAGAGGTAACAAATTATGTTTTGGATGGATGCGTCTAGCGGGTTAATGTCATTGTTATTGCAATAAATTACGAACCTTTTCCATTTGGCTGCATAGCAAGCTCTGGTAGTGGGTCTTCTAGCTTCCTTAATGATGTCCATACAGTCAGGTGGCAGATTGAGGTAGCCAAACTCTAGGACTTCAGGAGCCAGATTGCCAGGTTCAGCTGTTGCGGATCTGGGTGCTGAATCTCTCCACGGTTCTGCGTCAAATGCGCGGATTTGATCCGCAGCCTTTGATGCGGCACCACGGAAAGTTCGAGAAAGGTGGTGTACCATGGTTGGCGTGCCCATGTTGGAGCAACCAGGACGAGTGTTAGTGAGTGTTGTCTGAGTTTGCGCGCCACCAGCGGTATCAATGGTGCTGGGGGAAAAGCGTACGCAAATCTGCCGGACCAGTTCATCCATATCGCATTGCCCTGCGACTGCGGATGTGGGAACCTGGCGGCAAAGCTTTGGCATTTTGCGTTTTCACTTGTGGCGAATAGGTCTATCTCTGGATGACCCCACTGCTGGAAGTACGGTTGGAGTACCGATGGGTGTAACTCCCACTCGTGCATCTGGTGGCTGTGTCTGCTGAGCAGATCCGCCATCTGGTTGTCCTTGCCGGGGAGGTGTTCCGCCATGAGGAACATGTTCCTCTGAATGGCCCACTTCCACATGCTCTGAGCCAGATGAGACAACTGTGGAGAGTGTGTTCCTCCCTGCTTTTGTATGTAGTACATGGCGGTCATGTTGTCCGTCCGGATCAACACGACTTTGTTGCACAAGTGTACTTTGAATGCTTTCATTGCTAGGAAGATTGCCATCAGTTCCAGAAGGGTGATGTGCATCTTCTTTTGTTGTATTGTCCATAGTCCCTGCACTGTGTAATTGAGTACATGAGCTCCCCATCCCTGGAGAGACGCGTCCGCTGTCAGTATTATTTGTGGAACAGGCTCTTGGAACGGTCGGCCCTTGCAAAGGTTTTGTGGATTCCACCAATGCAGAGAGTTGTATGCCCGACCGCTCACCAACACTAGGTCTTTTAGTTGCCCGTGAGCCTGATTCCATTGACGTGCTAAGCACTCCTGAAGCGGGCGCATATGTAGTCTCGCGTGTGGGACTATGAAGATGCAGGAGGCCATCATGCCTATCAACTGCATGAACACTCGCGCAGGAAGGGAGTGTTGGGGTTTGAACTTGGAAATCAGCATTTGCATGCTGTTGATCCTCACTAAATTTGGCTGAGCTGTGGCTGCCAGAGTGTCTATGGTCGCACCTAGGTACTGTTGTACGTGTGCGGGTTGGAGATGTGATTTTGGGTAATTTAGTGAGAACCCCAGACTGTGAAGAAGGTGAATGGTGCGGGACATGTGGCTGGCACATTGCTGGGCTGACTTTGCCTGAACAAGACAGTCGTCCAGGTAAGGGAAGACGTGAATGTGTTGCCTCCGTAGATGTGCAGCCACAGTAGCTAGGCACTTTGTGAAAACTCTGGGTGCTGTTGTCACGCCGAAGGGAAGAACCTTGAATTGGTAGTGCTGCCCTTGAACAGTGAACCTGAGATATTTTCTGTGTGAGGGGTGAATGGGTATGTGGAAATACGCATCTTTGAGGTCTAGCGTGGCCAGGAAGTCTCCCTGTTTGAGCAGCGGGAGGACTTGTTGTAGGGTGAGCATGTGGAAATGCTCTGAGAGAATGTAGCGGTTGAGGGGTCTCAGGTCTAGTATAGGTCTGAGTGACCCGTCCTTTTTTGGTATTAAGAAGTACAGGGAGTACACCCCCGTACCTTGCTCGTGGACGGGTACGACCTCTATTGCGCCTTTTTCCAGCATACTTAGCACTTCCTGCTGTAATAGCGCTAAGTGCTCTGAGGACATAGGACGGTGTTTTGGCGGTATTGTGGGTGGAGTGGAGGTTAATTCTAGGCAGTAACCGTGTTTGATAATATATTTGACCCACCTGTCCGTGGTGATGGTGTTCCACGTGGACAGGAACCTTTGTAGCCTTCCCCCGACAGGTGTTATGTGGTCGGGAGAAAGGGAGAGGGCGTCACTGTTTGTTTTTGGGGGAGGACCTGGTATTGCCATATCCGCGTCCTCTGCCCTTTGTGCTGGAGCCACGATAACCACCGCGGGTGTTTTTATCGTAGGTACTTTGTGTGTTGCCCTTGTTGTAGGTTTGCTGTGACCCCTGTCCTCTACCTGCTCCTCTATTTCCGGGGCGACGAAAGGAGCCACTCCGAAAGGTCTGCGTTTGGAGAGCCCCCATGGACTTTGCAGTGTCTGTGTCCTTTTTTATTTTTTCTAGTGTGGTGTCAACTTCTGGTCCGAATAAGTAGTCGGGGTTGACCGGCTGATTGAGGATGTTATTTTGAACCTCAGGTTTGAATCCGGAGATTCGTAACCAGGCGTGTCGTCGTAGCATTACGCTGGTGTTTATTGCTCTGGCAGCTGTATCTGCGGCATCCAGTGCACACTTAATGGATGCGTTCGTGAGGAGTTGTCCCTCCCTGATGAGGATCTCTGCTCCCTCTTTGTATTGGTCAGGGAGATGTTGGAGTAGGGTTTCTAATGTGTCATAGTGTGCGCGATCGTAGCGAGCTAGGAGCGCCTGGGTATTGGCAATACGCCATATGTTAGCTGCCTGGGCTGCAACCCGTTTGCCGGAGGTCTCTAGCACCTTGGACTCTTTGTCCGGGGGAGGAGCATCCCCAGTTGTTTGCGAGTGCGCCCGTTTGCGAGCATTTGCGACTACGATGGAATCCAGAGGCAACTGGCCTCTAATGTACGTAGGGTCCCCAGGCGCCGACCTATATTTGTCGATCCTGGGGTTTATTACTCTTGCCCTGGTGGGTTCTTTGAAAATGTCCTTTGCTGGTTTGAGGACACCTTTCAACATGGGTAGAGTTTTGATATTCCTTTCTGAGGATGCGAAAGTATCCATTAGAAAATCGTCCTCGATTGTGTCAGAGTGGAGTTGCACACCATGATTTTCCGCAGCACGTTCAATTAGGGCGTTGAATGCGGCAGTGTCCTCTGTGGGAGACGTTTTTGCGCCATATAGCTGTGTGTCCTGTGTATCCATAGGTGCACCGGTGTCTACAGGGTCATCCCAAGCCTGGTCAGGGTCCTGTTGGCCTTCAGGGTCCATCTCTCTGGGGTAAGGGACGTCATCACCCATATAGTCCTCCAAAATGTCGGTTTCGGAGTGTGTCGGAGAGAAGGACTGTGGATCTGGGTAGGAGGTATGGAGACGTTCGTAAAGAACTGGTTCCGAATCCGCTGGCAGCTTTTTCTTTAGCGGGATCCGGTAGGAGTCCAAAGCGTGTTCGGAAGATATTCTCCGCTTGTGGAGCATAATTCTGCCGGTGTCGGCATCGATGATGTGGGACGGTGACGTCTCCGTAGGAGAGCGTTCGGCAGGTGTGATCCTAGTTTGGGTGACACGAGTTCTTATTTCAAAATTTTTGGCACCGTGGATGGTGGCAGGCCAAAAGTGATATGGGGTGGTGCTGGAGAAGCTTTTTGAGCTTTTTTCGGCTCGGGGCCCGACATGTCCTGGAGGGCTGCCTTTTCTTTGATGCGTTGCAAGGACTCTGCAACTTGTCGCACCTGGAGCGCCGACGGTTGTTTGGCGCCGAGCGGTTCTTCAGAGGCAGGCGTGGGCTTCTTCGGGGCCACGGGGTCATCGAGTCGAGGAGAGGTTGTAGCCGTCGACGGCCTTAGGTGCTGCTTTCGAAGTGGTGTGCGACACAGCGGCCATTTTGACCTTCGTGGCCGGAGCCGATTGTTTCGGTGCCGGGTGCCGAGGCGGTTTGTCGGTACCGATGGCCTTTTTCCGTGTGTCGGCGCCGACGTCGCCTGCTGCGAGTTCGGCACCGAAGTCCCGTTTGGTGCGGTCGGTGCCGACGGGTTTTGCTGGCGTCGAAGGTGTAGTGGGCTTCGATCCGACCAGTGTCACTTTCAGTTTCGGTTTCTGTGGAACGGACACGACTTTTGGTTTCGGTTTCGAGGAAGGGAAACCAGCCGTTTTGGGTCCTAATGGCTGTCGCTGAATGTCCGAGGCCGGGCCCGAGGGCGGGGCCGAAGAACTGCGGGATAGGTCTTGGGTAAGGCCCGAAGGCGATCCCTCGACCGGAGCCATAGACTGACGCATTGGGATATCCTCCGTCTGTACGGGTAGGCCTTGCTCGTCACCGGAGCTACTTTCTTCGGCCCCTAAGGCCTCATCGTAGTCTCCTACCTCGGTGTCGTCTTCATCCCTGTGAAAGAGTTGTTCTTCGATGTCTTCCGATCCGGAATCGTGTTCGGAAGCGGGGCTGGAGGATAGGTTCTCCACGCCTTCCACATCTTCGTCCTCGGCACTGAAGATGTTGGTCGGGGCCGGTGCCGCTTGCTGCGCTTCAAGTCTCGCTGCTCGTCGATTCCGAAGAGTCTTTTTGGATCAGAATCGGGCACAGGCCATACATGTGGATTCGTCGTGATCCGGTGAAAGGCATTTGTTGCACACCGGGTTGACGTCGACATGGGGATATTTCGCATTGCAAACAGGACACCGCTTGAATGGTGTCCTCGATTCCATCGTCGATGGTGTTGATGGTCGATGCGAAAAAGTTGTTTCTGAAGTTAGTAAACTAACAAGTAACTGTCGATACCGATCGGGAACAGTACCGACGCGAACTAAAGGCCTTTTGGCCTGAAAAAAGTTTTTCCTAACTTGAGTCAAGATAAGCACATCCGAACCCAATGGCGGAAAAAAACAATCTGAGGATGAAGAGGATGCCCATGCGCACTGTGGTCCAGGGGAGGAGTCACCTATCTCAGGATACTTCGAAGACTCTTCCAGGAAAACAACGTGCAAACACCCGGACCCAACACTAGGCGGCGATCTATGCACAGATATGAATTCAGCAGCCCACATGCCTCGAACGTAAGTATTACTAACTGCTGCATTGAAAACCCAGTTTTTTAAACGATGTTCAATTTATATTACACACAGGCTAAGTTGTTCAGCTGGGGGAAAAGGATTGATGATAAATGTCCCTGATGCAGGGGTATTTCTGCGATCTAGTGCACTTCTTTTGTAGCTGCCCAAAGTTGCAGGCTGTCAAGCAGGGTATCTTGGATCTGTAGGAGATCTTTGGAGTAAGACTGCATATCAGTCTAACATTAGCGATCTTTGTGACGGACACATCATTCACAGGGACTGCAGGGCAGCTTCATTTTATGTTTGTATCTACGGCAGTAGCATGCTTTTTGATGGCTACGGTAAGGAAAGATAGCGAACCATCCACAGTACAACAGTGATTTTCCCCGAATGTTGAGTATTTGGAACCTGGAGAGTGCTCTATAGAATTGTAAGGGGAGGGGTGCAAGAAGGCAGGGAAAGAAGATCTGGAACCCCTTGAGGGCATAAGTTTGGATAAGCGTCTACAATGCTGCCCGGCTTAGATTAATGGAAGCTTTTCCGCTCCTTTTTAACACACTTTTCTCTTTTTTTATCCTCTAGGCCTTTCTTTTACTCAGTTTGTTTATGTAAGCTTGGCATGCAAGCAGGTCACCCATCGCCCCCCGTCGGGGGCGACCTGATGATTTTGGTTCCTATGAAATGTACTGAGGAATGAATCCTTAATTGTAATCATGTTATGCTCCTTTTTGGCAATAAATACAAGAAATAAAAAAGAAAATGACAGGCGGACAGGACAGCAAAACTGACCTAAGGGCAAGGCTAAAAGGAAAGCACTCAGCCAAGCAGCGAGGGGGAGCTGGCAAACAGACCTGCTCCAAGAGACTGATTTGCACATGGCTGGATCCAAACTGATTTGGCATGGTAGGCAAAAGAATACTGGGTTGAAATACTACCTGAGCGATTGCAAGTGGTAAGACAAAATTGCAAGAAGTTCACCAATCACTTTTTGTGTGTTCGATGTACCTCTCTAAGTGGCAAGGGTCGGTCAACAATTGGGTCATATGCTCTCTATGCCACTGGAACCAAGCTACACCTGACAGACGAGCCCCAACTGAGGCAAAACAGGTCTTGGGTTGCAGGTCAGGGAGGACCTGGCCTGGCAGGTCAGGCTGGACTGTTCCCAATGGAGCAGGGTAGAGACTGATTTGCGTATGGCTGGGTGCAAACAGAGGCAGCATAGTAGGTATAACAACGACTGATTTGAATGCTAACCGAGTGATTGCCAGTGGTTAGACAAATTGCAAGCATTCCTCCTATCGCCTTTTGAGAGTTTGAAAGCCACCACTGGAAGGGGCTCTGGGTGGTGCAGACATTGTGTACAAAAGTGACAAAAATATGAAAAATATGTCAAAACAAGCAAGAGCAGGGTTTCAGTAGGGTGACTAAGGGATCATGAAAGACAAGTAACACCATAATCTGTTACATTTAGAAACAACTTTGAACATGTGCACATTGAAGTCTCAATAACAAAGTTTATGAAAGAACACGCAAACAAATATACATTAATTTTTAACCATAGCAAGGTGATAATAATAGAATTCAAAGGCTATGCTTTTCTCTTGAGTCTTTTAGATAAAATGCATCAAACATAGAAGGCTAGACAAGGAGCAGCAAGGTAGATGGTGTGAACACAGCCAGCACATCACGAACACTAATGCAGCAACAGCTTTAGGGGTAAAAATGAATCTCCTGATCCCTGGATTCAAACCGTACCACTCCATGCGCCCATACACTCTACTAATGCATGTCGTGAGGCCACAACCACTGCCTGGCCTTCCTGCTGTGTGGCAAAGAGTAGTCTCTGCATGGGCTGGGTAGTCCTGGCAGAGGCAGGGAATACAAAGAAGAGTTGGTGAGCAGCAAGAGGGCAGCACACAAGGAACAGAATGCACCAGGCAGTGGGGATGGCAGGGAGAAAGTACTTCCAGCTAGCTACAGCCATGCCTCCTTTGTGGGCAGTTTGATGACAAGGACACTGGCATCATCACATCCGGCCACAGCAATTCCTACATATCTACCAAGGGAGTATTTGGTTCCAACAAATTAGTCTGTCTCATTGCACGTGCAGGGGTCTTTCATCATCTTACAATGGTGGCTTTAACGAACGCTTCACCATACATGCATTGCAATAGAGGCATTTCTTTGGCAGTATTTGTGGTGCAATGTAAAATCTGCAGTTGTTTCTACCTAACAAACCTTCACATCAAAACGTAAAACAGCCACAATGCATGTAGGAGTGTTGTTGGAATAACCGTACCATGGGACAGGAACTCACCGAACTTTTTTTACAAACAAATGCCCAGTTTTCCCTTTCTGCAGACATTCTAAAGCAGGCTGTCTGGCAGCGTATGTAATAGACTGCACAAAAAAGTAACAGCCTTTATTTTGGACAAATCCAATGACAGAAACAGGAGGTGTACAGGAATGTAAGGTTGTACACCACCCCCTCGAAACATGAAAAGGCTTCTTCTGAAACGTTTCAAATATTTTCAGGTATTCACAGTGCAAGTAAATACTATCTTTAGAATAGAAGCATTTACTTCAAGCATCAGGTCTGCGGATGTAGAACTCGCTTCACGCGATGGCATGGTAGATAGATGCACCATTACTTTAACTGAGAGGCTAGCTAAACACTGGTGGGTGTATTCTGGCCTCTCTAACTTCTTCTCTGACTCCTCATTTTGAGAATGTAGAATAAATATCTGAAGGAAGTGAGAAATACAGGGTCTGCAAATTTGTGCTGTAATCTAATAGATTCACTCTGCCTTCAGAGTGTCACAGGTGTCTCCACCTGATGTCTGTAGCAAACAGAGGTGAACATACTTTTCTACAAGCACTGTGCTAGAGTAGTACCGGGTCTGAGGAGCCTATACAAGCTCAAATGGAAAGGACAGCTTCAGGTCTTGCGTCTGAGGGTGAAATCAGGGTCCGCACTTCTCCTGGAGAACATTCTGAAGACAGGACCGAAACCCTGCTGCACTTGCCCATTCTCTTCTGACAGAACTGCACTACCCCAGTCGACAAAGACAATCCTGCAAATAGAGCCGTAGAAGTTGCCATCTTTCTTGTAGAATGCGCATGTACCTTGGCTTGTAAAGGTTTTCCAGCTTTGACATGACACAAGGAGATCGCCAAAGTTATCCACCTTGAAATACTGGCTCTGGAGAGTGCTAAACCTTTCCTGGGACCAGAAAAGGCCACAAAGAGCTGGTTTGTTTTTCTGAAAGATTTTGTTTTATCGATGTAGAATTTCAAACACCGTTTAATGTCTAAAGAGTGTAGTGCTCTTTCTGCAGATGATGAAGGATCTTTAAAAAATGTATGTAATACCACCGGTTCATTCAGATGGAAATTGGAGGGGACCTTAGGAATGAACTTTGGATTTGTTCGAAGAATAACTCTATCTTGTCTGAATTGTAGAAATGGTTCTGCAATTGAGAAGGCTTGGATCTCGCTGACCCTTCTTGCCGACGTGAGAGCTAATAATAAAGCCGTTTTCCATGAGATAAACTGTAAGTCCACCTTATGTACTGGTTCAAACTGCGGTTTCATGAGCTGTGCAAGAACCGTATTAAGCTGCCAAGCAACCACTGGGCGTTGTACTGGGGGAAACATCCTGAAAAGCCCTTTAAGACATTCTTTTATAACTCTTTGAGACCAAAGAGATGGGCGGTGAGGAACTCTTGTGTACCTTGAGATAGCGGCCAAATGTACTTTTATAGACATATGAGAAAGTCCAGATTTAGCCAAATTTAAAAGATATGGAAGAATTTGTTCAGAGGAGACGTGAAAAGGATGCAGATTTTTAGATGCACATCAATGACAAAATATCTTCCATTTAGCCGAATATGTTTTATTTGTAGAGATTGCTCGAGATCGTGACAGAATCTCCCGGCATTCCTGAGGGATATTCAAAAGTTGGAACTCATGTTCGTGAGGTTCCATGCTGACAAGTTCAGCGACTTCAAATTTGGATGAAGAATTTGACCGTTGTTCATAGTGATTAGATCCTGAACTAATGGAAACTGTATCCTGGGTGTCACTGATAATTTGATAAGTTCGGAGAACCAAGCTTGTCTCGGCCAAGCTGGGGCTACTAGAATCAGATGGCACGACTCCGATTTAATCTTTCTCAAGACTTTCGATATTAGCGGAAATGGGGGAAATGCATACGCAAACATCCCTGTACAGCACATCTGAAGAGCATTGCCCCACAAACCTTTTTGTGCAAACCTGCTTGCAAAGTGTTTGCATTTTGAGTTGTGGTGATCCGCAAACAGATCTAGCGATGGAGTGCCTCATAGCTGGAATACTCTGAGAAGCTGTCTTTGGTCCAATTCCCACTCGTGAGAAACCTTGGACGATCTGCTCAGAACATCTGCCCTTGTGTTGTCCACTCCCGGAACGTGTTGGACTTGAAGTGATATGTTGTGAATCAGAAGCCACTTCCAAATTTCCTGCGCTTGCTTCGACAGTATTTTTGATTTTGTACCCCCCTGTTTTAGAAGGTAAAACATCGACGTTGAGCTGTCTGTCTTGACCAGTACTGTTGAATCGTGAATCCTGGGGAGAAACGCTTTTAGACCCAAGAAAATAGCCTTTAGCTCCAGCAAGTTGATGTGAAGCTGAGCTTCGCGCTTTGACCAGTGACCCTGAATCTCGAGCTCCTGGGGATGCGCTGTCCAACCTTGTAGTGAAGCATCCGTCATCATCACAAAACTAATTCTGCGGTTCGAAAGTCAGTCCTTCCGTTAAATGATCTCTGACCTTCCACCATGACAGGGCCTTAAGAATCTGAGGAGTGATAACTATTCGATCTTCGAAAGATCCCGGAGACTGAATCCATTGCTTGTCTAGCAGCTCTTGAAGAGGCCTCATGTGAAGTCTGCAATTGGGAAGTAGGGGAATACAGGAAGACATCATCCCCAGCAATGATTTGTAGATTCTCACTGAAACGTACTTTATTTGCAAATGGAACACCAGGTTTATTATTTTTTGAATACACTCCTCTGAGGGATAAGCTTTCGCCTTCTTTGTGCGAATTATAGCTCCCAGAAATTGAAGGGACTGTGATGGCATGAGGTGCGATTTTTCTAGGTTGATTCTCAGACCTAGACAACTGAATAGGTCCATGCAACATTTTAGAGAATGTTGGGTTTCCCTGAACGAAGAACCTTTTATTAGCCAATCGTCTAGATAAGGGAAAGTTTGGTGACCTTGAAGTCTTAGATGTGCCGCTACTGGCGCCATACATTTTGTAAAGATTCTTGGCGCCTACTTCAGACCGAAAGGCAATACTTGTGATGGCGCCCCACCACCATGAAACGAAGAAACTTTGTGATTTATATGAATTGGGACATGAAAATAAGCATCTAAGAGGTCCAGGGATGTCAGATAATCTCCCTTGCAGACAAGATGGAGTTTTTTCTGCAGGGATAACATTCGAAAAGATTTCTTTTTGATGAATTTGTTCAAACCTCTCGGGTCCATTACCTGCCTCCATTTCGATGTGTCTTTTTTCTTTATTAAGAAGAAATGCGAAAAAAAGCCTTTCCCTCGTTGAAGACACTGAACTTCTTCTATTGCTTCCTTTTGTAGAAGAGATAAAATTTCCGCCTTGAGGGCTGAAAGGGGTTATTGTTTCCTGCATATAGGAGGATGATTTGGAGGCTTTTGTATGAACTCCAGGGTATGGCCTTGTTGAATCACATCCAAAACCCATCTGTCTGTTGTTATTTACAGCCAAGCCGGATAAAAGGAGGAAAGGTAATGATTCTTGATGTTTGAACATGTGGTGGGTGCCTTGACAGTCAATGCCGTCCATTAGATTGTTGCGATTTACCTCTCGCAGATGTCCTCCCTCTGGACAGTTGCTGGTATGTGTTTGAGGAACGAAATTGTTGATTTTTTGGAAGATGGGCGATACCCCTGCGGATTGTACGGCTGATATCTATTGGATTGGATAGAAGATCTTTGCATATATTGTCCTCTAGAACCTCTCCTCCGAAAGGACTGGAACCTGCCCTGCTGAAGAGACCCCAACGCACACGCTGTATCCGTGTCAGTTTTGATACTTTGGAGGGCATCATCCACATGTTTTCCAAAGAGGTTCTCTCCGTCAAACAGCATGTCCACTATTTTCGCTTGCACTTCTGGTCTAAAATAAGTGGCTTTAAGCCATCCTTGCCTTCGCAGTGCCACTGCACCTGCCATTTGCCTGAAAGCCACTGAAGAAAAATCCATCGCAATGTCTATGGATTCCGAAGCCGCCATAGCTCCATCCTGTAAAATGGCGGCCGCTTCCTCCTTCTTATCCTCTGGTAGATGAGCCAGTAAAGGTGCTATATCTGACCACATCTGCCTATTATATCTGCTAATGAGAGCTAACGCAATTGCAGCCTTAATGGAGGACGCTGCCATCACAGCAAAACGCTTCCCCGCACCATCCATTCGCCTCCCTTCCTTATCCGGGGGAGCTGCAGATGTGGAAACCGGATTTTTGGAGTGTCTTTTGAGCGGCTTGCATCACTACAGACTCCGGCTGCGGATGTCCAATTAAACAAGCAAGAGAAGATTCTGGGGCTCTATATTTCTTCTCAATCCGGGGCACCAAGGCAGCTACCGAAGCCGGGTTCCTCATTATTTTTAACCCTTCATCCCACATGTGAGCAATAATTGGAATAGATCTAATGGATTTCCGTGAATCCTCTTTGAAATCATAGAGGAAACACTCAGCTTCTTGTACTGGAAGCGGAATCTCAAATCTTCTTGAAGCTTTTTCCATAATGTCATGGAAACCTCCAATATCTTGTGGCGGAGAGTTCGCCGGCGATGGTGATGGAGACGGCGTAGTGGGTAGAATGTATTGATCCCATTCATCCCCAACCTGAGAATCCTGAAGAAGTTCCCCTTCTTCCGGTTGATCTACATCACTCTCCTCTAAATCATCCCTATTGTAACAATAGGAGGAGATTGTATTTTCTGAGTTGAAATTTTGGGAGAGGGTTGAGGTGGTTGAACTTGAGCAGGCGTAGATGAAGTTTTCAAAGTTTGAGTGTTAGCGCCAGGTAACCGTCTATAATAATCGTTTATCATAAGACGCAAGCCTGTTACTAGAGAAATTGGCATTGATATAGTGTCCTCACTCAAATCAGATTGAGGTTCTTCCTCCTCCTCGTAGTCATATGACTGCTGAAACGACTCATATCTTTCTGATTCTTGTGCAGTACGATCCTGGAAAGAGAATACTTCCTGAACCTCCTGATAATCTTCATCGTCAGTCTCCTGGCTCTTTATCTGAAGTTGAGACGGACTATATGCCACTCCTGATGACTCTTCATCTTCTGACTGTAATTCCAGCAGATTAGATGGAGGAAGCAGAGAAATCTTTTTCCAGCCGGTAAAATCTGAAAATGTCTTCATCGTCGACGATGGAATAAACTTTAACGAAATTGACGTCTTTGCCTTGGGAGACTTAAAAGATGCCGTCGACGGGAAATATGAATTATCGTCGACGAAGTGGTCGTCGACGGAGTCGTCGTCACTGAAGTCGTCAACGAGGTCGTAACCTGCCTCCCCGTCGACGGGGTCGTCGACGGGCCTTTCTGCGACGACGATGTCTTAGTCGTCGCCGCATCTGTCGTCGTCGATATGGTAGTCGTCAACGGAGTCGTCGTCGCCGGAGCTGTCGACGTTTTCATTGAAACCAATGCCGGCGACGCCCCAGTTTTAGTCGACGGAGCTGAAGAAACTTCTCTGGACCCTGATGATTTTTTAAGAGGAGTCTGAGGAAGAGTAGACGAAGAAGCCTCTTTGTCTTTCGTTTTCTGCCTTTTAAGCTCTACCTTCTACTCAGAATCAGATTTCCTCTTTTTAGATGATTTAGTTTCCTCTTCAGAGTCAGAATCTGAAGTGACCTTCTTCTTTTGAAGCCACAACAGAAGCCGTGCCTCCCTGTCACGCAGGGTTTTCGCAGAAAAGGTTCTGCAATGCTTACAGTCCTTAGGCACGTTTAGGGTGCAGACAATACAAACAGTCCTTGTGTGGATCTTCAGAAAACAGTCCAGGTTTTCCACAGGATCTGCAGGGCCTGAAGAGCCTCTTTTTAGAGCTTTCAGCAAAATATGAAACACAGTACCTCAAATCCAGTAGAAAGAAAGAACTTCCAGTTGAAAAAGAGGTCAAAAGTTCACACAGGAACAAAACTGAGCAAGGCTCAGGGAGACTCCTCCTCACACGAAGACGGTTGGAAATCTTCGTGCTCTGCTGGGGAGTGTGATGTCAGGGCTGGTAGCTGATTGGCTGAGTCTTGGACCAAATAATGATGAGGTCTGGTTACCAAATATCATGATTACCTATGGGATTTTGCTAGGCAGTTTTTTCTAATACTGCTATGGTCATTCTGTTACCGTGAGACTCCCACCATGACGGCGGGGAAGATACAAGCATGTGAATCTATGAAAGATTGAATACTGGAGAACTGCACTACCCCAGTCGATTCACATTAAAAATGTGCACAACGCAAACACAGAAAACGGAAAGCAATGGACACATAGGTGCTCCGCCTCTAGAGGAGCCATTTGTTTCTAAAGAGCATCAGCTGGAAAGAGTTCCGTGCAAGACCGACCAACACCTGTGGAATGCACTGAAGCGCCTGTGCCAATTTCAATCAGTGGGAGGTGAGAAAAAAATGCACAACTTTCTGTATTTACAAATTTCTGTATCTGAGGATCAGCAGAGATGAGAGCCTTATGAAACGAAACAGGGCCAACCTCTGAACTTTCAAGCACAGGCGCTAACAGAGAAACAGGTAGGGAGATTTCCAATTTCTTGATATGCCAGTCTAGATAAATAAGCGAAGATGACATAAAGCTGCGTGTATCTGCCTATAGAGATATTGGTGTTTTTGAAAGTAAACACTTGTCTGTCAGATAAAAAGCCCAAGCAACTTTTTCACAAATAGTAGTTCAAAAGTCCATATTATACTTTGTGAAACTATTATGAAACAAGTCAGCAAACTGAGCCTTGGAGTTAAATTAGTGCACATCAAGAGTAAGGTGCAAGGTTACAAGCAATGACAATATAAGCACAATAATTGTACTAAAGGCGCTGCAAAGTCCTAAAACAGCATGTCCGACCCACTTTTCACTCAGACGTGTGTCCAACTGGTCATAAAGCCTGTCCATCTACTAGATGTCCTGAGGAAGCATGGAAAAACGAACCTGGGTGCAATAGCCTGGTCTCCAGTGCAGTTTTCAGTGACGTAAGGAGCTGCTGTCGCTGATTTGTCCTTTCAAGGCAGTATTTCAAGTCTTCTATTGCTGGTTTAGAATCTGGAAAATCTAGGAAAAAAAAATCAGATTTAAAAATGTGTGCAGCGCACGTGTATTAAACAGATACCATTTGTACCGTTGCTGTTTAGCGCTAGGGTATACATTAAGGGTCAAAAAGCCACACCAGGCAACACAGCCTTGACGCCTGACAGACCAATTTTTGTCCACCCAATATGCCCACCAGCTTTCCACTTTAGCATTTTGCCTTTCAGGTGGGGCGCTAGATTGCCAGTCAATTGTTTCAGAATTTTCTTGCCCTTCAAGGAATATTTTTAAACGGTCAACTAAGTATTTAAGAGTTCCTGTTACTTGTCCAGCCAGTATTCCAGTCAGTCTTCATGAGCATGCAGATAAGTGGTCTAGGCCCCACGCACACACTGAAATTGTTGTCCTCACAATTCACATACATTATAATTGAAGTGCTGCTTGCAAGACTTCATGGTAAGACTGAGGCGCAATGCCCACGCTGCATTACACCGAAAGGCTTTGTGGTAACTCCTGCTGAGTGAATTGTAATATGCTTTCACACTATCCTACTCTGCATAACTTGGTATGTATTTACCATTTAACTTTGTTTTTAATGTATTATGCAGTCTCAAAACAAGTTATTGTGCAAATCGTACATGCACACAGCCCACAAAGATACAGCTATCCAATAGTGGGCAGGTGTTACATTTACTTTAACCTCGCTCAGTCAACAGAGTATGAAATCTTCAGTCAATTACTGAAACAAAGTACAAACAGGTAGTCGATATTAGATAACCAGAAATTCTGGGACAGCCACATTTTCACCAACTGCACAAACAACCGCAATGTTAAAATTTGTACTATCTATGTACACTTAAAGTACCATTTTAATGAAAGTAATAGATTAGTCCTATGAGATTTTGTTTCATTGCACTGAGCTTAGAACCTCATTTACACTGCTCAGTTTTGCCTTTTGGTATTAGCAGATTCACAACATGCATTAAGTAGTCCCGATGAAAGTAGCACCCAGAAATGCACTGAGACATAGCGGTGTACTTATGGTTAAACTCCTATTCCACCTATCTGCTTACATGGAATGATAGAAAAGTACCACAATGAGTAAGACTTTTGAATAAACTGTTGAATAAGTATGTGCACTCTGAAATATACCATAAAAGCGTGCACAGCAGTGCAACACCAGACACTTGCCAATCTTGACTTGTGGGTTGACACCGTTTTAATTTACAACAAATCTGCTTTTTTTGAACCAGTGTAAGCTTTTTGAGGGAATTCCCCAAAAATTCTCAACATTTCTACCCTGTAGGTAATTCCCAAATAAACAGCCCGCAATTATCTTCAAATTTCAACCTCAGATATTGCTTAGTGGACACCCGTCAGGACGGGCAGAAAAAGTACACAAAAAGGGAACACGGTGAGCGAGATGCAGGGGGAGAGAGAACGGGAGGACAGAAGCTTCCCTTGCAAAAATCACAGAGCATAGTTTGTGCGCAAGAAGGGATTGCCACTACAAGTGTTTATAGGCATCTACAAAATTTCAGTAAATGCTATCAATTGCTCGAAGAATGTACTCATAGTTTATGAGGTGGTTTGTTTATTTTTTAGTTAGGTGAAGTCGTTTTTCACCGCAGAAAAAGTCCAAGAAGCACACTCTTAGGTGAAAGCAGAGTTTAAAAGAGATGTCTATATTTTATCAACACTACAGTTATGAATAGATGAAGTGCAGCAGATTGATGCACTTTTAGCATGTGTTCTGGTCGTAGGGTGACCAACTGACATGGGTGCAAATTCAGGACAGTGAGTGTAAAAATTCAGGACAAGGGGTCAAAATTCAGGACAGGAGGTCAACATTCAGGACAAAAGGTACATTTTACAGACACATCAGAGAAGGTTGCGCAATAGTATATAAGTAAGTAAATAGACAACTACTAAAGTACAAGTGAAAATAAATTTATATTAGGTTGAGACAATTGTGCACTTCATGGTTTGTCAGTGTGCGCGCAGCTTTAAGCACATGTGCAGGTCTTTTTGTGGTAACAAAATCGCCTCCACCTTTCCAGCTCCCAGAGAAAATGCCATATGCCCGGTCCGGCCAGTCCGGCCTTGATACCACCCTCCAATGGTGCCCCTCATCTTCACATAGACCCTCTCTCATGTGTATTTAATTTCTTCTATAGTGCTACTCATCCCAAGTATGTGGGGCAGAGTGTTGGAGTGCGTTACAACACACACATATTATATAGAGACAATCACTCATATAAATGTGATAGTCAATGTATAAGAAATGTTGCTTAAGATAATGGGGGTTACAAGGTGTAATCATACTTTCATCCATCATTCAGTCTTTCACCATTCATTCTGTCCTTCCATCTGTGTGCCCATCCATGTCCATATTCAACCATTTACAAACCTATCCATCACGTATCCTTCCATCCATCATTTCACTCATCCATCCCTCAATCCACCCTTTTAGTCCTCCATCATCCATCCATCCACCCTTTCACCCTATCCATCCGTACACTCATCCATCCACTCTTCCACCCATCCATCCATTCACTCATCCACCCATCCATCCATTCACTCATCTATCCAGCCATTAACCAATCCAGCCATCCTTTCACTTACTCATTCATCCATCCATCCAGTCACTCATCCTTCTACCCATTCACCCGTTCAGTCATCCATTTACCCATCCCCCTTTCTCTTTCAATTCCCCTTTCACTTAGCCATCCACCCTTCCATCCACCCACCCATCCATGTACTCATCCACTCATGAATCCATCCATTGAACCTATCATTCATCCAACCTTTCACTCATCCATCCATCCTTTCTCTCATCCATCCACTCTTTCACTCCTTCACGCATCTATCTATCCTTTTGCCCATCTACCCTCCCTTTCACTCACTCATCCAGCCTTACAACCACCCTTTCACTCATCTGTCCGTCCATTCACCTTTTCACTTATCAATTCATCAATCCTCCCTTTCACTCAATTCATCAATCCATCCATTATTTCACTCATCCATCCACCCATTCACTCGCCCATCATCCACCCTTTCACTCATCCACCCACCCACCCACCCATCCATCATTTCATTCATCCATCCATCCACCCATCCCTTCACTTACTTACTCACTCACCTTTTCACATTAATTATGAGACCCATCAAGAACTCCACCCTCGCTGTAGTTCCTAAAGCAAGGGGTGGGGTGGGTTAGGGTTCACTATGCCCCTGCGCTTAGGCAATCTGAAAAAGTGGAAGGCATGAGTCATGCCTGATGCACAGTGCCTGGACGGGGGGTGACTGTGACATGGTTTTGTTTCCAGAGCTTTAAGTGGGATGTAAAAACTAGGGGGTCTCTCCAAAAGGGTGTTTAATGTAATAAAATGTGTGGCTTAAAACACAAACTAAAAATCTGTGCTCAATATAATGTGCCGCCAGACTGGTATTTTTGTTGCTTCTGTCATTGCAACCAGATATATAATACAACAAGTAATTTTACACTTGCAACAAGTAACGTTACACCTACAACAAGCCAGAACTATTGGCTCTGTCAATGGTTGTTAGATGCATAAAATAAACAAGCATTTACAATGCAATGGTCTCGGCATTGGTAAAGTTAGAGCTATTGGCATTGCTCATGACATTATTTTTGTTTATGTCTTTGTTTTTAAAACATTTAAAGAAACGGCATTGTTATTGACAATGTCAATAGCTTAATCACTCTCAAATGCGAGACCTATTGCATTTGCACCCACACACAGATTAAGCTATCGACATTGTAAATAACAATGCCGTTTCTTTAAATGTTTTAAAAACTAAAACATAAACAAAAATAATGTCATGACCAATGCCAATAGCTCTCTTTTACCTGCTATTGTGCACCTCCCTCTTTGCCGCCCCTCTTGCACACACCCCCACTCATCATCACCCCACCTTTTCCAGTCTCAAAGCCCCCAGTGCTCCCGCTCTACAGCACCTCTGCATTTCCCTTGTCTCTGCATCCCCTTTACAAGTTCACATGGCAGCAGCCTTTTACATTTCCTCCTGTGAACTGGTTAATGTAAACGCTAATGCAAAAGGCCAAGGAGAGGAATTTCTTTTGGCACTTGGCTCCACCTTTGTCTAATCTTCCACATTTGGTGGATGGAAAATGGACATCTAAATACGTTGTCCTGAAATACAAGTTTTAACATTCTTAAAAATAAAATTCACCAAGGTATATTTAATGTAGTATCTGGATTCTCCATTCAGGAGTACAGTGTAAGGGAGCTTAACAGTCATAAATGAATATGCTACTTACCAGTATGCATCTGTTCTTGGCATGTAGGGCTGCTGACATTCATATCTGTGCATAGATCGCCGCCTAGTGTTGGGTCCGGATGTTTGCACGTTGTTGTCCTGGAAGAGTCTTCGAAGTATCCTGAGATAGGTGACTCCTCCCCTGGACCACAGTGCGCATGGGCATCCTCTCCATCCTCAGATTGTTTTTCGCCATTGTGGCAGTGATGGAGTAGATATAGAAAGTGATGACCATGCTATGCAGTAATTCTGAGAGCTGCAGCTGCTACAGGCGCCGGGGAGGAGGGCGGGCGATATGAATGTCAGCAGCCCTACATGCCAAGAACAGATGCATACTGGTAAGTAGCATATTCAGTTCGAGGCATGTGGGCTGCTGAATTCATATCTGTGCATAGAATATATAGCAGTACCTCCCATTAGCGGCGGCCACCAGTGCCAGCTGCAGCGGTCTGAAAAAGAGTTTTGAGAACAGCCTGTCCTACAGCTGCCTGCTGTTTTGAGTGTACATCTACACAATAGTGTTTGGTAATTGTATGTATAGTGGACCATGTGGCTGCTCTACATATATCATGTAAAGGAATGTTTCCCAGGAAAGCCATGGAGGCCCCTAACTTACGTGTTGAGTGGGCCCGTGGGGGAATCGTTAATGTGCGTTTAGCCTTTTGATAGCAAATTTGAATACATTTAACGATCCATCTGGCTATACCTGCTTTGGAGATTGCGTTGCCTTTGTGTTGTGGGGAAAAGGCGACGAAAAGTTGTTTCGTTTTCCTAAAGTTTTTAGTTCTGTCTATGTAGTACATGAGGGCTCTTTTGACGTCTAGTGTATGGGGCATCCTTTCAGCGACATTTTGTGGATTCTGAAAGAAAACAGGCAGTTCAATGGTTTGATTCATGTGGAACTGCGATATTACTTTAGGCATGAATTTGGGGTTGGTACGTAGTACGACCCTGTTTGCGTGAACCTGTATGAATGGCTCTTGAATGGTTAGTGCCTGGAGTTCACTAACTCTTCTCAACGAAGTGATTGCTACTAGGAAAGCCACCTTCCAGGTGAGGAATTGAATCTCACATGAGTGGAGAGGTTTGAAGGGTGGACCCATCAGTCGGGTGAGGACCAAGTTGAGGTTCCACACTGGTGCTGGTGGGTGTCTTGGGGGAATTACTCGTTTGAGTCCTTCCAAGAATGCTTTGATGGCAGGCACTCTGAATAAAGAGAGGTGCTGCCTGTTTTGGAGATAGGCTGCTATTGCGGTCAAATGGATACGTATTGAGGTGTATGCCAGATTGCATCGGTATAGGTGTAAGAGGTAACATATTATGTTTTGAGTGGATGCGTCTAGCGGGTTAATGTCATTGTTATTACAATAAATGACAAACCTCTTCCATTTGGCTGCATAGCAAGCTCTGGTAGGGTGTTTCCTAGCTTCCTTAATGATGTCCATACAGTCAGGTGGCAGGTTTAGGTAGCCAAACTCTAGGACTTCAGGAGCCAGATTGCCAGGTTCAGCTGTTGCGGATCTGGGTGCTGAATTTCTCCATGGTTGTGCGTCAAAAGCGCGGGTTTGATCCGCAGCCTTTGATGCGGCCCCACGGAAAGTTCCAGAAAGGTGGTGTACCATGGCTGGCGTGCCCATGTTGGAGCAACCAGGATGAGTGTCAGTGAGTGCTGTCGCAGTTTGCGTGCCACTAGCGGTATCAACGGCGCTGGGGGAAAAGCGTACGCAAATCTGCCGGACCAGTTCATCCATATCGCATTGCCCTGCGACTGTGGATGTGGGAACCTGGCGGCAAAGCTTTGGCATTTTGCGTTTTCCCTTGTGGCGATTAGGTCTATCTCTGGATGACCCCACTGCTGGAAGTACGGTTGGAGTACTGATGGGTGTAACTCCCACTCGTGCATTTGGTGGCTGTGTCTGCTGAGCAGATCCGCCATTTGGTTGTCCTTGCCGGGGAGGTGTTCCGCCATGAGGAATATGTTCCACTGAATGGCCCACTTCCACATGCTCTGAGCCAGATGAGACAACTGTGGAGAGTGTGTTCCTCCCTGCTTCTGTATGTAGTACATGGCAGTCATGTTGTCCGTCCGGATCAACACGACCTTGTTGCACAGGTGTACTTTGAATGCTTTCATAGCCAGGAAGATTGCCATCAGTTCCAGAAGGTTGATGTGCATCTTCTTTTGTTGTGTAGTCCATAGTCCCTGCACTGTGTAATTGAGTACATGGGCTCCCCATCCCTGGAGAGACGCGTCCGCTGTCAGTATTATTTGTGGAACAGGCTCTTGGAACGGTCGGCCCTTGCAAAGGTTTTGTGGATTCCACCAATGCAGAGAGTTGTATGCCCGACCGCTCACCAACACTAGGTCTTTTAATTGCCCGTGAGCCTGATTCCATTGACGTGCTAAGTACTCCTGAAGCGGGCGCATATGTAGTCTCGCGTGTGGGACTATGAAAATGCAGGAGGCCATCATGCCTATCAACTGCATGAACACTCGCGCAGGGAGGGAGTGTTGGGGTTTGAACTTGGAAATCAGCATTTGCATGCTGTTGATCCTCACTAAATTTGGCTGAGCTGTGGCTGCCAGAGTGTCTATGGTCGCACCTAGGTACTGTTGTACGTGTGCGGGTTGGAGATGTGATTTCAGGTAATTTAGTGAGAATCCCAGACTGTGAAGAAGGTGAATGGTGCGGGACATGTGGCTGGCACATTGCTGGGCTGACTTTGCCTGAACAAGCCAGTCGTCCAGGTAAGGGTAGAAGTGAATGTGTTGCCTTCGTAGATGTGCAGTCACGGTAGCTAGGCACTTTGTGAAAACTCTGGGTGCTGTTGTCACTCCGAAGGGGAGGACTTTGAATTGATAGTGCTGCCCCTGAATGGTGAACCGGAGATATTTTCTGTGTGACGGGTGTATGGGTATGTGGAAATACGCATCTTTGAGGTCTAGCGTGGCTAGGAAGTCTCCCTGTTTGAGCAGCGGGAGGACTTGTTGTAGGGTGAGCATGTGGAAATGCTCTGAGAGAATGTAGCGGTTGAGGGGTCTCAGGTCTAGTATAGGTCTGAGTGACCCGTCCTTTTTTGGTATTAAGAAGTACAGGGAGTACACCCCCGTACCTTGCTCGTGGACGGGTACGACCTCTATTGCGCCTTTTTTCAGCATACTTAGCACTTCCTGCTGTAATAGCGCTAAGTGCTCTGAGGACATAGGACGGTGTTTTGGCGGTATTGTGGGTGGAGTGGAGGTTAATTCTAGGCAGTAACCGTGTTTGATAATATCTTTGACCCACCTGTCCGTGGTGATGGAGTTCCACGTGGACAGGAACCTTTGTAGCCTTCCCCCGACAGGTGTTATGTGGTCGGGAGGAAGGGAGAGGGCGTCACTGTTTGTTTTTGGGGGAGGACCTGGTATTGCCGTATCCGCGTCCTCTGCCCTTTGTGCTGGAGCCACGATATCCACCCCTGGTGTTTTTATCGTAGGTACTCTGTGTGTTGCCCTTGTTGTAGGTTTGCTGTGACCCCTGTCCTCTACCTGCTCCTCTATTTCCGGGGCGACGAAAGGAGCCACTCCGAAAGGTCTGCGTTTGGAGAGCTCCCATGGACTTTGCAGTGTCCGTGTCCTTTTTTATTTTTTCTAGGGTGGTGTCAACCTCTGGTCCAAATAAGTAGTCGGGGTTGACCGGTTGATTGAGAATGTTATTTTGAACCTCCGGTTTGAATCCGGAGATTCGTAACCAGGCGTGTCGTCGTAACATGACGCTGGTGTTTATTGCTCTGGCAGCTGTATCTGCGGCATCCAGTGCACACTTAATGGATGCGTTTGTGAGGAGTTGTCCCTCCCTGATGAGGATCTCTGCTCCCTCTTTGTATTGGTCAGGGAGATGTTGGAGTAGGGTTTCTAATGTGTCATAGTGTGCGCGATCGTAGCGAGCTAGGAGCGCCTGGGTATTGGCAATACGCCATATGTTAGCTGCCTGGGCTGCAACCCGTTTGCCGGAGGTCTCTAGCACCTTGGACTCTTTGTCCGGGGGAGGAGCATCCCCAGTTGTCTGCGAGTGCGCCCGTTTGCGAGCATTAGCGACTACGATGGAGTCCAGAGGCAACTGGCCTCTAATGTACGTAGGGTCCCCAGGCGCCGACCTATATTTCTTGTCGATCCTGGGGTTTATTACTCTTGCCCTGGTGGGTTCTTTGAAAATGTCCTTTGCTGGTTTGAGGACACCTTTCAACATGGGTAGAGTTTTGATATTCCTTTCTGAGGATGCGAAAGTATCCATTAGAAAATCGTCCTCGATTGTGTCAGAGTGGAGTTGCACACCATGATTGGCCGCAGCACGTTCAATTAGGGCGTTGAATGCGGCAGTGTCCTCTGTGGGAGACGTTTTTGCGCCATATAGCTGCGTGTCCTGTGTATCCATAGGTGCACCCGTGTCTACAGGGTCATCCCAAGCCTGGTCAGGGTCCTGTTGGCTTTCAGGGTCCATCTCTCTGGGGTAGGGGACGTCGTCACCCATATAGTCCTCCAAAACGTCGGTTTCGGAGTGTGTCGGAGAGAAGGACTGTGGATCTGGGTAAGAGGTATGGAGACGTTCGTAAAGAACTGGTTCCGAATCCGCTGGCAGCTTTTTCTTTAGCGGGATCCGGTAGGAGTCCAAAGCATGTTCGGAAGATATTCTCCGCTTGTGGAGCATAATTCTGCCGGTGTCGATGATGTGGGACGGTGACATCTCCGTAGGAGAGCGTTCGGCAGGTGTGATCCTAGTTTGGGTGACACGTGTTCTTATTTCAAACATTTTGGGCGCCGTGGATGGCGGCAGGCCAAAAGTGATATGGGGTGGTGCTGGAGAAGCTTTTTGAGCTTTTTTCGGCTCGGAGCCTGACGTGTCCTGGAGGGCAGCCTTTTCTTTGATGCGTTGCAAGGACGCTGCAACTTGTCGCACCTGGAACGCCGACGGTTCTTTGGCGCCGAGCGGTTCTGTAGAGGCAGGCGTGGACTTCTTCGGGGCCACGGGGTCATCGAGTCGAGGAGAGGTAGTAGCCGTCGACGGCGTCGATGATTGGGCCTTAGGTGCTGCTTTCGTAGCGGTGTGCGACGCAGCGGCCATTTTGACCTTCGTGGCCGGAGCCGATGGTTTCGGTGCCGGGTGCCGAGGCGGTTTGGCGGTACCGATGGCCTTTTTCCGTGTGTCGGCGCCGACGTCGGCTGCTGCGAGTGCGGCACCGAAGTCCCGTTTGGTGCGGTCGGTGCCGACGGGTTTGGCTGGCGTCGAAGGTGTAGTGGGCTTCGATCCGACCAGTGTCACTTTCAGTTTCGGTTTCTGTGGAACCGACACGACTTTTGGTTTCGGTTTCGAGGAAGGGAAACCAGTCGTTTTGGGTACTAATGGCTGTCGCTGAATGTCCGAGGCCGGGCCCGAGGGCGGGGCCGAAGAACTGCGGGATAGGTCTTGGGTAAGGCCCGAAGGCGATCCCTCGACCGGAGCCATAGACTGACGCACTGGGATATCCTCCGTCTGTACGGGTAGGCCTTGCTCGTCACCGGAGCTACTTTCTTCGGCCCCTAAGGCCTCATCGTAGTCTCCTACCTCGGTGTCGGCTTCATCTCTGTGAAAGAGTTGTTCTTCGATGTCTTCCGATCCGGAATCGTGTTCGGAAGCGGGGCTGGAGGGTAGGTTCTCCTCGCCTTCCACATCTTCGTCCTCGGCGCTGAAGATGTTGGTTGGGGCCGGTGCCGCTTGCTGCGCTTCAAGTCTCGCTGCACGTCGATTCCGGAGAGTCTTTTTGGATCGGAATCGGGCACAGGCCATACATGTGGATTCGTCGTGATCCGGTGAAAGGCATTTGTTGCACACCGGGTGGACGTCGACATGGGGATATTCCGCATTGCAAACAGGACACCGCTTGAATGGTGTCCTCGATTCCATCGTCGATGTGGGGTCGATGGTCGGATAAGATGCGAAAAAGTTGGTTTTGTTAAGTCAGTAAACTAACAAGTAACTGTCGATACCGATCGTGAACAGTACCTTTTGGCCTGAAAAAAAAAGTTTTCCCTAACTTGAGTCAAGATAAGCACATCCGAACCCAATGGCAGAAAAAAACAATCTGAGGATGGAGAGGATGCCCATGCGCACTGTGGTCCAGGGGAGGAGTCACCTATCTCAGGATACTTCGAAGACTCTTCCAGGACAACAACGTGCAAACATCCGGACCCAACACTAGGCGGCGATCTATGCACAGATATGAATTCAGCAGCCCACATGCCTCGAACATATACATACAGGGAATACAATATGAAACAAGCATTGCTAAAGTCAATAGACCTTGCTTTTTTAAAGATCACACTTGCATGCCCTTTACAATTTGCAGTCAGCACTTTTCAGATGCAGGATTCAGTTACGTAGTGACACATCCACGTGCTCTTTAAAAAACACACACACACACACAGCGAGAACTATTTGCTTTGCCAGTACTTGTATTTTTTTTAACAACCCATGTATGCGTGGGATTAACAGCAGTGTATTTTTGTGGTTAGTGCAGTGTGGAGGGCAGAGTACGCATTTGTATGGCAACTGAGACCACTTTTTGGTTTGTGATGGTACACAGTATACGGGGATTCATGGGGCCAAGGAGAAGTATATTGTGTATTGGTGGGTACGGTGTGCATGGGGTGAGAGTAGGGAGCTTGAGTGCGTGAGCATGGGGTAGGTGTGTTTGTGCAAGGGACGTGGCGCAGGTCGTAGGCACAGATTGTGACTTTGAATGGGGGGCATGGTTTGTGCTCGTGGACACATCGATGAGTGTCTGCATTGCCAGGAGGCATGCACTCTGGATCGTGGAAACTCGCCGACCTGACAACAACAAAGGAGACTGGTGTGACTCAGGCAGGTGATCTCAGGCCCAAAGAACTAAGATTCAGATGGCGAGGCACATGCGTGGGCATCTCTGTGCCTGGGTGAATGTCCCACTGACCAACGATACTCAACACCAAAAGGGTAATGATGACCCAGAAGGGGGTGGGCACGCGCTGCCATACCTACCCATACATTCATGGGAACGCTCCCCGGATATTAACACACGCACTTTCATGTACATGATAAAATCACCGAGTGGTCGCTCAGTGTATAATGGAAGTCTGGAAGGGTTGTGGGATTCCCATTAGGTAGTTTCGGATCCCCCACCTGGATTATAAAGTAGGTGTTTGAGGTCCCCGATTCCCCGACCCCCTTCCCCCCTGCTCGAAGGACACTGCAAGTGTGATTACCTATCCCATGCTTATCACGACTATCGCGGTATACTGAAGTTTGAGGGTCGGGGGTTCAGTCCCGAGGTTATAGCCACACCTTGATGAATGACAAAAGTCTGCCCCATAGCTCCCCATATTTTGGTAGACGGGATGTCTTTCCGTCTACACTTAAAACGACAAAGGGTGAACAGACCTTGACGAGATGTTGACTGTGTATCTCCAGTCCGGCCTGGACAGACACTTACCTTGTGTTTGTACAGCCACTTTCAGAACCTGTTCATCATGCCCTGCTACTGCTGATAGTGCTCTGATCCTGCTGAGTCCGGGCTCTCCCCTTCTGCTGTATCGTCCCCGAGTTAAATCAGCTGTGAAATATTTCCCTCCTGCCCGTGCTTCGGGTTTCTCCTGGGCTGCCAAGCTGGGACAGCGGGGGAGGGGCGCCGCTGCGGTATCTCCGGCACTCCAGTGACAGCCACACTCCTGCCGCTGCAGCAGTTACAGGCGGCTTACATTACTCCGCAGCGAAACAGGCGACGGACTTCACAGTCAAGTGCACTCAGAGTAGGCACAAACAAAGGACTAACACTGGATAGTTTACCCACGCGAGATACCGTGTAATAAAATAGGAGCCATCTTGGGACTGTCCTGATCCTTTGTTTAATGGGTTGAGGATTGAAAACGCAATGTAGGTCTCACAAGGACTGCCGCTTTCCACGCATACTAAATAAAATATATAATATTTATTTATTCAGTGTTATAGGCATTGGGTTGTAGGCTGCTACCAAGATGAGGCCGGTCGAGACGTCACTGTCTCAAGTATATTTCTAGAGTAAAAGTGACGTTTTGCCTGACCTTTACTAAGGGCCTCCCTGGCCAATACTATGTATAACGTCATCAACAAGAACTACCCGTTTGGTTAATTCTGGGCTGTCCTCGGGGGTTGAGACTGAAAAAACATAAAAATGTATTAGTCAAATCCGATGTCCACTGGCATACATGTTACGTCGCAAACATTATTGACATCTATTTGCATTTTTTACGTGTTTAAGTTCGTTCTGAATGACTGTGCTTAAGGAGACCAGAGCAGCAACCGGACGAAGGGGAAGCGGACGATCACACCACTGCCTTTCTCCGAGGCAGAGCAGAAATGCCTCGGAGAAAGGCAGCGTCCTTTTCGGATTCGGGGGCGTGTTTTGCTGTTGTCTCCTCCCTGAGACTTTTCGCAAAAAACACGCCCCCCGATCCGAAAAGGACGGGGCATGATCGGAGTGACTGACCTCTTCTCCAGTGGCTGGCCAGCATTTAAGAGGCCAGCCAATGGAGAACAGGGGAGAAGAGGGGCGGGTTCAAGCCCCTCTTCTCCAAGTCATAAAATCTCGCGAGTGAGACTGCGCAAGCGCAGCCTTCGCTAGCCGAGACCTAAAAAGCAGAAACCATGGCTGCTATACTATAACTATAATCCTTTCCTTTGAACTTCTTTTACCGCCTTCCTTCGATTAACTGGATTCTCACCTAGCAGCAGCTTGGGCGTTTTTGCACTTCCATCTGACAGAATGCCCTGCCCTAGACCGTGGCAAGAGGAGGCCACCACATGCTGCAACAGCCCTGCCTGCCCCATTGTCATTCTGTATGTGGCAGTCAGCCGCTTACAGAATGACAATGGGAGGGGGGTGGGGTTGCTCTTGTGCTCAGAGGAGTGTGAAGCAGCCCCATCATGGAGCTGAGGCCTCTCGCAGGGGAACAGCTCTGTTCCCTAACATGCCTAAAATTACGGACAAAAGGCGTCCGTAAAAAGGATCCTCACGGACAACGGACGTGAGGTCCAATTTACGGACTGTCCGTGAAATTTACGGACGGTTGGTCACCCTATCTGGTGGTGGTTGCAGCTGAAGGTATTAACAGGTGTGTCTGGGGCTTACCTCGCACGATGCTGAACAGCTCTTCTATGCGCATGCTCGCGTAGATACGATAGAAAAACCTCTGCACGTGGCAGCGCCACCGCCGTAGCGTGCTGCTGGACTCCGGCGTCGAGGGAGCACCAGTCTTGTCCTGCAGGAACACTTTACTGAGCCAGCCGATCACCTTCTCGATCCACTGTGAAAAGGGAAGGAGAGCTCATCGTGACAATCACACAGTGATAAAGTTACAGCTGCCCTCAGAATAGAATCAAACGTTCTACTGCAGATGATTAAGCACCAACTTTCTGGCATTTGGTGGTAGGAAAGTCAACTTTCCCCAAGTACTCTCCAGTTCATAGGTCGCATCTTATGTCACGGGCTGTTGGGAAAAAAAAATAACATTCCCTTGCAATGCTTCGTCATTTATGAAGTAGCAGTATAAATAGTTTAAAAATGAGGAGATAGAAAAATATTATTTTTGGTAATAAAAAATTATTCATAATCGTATGCTCCCCTGCTTAAAGAGGATATGTGGAATATGGCTGTCCCAAACGTACACAAGGTATTTGTTGCAAGCCACTAGGCTTTACCCCATCACATTCATCATCACATGCATAATGTGTGATCACATTCTGGTGTAGGGAACACACCTAACCAGTATAAGAGTAACACCCGGTGTCACCACCAACACGTAACAGGCATATGGTCTGAAGAGCAGGCGGTGCGCTAGGGCCCCCTCGGAATACCACCTTCATTTCCTGATAGGAGACACAGCCTCCACAGAGTTTCCCCCACTAGCCACTGACACCACGACTCAGTAACAAGCAAACCGGACTCTGCCACAGACTAAGCAAATACCACGATACAATCTGCAAGCTCCCTGACCCTCCCCATCCCCTCCACTTACCTCCTTGTTAAAGGTTATTAGTTTCCCCCCGGCAACTAACTGGGCGACTTCGCTGAGTTGGACACACATTCATGGACAATTCCAAAGATGGTGCACGGAGATAGAGTTGGGGACTGAATATCAACCCACATCCCGCGGTAATCTACATAGGCAGACACCAGACAACCTACCACTGCCCGTGACGGTTCAGCTGAACTGTACTCTCCGGTTCATCTTACTGTTTCTAATATTTGATGTAACATAGATGGGGGAGATGGCTGTTTCGGGTCACAATGTAATCATTTAATGGTCTGCATGCACCTATCTTCATGTTTGAATAAAAACATGCAATTCTGTACCATGAAAAGCGAAACTCCCAATAAAGAAATTTAAACAAAAAGTAACACCCGGTGTCCTGACATCCTCGCTCCCGACCCTTCCACTTTCAATAAATACCTACTGTAAGGCTCATCCAAAAATGCTGCTCCAGGGTCCTTCCAAGGCTTTCTCCCTCCGGTTTGTCCTTCAAAAAAAACCTTAGGTACGTCGCCTTTTGAGGTGTGCAGGACTACAACCAGAGGTGACTACTAGTCACATGTCCCAATGGCAATCAATTTTTACAACTTCAAATCAGAGGTAATCAGTGGAGAGTATAAGATGGTCAAAGATCTTAAAATGTCGAGTCCCAAGGGGCAGAAAACAACGCAATACGTAGGCCAAAGTGAGCGTTCTTGGAATGATACAGAAATACTACAAAACAATGGAGTGCTGAATGATGTTGCGTGGGTACCTCTTGAAATTCGCAAAGGAAGGATCGCTCATATTCTCCTCTGCATTTTTTCTCCATCCTCTCCTCTATCATCTTGTGTAGGATTGTGGTGACTGCGTCGGAACTGACTCTCTCCAGCAGGTTCAATCTGTGACTGGATACAAACATGGCACGTTTAACACCACCAACAGTCTCTGACCAGAAAGAGCTCACTAACACAAAACGGTCTGATCCAACAGGGCACGGCACCAACCAGAAAATGGCTCAAAAATACAATTACTTTTTGGCTTGATCTTATTAGTATAATTGACATACATGTAAGAGCCACCTACAACAGTACTCACCAAGAATATCTCATTATCAAACAGCTCTCAGTGGCAGCACCTCGTCCAAAAGCGCATTAACAATTCCTCGTGCAGCAGCGCTCACTAACAGGGCTCTGTGAACAGTGCCCTGTAATGGCACATATTAACAGTACCTCATGCAGTAACATTCAGGAACAGGCCCTCATCAACAGTATTCAAACAGCGACTGCTCTAACAAAAGCCAACACCAGCTCCTTGTCCCACACAGCTCACAAGTACATCAAATAACAGCGCTCCGAACATTTAATCGAACAACGCCTTATACAACAGCACTCATTCTCATACATACTCACCACCTTCTCCAACAGAACTCCAAAATATCACTCAATAATAGCTACTAATGCAACAGCGCCCAACAACTCCTAAACTAACAGCGCTCAGTACAGCTGCTCTTTCAATACTGCTTAGCAACAGATTCAGATCTGACCGCACAGTACCGTGCTCTTTGTGCCACTGGAACCAGCCCACACCCAAACAAAGAGGTGCAACTAGGCCAAAATCGATCTTGGGTTGCTTTTGTTATAGTTCAGAGGAGCTAGCTTGGTAGTTCAGGGTGGACTGTTCCAAATGGAGCAGGACCAAGGCTGATTTGCATATGACTGTTCTAGCCTAAGGTGGCATTGTAGGCAAACAAAAGATTAACTTGGATAAGCCATTGAGTTATCATCTGTGGCTGAGAAGAATTTCAAGCATTCCACTTATCACTTTTTGTATTCAGCACAAAAAAAATAACAGCATCGGCAAGATGCTTTGCAGCATGGGCAAGAGAAAAAGAAAATGGAAAAGAAGAAGCAATGATAAGGCCACACCTTTTTGTAGGCTTGTAAGCACGTGATGACATGTGACCACGTATCCGAGATGGCTCCGTAAAAAAAACAAAAAAACAATCAAATAAAGTAATTTTTTTTTTTAAAATAAGACAGTAGGGTGGGGATAATGGAGGAGCTCACAGCATACAATGGAGATCAACATATAGGCAGGGGAGAAGCACACGAGAGACACCATTAAGGAGTGCCGGGAAAGAGGGAGTTTGACAGAGGAGAATCACAAGAGAGCACTTGTAACTTGAGGGAGACAGCAACACAGAGCGCGGGTGGCAGATATTCGGCAGGAAGAAGCACACAAGGGAGAGAGCTGCAAAACACATTTAGTCTAAAGAAGTGCTTAAGCAAAAAAGACAGAGTAATGTCCTAAGAGTGATCAGTAGAAGAATATAATTCAACCAAGTCAAAAAATGGTAGAGAGGCTATGCTCCAGGGGAGGGACAAACATAAGATGGACAAGGAAAGTCATCAAATCAAAATAAGTAAACGCGAGGAACAAAGCCAACCACGGTAAGCAATGTGAGGGTTTTAAGCCCAGCTTGTGTTGTCTGGTAGGCAAAAAACTAAAAAAAATCCATAATCAATTCAACTCATTGCGTGTGGAAACTGACAACAGAAAGTCTTTTATCTAGTTTGATATTTATTTTTATTTATTTGCGAGTTTATACCGCGCTGGAATCGACTCCCGAATCGACTCCCGAAGGAGTATCTCCGCGCCTTTGGCCAACCATAATACAAGAAAAGAGTCCAAGCAGTATATCATGTTAATTTTGAAATAGATAAGTTTTTAATTGTTTCCTGAAAGGAAGGTGATCATCACAGAGTCTCAGAGATATTGGGAGGCTATTCCATAGAATTGGGCCAGCAACTGAAAGGGCTCTAGCTCCCTGTCTTGCTTTTTTTGCTCTGGGTACACACAGCAAGGCCTGTTCACTGGATCTCAGAGAGCGCGTGGGTACATAGGGGGAGAATTTGTTGGACAGGTAAGCAGGGCCTCTCCCATGTAAACATTTGTGTATAATACAACAGGTTTTAAACTTCACCCTGTTTGATGGATAGCCAATGAAGCTTGGTCAGCAGAGTATTGGAGGGAGTGCGAGGGGGCGGGTTTAAGACATGACGAGCAGCGGTATTCTGGACCACCTGGAGTCTGGAAATTACTCCTTCATTTGCCGACAGTAACAGTCCATTACAGTAATCCAATCGACTCAATACTAGAGCCTGCACCAAGGTTTTTCTAGTAGAGTCTGGCAGCAAAGGAAACACTTTCCGCAACAAACCGATGATGTGGAAACAAGAGCCCACCACTTGGTTTCCATGATGTTTTAAGGAAAGCTCCTGGTCCAGTCGGACCCCTAGATTTTTCACTACCTGCTTGGGCTCAGGGACTGGGCCAAGATCTTGAGGCCACCAGTCAGGAGTCCACAGGAGTTTGGCCTCACCGAACAGCATCACTTCCGTCTTGGCAACATTACATTGCAGGAAGTTAGATGCCATCCAGTGAGCCACTGCTTTCATCCCCTGGGCAAAGGAGTTCCTAACCTCAACAGTGAGAATTTTAAAAGGAAAGAGGAGTTGGGTGTCATCCGCATATGACACTGGGATGAAACCATGGGACCTCATGATGTTAGCTAGGGGGGCCACATAGATGTTGAAGAGTAGTGGTCAAACAGAAGCCCTGTGGCACCCCCTTAGAGATCCCCAACTCCTCTGACCGATATGCACCCAAGGTGACCCTTTGGGTGCGGTCTGTTAGGAAGCTCCTCAACCAAGCCAAAGCCTTGTCTTCCAGGCCGATGTTAACTAGCCTGGTGGTCATGATGTTGTGTGACACAGTGTCAAACGCCGCAGACAGATCCAACAGAACCAGGATAACAGAGTGACCTTTATCCTGGAACATGTGTAGATCGTCTGCGACTGACAACAAGGTGGTCTCGGTACTGTGTCTTGGCCTAAAACCTGACTGGGAAGAATCCAGCCCACCTGCCTTTTCGATGTGATTCGACAGGTGCCGATTTACAAATTTCTCAGTTTTTACCCAAAAAGGGGAGAAGCGATATGGGTCTTAGGTTAGACAATTCCGTCCAGGGGATAGCAGTATTTTTCCTCTGTGGTCTTACCAGCACCCTTTTCCAGTCTAGAGGAACCTCCCCTGTGCTAAGGGAGAGGTTGACTAAATTCTGAATTCCTGGCCCCAAAACATCTGCCAACATAGGCATGATACGTGCAGGGATGGTGTCCAAAGGGCTACCACTCTTGATTTGAGTGATTAATGAGGTTACCTCCTCTATGGAAATGGGGGGAAAGCTTGTAAGGCACTGAGTATATTGCACTTGCTGTGCAGTATTCTGAGAAGTGTTATTTTCTCCTGCAGCAGTTGCGTTTGAGACCATAATCTTGTCATAGATCCCATCTATCTTCTTCATGAAGAATAGGGAGATCTCATCACAAAGATCCTGGGATGCAACCTCTGCAGTCTCACAAGCTACTGGCTTGGTAAAAGTTTGTTAGATTTTATACAGTACTTTTGAATCTTTCCCAGCTGCTGTTAATTGTGCTGCAATATGATTTTTTCGTGCCGCCCTAATGGCCTTATAATACATCTTAAGGGAGGTTCTATGATGTTCTTTATCTTCAGGCCTCTGAGACTGTCTGCATAACTTTTCCAGTTTTCTGGTTATTTGTTTCAGAGATCTTAGATCCTCAGAGAACCAGACTTCTTGCCTATTTGCCTGGCGAGGTTTATATATTTTCTGCGGGATAATGGTGTTTATTGCTTCTCTAACCTTCTCTTCAAACCTATTAAGAGCAGTTATTACATCCTCTGTAGAGTTCTTAGACAGGGGAGCTTTATACTTCTCTCTGAAGGCTTCCGTGGTAAGTTTATGCCAAGGTCTCCTTTTACTAGCCAAGGCGATCTGTATTCGTGGCTTATCAATGGCAGCAGTATGGAATTTTAGGATAAAATGATCTGTCCATTCTACCCGAGTAGGTGCCATGCATTTGATTGAGGATGAGTTGGACAGAACTAGATCCAAGGTATGGCCTGCCTCATGAGTGGGTCCATAATTGATCTTTTTGAGTCCCAGAGAGTCCAGATCCATTAGGAGAGTTCTTGCCTCCATGCACTTCTCTGACTCACTATGGACATTAAAATCCCCCACCAAGAGGAAGTCCCGATTTTCTTGCACATACGGTGCTAAGGCCTCTATGAGTACAACAGAGAAATTCCCACTCGGGCCCGGTGGACGATACACCAATGCTCCCTTCCTTTGCTCCCTAGATGTTGAGTTGATTTTAAAAATTAATAATTCCATCTGGGGTGTACATATTTCCTCGAGAATGATGATATTCAATTCTTCCTTATAGACGATTGCCACCCCCCCTCCTATTTTATTGGGACGGTCCAGCCTGACTTTTTTGTATCCCAACGGAATACCCAATGTAATGGCTGGGACTGAGTGAGGCTTAAGCCAGGTTTCTGTTAAGAAACAAAGGTCGGGTTCCTCAGTTGATATAAGATCCCAAACCTGGGTGGCATGCTTCGCTAGTGAGCGAGTATTACAAAGCAGGTTTTTGCTCCCCAGGGGGAGACTATCCATTGTATTATTTGTCAGGACAGTATCTTGCGCTTTAAGTTGCAAGGCAACTGGATCCCTCAATTGGTTTCTTTCCTCCGCAGAGAGGTGGAACTGTGTATGGCATGCCTGACAAGTAAACGGGCCTTCTAAGGTAGTTCCTATAATTTTATCGCATACAATCGGGAGGTGGTTGCGTAACTCTAACAATACCTGTGAGGTGTATGTTCTCCGGTTGCTGGAAGGGGTCTCTGGGGTATTTGTGAGAATCGCCATAGCCCCCTGCCCCTAGCCCCGTCCGGGCGCAGACGGGCTGGTCTTCGGCTCATCTTAGGCGCAGGAGTAGGCGCCACACTGCGCGCCAACGCTGCGCGCTGGAGCCGACGAGGGGCTAAATAGCCCTGAAATGAAGAAGGGCTAGAGCGCTAACCACTCGTTTTCCTGTGTGGCCTGTTTCTGCCCCGCCCTCCGCACACCGGGATTGGCTGCCGAGCGTGCAGGCACGGTTCAAGGCTCAGGAGACAGTGAGTCTAATACAACACCTAGCAACCTCAGTGTTTGCGAGTATGTGGTAAAATTCACAGCGTGCCACTAAATTTAGAACAACATATCATGAGCTGCAATTAAAATAGAAAGCAAAATGGTGACAGTTTCAATTTTAAAATTCTATCTCGAAGCTGCCTTCAATATTAAAATGAACACAACGTAGCCGCGTTAGTTGCAATAATGGGCGCCAAACGGGGTCAGGAGAAGCTGCCACCGTCTCCCTACCGCAAAAGTCGGTGCCTCCTCGTCGCCTACATAGCCCTGAAATGAAGAAGGGCTAGAGCGCTAACCGCTCGTCTTCCTGTGTGGCCTGTCTCTGCCCCGCCCTCCGCACACCGGGATTGGCTGCCGAGCGTGCAGGCACGGTTCAGGGCTCAGGAGACAGTGAGTCTAATAAAACACCTAGCAACCTCAGTTGGTTGGTAAAGGACTAATCGGTTACTGAGAACATTTTGAATGATTTACTTATAGGGGGGCTAAGAAGTTTTTTTGAACAATAGATTTCAACACTCGATGGGAGGCAAAAAAAGACTAATTGTAATGCTTACATTGTAAAATATGACACACAGTGAAACATACAATAAGCATATTGGTTTATTCTTCATTTATTACGTTGCTTCAGCCTTAAGACAGTGAATCACCTATATGAGAAACCCATCAACCTGAAGCAAAGCAAATTAAATAATTTTTTTTAATTGCTGAGGAAAGTCTGAAAGCTGGGGAGCACCTTTTTGCGCTTTGACACTTATCTCCATTTTACTTGTGGATATTACTGAAGAAAAAAAAAAATCACAACAGGTATTGGTATAGGGGAGAAATCAAGAGCTTTAGAAAGTGAGAGAATGTGAGTGGATGAATGTGGTATGTGAGAAACTAATATGGGAGAGATGAGTGAGGATGTGGCTTAACGGCTAGAGGTGTCTGCCAGCTTTGAAGCTGGGGAACCAGGTTCAAGTCTGGCAGGAGGCTCAAGCCTCCTGTGATTCTGGACATATTTCTTAATCTCCCCAAGCCTAGAAATGAATGTGTCGTGCTGTAAGGCAACTGGTGCTCATGTAAAGCGCTCCGATACCTTCGGGTCGAGTTTGCGCTATATAAAACTGCAAAAAAGAAAAATGAAAATGAGCTGAGCTTGGAGAGCAAATGACATTGGGGAAAAAAAGAGTCCCAGAGGGACAATCGACTCCTGATGCTTCTACTGAGCATTCCCGCTCATCTATATACTTCTGTTGATGCCCACTGTGAAAAGAGGGCACCGCTTGTGAAGAACACTTCATGTGTAAGCACACAGTAAATTATTGGTATGACAGTTTTGCAGGAATATAATTCATAATTTATACATCTCCAGTTATAGTGTAAGCTATCTTGGAAAGGAATCTTGAAGAGGAAATACTTGATTTCGTATTCCACTAGGTTTTAAATGTTAAAACTGAAATTTAGAACTATAATGCAACTGCCTGTGATTCCACTGAAAGTTTACTTTGCAACATCTCAAGTTCCATATGTGTGGGAATCTTGGAAAGTTAGCTGTAATCGCATATCACGATCATGGATTGCAGATGTTATGAGGGGGAGTGGCTTGGCGCCGATGTAAGCAGCAGCGGACCTCGGAGCTCCTCCGTGGCTGCCTTCCGCCGTAGATTATCCTGACGAGATACAGAGGCCCCGACATTGCAAACTGGAGCGGAATACCGGGTGCTCCCCTGGCTGAACTTTTTGAGGCGTGAGAGGCGCTGGTAACAGGAGAAACTCAAGTACTCTCTGCGAGTTGATCCTCGCCGAAGCGGGACACAAAATGGCGGCTGTGGCAGGAGAAGGAGACCCCAGCCTTTAGGGATTCTGGGTGCCCCTGGCGCGACTGCTGGCTGTCGTGGCCCAGCTGCTCGGAGGTAGGATCCTGCCTGGGAGCCCTCGGGCGGTGAGGCTGCTGGGCGGTGTGGATGGACTGGCCGAGGCTGCCTGACCCTAAGATGGCGGACGAAGGGACACCGTCTATCCTGAAGTGAATCTGCCCGCATCCAGGCCGCCTATCCTGCACACGGTGCCCGCCGGCGCAGACTGGCGCCCCATCCGGCTGAGGCGGCAGATTGTGGCTACACCCGCCTGCGCTGGTCTTGTGGCCGGAACCTCTGAGGTCCGCGCGCCTGGGGCTCCCGCGGCCCGCGGACGTGTGCGGCGTCTGGGGGGTCTGGCGATTGCCGCGACTGCAATAGACTGCCGGAGACCTCGTGGAGACGAAGGCGCGAGTGGACGGTGGCTGGAGACACCTGAAGAAGCCTGCGATTCCGGGATTTGGTGAGCGGAGCGTGCAGGCTTCCCCTGGTGAGTGCTGGCGGGCGCCTCACTTGCCCATGCCGAGTGGCACAGAGACTTGACCAGAGAGCGGGGCTGAGAGAGAGCGAAGTCACGGCTCGGCCGTACTGGCACTGGAGGTGCACTGTGGCGGACCGTCTTGCAGTGGGGGAAGTGAGGTCTGCCATCCCTGGAGGCGCAGGCACGTCCCTTCGCCTGCGGCGGTCACTGCGGGAGTCATCGTGGCACCGGGCGGGTCTCAGGCCCAGGACCTGCTACGCCGGAAGGCCACAGTGATAGTACTGCGGGTCTTCCTATTTCCTGCACTGCTACGAGGACGAGCCCCCCTGCTCCTAGATGGACCATCCGTCACGCCACTGAGAAAGCTGGGGCAACTCCCAGGGGTGACTGTGGGCTGGAGTCGTTCGGCCCACGTGCTGTCAGGCAACTCGCGCGCGGGCTGAGGTGCCACCGCGCCCACAGGAGGACGAAGCGGCATCGTACTTGACTGGTAAGGGCGCGGCCCACGGCCTTTACGCACACACCACTGTACTTCCGACTCTAGCTTGGAAAATGGGGAGAGTGTCCAGGAGCAGGATATACGAGGTTCTGCAGCTGACCGAACCGAAACAACACACAGACGACGAGGGCGGTACGGCCGGGGACGTGGTGGGGAGCAACCCGGAGACCCCTCACTTGGTGACATCATGAAGGTCATCATATCCTCACGAGAGGCATTGCAGGCGAGGATAGAGACCATTGGGTCGGATCTTACCCTCTTGAAAGACGACCACCGGAAACTCAAAGAGAGGGTAGTGACCAACGAGAATACCATGAAGGACATCCCAGATGCTGTCACTATCCTTCAAAGCTAGAGGTGGTACACAGGGTTAAGGTCCTAGAGATGAGGGCAGAGGACAGCGAAGGGCGCTCAAGAAGGAACAACCTCCGCATAGTAGGCGTTCCGGAACGGGAGGAAGGGGCTGATGCGGTTCAGTACCTGGAAAGCTGGCTGAAAGCTGAGGTGGCTCCGGAGGGTCTCTACCCCTTCTATGCACTGGAACGTGCTCATAGGGTCCCGGCTCGCCCACCTAGACCTGGAGCCCCACCCCGTCCACTTGTGGTGCGGCTGCTGCATTACCGGGATCGGGAATTTCTTCTACAGAGGGTCCGCGATAAACAGAACCTACAGATCGGGAACAGAAAGGTGATGATATTCCCGGACTATACTAGGGAGGTGCAGCGTCAGAGATCCTCCTTCTTGGCTGTTAAGCGGAAACTGCGCCAAATTCATCTTCCCTATGCAATGCTGTTCCCGGCCCGCCTTAGGGTAACCTCTGGGGCAAAGACGCACTTTTACCTCACCCCGCAAGCCGCTTAGGACTGGCTGGACGCCCGAGCTCGCCACATCTGAATTCGCCTCAGTGGCGGTTGTCTCCCGTTTCACCCCCACGGAGGCCCCTTTCTCCTGCTGGCCGCCGGCGAGAAAGACAGGGCGGTTTTGGCGGTGGCGACCATTAGCCGTGGGGATGGCAGTCTGGCTGGCGCTGACACAGACCGCGAGAGAGACAGGTCTGAGAGTAGTGTCCAGGGGCTCTCTGATGTGGAACTTCCGGATGTCACTCCGTAGATGGCAGATGAGGTGTTTGGTTAGGTGGTCTGCTGGTCCCTTGGCGAGAAGTTGGTGGGCAGCCCTCTATTGGCCCTGGTCCCAGTGGCCTAACTGTTATCTGATGGGGGGGGCTTGACTATATCATGGGGCCCGGCTGGATGGCCTAGGGATGGCAGGGGGAGTCGGGGGGAGTTCTGGGGACATCGGGAGTGGGGCACTTACCTCCACCTTTCCTTAGTTTCGAGCATGACTGCCTTAGTTTGGATGGGGACCTGTTCTTGTGTGCCTGTCCTGGGGTGTGGGTCAGGATCATGGGTACCTCCGTAGGCATAAAAATTATGACCTGGAATGTCAGGGGGCTGCATATGATGAACAGACGGCACAAAATACATGCCTACCTGACGAGAAGGGGAGTCCAAATAGCCTTACTTCAAGAAACTCACTTGACTAAGACCGAAGGAGGGGTCAGGTATTTCACACTACGTACTCGGCCTATGCGCGAGGGACCTTGGTGTGGGTGCGTGCGGGGGTTCCCTTTCAATGTATACGACAGATAATAGACCCTGAGGGGCGCTTTGTGGTAGTGGTGGGGCGCCTGGATGGCCGGGATATCACTCTAGCAAGTATATACGCCCCTAATGTAGATCAGCCAGCTTACTTTGCACAACTATCTCAGAAGCTGGCGCGGGTCCTGACTGGTTCTGTGCTGTTGGGGGGGGGACTTTAACTGCGCCACTGAAGTGGCCCTGGACCGGTCTCATCCTCCCCTCCCTGACGCCCCCACGCATAGAATATCAGAAGTTCAGCGTGACTGGCAGCGGCACTGGGAGCTGATAGACACTTGGAGAGCTCATCACCCAGGGGAACGGGACTATTCTTATTTCTCGGCTTTACATGAGCTACATGTTAGGCTGGACTCTATCCTCTGTTCCCCAGATGTGCATGGAGGCATCACCCTGAGTGAATATTTAGCCAGGACGATATCAGATCATAATCCCCTACTGGTGTCCCTGAATTGGCTGCGAGTTAGGTCCACTATTCCCAGTTGGCGCCTTAGACCGGAGACGTTGGAAGACCAGGTCTTTCGAACCACAATATACACTGCTATCGAGGAGTACTTCCAGACCAACACTAACACGACCACTAGCATTCATAATGAGTGGGATGCTTTTAAGTAGTGATAAGAGGTCGCTGTATAGGAGAAGCGGTTGGGGTCCGCAGAACCCTGCTGCAAGAGGTTCAAAGGGCAGAACAACAGCTCCGAGACGCGGAAAGGGAAAGACCTGAACGGGTGGATGGACAGGAGGGGCTCACGGCGGCCAGGGAAGGATTGGCGACCCACGTAGAACGCCTGCGATGTTTTCATTATAGGGCGTACGCGGTGCAGGCGCACGCTGAGAGAGACAACTCTGGGGCACTACTGGTGTGGCTGGCCAACCCAGCGCGAAGGGGAACTCCAATCTTAGAGTTGCGGGATGGAGAAGGGGCAGTGCATTATGGGCAGCAGGCTATTAATGGCCAGTTTCTGGAATACTACACCGCCCTCTATCAAAGCCAATTAGACCCCCGGGTGTTGGAGGAGGATGATTTCCTGGATATTGAACTCCCTCAGGTTGAGGTGGGAGACGCAGAGAAATTGGGTCGAGATGTGGAACTGGAGGAGGTCCGGGGAGCAATAAAGCGGATGGCCAGGAATAAAACCCCCGGCACAGACGGGTTACCTATAGAGTTTTACGCCACATTTGTAGATCAGTTGGCCCCCGCCTGTTAGTTCTCTACAACAGGTCGAGGCGGGAGGGCTACTTGCCTCGTTCAACCAGAGGAGCAATAATCGTACCACTTCTCAAGCCGGACAAACCGGCGTGGGATCGTGCTGCTTATCGCCCCCTCGCAATGCTTAACCTGGATTACAAGATATTGAGCAGCATTCTGGCCGGCTGTCTCCTGACCCACATGAACACACTGGTCCATACGGATCAGGCCGGGTTTATCCCTTCCCGGAACACGGCCATGAATGTTCGTCGATTATGTCAATTGCTTCACAATTCAGTACACTTCGGGGAAGAGGCGTGTATTTTATCAATTGACATGGAGAAGGCATTCGATAGCTTGGAGTGGCCGTATTTGTTTCGAGTTCTCCGGGCTTTCGGTATGGGCGAGAGATTTGTGAACTGGACGAGGACATTATACCACCTCTCGACTGCCAGGGTTCGCACGGGGGGGTGATTTCAGAGGCCTGCAGCGTGGGCAGGGGGACAAGACAGGGATGTCCATTGTCTCCCCTCCTGTTTGCACTGGCAATGGAGCCATTGGCGGTGCATGCACGATTGGGACGATATTACCGGGGATTGGACGGGGTGGGCCAGTTCCATTACATCGCTCTGTACGCGGACGTTCTCCTAATGTTCCTTGCCAATGCTGCTGAGGAGCTGCGGGGGGCCCGAGAACTGTTGGCTAGACTGGGTCGGGTGGCAGGCCTCAGAGTCAACTGGAATAAGACGTGCCTTTTCCCTATTCGGGGTGGTAGAGGGGCACCTCCAGGTGCACCAGACGTGAGGTGGGAAAGCAGCTGCCTGACTTACCTAGGAGCCCGGATCTATCATGAACCCTCTGACCTGCTGGAAGGGAATATCGGAAGGGCGTTGCGAACCACTAGGAGCAACTTTGAATTCTGGGGGACCCTTCCACTTTCAGTAGCAGGGAGGGTGGCGTTGTTAAAGATGGTCACCTTGCCACGCCTTCTGTATTACTTTGGCTCCCTTCCCCTATGGATACCGCAAAAATATTTCACCCAGCTCAACACTATGACTACGGGATTTTTATGGGGGTCTGGGAGGCGCAGAGTGGCGCTTCCTACCATGCAGCGCCCAGGCGGGAGGCGGGATTGGCAGCCCCTGACTTTGAGGCCTATTACCATGCAGCCCAATTTCAATGGCTCACTAAGTGGATGGCCAGGGGATTACGCCTGGGGAAGACCACGGGGGCATGGGCCCGGACCTGCGCCAGCTCTCACGGACGCTTCTCCAGCTTCCTCTACGGGAGTGGGAGATCCTGAGGGAGCTGTGGGTGATACGGCAGTGCTGGAATCAGGCGAGCAGAAGGGCCAAGATGGGTCCTCTGTACGCCCCGGAGATCCCGTTGAGGGTCTGCGAGGCTCTACCACATGGGGGGGATTGGCAGCGACTGCGAGGTTGGGAGGAAGTGGGGGTTTCCACTATTGGAGACCTCTATGAGGATGGTGTACTTTTACCTTACCAGGACCTCTTAGAACGGTACGAACTGCCCCGCCATGACTTTCTTTTACATGCTGCCTTGACGGAAGCTATCCGGAAGCACTGGAAGAGGGGGATGGAGGAACCCCCGACCTCTCTCCCCTGTCAATATGTGGTATATGCAGCAGGGACGATTAAAGCGGTAACCTGCCTATACAGACGTCTTACTCAGGAGCTTAGGTCCCCTTTGGAGAGGCTACGGATCAAGTGGGAGGCGGACCTTGGGATACCTATTGAGGAGAGACCGTGGGAGGATTTGATGGAGCTGGCGTGGAAATGCTCTAGAAATGCGAGATTTCAGCTGATACAATTTTATGTCTTCCACAGTGCGTATCTCACCACGCACAAAATCAACGAATTATTCGGGTCCCGCACTACCTGCCCCCGTTGTAAATTAGAGAATGCCACGTTTTTGCATATGTTTTGGGAGTGTCCATTGTTACATGAGTATTGGGGGGGGAGGTAACGGCTAAACTGGGCGAAATAACGGATAGGAGCATTGATCAGACCCCGGGTTTTTGCTTAATTCACTGGTTTCCCCACACTGCTCGTAACAAAGTGACCAGTAAATTCATAGACTTGGTGCTAGTCCTTGCTAAACGAGAAATCACCAGTCATTGGAAAGAAGCCACGGCGCCTAATGCTGCGCGATGGCTGCGAGAATTTATAAAGTGGGCAGCCTGTGAGGGGACTCTCAGACTACAAATGGCCCAGAGAGCCGATAATGACAAAATGTTGACTGCAGCCAGAGCATGGGTGGCGATGGTGGACTTGCTTAAGAACCTGACGGACGACATTGACTGATCCCCTTCACGACAACACTAGGGCACACGCATGGCCGCTTCGCCCTTATCGAGCGGGTTGCGGGGCTGGAGGGTAACGGGTATTGAGTGGTAGCTCCCGTCCATTTGTCCCCTCACATTGTGATACCAGTGGTCCAATCAGCGGGGCTCATTATTAATACTGAGAGATACAAATGGAGCGACATGTCTGACAGTGTGGGGGGGGGGGGGGGGGGGAGTTGGAGGGGTGGGGGAGGGCAGAGAGTGTTTTGTTAACCCGTCACCTATTGCGGAGGCTTGCAGCGAGGTCTCGCAGGGACACTTATGAACTGGATCCTCCGGATGGGACTATAGATCGTGCCTAACCTGGATCTACCGACTATGTGCGGGTTTGCAGGACCAAGAGGGGGAAAAGGGGGAGTGATGTTCCTTCCAGGTGCCTTTGTTATTGCACGTGCAGGCTGAGAACTCATCATTGAGTGTTTAGGAAACAATCCTGTCTTATTTTATGCTAGTAGAGGAATACTGATGCAAAAGAATTTGTTTGGGAGGCTTTGACAGGGGCCCTAGGGAACATGATTTATTTAGGCACGGTCCATCCGTTAGTCATTGCTGTGATTACTGTCCTGTCTTAATAAAACTGCAATAAAGTTTGTTTAAAAAAAAAATGGCTTGCAGATGTTATGGTCTGTTGGAGAGAGCATGCGTAATCCGGGAAAATGACTTCAAATCAACTTCTGGCCTCCTGGCATGAAGCAACATTGTATTGAGGCCAATGTAATGTATCAGGTTTATGCCAGTAACATACATCAGAACACAAAATCTCACTACTCAAGTGGTTAACTTGATCTTAAAAGCGATGTTGAGCTGACTCTGCAATATACACCGTAAGCAAGCTGGGATGACTTGTGCCCAAGAATGGCCATTTATTAAACACTTGCATCCCCAATACATTCAGTGCACTGTGCAATAGTACTAATCGATATTTAAGAAAATCTAAGTGCGACAGTAAGCACCTTTCACCTCACCAAATACGCATCATTGAGAAATGTATGAAGGATACACTGCAGGCCATTCCAATATTTAGCTGCAGAGAGACAAATTTACCTCTCCACCCCAAATCCTGTGCACAGAAATGAAACCAATAGGATTGTGCAGAGAGACACGATTTATATCGTCCCAGATGAAAAGCTTGAGATTCCCAGTAAATATCACCATGGAGGAAATAGAATAATTTAACGACGGAACATTTGGCCACAGAAAGCCAATGTAATTTCAGCAGGATGTGGAAGCGCAACAATTTCCAAGTCTTAAGATGGGATAGCCTGAAGAAGTGTCAGCTTTGGGCCTTCTCAAATACAGTGCATTTTTACAATCAAGGCGAGAGGAGCTTAGGGCCTGATGTATCAAAGGGTTTTTCCGATTCTATGTCTGTGGGGAATTGTGTAAAACATAATATTCCTAACTTCTTGAATTGTTTTTTGGGAGTGCAAAGGAATAAACAATTGCTTTTATAAATGTCTTGAGGAGAAAGAAACTGTTATATGAAACCCCTCTACCTTGAGTGGCGAGAGCAAATTAACCAAAGACAAACCCAAGGTAATGAACCTTGGCAGTAAGAGTTGGCAGACTGCCTGCAAAGTAGGACCCCCATGCAATCATCTACATCAAGAATTGTCACCCAAAACAATGTGGATGAAAGGCGAATTTAGACTCCAGCATGTGCAAAGGCAATACGTGATGTTTTACCATTTTCTCTTTTCACTGTAGTATGTTTGTTCGGAGTGTCAACTGTCTCATCATGTTGGAGTTCAGCTTCTTAATGTTCAGTATCAAAGTGGCAATAGAAAACATACTGACTAATAGCCGAGTGATCATCTCTGCCATTATCTCTCACATAAATGATGTTTTGAGTGTTATCAGATTTATTAGAAGAAAAAACTATTGAACATGGAAAGCAAATGCTGCCACATAGGTGTCTTAAAAAGTGATGCCAAAGGAAGACTGTTGAGTAACAGTTCAATAGCGACATAAAGCAGGAAAGGAGGCAGGAGGGTTGAGTCATATTAAACAGGAGCTACTGAATCCAGACAAAACATGACCCCCGTTTCCAACTCCGAGGAGTCTGGACACATGAATGGAATAAGTGACTGTGTTGAACGCAGCAGACACACAGGACTAGGGCTGCAGCACAGCAGGCTATCTTCCACAGCGCGTCATTCTTTTCCAAAATACCAGATAATCCTATTTTTTGACCAAACGAATAACTTATTTTAGACATGTTTTTCATCAGGCAGAGTATGTGCTCATTCTTGAAATGGTGCCAGAACAATCGTTTATTCAATTATCTGAATCATTTTAATGTACAAAACGGTGCCAAAGGTAACATGATGGGCTAGTTAACTTGCAACCTGAAATTGTGCACACTGCTGCATTTAAAGTTCAAGATGTTCTTAAGAATACTTACAGAATCTCGTTCAGCTGCTGAAACTGTTCCGTGGCCGTCTGGCACCAACACTCTTCTTTACAGCTACTGCATCCAGCGCAATGAGAGTCCTCCACGTCTCTATCTTCTGTATCACTTCCTTGCTCATTTTCGTTTATGCTATTGTCCGACTCGTCCATGTTGTCATCTCCCCTTTTCCTGCGTCTCATGTAGATCTTAAAAGAGCGGCTATAAAACTGCTGGATCATGTCCTGAAACGTTTTTGTGGCTGAAAAGAAGAGGATGGCTTTGAACATGGTGTAAACTTTCTCTCGCAGTGTCTGTGACCCTGAGCCAAGAAGAAGCCCCATTCTGGTCCACCTCTCCAAGAGGTCCAGACTATTTAGGTAAGGGTCCAGGCGACACCTAAGCAGGCGAAAAGCATCGAGGAGGAGTAGGGCGCACTGCTGTTCCTCAATGGTGTTTTCATATTGGGTGATGCAGTTCCAGAACTCTGGCGCAATATTCGCCTGAAGGTCGGTCTGTAGCACTTCGGTAAACCACTCTTCTACGAAGGAGTGTAATCCATAACTCCGTAGCACTTCTAAGGCAGCCTTCAAATCTGCTTCTTGGACTGTGTCATTCGGGACTGAACGAGATGCTGCCTGCATATGAGAAATAAAGACCAATTACATGAACAGATTAGGAAACAGCTTTAAACAGGACACCGGTTAGGTTGTATTTACAGAAATTGTGAATGTAAAGGACAAAGGACTTCCACAACAAATCATTTATACTGGTTTTATTTATTCCTCTCTGCTCTTCCACTTTACAAAGTGAGCAACAGAGATCGCACAGACGAATTCCCAAGTCAACTCAAGTAAATATTGACACAATGGGTCTTCTCCTTATCGAATCAAGTGCCGTTCCTCGGTAGCATCTGAGTTTATGACATATACAGCAGTCATGCACAATCTGAGGACACGCTCAAACTCGAATTTCCTCAACTCATTATTGCTGCCTTTCCACTAGCGTTTTCATTTTTTCAAGCTATTTTGGCATAACAGATTTAAAAAATGTTACCCACACATGAACAGTCATAAGCTTCTAACCATGACCTGTATTCTTTGAAAGCAAAATCCAAGTAAAATAAACAAAAGTAGTTGATAGAAAACCATAGCTCCCTCATGTTAGAACCACAACTGCTTTACGTGCACGGTATATTTAGTAGACACATATAATACCAATCACAATGTGAACATGGCATCTGTTAGCTGAGCAGCCGCGCGTGTCCACATCTCCTACTCCTACCGCGCTATAGTAGCGTGATGTTACCTGCCACTTGAAGCGCTGTCTTTGGTGGATTTTTTCCTCCTTTTTAGGTCTCGCTGAGTCAGCGTGCATGCGCTGCACGGAGAGACTTTAGTAAGTGGGGCTTCAAAAAATGCTACCGCCGGCTACAGCTTGCATTGCATGTGCGCGGGCAAGCTGTGGCCGACGGTAGCATTTTTCCCCCCAGCTTTTTAGCCAGCTTGCTAAAACGCACAAGCACGCGCGCTTGCGCACGCATCCCTTGTGTGTTTTAGCGCGTCATCGCGATGACTTTCGCTTACACAGCGATCGTGATCGCGATGACTTTCGTGGCCAATGCTCGTTTATTTCTTGCTTTGCTTGTTCCTCTCAGGCCAAAAATGTTAGTACTTTGTTGTAGAAATCCGAATGTTGTGTTGTGTGGTTTGTTTTGCTATTTGGTTATTCATTCTTAAGAGTGTGTTATTTCAAATCTTTGCATGGATTTTACACATACGATCCCTTTCATCTGGTTGTTTGCTCGATTGAGCGCCATCTTCTCTGGACTTTTTCCCGTTTCGCACGTTCATGTTCATGATTGTGGCATTGTATTGGATAATGTGAAGGCTGTTCAACTGGGTACATAAGTTCATCTGCACCACAGTCTGCAGCTGTGCCAGCAATATGCAAGGTTCGAAGAGCGGAGAGTGAGGGATTACGCTCTGCCACCTCAATTCTATCCACTAAATCACAACTATAAATTCACAGAACCTATCACTCTCATCTTCATCATGGGTTTGTGATACAACACTTACTTTACTCCAGCCTCAAAACGCTTCTTCACCCACATGCCTTCTTCAGTCGTACTCCTTGCCTCCTCCAGCCCTTTCCTTCCTAAACCGTCCTTTCCACCATAGTTGCCATCACTTTCCCTTCAATTTTGATCCCTCTCAAACTTTAACCTTTCATTTTGCTGTCAATATTGCTTTCCTGTTAATTTCTCCACTTTTCCGTTTCAATCCTTTTTCTCTGTTATCATTCACATCTATCAACGTCATCCTCATCCCACATATCCTTCCCTCACTTTTATTGCTCGCGCGAGTGGAAAGCGCACGCTGATGTTTCTTTCATCTGTGCCCTGTCCCCCCCCCCCCCCCCCATGTCCATGGTAGGGGCTTTAGTTTGCAGGGGCGCGCACACACACAACCTCCTTTGTCCTTGTTATTGGCGGGATCATCGCTGCCTCGCTGCCCCCTCCAGTCATTCGCCGACAGGTTTTTCAGAGACGTTTGGGTGATCATATGTCCATGTTTTCCCCGGACGGACCGGGGTTTTGGAGAAGTGTCCAACACTTTTCTTTAAATTGTATAAATGTCCCGGGTTTTGGGTACTGTCTAGGTTGAGCATGTGCGCAGGTGTTAGTACGCATGCTCACTACTAGAGAAGTTACGCTAGGTGAGCTACACAACATTCCAAAACCATGGGTGGCTGGGGCCTGAGAATGACTTTAAAAGCTTTATAAAAAACTTTAACCTTGCCTATTCTAATAGGCCTATTGCTGTTAGGTTTGTCAGGCATAGCCAATAGGCCTCGCCATTGGGACCTTATAAAAGTGTTTAATTATCCAGTACAATAGCCTTGGTGCAACAACATCAAGTGTTGCATGGCTAAACACTTATAAGGTCCCAAAGGCGAGACCTATTGGCTATGCCAATGCTTGTTCCTCCCGAGGCTGGTGGAGTGGTTGTCGACAGCCGGCGACGCATAGAGCAGGGGGCGAATGACCTTGGAGCTGCTTGGCGCTCCCCGCCCGCCCTGCTTCCTGCGCTGGTGCACGGCCGCCCTGAAGTTGAGGCACAGCCGTAGAGCTGTGCGAGCTGACAGAACGGAGTGCGCCGGGGAAATATTTACAAATCTGCTGGTTTCGGCTTCCCATATTACTCTTTCGGACCCAAAAAGGCCGGAGATGTCCTTGGGCGGTGAGCAGACAGTTTCTTGTTCCTACATTGTGGAGCCCTCAATAATATCTGGAAAGCACAACGCGCAAGTTGAACAGGCTCTCCCACATAACATTCAAGACAGTGTAGGGAGTAAGACAAGGTCCCCAGTAAAACGAGGCAACCCTGCTGACAAGCCAAAAGGAAAAAAATGTAGGAAAGCTGGAAAGAGCGTGGCTGGAAATAACAAGCATGGGCATAGCCAATAGGTCTCGCTTTTGGGACCTTCTAAGTATTTAGTTATGCAGCACAATATCCTTGGTGCAACCACATCAACTGTTGCATGGCTAAACACTTATAAGGTCCCAAAGGAGAGACCTATTGGCTATGCCAATGCTTGGTGTGGTTGTGTGTGTGTGGTTGTGTGTGTGTGGTTGTGTGTGTGGTGGTGTGTGTGGTGGTGTGTGCGGTTGGGTGTGTGCGGTTGGGTGTGTGCGGTTGGGTGTGTGCGGTTGGGTGCGTGCGGTTGGGTGCGTGCAGTTGGGTGCGTGCGGTTGGGTGCGTGCGGTTGGGTGCGTGCGGTTGGGTGTGTGGTTGGGTGTGTGCGGTTGGGTGCGGTTGTATGTGTGGTTGTGTGGGTGTGGTTGTGTGTTTGTGTGGGTGTGGTGGTGTGGGTGTGTGGTGGTTGTGTGTGTGGTTGTGTGTGTGTGGTTGTGTGTGTGTGTGTGTGTGTGTGTGTTTGTGGTTGTGTGTGTGGTTGTGTGTGTGGTTGTGTGTGTGGTTGTGTGTGGTTGTGTGTGTGGTTGTGTGTGTGGTTGTGTGTGTGGTTGTGTGTGTGGTTGTGTGTGTGTGGTTGAGTGTGTGTGGTTGTGTGTGTGGTTGTGTGTGTGTGTGGTTGTGTGTGTGTGTGGTTGTGTGTGTGGTTGTGTGTGTGTGTGTGTGTGTGTGTGTGGTTGTGTGTGTGGTTGCATGTGCGTGTGTGTGGTTTGTGTGTGTGGTTGTGTGTGTGTGGTTGTGTGTGTGTGGTTGGGTGTGGGTGGTTGGGTGTGGGTGGTTGGGTGTGGGTGGTTGGGTGTGTGTGGTTGGGTGTGTGTGGTGGTGTGTGTGGTTGGGTGTGTGTGGTTGGGTGTGTGTGGTTGTGTGTTTGTGTGTGGTTGTGTGTTTGTGTGTGGTTGTGTGTTTGTGTGGGTGTGGTGGTGTGGGTGTGGTGGTGTGTGTGTGGTGGTGTGTGTGTGTGTGGTTGTGTGTGTGGTTGTGTGGTGTGTTTGTGGTTGTGTGTGTGGTTGTGTGTGTGTGGTTGTGTGTGTGTGGTTGTGTGTGTGTGGTTGTGTGTGTGGTTGTGTGTGTGTGGTTGTGTGTGTGTGGTTGTGTGTGTGTGGTTGTGTGTGTGGTTGTGTGTGTGGTTGTGTGTGTGGTTGTGTGTGTGTGTGGTTGTGTGTGTGTGTGGTTGTGTGTGTGGTTGCATGTGCGTGTGTGTGGTTGGGTGTGTGTGGTTGGGTGTGTGTGGTTGGGTGTGTGTGGTTTGGTGTGTGTGGTTTGGTGTGTGTGGTTGGGTGTGTGGTTGGGTGTGTGGTTGGGTGTGTGGTTGGGTGTGTGGTTGGGTGTGTGGTTGGGTGTGTGGTTGGGTGTCTGGTTGGGTGTGTGTGGTTGGGTGTCTGGTTGGGTGTGTGTGGTTGGGTGTGTGTGCGTGGTTGTGTGTGGGGTTGTGTGTGAGGTTGTGTGTGTGGGGTTGTGTGTGTGGGGTTGTGTGTGTGTGTGTGTGCTTGTGGTTGTGTGTGTGACAGTAATACTAAAAGCATCTCAAAATAAAGGAACACAAACATCGAGTTTGTGGAAAGAGAAAGCACGTTGTAAGTCAAACGGGCGCAGCAAAGCATTAACACAACAACAAAACAAACAAGATCACTTAGCGAAGACTGAGTGCGGATAATGGATACACACAGCCCATCATCTTAACAGTTTGATTGCAGCCAATGTGCACTCAAACCTGCCCCCTCCTTGTGAGTTGCACCCCATATTTCATGAGTTGTAACTGCTGCACCCACCATAGCGCTTTGAGATCTAAAGCGCTACATAGGTCTAATCGATTAACCAGTCACCAACATGCTGTGCTTTTAAAGAGAATGTGCCAAAAGTTTCCAGCTTACTCATCATGTCCTCATGAAAGCGCCAACAAAAGGACTCCCTGAATGGTGCTATGGACATGAAGCAGCCGCTGCGATCAGAAATAAACACTGTGAACGTTGTCCAGTTTCACAGTAACATTTCCTTAATGTTCTTTAAGTCACAAAACAGTAATACTAAAAGCATCTCAAAATAAAGGAACACAAACAGAGTTTGTGGAAAGAGAAAGCACATTGTAAGTCAAACGGGCGGAGCAAAGCATTAACACAACAACATGTTCTTTGATGTTCTTTGAACGAGAACATCAAAGGGGCGCCACGAAAGTGATCACGGGCGAAAGTGAAAGTGATCGCGCGCGCTTAATGAGCATGACGAGGTTTGCCAGCCTCTGCTCCTAAGCGCGCGCCCGCGCACATGCACTGTAGCTCTAGGCTGGCCATGGTAGCATTTTTTGAGCCCTCACAAAAAGTCTCGCCAGACCAGCGCATGCGCTGGGTCAGGCGAGACCTAAAAAAGGAAAAACAAAGGAAAAGGGGGGAGTGAGGGAGGAGCGGGGGAGTGAGGGAGGAGCCTCAAATTCAGTCAGAGGAAGAGCAAGTTTTGGGAGCCGCAACCGTAATAGGCAGTCCTGGTATCCCTAACATTTCTAGTCTGTCCAGCGATAATTCTGCCTTTCAAAATTAATAGGTTAAGGGTAGGAGTATGAAAGGGGGGGGGAAAATAAGACTACATCCAACAAAGTGAAGGTTACCCCCTCACTAAGGTCTTTCTTCAGGGTTCAACCAGAGGTTTTACTTATTACGAAGCGGGGGGAAGAGTATAAAAAGAATGACGTCACTGGTCTAACTGTGGATTTGGGTTCTATAGGCACACCGTAGGTCAAGATGCAGTCCATAGGAGCATCAGCTGTGGTGACTGGGTCACTTACTGACCCAATTTAACCGGGGTCTGAAACTGAGCTTGTAGGCCAAACAGAAATAGGGCCTCAGAGTACTCCCACCACTGCCACTACCACAGATATCGACACTGCCACTGCCATAGTCGCCAGTCGTGGTATGAATGAGGGTGGGCTAGGATTAGGCTTTCAAGAGCAGATTGGACCCCCCTCAGTCTCAATGGAAGCCTATTTACGTCATTAAAAGAAGAGATTAAGCAAGGTTTTGCTGTATCAGCCGCCAATCAAGGGGAGATTAGGAACTCATGTGAGATTCTAGAAAGGAAAGTAGATCTCCTAAATGCTAGAACTGAATCCCTTGAGCATTCTGTAGTTGAGCTAAAGGCCAACTTAGGCACAGCAGAGGCTAAGATATATCACCTATAAAAAGGAGAGGCTGTGCTAAGAGAAAGAATGGAGACGCTGGAAAATAACTCCTGCAGAAACAATCTCCGCATTTTGAACATCCCAGAGGGGAAAGAGGGGTCAAACTTAAGAAATTTAATTGTAAATCTGTTTAAAGAAGTTCTGCCGCTCGACGGCCCTGTTGAGTCCTTGACAAAGGACATACAAAGAATTCATAGGGACCCCTTCCGCCTAAATCCAAATAGGACTAAACCAAGGAAGAGTCTTATCAATTTCCTTACCTACGCCGTGAACGAAAAAATTCTGAATCTGGCATTAAAGACAAAAACATTAAGAAGCAAGGATTTTTCTTTTGAAGTTCGCTCGGACTTGTCGAGAGATACAGTAGAAAGGCAGTGGGAGCTCGGGAGAAAGATGGACGATTTTAAGAAGATTGGAGCCACGGTGCAACTTAAATTTCCTGCCTTCTTAAAGGTCATGCACAATAATAAAATGCACAACATCAGGTCCGTTCAGGAGGCAGATAAATTGCTGAGTATCATTAGTAAAGGGGCCCCTTAAGCAATCAAGCAACTAAGGTATTTTGGCAGGCACAGGTAGTCGAAGTAAATAGCTTAAGACTTGTCATAACAAAGAAAGGAGAAAAGGAAAAAAAAAACTTGCCATAACCAAGGGACCAGAAAAGAAGAAGAAAACTGGAGGGGAAAGGGAGAAGAAAAAAGGGAAGGAAGAAGGAAGGAAGAAAGAAGGAAAAAAGAAAGGGGGAAAAAAGGAGAATGAAAAAAAATACAGAGGGAAGAAAAGGGAAAAATAATTTTTTTATATTTCTATACATGTTTCTGATACATGATACACGATATAACTTTGCTGTCTCCTCTTTTTCCCATTTTTCTAGCAGTATATTAATAAAAAATAAAAAGACCTCATTCGCCTTAGTTTTCTTTACTTGTTTAGATCTGATAGTTTTAGTTAGGCCAGGATTGACCGGAGGACAAAAATTAAAACGTTACCACTGTCTCGCATTGTGGAGGGTGGAGTCTCAAATTAAATGAATACTTTTCAGATATTGTCCTGGAATGTGAATGGCCTGCGTGGGGGTCACGTAGAGGAAGAATCCTACAATATTTAAGAGATTCCCCAGCGCAGGTCATTGTCATCCAGGAGACTCATCTTCTTGAGGCAGAAACGAAGGAAATATTAAGATCACAGAAATGGGTGGACTTTTTTGTATGTACTGACCAGACAGCAAATATGAGAGGAGTGTGGATTCTCTTAAAAAAAACTAGCTGAAGCACGGATTTTACAATATATGGGTGACCCAGGGGGGAGGTGGCTGATATTGAAGGTCACTTTAAGAGGTTTTCCCTTCACATTAGTTGGCTATTATGGTCCGAATCAGGACGACCCCTCTAATCTCCAAATTATTTTTTCGCACCTATTGGATTTCCCAGAGCCAGTGATATGGGCAGGGGACTAATATATTTCTTGATCACAAGTTAGATAAATCTGAGGGGCGTGGTTTGGACGCCGAGAGAGATGGCGGCTCGGTGATTCTCTCTGCCCGTGCGGACATCAATTAAGGGAAGAGGAACGTGTCTTGCCGCTCCAACACCACTACACGTCGTGGAATCGGTGACCGGAATGTGAGGGAAGCATTCGAAGAGCACTCTGGAGGTTTTTGATGCAGGGAAGCGGTTTTCCTGGCGCTTCAAATGCGCCGCCCGGTGGCTGCGGTGAATGAGGCAGGCAAGGAGACCGTGTGACTGCCCTGAGTGTTGGCGGTCGGGTTTAAAGACACCCGATGGAATCTGATGGAATCGGTATTGACTGCTGGGAGATGTGGTGACAAGCCAGTGCTTGGAGGGGATCGCGAGTGAGCAGGTGTGGTTCGTCAGCTGCAGACCCGAGAGGAATCACTGGCGCCTATCGCGCACACAAAATGGCGGCACACGCTCCCTAGACGGGGGACCTCCACGGTTGTGCTGTGCTGAACGATGACTCTACTTCACTGGCGCGGTGGCTGCTACCCGGGGCACGCTCTGGAAGGTATGGAAGGCAGAAATAGATCCGCGTATTAATCTAATCAGTGCGGCTGACGCTACGCATCTCTCGTAATGGTGGCAATGTCGGAATGAAGGCGAGACTGTGGAGAAGTCTGATCTTAACCCAGTACATCCAAGTTAGACTCGGCCGGGTCTGGTATAACACATGAAGCAGGGTCTGCCTTCCTGGTTTGATGGTTTTGGAGTCTCTGTTTGAGGGCTTGTAGATCTGTGAGTGAGTCCTGCGCTACACTACGAGGTCTTAGACTTGTCAACCTGACACCCTGTGATATCGCCTGAATCACCCTGTGATTTAATATACGGTTATATCAAGTGACTGCGCAGTCCAGCCTTGCACACACATGCTGCCTTCCACAATATCGACGCATGCCTCTGCTCTTATATGAAAGTGCGTACTCCCTCACGGCGATTCAACAAACGCACAGGAAGCGGTCAGGAAGCGGTCAGGTAATGCGATCATCTTACCACGTGTGGTGGATTTAATGGATCATTGTGCATCTAATTACATTGGCTAACAGAAGAAAACGGAGAGGCCGGCGATCGTAAGACACTATATAGGAGACGGTTGGATACACAAGGAGGCCGTCGAGACCGGCCACGGAATCTGCGCGACTAGCAACTATGGCTGATAGTAAGGATTCAGTGAAAAGCATGAAGAGGCTCAAATCTGACCAGTCGAATCCAAATTCACCCAGCAAGGGAGGGAAAAGCAACCCGGACCTGATAGAGATGATACTTAATAGACTAGATGAAGTGAGGGATCTGGCAAAAGCGACCAAAGAAGAAGTAGCGGCGATTAGGCAAGATAACCGCGAATCAAGGATTAGCAGACTCGAGGACATGGAAGTCAAATCGTGTAATGCCATCAAGCGCCTAAGCATAGCCACGGATCAAACAACACGGAAACTCGCGGAGTTGGAGGACAGGAACAGAAGGGGAAATCTACATATTTTTGGTCTTCCGGAAGGATCGGAGGATCAACATGGGAGCTGTGTGGCCTTTTTGGAGTCTTGGTTCACCCAGGCTACTAACATGTCCTTTCATCACCCACTGGAGTTCGATAGGGCCCATAGAGTGCCGGGCAGAATAAATAAGAATCAAAAAGGTCCTAGAGCTATTGTGTGTAAGCCACTACGCTACCAGCATGTAGAGCAAATTCTCGGCTTTATGCGGAAAAACAACCATATTCTGTGGAAATCGGATAAAATCTACATCTCACAGGATTACAGTAAAGAGACGGTGGAAGTCAGGAAGGCGTTCTTGGCACTCCGACCGCTGTTAAAGAAAAGGGGCTTCCAATATGGGTTCGTGGGCCCAGCAAAGTATCGTGTGATGATCCACAGCTCTTCGCACCTTTTTTCAGATCCCCTGAAACTGAAACGTATGCTTGATGGTCCGGAAGACTTAGACATGGAAACAAGTAACCCCGAAGGTGCAGCTGACCAGGCCTCGGCCTCAGGTTACAAGTGAACGATCCCTGCACACACATGCCATCCAATTTTCTATATGTGCTTCATTTACTCACTGTGGAGGGTTATCGATAGCACGACTCTCTGCCTCAAGGCTCTTTCCAGTGAGTGATCTGTTGGTTGAATGCAATTGTTAATGATCCCTTGATATGTAGTATGTTTCCATCAATACCTATCAATATGATGAGTGTCAGGTACCTAGGTTCTGACTACTAATGGGCATGCTTCACATATGGTGTTAAGAAGAGCACGTTGGTGGCTTAATGTTAGTTTTGTTACTGGCCCTAGACCGGCAGAAGAGGTCCCTGGAGGTTGATCTCGTGATGTAGGTTGTTTGATATTACATTGGGTAGTAGCATGCCTCAGATCGACTGTGTTAGTTCCTCTGTTCCACATTTTTTTTTTTTCTGTAATGGTCAAGCACGGGGAAGATGCAACGCAATCTCTTTCCAGTCACCATGCCTACTACGTACAGTTGGGGTGGGGAGGGTGGGGGGTTGAGGGTTTTTTGGGAAGGGGTGTGTGTTCAATGTTTTTTGCTTTTGTTTCCTCTTGCTTGCATAGTCTTCATCTCCTTAATGCTCGGGGGTGAGGGTGGTGATGGGCTCTACTACCGCACTAACTGTGTTTACCATGTGAAATATATAATTACCGATATGAAGGCGCATCCTTCTGATGTCACATAGCTCAATTATTTCTCCGTTGGGAGTATGTAATGTGGACAGATTGAAGATATTATCTCTTAACGTTAAAGGCCTGAACCAACCTGTCAAGAGACAAAAGATTTTAGATTATGTAAAGAGAATGAGAGGTGACATTGTTTTACTTCAGGAGACGAAGCTTGAGGCTAAGCAGTTTTACCACCTGAGGAATAAATTTTATAATGAGGTGGTGGGCGCTGAGGCTGTGAACAAAAAGAATGGTGTTCTGATACTTGTTGCGAGGAAATCTAAGGTAGAGATCCTGTCCTCCGAAGCGAGTGTAGACGGAAGGTGGGTCACGGTCAAACTGAGTAGGGATAATACAGAGTTTTATGTTACAAACATATATGCTCCTAACACTAGTGAACTGAATTTTTGGAAGGATCTGAATAAGCACATTGAGAATATCCCGGATAATGCGGTACACATCTTGGCTGGGGATTTCAATCTTCCAATGGATGCAACTTTAGATAGAGACTCACACTGTCCCTTCAAATCAAATAAATCTCAATTTGTGTCAACGCTTCCACTTGGTGGATACATGGAGGCTCCAAAATCCCACTGAGAGAGACTATACTTTTTACTCCTCACCACATGACTCGTATTCCCGAATCGATTGCATCCTCATAACACAGAACGGGGTCTCTAGAATAGAGTCTACTACCATAGAACCCCGTGTAATGTCTGATCACTCTTGCATCTCCTTATCCATTGCTAATGTTAAACCCTCCTCTCGTCAGACGTCTTGGCGTCTGAATGATGAAATCCTAAATAGTGATAAGCACCGGTCCACAATACAAGATGCGATCTCTTCTTACCTGCAGATTAACAAAGAGGGGGACACGTCTGATCTCATTAGGTGGGATGCCTTGAAAAGTACCATAAGGGGAGTGTGTATCAAAATCAGGTCAGCAATGAACAAAAATTATAATGCGAAGTTGGAGTCCTTGGAGAACGAAATTACGAACCTAGAGATTAGACACTTAAAGGATAGGGATGATATGTCTCTTTATGCGTTGGCGAATAAAAAATATGAATATAATAAAATAGTTAGCGAGAGAGCGGGAGTCTGGCTTGATAAGGGAAGGAGGTTTAAGCTCTGTGAGTCTAATAAGGCCGGCAAGAGCCTAGCCTCGTACTTGAAGTTTAAGGTTCAGAAGAATTCTATTAGTGTCATTAAAGATGCATCAGGATCCTCCATTCAGACCCAGACAAAATAACAGAGGTGTTCAGAGTATTCTATGAAGATCTTTATGCAAAGAATAGGGCGGTGGAGGAGACCAGGATTAAGGAGTACTTAGACGAATGCGATCTCCCACAGCTTTCTGCGGAGGACCAGGTCAGTCTCAATGGTCCAATTAATGCTCTAGAGATAGAGACTGCAATTAAAAATCTGAAGATAGGGAAAGCGCCAGGCCCTGATGGCTTTACGGCTAAATTTTACAAAACCTTCCCCTCCCTTTTAGTCGAACCCCTCCTACATCTATTTCAAGACATAAATAAATCTGGAGAGGTCAGAGGTACACTGGCTGAAGCGATAATTGCAGTACTTCCTAAAGATGGGAAAGACCCGTCGCTACCGAAAAATTATAGGCCTATTTCACTGATTAACATAGACTGTAAGCTTTTGGCTATGATACTTTCCGCTCGCCTCCAGAAGGTCCTTCCCCAGTTGATCCACCCATCTCAAGCAGGCTTCCTTAAAAACAGGTTGTCCAGTGACAATACAAGGATTTTGGCGCATGTCCTAGAAAAAGCGAAACTCCTAGGCACACCCACGGCAGCAATAACACTAGATGCTGAAAAAGCTTTGGATAAGGTTGATTGGTCCTTCCTTAAAGCAGTCCTACGTAAATTCAACTTAGGGGAATCATTCACAAGACTGGTAATGTCCCTATATTGCTGTCCTTCGGCAAGAGTTAGGGCGGGTGGATCTTTCTCCTCCCCCTTTTGTTTAAAGCAAGGCACGAGGCAGGGATGCCCCCTGTCTCCTTCATTGTTCTTGTTGGCAATTGAGCCGTTCTTATATCATATAAGGAATGACCCTAAAATAGCTGGTATTCCGTTTGGAGACTGCACTGTTAAATTAACGGCATATGCAGATGATGTACTTATTCTGTCAGAAAGAGCGGATGAGGCCATACCTGCACTCATGACTGATATTGAGGAATTTTCCAGAGTCTCTGGGTATAAACTCAATAAAGACAAAACGGAGGTCAAACTCCTGAACAATGTTGGGGATAAAGGAATCATTGGGGACTCCGGTCTTACATGGCAACCTCGGTGCTTTAAATATCTGGAGCTAGATTTTGATAAAGATTTGATCTATACGCTGAGAGTTAATGAAGAATTGACCCTTAAAAAGATATCCACATTGCTGGAAGGGTGGTCTCCAAAGTTCCTCTCCTGGTGGGGTAGAGCAGAGACGCTCAAAATGATGTCAACTCCGTTGGTTAACTATCTGGCCAGCATGCTCCCTATGACGTTCTCGAATAATTTTATTGCTAAGGTAGATCAACTGTTTGGTAGTTTCCTGTGGCAAGGCAAGAGAGCCAGAGTCTCACTGAAGAAGCTGCAATTGGCAAAAGATAAAGGCGGCCTGGGTCTCCCCTCGTTCAGGAATTATCAGACAGCGTTTCTTTGCAAACAGGGAGATCAGTGGTTGATAAAATCCCCAACTTATACACCACTATGGGTTAATATTGAGGAGTCGCTAGTGGATCACGCGCCTCTGGAAGCCCTTCTTACTATGGACCTGTCACATCTACCACACTCCAAATATATCATGCTAAATACTAGACAGGCTTTGCTCAGACTCGACCAAACACATAAAACAAAGTTGACATTCCCTAAGTCATCGTTTATGTCCTTGTGGAAAAATTCCCATCTCAAATATAATGGCAGTGGACTATTCTGGGAGTCTTGGTCCAAGAAGGGCATTAACTTGGTGAGGGACCTGTATGATGATAAGGCTCCACTTCCGTTCTCGATTTTGCAGCGGAGGTATGATCTTACCCCGATGGATTTTTATGACTTCTTGAAAATCAAAGCGATGCTATCCGCTCGTAACTTCTCTCCATATACACCATGGTTAATAATTCATCTCCCACGTCTTATGTACACGGGCCACTTCGTTTCGAGGGTGTACAAACTATTATTGCCCTTACCCAAGACAAAACACAAAATGGTGGAATCGAAATGGGAGGCTGAGCCGAATCTAACAGGCATAACTTTTGACTGGGATGTGATCCATAAGTTGGCCCTTACACACAAAGTCTCACCCATCCTATTCCAAACAAAATACATGCTAGTCAACAGAGCATTTTGGACGCCGGATAAGCTTTTCAAATGTAAATTAAGGGACTCTCCTACATGTTGGAACTGTCAGTCAGGCTCTGGTGATCTTGCACACATGCTATTTAACTGCCCTTCTTTAGGGGATTATTGGGGGAAAATATTTGACTGCATTTATCACGTGTTCAAGATAAGGCCTGTACAGGACTTTGTGTATGTCATTTTAGGGGCGCTGGACCCACAAATATCAACTGTTCAAGATCGTCATCTTTTGGACTTAATGCTAACAATGGCGTGTAAAGTGGTTCTATGCAAATGGAAAAATGCGAGTGAGGTGAGCTTCAAAATCTGGCAGGAGTGGTTATCATTCCTGAGAGGTTCTAATAATCCGGCTCTACAAGCATCTACTTGGAGCCCATCCAATAGAAAGCTTTGGAAATCATTGGACGCATCCTCCTTTCACTATGAGCCACCTTAAGATATTGTATTGTGGATTGGTCCCTTTGATCGGTGATGTTTGAGAGTACGTGTGCGATTACCCTCTTGAGCCCAGAAGCGCCGCATCCACACATTGAGCATTGTATATATATCTGTCTATCGATGATGCAAGCAGGAGTTGATTTACTTTATATTATTTGTTATTTGCTAATTACTTTTCGTTATCTGTAATTGTTCGACATTGACTGACTCGAACCTTTATGTACGGAAGAGTTACTGTATTGTCTTTGTTATTTCAATAAAAACGATTTGAAATAAAAAAAAAAAAAAAGTTAGATAAATCTTCTAATAGCAGAGCGATTGCCCCTTCGAGATCTATGGCATCCCTCTTGGCAATAATGTCCCAATTGGGTCTCACTGACACTTGGAGAGAAAGGTCAGGGCAACAGATGGGGGTATCTTATAGAAATTTTAAGTATAAACATAAGTCACGAATTGACTATATTCTGCTCAGTCATAATCTTAGAGACAGAGTAAAGGACATAAAATACCTCCCATCGCATAAGTCGGACCATTCTAGTATTTTACTGACTCTTGAAAGCATACAGACACAACAGGCTAGAGCATGGTCTTTTGACCGTACTTTGCTACTCGAAGAGGATGAGACAAGTTTCCTCTTCAGGGAAACAAATCAATTCTTAGAGACCAATTTGGGACCTGCCGATATCACTATAGTATGGGACACTCTCAAAGCTTTCTTGAGGGGCATAATAACCAATAGGTCGAGCTACAGACGTAAGAAATACAGAGAAGAGATTATAGGTTTGGAGGAAGAAATGAGGAAAGTGGAGGCAAGATTGAATACCCAAGAGGGAATTGGTCAGAAGGAAGATCTGGAGAAAAGTAGGAATTTAAAGGAGCGGATGGAGAGTGTTCTTTAGGGGCGGCTTACGTGCAGATGGGAGGTTAGCAAGATGGCCCACTTCGAGTATAGGGAAGGAGCTGGAAAATCACTAGCTTGGAAAATTAAAGCAGATCTGCTCCGGAACCAGATAAAGGAGAACTTTGTGGTTAACGGGATACCCTCCACTTCTTCAGATGAAGGTATTGGAGAGGCCTTCCTGGAATATTTTCAGGAGATATATAAAGAGACCTCTACAGAGGATAAACTCAAGACAAGATCATGGTTGGAAAATAACACTTTAACACCTATCAGCTCCGACCAACAATTAGACCTGGGACGGCCCATCACGCAGGAGGAAATGAGGAAGTCATTGGCGAGTGGAAAAAGGGGTAAAGCGGCTGGTCCGGATGGACTCCCAACTGAGTTATATAGATCACTTGGGGAGAGCATAATTTCAACAATAACCCACCTTTTCAATAAAATCTTTATGGACGGAGTCAGCCCACGATAACATGAAATTATGCTATAGTAGTTCTCATTTTGAAACCGGGCAAAAATCCCTCTAGTGTGGGTCTTATTGGCCCATATTGCTTTTAAATACCGATTACAAAATCTTCACTACTATCTTGGCAACTAGATTGGGGGAGGTGGCAAAGGACATTCTTCACCCCGACCAAAAAGGGTTTGTGAAAGGGAGACAATTGGCAGACCTTACTCACGATTTGGTTGGCGCAATGGATATTGCTTCCACTCATTCACTCCCCCTTGCAGCCTTGACCCTGGATGCCACCAAGGCTTTCGACAGAGTAAATTGGATTTACCTGTCAGAAGTCATGGAGAAATTTAATTTGGGTGTCAAGTTCTGCCGAGCCATACAGCTCCTATACCAATCTCCATCGGCCAAGCTTTTGGTTAATGGAAGCCTTACTAAGCCATTTGATATAACCAGAGGAACTCGACAGGGTTGCCCCCTCTCCCCCGTTGTTTGATATATATATATCGAACCGTTTGCACAGAGGCTTAGAGATAACCCCGATATTGAGTCTTTTAGACATGGGGATTGGGAGAGGAGGGTAGCGCTGTATGCGGACGATATTTTGATACTGTCAGCAGACCTAGACGGAACTCTTCCGGTAGTAATCAATCTGGCGGAGGAGTGCGGTCAGGTCTCCGGTTACAAGGTAAACGCCGGTAAAACAGAAGTTATAATCTAGAATATCCCTCATACTGTATATCAGACAAACCGTAGTATGCGTTACCTCAGGGTTAGAATTACCCAAGATATAGACAAACTGGCAGATACCAACTTAGAACGACACTTCCGCGACTGTCATAAACAAATGAAGTCATGGGTCCAACTCCCCTTATCCATTCTGGGGAGGGTGAATCTCGTCAAAATGTCTATATTACCTAAGGCTACTTTCCTCTTTAATACAATCCCTCTCCATTTTGACAAATGCACTATAGAAAAATTCCAATGAGAAATAAACTCTTTTATCTGGGCATATAGAGCTACCAGAATAGCATGGAAGAAACTAAGGCGTAGTAGAGAGAAAGGAGGGCTCGCATTACCTGATCTACAATACTATGCTTGGGCATTCCAACTTACACATTCTCGGATGCTATTAAAAATGCCAAGTGGTACAGGGAGAGGAGATATGCTTCTGGCTATGTTGGAAGGGGCGGGGTTACCAGAAGAAGGTTTTATGTTTAAATTTGGTGACCAGAAATTCTTTTTAAAAAAATCAAACTTAAAGGTCCTTCATGGATTCGCTAGAATATGGGCAAGACTAAGAAATCTGGCAGGACTCAGCTATTTCTCCAAATTAGCACCACTCTGGGACTCCCTGGGCTCGCGGGAATGCCTTCGGGACAGGCTGGCGATCCCACTTAGAGAGGCTGGATTAAAAGTTTGGGGAGATCTTGTCAGCAATGAAATACTTATCTTATGGGAAGATCTAAAGAAGAGAGTGGGTAGTGGCCTCGCAAGATTTAAGAATATTCAGTTACAGAGTTGGGTACAGTCCCAGATTAGAAATACAAAAAACTATCAGTGAGGGTAACAGACTAGAGCAGTAGCTAGTGGAAAGGCCAGTAAGTAAGAAGGAGGTTTCATACTGGTATTGGGCCATAGAAGAGGAGGTGGACGGGGAATTTAAGTTGGCTGATGAGCTTTGGAGCGAACAGTTGCCTAATGAACAGTGTGATCACCTATGTCATGAGTCTTTTAAAATTCTTTTTAGTATAGTTAAACCAGCATGGTTGAGGAGGAACCATCTGTTCACGGCTCATCAAGCATATCTATCCCCCCTCAGGCTATCGAGAATCCTTAAAGGCTCTCAAATCAACTGTAAAAAAATGTTGGTTGGCAGAAGCCTCGGACTTACACATGTTTAGAGACTGTCCCTTTATCGTTGCATTCTGGGAAGAAATACGGATAACGATGAAGAGTATCCTGGGAGTACCAATTCAAATGGAATTAACGTTAATAATTTTTGGTCTAAATAGCCAGATACTAGGACCAGCTAGATCTATTTTATTTTACTCAATCCTACTGGCAAGAAGGCAAATCTGTAAACATTGGGTAGACCCTGCCCATCCCAAACATTCGGATTGGCTGACTTCTCTATATGAAACATCTAAGATGGATTTGGCCAGAGTCTGTAGCAAGGAAAAGATTGCATATTGGGACCCGCTGCTGCAATGGAGGTGATTTTTTTTAAAAAAATTTTTACGGGTTCAATGATTATGCCAACTGGACACTCCTTGGACCGAGTTGGGTCTCTCCATGGGTCATGGATCATCAAGAGTCCATGTGGTCTTCCTAGATCAATTTGGAGTGATACCTATCCTCCCTATTTTGAGGGGGAAGTATCTTTCCGGTCCGGAAACATACCCCTATGGGCTGATGGTACAGCGAGAACCCGCTGAAAGAGCCTATGTCATTCTAGGCCATCGAGGAGGGGTATGTACAGACAGTCTGTTTACTATGGGAAATGGTGAATGAGGACAAAAAAATAAAAAATAAATTGTTTCTTTTTTGATTTCAAATCATTTTTATTGAATTTTCAAAAAGTAAACAAATAACGATAAACAACGATAATTATAACCACAATAAGAGATGATAAGCAATGACAGAAAATTATAGATAGCTAGCATACAAATCATAAGAAATACAAAGTAAATATAACAACAAAACAGCAAATTACTCAAGTGCCTTATCAAGGGAGTCGCAGTGGAGCTGCAGTGGCATACAAGTGGATAGTCAAGCACATTTTCACACAAAAAATACAAGAGTATCAAGCACTAACAGTATCACTTAGTATTAGGAGAAAAAATACAATACAATACAGTACATGTGTAAACAGCGGATGCGGCGAGCAATAAGCATAATCTTGTGGAGGGTGTGATAATACTCGCCTCAGAGTCCTTAATAGAATTGAAACTTTCTGTTACGATAGCTAGGAAACTCTTCATTCTATGTCAGGACCAGAGGTGAGGATTATGTTAGTTTAAAGCTTACTTACCATCAAGTGGGCTATCTGCAGAACTGGTTTAAAGTAAAACCATTTGAAGGTAGAGTCTGAAGACCAGTCTGCAGCATTAAGGATATCTCCCAGACGAGCCCCTAAGGAAAATGCTTTAGATGCCATCACTCATCTAGTACAGTGAGCTCAAAACATCCGCAGGTCAATACCGGCTTCTGCATCATCCAACATAGCCACCAGGCAATCGTTGGAGAGGAAACAGCTCTGTTTGGTTTCTGTAGAACAATGAGAAGTTGTTGTTCGCCTGGAGGGCGGAATTCCTCCGACATCTCTTCGCAGGGCTTGAGGCAGGAAACCACACATAACTTGGGGGAATCCGGGAAGGCCGGATACAAGATGGATTTAGTTCCACACTTAGTCCACCTACAGATAGTGAAAGTGACACCAGAGGGAATAAAGAAACTCGCCTACAAGAAATCAGGCAAAAGAGCATAGCCAGTTTTGCCGAAAGTTCCTTTCGGGACAGGAATCGGTTATCCCCTGCAGGAATCGACAGACAAAAGGATGCTGACCCACAGGGGATGCATGGACTGCTACATGACATGCCGATATGGCGGATCTGAACGTACTGATGGACCTGTAAGCCAAACCTTCCTCAGCCAAAGAAGCCCAAAAATTCAAAATATGGAGTTACGTCTGCTGCCACGGGATCGAGATCCCGTGGCAAATACCAACAAGACCAATGTCTCCATGTGGATTTGTATAGTCTAACAGTACCGTTCGCCCAGGCCATGGACATGAACATCTCAGCCGCTCCCGAAAAGCCTGGGACCGACCATCGGCCCCTGTAATCCGCCACGCTATAAGGGCTAGAGACCCTTGCAAGATGAGCGGATGAGGCTGCTGAGATGGATTGAGAAGGAGAGCTGGGAATAGGGGGAGAGGGATTAGAAAATCCCAATAAAGTTCCAGAAGAACCGGAAACCAGACTTGCGATCTCCAAATCGGGGTGATCATCATCACATCTGCCGCTTGTCACCGAACCTGGGCCGAGGCCCTGGTGATCATTGCAAACGGTGGAAAGGCATAGCCGTGTGCCTCCTTCCAGTTCTGGAGGAATGCATCTGTGCTCTCCGCCAGGGGATCCGGCCTCAAACTGAAGAACCTCGGCAATTGATGGTCCAGGCGGGAGGCAAAGAGGTCCACTGAGAAAGGACCCCATTTGTATTGGAGGTCCGTAAACCCACCTGCGTGCCGCTTCCACAGGCTCACATCGTGGAAGTGACGTGACTGGAAATCTGCTGCTTGACAGTCCTGACCGGGCAGGTACTCCGCCGTGACCGAGATCTGACAGTCCAGGCAATAGTGCCAAAACTTGGCAGCAAAAATGGAGAGAGCTTTTGAACGCGTGCCTCCCAAGTGGTTTATGTATCATACCACTGACACACTGTCCATCTTGGGGAGGACACAGGATTGGATCGAGGCTTTGGTCCAGCACTGGATTGCAAAATAGCCCGCCAGAAGCTCCAAGCAATTTATATGTAACCGTTGTTCTAGAGGTGACCACACACCTCCCGTGGTGAAATCGGCACACCTCGCTCCCCAGCCTAGTCTGTTGGCATCAGACCCTATGACAATATCTGGTGCGGAACCGAAAATTGCCCGACCGTTTCAAGCCTCCATGTTGGCAAGCCACCAAGTGAGTTTTTCCCTGGCCTCTGCTGTCAACTCCACCTTCTGCGAGTACAAGAGACCTCTGCACAGGTGGACGGCCTCCATGCGCTGAAGGGCACGGTA